>NC_073698.1:115990585-116615585 GCF_023634085.1 Falco cherrug | reverse complement strand
AACTACTAAACCTTTTGTGTCTTGGTAACTGATTTTGGAAGATATTTAATGCTCTGTAGTCATTAATGTCCCTTGGCTCAGCTCACCCTTTCCACTAATTCTATGTCAAGGTGATCCAACACTTTATACATCATTCCCAATCCATCCTGACATAAGGGAGAAGGCAAGGAGGACTCCTGCTCTGTGTTGTATAACAAAAACTATGGAAAATGGTCTTCCATGTGATCATTTAGAATAGCTGACACTTTTCTCTGAAGCTTCAGTTTTGCAAATGGTCCACAAAACCTTGTGAACACAGATTTTTATATATAGTTTTAGTATATATTTGTTATATAGAAATGGAGAGGGCATGGATTTGTACAGCTATTCCCCATGTCAAGACCTGTTTTCATGTAATTTTATACTGTATTCTGAACTAACCATGAACAACAGTATTGGGAAACAGGATAATTAGTTTTGAGGAAGAGCTGCTTACAGGCTTTCAGGTATTTCCAATCTCAGTCTGCTGTACTCAGGCGTGATAATGGATAATTCATTTGCTAAACTAGAGTAAGACTTCACACGTAAAACGTCTTGTCAGAAAATTTGTAAACTGAAGCCAAGAAGTCAAAACACAGTGAAAGCAGTCATGTATGTCTAACACAAGACATGTCTGGCTTTTAAAACTCATGAGCATAAACCTATAAATGGAAACATTCTAAATGGTAGAAAAATCCATCACTGAAGGAATTGCCGTTTAATACAGGAATTCGCTATGCTGGCTATAGAATCCTACTTCGAGAATTTTTAGAACTAGTTATTCTGTACAATTAACTTTTGAATGCGTTGCATTGGATATAGAGATCACAACTGGAGATACGATTTCCGACTGAGCTGAAGCTCTCCACTTCTTTTTTCATATGCATATGTATATGGTTCATATACAACCTATGATTAAACACGTGCTTTGTCTTTTAGAAAATCAAACACGTAATGTGTGATCTAGAAATGGCTGAATCAACAAAACTACCGCATTGACTTTAGGCATCTGCTTTGATGTATTAATGTGGGGGTTTGGCACCTTCTGAAAATAAAAGATTTTCCTTTGTCTTTTGGTACTCTATGATATTTGTTCCCTTCACCAGAACGTAAGTCTTTGCTAATTTGCAATGGTGAATGAAAAAAACTTGTACGTTAATGAATTTTGTGCACTAGCAAGTAAACCATTTTACAAGGATGGCGACCTCAGTAAACATCTCCTGTTTCTCTTTTTTGTCAGTGTTAGCATATCCTGATTTATGATGCTTCATAGTATACTAGTCAATGTTCTGTCCTACGCCTGCAGAAATGATGAAACGATAATAGTAAGACTGCTTGCCTGCAGCGTATGACCTATCTTTGAAAGGTGAGAACAGTCCACAAATGCTGCTTTCTTCAAATAATAAGCAGTGCTATTTAGGAAAGTGCTTATAAACAAATGTCTTACAGGACTCTTACGCGGCATCATTTTAAAGGTTCTGCTTTTGTCAGAGAATTAAGCTAAAAACCATCTGCTTTCTGTCTTAGAAACGTTGGACTAAATCCAAATCAGGAGATAGTAGCCTCACTTGCAATGAACTAGATTCACTTTAATACTAATTGGAATACCAAGAGCCTGTAATTGCCTCCCAGAGCCTGTGAGAAGGGAGCAGCATGATGTCCTTCTCTCTTCCCCTGCTGGCCAACAGCTCTGCTCTGAAAGCGATGCCCAAGGGCAGGAGCCAGAGTAGAAGAGTGACCATGGGCTTTTTGCCTGGCCTAGGTGTCTTCCCGGTGTTCTTCCTTCTCACCTGCACCCCCCTTGCCTGTGATGTTGTTGTCTCTTATGGTCACCCGTGGAAAATTTACCTTCCTCTCCTTTGAGCTCATGTAGCTACAACCCTCACCAACAGTGTCCTTTCCCAAATTACTCACTCCTCGTTTCCCAAACCTCATGCTCTCTGCTGCTCTTATTTAACCCTTTCTTCCCATCGACATCCATTGGTTTTCCGTGCACCCTCACTTTTCCTGTACAAAGGCTTGCTGCAGTGTGAGGCTACACACCGCTGCTCGAAGCAGTAGCTGCGGGAAAGCTGCTTGTCTCAAGCCCACAGGACAATGTCACCCCAGTGCTGACACGCGCTCCTTATACTGCTTTTGAAGGCAGGATGGGGAAATTGCTTCTGCAAGGAACGCAAGACAGATGGCTGTGAGTACAGCAAGTACTTACTTGCCGGAGGGAAATAAAACCTGTGCCTATTGCACTCCAACAGATTGGTTTGAAAGGGTTCCATGCAGTTTATAATCTCTGACCTGGTAAAGAGAAACTTATTTAGCATCAATGGCTTTCCCCCCATTTAATCCTAACTCTTTCAGTGGGAAGAGAAGGTGCAAGATTATAAGTAGTAGCTTGGTAGCTACAAGCAACTGGCTTAAGCATCTTAAATCACTTTCTCTGTGGGCTATGTGGAAGTTGCAGGATGAGGAAATACTGGACGTGAGAGACAGTTGTACTTTTCCATGAACAGAAAGGTCAGAAGAAAGAGCTTGTCAGCCAGGTAGCCAATAAACATAAATTTTGCCTTGTGTGGATCGATATAAGGTCGTTGTGTTCGTAACTGATTACCTTAGATGGATTAAGATATTGGATATTATTAAGATCATAAAAGACAGGTTTGGCATCATGATGGTACTTCTTTGTCCTTGAAACTCTGCAGCTGGAGAGGTTCCCATTTATGGATGCCAGATGGTTCTTGAAACCTGGTTGCTGAAATGAGGGAAGATTTCTCCCTGAACAGGTAGTTTTCCTATTAGGTTTTCTTTGGATATTCTCTACTCCTGTTTTTATAGTTCTTCCTTCTTTTGTATTGTTTTCATCCTCAGTGTGTATCCATTTTCTCTCTTCATGTTTTGTTAATGACCAATTACTAGCAAGTAGCTTGGTTCTAAAATCTTTTTGTTTTTACCAGCCAGCACATCTGGGTGTGCTCCGAGTTACTTATATTTTTTCAGTAATCTCCTTGGAATTGGGAACATAAAAGTGGGAAGAAAGATTTTACTGAATGTCAGCTAATGTATCCATATCTCCCCACTTGCTTATCTGTTTTGTGGAAGTTAAAACAATCTCCAATAGTCTGTTTCCTCATGAGGATTACTCTATAGGTTATTTTTTTTTTCCTACTGTTTTCACCCTTATGAAGGGATCCATTAGGCTCTCATCCCTGCCTTTGCACTGTTCTGTTGCAATGGAGGGCTTCCAAGAAATAGCAATCCCTCCTTTCCACGGCACCTGAGAAGAATCCCTGTTCTGTAGGGCTCAGGCTTTGCCTCCATTCACACAATGGTAAGTGCAGAACGACAGCAAAGGGGTCGGGCTGGTCACTCTCAGTCTGTACTGGTGCACAACGCCAGTCACTAAAGCCCAACTTTGCCATTTAGTTTTTTGGGGTCCATCCCTTGTGGAAGTGTCACTGTCAGGACATCGTTCTCCTGGGTGATTTTTCTTAGACAATTATTTCAGGCTACAGCTGTTGTAATTGATCTTGCCTGACGACTTTATTGTCCCATGCTTTGTTTCATCATTGCTTTTGTTTTTTGGTTGGTTGGGGTATTTTTGTTGGTTGTTGTTGTGCTTGTGGGGTTTTTTTGGGATGTCTTTTGGATAAATTCTTTTAATTTCTTTTAAGAGTTTACCTAAGTCTTTGCTTTTCAGTCTATATGCAGTCTGTAGTTTGAATATATTTTTATTTTGCTTTATAGGACATCTACTAACGTCTTATTATAGGAACAAAGATGTTTAGTTTGAGCTTTGTCCCCTTCTGATTGAACCCCTGCTGTAGTAGCTAGTGAGTTTCATGTATCTCTTCTCAGCAATATGCCTACATTTTCATAATACGTATTTACCATAAAAATGTTAATATTAAATATTGATTGAAACACAGTATTATCCGAAGCGTGTGCGTCCTGGCACAGCAGTTTTCCAGTACCTGTGTATAAGTACTTCTGGTTTTTTCTTTGCAGTCTCCCGCACTGAAATCCTGACAGTCATTTATGATGAATCATTTTAATGACACCATGATTAGTAACACAGCATTGCTTTAAATCCCGCATGCAAATTAAAGTCGCTTGCTCTGCAGTCTCTGATAGAAATGAGGCATTTGTTCCACTGAGTAATGGGGTAAGATCAAAATACCCAGCACAAATCAATATTAGATACAGTCCAACATCACCCTTAGCTTTGCGCTGCACTAGAGAAGTCAACATAAGATGAGTCACTCGTTCCCTGGCTTGCTTTCCCCTCATGTGTGGGACCAGCTCTGACCTCAGAGGAGGTGGCGGTGTTTGCTTGCTTGTTTGACTTTGAAACTCTTTTATCTACGCTTACAAAACAGAACTTACAGACCAAAGCCCTAAATGTCTAAAGATGGGTAACCCCTCAGGGCGGAATTTAGCAGATGACAGTGGCTGAAGGCAAGGAGGTTTGTCTTTCCAAGGAAGGGATGGATATAACCAGGGTGACCTGTAACAGCTCTGTGTGGCTCTGGCTAAGAAATGAGAAGTGGCGGTATCAGTTAAATAGCCAAAACGGCCTGAATCAATCTTAAAGCAGCTTTCACCTTGTTTTGCTGCCGGCAGACCCTGTGAGATTGTTTTAGTTCTCAGCACCAGTGGAGAACACATACCTGTCTGGCTTTTCCCAGAAAACAAGAAGCTGGGATGCTGGCATAAAAACTCTTCTGTATGCCGCTGCTCTCCAGGCAGCAATCTCATTTTCTTGTGGTTTGCATATTCCACCAGGCAGTATAACTTAAAGGGCTTTTTTGCTTTGGGTTTGTTTGGGGTTTTGTCAGTAGCTGTGCCTAGTGATGTACCTGAACCTGAGGGTGCCTCGGCAGGGCGCTAGCCGTTGTGGGAAATGGACGGAAGGCAACTGACGCAGTGTGGCTGTCAGGCGGGGGTGAGTCTTTGTATTTCTGTGAGCAACTCTCCTTTATTACTTCAGACTATACAATGAGTGTAGGAATTAACATACAAGATTAGATCAGCGTTTCAGATACTTAAGTATTCTCTCATCTTACTCTCCTTTGACCCTGGACGCTTCATGGACCCTCCAAAGTGTCCACGTTGGTGATAAACTGGTGTAGAAAGTGGGTGGTTTTTTAGTTTGGGGCAGTGTGTGTGTGTGTGTCTTTTTTTATTATTTTTTTTCCCTCCTAAACAGTGATCAAGGTTGACTAATTACCTGAAAAGTGATTGTTAATGGCCCTTCAAACTTCTGGAGATTTTGCTCATGTTTCTTTATTTTCAGCATGCTTTTGGATGTTCTTGAGAACCACGCAAGGGAGAGCTGCTTTTAACACCCTCATTAGGGAGCAGGAAATATTTTGCTTCCAAAAGCCTGTTCTGTTGTTTTTTACTGCAAGTTTAAAAATAACAAGCTTGGAAATATTTCAAAGTTCTCTGGAGAGTGGAGCCCGGTTTTGGAGGCTGATGGCCAGATTGTGCTACCAGGTATGATATAAATCAAGAATAACTCCGTTGATTGCAGGGCCATTACTCCAGCATAACCAGGAGCAGAATGTGACCCTCAGTTTAATTTCTGAAATGGCTTCTGAATTTATTGGAGCTATGCATCTCTGCAGGACCTTTCATGGCTTTGCTGCAGTGGTAGCATGATGTAAATCAGTTTTCCTTGCAGCTGAGAACAGTGCTGATTATATATGAAACCCTAATAATGTTTGCTGGAGTTGTGTGTACCTAGGACCATCTCAGGCATTCAAACAGCTTACCCTTCTGTCTGTGACCTGAAGAAAGAGGAAAGTGTTTTACAGTAGTAATAAAGAGATTACATTAGATGAAGTTATTTTCAGTAGCTATATCAGGAAGATTGAGAGTCAATTATCCTGGTCAGGTTCATCTTTAGGACACAAGCAAAGAAGAGGGTTGAAACATTTATAGTGTACCAGCAAAAAAAGATTTAAAGATGGTGTGTTCACACCGAGTACTTGGGCCTTATCAGTGAGAACAACTGCTGAGGTCACTGATCATATTTTGGGAAGCTGGAGGGTATTGCCTCAGTCTCCTTTGGGGTGCTCCTTGATCTCTTGGGCTCTTTTACTCAGCAGAGGAAGCGAGCTGTGTGGCTTTCATCACCTGTAGCAGTGAGTATTTGGTAGGGAGAACAGTGCTGAGGCTCCTGGTAGCATTTCTGGGTTCTGTTTTTTAATTTCTCCTGTGTTGCAAAATCTTCTCTGATTTCAGAAAGCTTTCCAGCATTGTTCTCTGCTCACCCTGCCTGCACTCTCACATCTGTATGTAAGTTTTACGTACATAGTTTCCCTACAATAAGATGCTAGCTGCTGTTTTTTGTTTGTTTGGTTTTTTTTTTTTACTTTTTTTTTATTAATCCTTACAAGATGTAGAAGACAAGCTTTCCAAAAGTAGCTCTGCTATTTAGAGACCTGGCTTTATTTATTTTCTTTTTAGTGAAACTTAGCATCCTGTAAGAGAAAAGATACTGCTGCTTCTCTTATGTTTCATCTGCAGAGGAAAATCTTGCTTGAAGAAAGGCCATATGCAATGGCACATCGTTCCACTATGTATTTTGAAGCATTTGCATACCCCCCACTTCTTGGAAAGAAAGATGTCTGTTCTGAGAATGTGACAGCTGAATCGGTACCTCTGCCTCGCACAGGTACAAGAAACTGATGACAGCTGGCGGGTGGGAGGGTGCAGCTGCAGGGTATGCTGACACAGAGCCACTGCCCAGCTTACTCAACATGTGCCCCAGTTACTCTGTCCGCAAGACTTTGTCTATGTTTTGGCACCCTTTCGTTATCTTGTCAAGCAGCCACTTCTTTCTCTGCATTCATTTGTGCATTTACTGCAGCTTTTCGATATTAAAATTTTGCCCGTGGGAGCACTGAACTGTGTTTTTGATCCAAACAAGATGTTTGATACCTATTTGACGGAATGATGGAAATACTTCCAGGATACAGTGGCATCATTGCTATGTTTTCAACAGCTTATGGTGCACCATTGTTTTCCCTTTCTAGCCCTTTTCCTTCCTTTCTGGGGACTGTAATGTGCTTATGATTGTGGCCGTTTACAGTGGGGGGATTTCAGTCGGGTTTCATGTCCCCCCATTAACACATTAACATTAACACAGAGTTAATCCTGGCAGGTGAGCACCTTTACGTCCTCACTTGTGGCCCAAGTTAAAATGGTCTGCTTATCCAAGGAAAGAATCTAAGAAGTGTAATCACCACTTGATCTGCCCTTCTGAAGCAAGACTGTCTAGTAACAACTCAGTATTTTATTTTGGTAGTGTTGATTCAACAGAATTGATTGCATTTCACTGAGCAGCACACCTATTTCTTCTTCAGTCTCTCTACTCAATGGCCACTGCCTTAGTAGTGGCTGATCTGCTAAGGTAACTGCTGCGGAAAGTGGGGAGACATAGGGAGCTAATCTGGAATAAAAAAAACCACCAAGCACCAAAAACCAAAACCAAAATGCAACAACCCTCAAAGAATAGGCATTACCTTTACGTGGAGCAGCGCACTGGAGCTGGTGGGTACCGGTGGAATTCATCGACATTTGCACACGATGGGGAGAAGTCACGGAGCCAAGCAGGATGTTTTTGTACCAAGATCCAGAACCTGAGTATGATTTATCCCTCCTTTGCTTCTGTACAGCCGAGCTGCTCTGTTAGCTGCACTTAGTGGTCTGTGGGGTATCCTGTAAATATGTTTTCCTGGTTCTGTTCCCAATTGCTGTAAATCAGAAGCTGTTTCACTGATCTTGTTACTTGAGTTGTGTAATACCAGTGCAGATGAGGAAAGAATTCTGCTTATTAGACAGTATTTTTGGCTGTCAGCAGCACATTCCTATTTCTGGATGTATTACTCTTCCTGTACTTATAAACTATGAGAGGGTTAGATGGTGCTTTAGGTAATGCCCAGAGAAGTATCCAGGTAAAATTGCTCAGGGAAAGGTATCTTCTGTCATTTCTGGAGTTCTGGCATGTAACTCCCCTGAATCGAGCTGCAACTTGCAGAAGAATGTCTTTCAATAGCTTTTGTAATTAACAAAACTGCTGAGAAAGAGTAAAAAGAATGCCCCAAACTTCTAGAGTCTCTCTGAAGATGCAGCATGCGGGTGGGGGGAGAAGAACGGTTTCTCCTGCCGTGGAGAGGACATCCCCATACCTGAGGGAACAGGTTGCTGGCAACGGGCACACAGACCCCCTCCATTCCCCCTTAATTCAGGAAGCTGCGCACCTTTGCGTGCTGGATTCTGGCCAGAAAAAAAAGAAGTTAAAATGGTCTCATTATTCTAAATCGCTGCCCTGTGGTTCACAGCCGATTCGCAAGGCTGCCCACTGCTCTCTCCTGTCCCTGCCGAATCTCACCCGGGTTTGTTCTCCCCTTTCCTCCCCACCGAGCCGGTTAGCTGCCTCCTGGAGGGCAGCTCTTCCTGGGCTCCAGACAGATGGAACTAAACCAACAAAATTAGGAGGTGGCTGTCTGACATTCAGGTGTTGGCAAGAGCGCTTCAAAGATCTGGCGTGACTCTGCAGGGTTAGAAGACCATACACTTTAAACCAGCTTATGCTTTAAAACAATAGAATTTACATGCTTCAGAGGTTTCCTATCTCCTTATCTTGTCCGTGAGGAATTAACAAGTTAAAGGCATTCAGCTCAGAGTGGTGGCTTGGTTGCATGCCTTTTATTAAGTAGCTGAAGCGTGAGGAGACTTTAGCTTGATCTATTTACACACACCACAGCTTACATACGTGAAGACTTTTCTTTTGATGCACTTTCTTTAATCCTCTGCATTCCGACTTAGCCAGAAGGTGATAAAATATACCTGTCCGTTGCAATAAAAATATTACGCTTTTATGTGCTGACTTATCCCTTGAGATCCTCAAAAACTTTGTAAACCTTTTGGCTAAGCTCTTGTGAAGGGAGTCTCTGTTCTGATTTCCTACTTCAACAAATCAAGGAAGAAAGGAACGAAGTGATTTGGCCAAGGTTAGTGTGTGAGTTGCAAGGCCTAGAGCTGCATCTAACCCATTTCTAATTATGTATAGCAGGAACTCTTTCGAAATGTTTTAGGTTGTTTGGTTTTTTTTTCCTTAAACTTAAAAGCAATTGTCACTGACTTTTGTTACTGATTTTTTTTTTTTTTTTTCCCCCCCCCCCCAGGAAAGCATTAGGGACTTTTTCAAAGAACTGGTTCCTCATCTTGCAGACTTAAAGTTCCAGGCGCAGCAGCTTTCATCTGATGCTGGATGTTATACTGGTGAGCAATGGCTTCATTGCCATGTCTTCACAGAGCGCTTCGACTGGTTGAGACCAAGCAAAGGCTGATTTTACAGTCTCAGACTCCTTTCTATTTAGGAACCAAGCCAGCTATTTCAACAAAACATGTAACTTCAAGTCTATCTAAAAGAATTTCTTAAGACTATGGAAAGAAATATAGGGTTTTTAGGCACCAAAGTCTGAAATGCCATTCATTGTTTTATATATCACTGATTCATTTTATTTTATTTTTTTCTCCTTTTGGCCTGTTCAGTGGCTCTGAGCCTCCTAGGGATTGGGAGCAACATGTTCTTGGACAACAAGAGAACAAGAGAATTGTTCTGCAGATACTTCTAAGGACATATCTGAGCCTTCAGGTCTTCTGAATTTAGATGAGTGTGTTTGTGGTAGGCCCATCGATTTCCAGGAGTGTTTCAGATTTGTCCCTTACATCGCTAGTGGTGTAACTAATGCCATTGACTGCTGGGGGCATGTTCGTGGGGTTTGTTCTCATCGTGTTGCCTTTATTCCTGTCAAAGAAAGGTCAGAAATTAATCATTAGAAATTTAGATTGTTCTACTGAAGTGGCTCACTTAGGAACAAAGTAGAGGAACCCCCAAACTTGTAAGATGGCAAGAATAGATACCTATGTAGCCTGCGACATTTGGAAAAATGCTTCTGGAAACAATCCATGGAAAAATTGTGAGTCCTGGGCAACTCTAGGCAGGCTAGTGAAGATTGTGGGTGTATAACCTGGTGAATTTTAAGATTTTTTAAAAATATGACTGACCAGTGCCCCAATACTGTCATTATTTTTTAATACCTATGTATTTACATGCGGCGAATGAAGAGACGGGACGCAGCTTGATGCAAGCAACTTGTCCATTTATTAGTGATTTTCTTACAATTATATACGTTTCTACCTTCTACATATTACACACTGATTGGTTAAATCTTAAGCGTAAAAAACACTGATTGGTTGATATTTAAGGCACACCGTTAGAACAATAGGAACTTATTAGTTTACCTTGACATAGCAACAGTTTCTATTCCAAGGTTAGGGAGTTTCTTTCTACGCGGCTTTCTTGATTAACAAAGTTACATATCGGCGCCATCCGTTCCCTTATCTGGCTACTTGTTTCTCTGTCCGTCTGGTTGCCTCCTCAGCTGTGACGGCTCAGGGGTCTGCAGTTAGCTTGTTCCTTTGCTCCCAGGGCTTGTGCCCTGCAAGTTCTGACAAGTCTCTATTCATCAGGCTATCAGTACTTGGACTCTTGTCCTTGAGGCCTTGTCCTACATTTACATATTCACCTAAGCCTACAGTGCCATGCTCAGGCACCACTCAGATGAGCAGGTTCGCTGCCAATACTTTCCATTTTTTGGTAGCGCTTTCTGTCAGATGCTCCTTTTCCATTTTTTCCCCAGTATACATAGAAGAGATGGTCTGCCTGTTTTCTGTATATAGCTCAGGAAAAGCAGTAATGAAAGGACCGTGAAATTCATTTATGTTGGCATTTCATTTGGTAGATTTCTTTTTTTTTTTCTCACTGGTAAATGAGAAACCTGAAGAATTGCCTGTATCATCTATAAATACAGCAATTATCAAGTAGTGGTCCACTTTGGCTTGTTCATGGATGTATTTCGAACAAGAATTTGTACAAAGTTGGTAATTCTGTTTGCTTTCAGATGTTGTTTCACATGTTAAAGGTGATCATTGATGTTTGGGATTTTTTTCCTGGCGCTTTGTCTTTGAAATGATTGCTCTATAATAGAAGAGATGAATATATAGAAAACCTCCATGCTCTTAATAATTTCTTGGTTCTTTTTCAATTATTTCTTGATTCCATTCTTACATATTTGGACTTCCCACCTTTCTTTATCTCTTTCCCCTCGTTTTTCTCTGACTTTTGACTCCTCCTGCTATCCAGCCTGTGTTCCATTCCTCTAGTTTACAGAAAGCAGGAGCAGGATTGGAAGAGTAATTTGTAACTGTAATGTTTTAGTGCTTGCCTTTTCTTTTGTTTTCCTCTGGAGATTACCTAGTGAGCATGGAAAAGAGGCAGAGGCAGGGGAATACAGAAATACCTGAGCACAGTTCCCTGCCAACTGAGCCCAGTGACTTTGGATGCTTGGAAGCCGACTACTATGAATTCTCTTTTGGTTTGCCGAAGTGCTTTGGCTGAGTTCAAATATGTGTATCAACTTTCCAGTCCCAAATATGTTGCATGAGAGATTTAGAAAATCTGCATATAAAATTAAATAATCACAAGACATATACAGATAATTCATAAAAGTAATTTTAAAGTGCTTTTGGCTTCTGCATTTATTGTAGTCAATTCTGTAGCTGGTGTTTCATGAATTTTTAGTGCCAATGTAAGTTTTCAACTGTAGAAGCAACTTTAGGACTAAAATGGTATATTAGACTACCACCAGCATACAAGTTAAGTAATGAAATAAACAAAATTTTGACCTGTAGAGGAGGGATGTGCTGTGTTCATCTAGTCTAGAGCAGCTACAGTTTATGGTAGAAGATATTTTGCGGCTCGTGTCATAAGCAGGAAGGCAGAATCTTGAGGCAGAAATTAGTAGTGCCCTCCAAATGAGGCTGCTTACATAACACGGGTTCAAGAAACTGCCCATCGGGTAAGAAGGAACTGGTAGGCGCTGGATGTTTCATGACAGCAGTCTCAGGAAGTGTCTGCAGTGAGAAATGCAAACATTTTAAACTCGAAGGTAATGTTGCTTAAATAATTTGTGTAGTTCTGTATATACATGTTTGCACAGCAGCAGCAGTTATTGGAGCTGATGCTAGGTATTTCGGGTGTTTTCATTTGTTGTAGGGTTCTGCTACTTGTAATCTTGAGATGTGATGGCATTAGAAATTTTTCAAACACGTGCCAAAACAAGGAACCTGATAATTGCTTTTTTTTCCTTTTCCATTGTTCTTTGTTATGGTAACTGCTTTAATGCTTTATGTGTTTGCACCAAATTATTTTTATCTGTACTGTTTTTTAAAAGCATAAAAGATACAAACAACTGATAGAGCACACTTGCATCATCCAGCAAAGCGTCGCACTAGTATCCTTGCATAGCTTTTCTGAATCATATTTATATTGCTGTGACTGTCTAAAATAGCTTTCTGTAACTGTCTTTTTGCTCAACGTGATACTGGAACAATGCTGTTATAGTCAAGAAAAAACAAACAACTTGGCTTTCCTGGAAGTAAGATATTTATAGAGAAAAAGCAGGTGTGACGTCCACTGGCAATTCTTAAAGCAGAGAATTTCATTGCAGAGTTTCATTGCCATCTTGGGACGCTGTTCCAGGGTGTTGCAGGCAGCAGCGATACTCACAGTGTTCACAGCCACGTTCTGCAAGAGGGTAAGAGCCGCACAAGCTGTTTGCGGGCTGTGCGAGGTCCTCAGACCTACAGCCTGGCAGAGCCCTTGTGTGCAGCTGGGGTCTTCTTCAGGAATGGGGGCTTCTACTTGCAGAGCTCGGTGCCGCCGCCTGTTCCAGCCCTGTGTGTCCAGGGGGCAGGGGGTTTTGTGGCCGCAGGGGAGCAGACCAGCTGCCCGTGGGGAGCTGCGGAAGGCAGAGGGGTGGTGGTGCCCTGGTGCACACATGAAGCACAGTGACAGGGAAGGGAGAGGGCCTTCCCTGAGCACCGCTTTCCATACTTCAAATGGTAGTCTGGAAAAAACCCTCAGCTCTTGCTCCTCGATCTGCTATCTTGTGAGAGCCAAAAGTTGGTCTGGTTAAATTCAGGTCACTTCACTGGCATCAAGAGAGGTGTGTGGATCGGTGCCAGAAAGGGATCTTGTCTATACAGCCATAACATGTGAAGGGTAGACATCACAGCACATAGCCGATTAGAATGTACTCCAAAGTTAATTGCTGTCTGATTGATGATGTAGAAAATGCCAGATTTTGAATTTTCTGTGATGGATATAATAACACTTTATCATCAAATGTCCCTCAAATGCTAATCAAGGCAGAAGAAAGAATAAAGCAAGAATCTCTTCAAATTAATCTGGATCAAAAAATCTGTTCAATTAATAAAACTGGCAAAGAGTCTAGGAATGTGGGATGAAACGAGAAGAATGAGTAGTTTTACATCTCAGCATCACTGGTTCACCTGTTGCTGAAGTTAGGGAGAAAGTGATTATTAGGTGAGATGGGGACTTTGCTGGGTCTTTCCCTGTGGGAGAGGAGGATAGAGAATGTCTGAAGAGAGATGTGGGAGAGGAGTACGCAGAATGTCTGACCATTACTGATGGCAGATAATAAAGAGGAGGATAGAGTCTGAAGAGAGGTGTATGAGAGGAGGATGGAGAATGTCTGACCTGGCAGGAGATGAGAGAACAGCTGGGTATTGTGAAGGAAAGTAAGAAAGATAAACACGGTTATCTAGTAGCATATAGGTGTCTGCATGGTGTAGTGATATATAGCTATATGTAACTGCATGAATGGTTTCTGCCCTGAGCCTGGTGGTACATACGGCTGGAATTTGTACCCGGGCTCAGAGAAATAAATATGAGCTTCTCTGTGCAATGGAGTGGCTCTGGTTGCACCACAACCGGAGTCTGTGCCTTTGTACGCCACATTTCCCTGCTCTTCGTTTTCTGGAGAGATCAGCATTAAAGGGATTAGGGTTAGAGTTGTTTATGAGGGAAGAAAATGAAAATGGTGAAAATCCCTAAGGTGGTCTGAGAGTGCAGCAACTACCAGATCTTCACAATTTCTCTCCCCTGACAACTAAAGCCCACCCAGTACAGGAGAGAAAAAAGAAATAGCATATAAGGTTCAGCTCTTGAGGTGGTGAGGGGTGAGGACGCAGGGGGTCTGGAGAACACCCACCAAGGCTCCAGCCCCCGTGTCGGAGAGCTGAAAGGATTTATCCCATCTGCAGGTAGCTTGAAAGTTGAGGAGGTAATATCAGCCCCTCCAGCCTCTGTGCTTGGCACGGAGTCTTGTTGGCTACAGGCTTTGCATTTATACAGGTCATTTGTGGCTTTCCCCCAGAGAAAGCAGATCGATTGTAAAAATCCACTTGAGAACAGAAAATACGCGGCACTGAGCTCCCATCTGCTCCCGTACACAGAAATGTTCTGCTCTACGGTAATGTTCTGTAATGCTGTATTAACACAGCTGAAAGCTGTAATGGATGGGCCAATGAGTGCAGGACAGTGGTAGTTGTTTTTAATAGGCACTTACATGCTTAACACGATGTAATTGTTAACATAGGATTTCTACACAGAAATAAATCCACTTATTAATAAAGCCTCTGGGAGAACTGACCCAAAAAGATATATTGATGATTTTCAGCAAAGCGTGTTGGTGTGTTTTTTTAAGGCAGAAAGCAAAAGATCTGCTGTTTAGCAGACTCGAGCCTCCTCTAAGAATTGCTTAAAACAGTAACTGCCCTCCTGGTATAGGCGGAAAGAGTCACTAGAAGTCATTGACTGAACTGGTACCGGAGGGACAGAGATTTGATACCGTCTCTTTCTTTGTCATTTAAGAGAGTCCCTGTTTATGTTAAATAGGGTGGCTGATACAGAAATTGCTCTGATCTTGTTTTCCAGCTCACTCCCTCCCTCCAGCCATGACAAGGAGCTCAGGCTAGCAGTGCCTGAAGGAAGGGAAGTACAAGATCTGAAGATCATAACCCTGTCACATTGCAGATCACGGTGGAGGCTGGCCACTTATACAAACTCATTCAGATGCTTCTTTCAAGATATATTTACTGTATCCTACAAAATGGGGCTACGTAGATCTTGCGCAGGGCAAGACTGGAAAAATATGTGTATTTCTCCATGGGACACTACAAAAAATAATCCTATTTGCAAACAAAAGATTTTTTTTTAATTATTGCAATATAAACAAAAAAGCTCAACATAAAAAGTAAAAAAGAAAAAATAACCTGTACTTGATGTAAAATTTGAAATAATGTTGTCTACTTCAAAATAAAATTTCACTACTGCCCGTTGCAGACTTGGGTTTGGTTTTAGTGGTGATGAAAAAATCATGCATGAAAAGGGACAATCGTTATTTACCATATCATCACCAAAGCCTAACAGAGGATTTAATTCTATTTTTTTTAATTTTTATTTATTTATTTATATATATATTGATTTATAAAAATGTTTTTTAGTTTGCTGAACTGCATAAATAACACAGCAGTAAATTTAGCAGAATAGATGATGAAAACTGATAGCTATATCTATGTTAAAATGTCTGTTTTCCAGCTGCAGAAGAACCGTCATTAATTATGTTTCTTCCTTGGAACTTAAGATCAGATCTTTAATCTTAAGCCAGAGATTTAGCTATAAAATTTGTATGGGATGAGGAATTGCACCTTACTTGAAGTCACCACCATCATCCAGTTAAAGATGCCAGTAGAATGAATCAGTATCACAGGAATGAAAGTTTTGATGGTGCTGCCCCTACATCCAGGTATAAGTTGCCTCCAGGGAAAATCAAAAGCGTGTGGTTGAACATGGGTGAAATGTTGGCTGAGTCAAACAAATCGAACATAGTTTTCAGAAGTGGCATGTCAATAGTAAACATGCTAGGAAATCCCATCCCCAAAATGTGATGACCAAGAAAGAGTTGACATCAGTTTAGTAAATCCTGCTAAAATGTGTTCTTTAGTTGCAGTGGTTCCTCTCTGAGAGGGTGGAAGCTCCAGTTCTCTCTCTCTCTCTCCTGACCTAACTGAACTATTTTGAGACTTGACCTGTCCAGTATTCTGTATGCAAACAATTGCACCATATTTATTAAAAGCGGAGTGTGGCAGACCCTGTTATAAATCTTATTAAAAATTTTGACAATTGTCATCGCTTGGCAGTTCATGAAATGATGTGTTAAGGAACGTAACCTGCAGGCTGTTCTGTCAGGAGTGCTCCCCTGTTAGTTCTGTGCGGTTTCAGTCCAGTTATTCTTTTGTCTGTTTATATGCAGACATAAGACTTAACAAGTGATAATGTGTAAACAAGAGGATGCATTGTGCAGATAAATAGACTCCTACTGTTGAACGGGTCCTTAGCAGTTTGCATTAAAAATAAATACAGATGCAAACTGGAATGCAATATTTATTTTAACAGCAGGACTTTATCACTGGCAACATTCCCTGATGTTGCCAGGATTAAGTAAGTGGCTTTTAAAAGAGATTCACTAGTCCAGAAGTTCAAAACAGTTTAAACCTTTTGTTAATAGCCCCCAAGGGAAAGGTAATAACAATTAGCAGTTCACAATATGAAGAAATACCATCTGCATTAAGTGACTGAGAATTGCTGGTTTCATGCAACCAGAAGTCTGTTTACCTATTGCTAAATGCAGTCAGAAGAGGTGAAAGAGAGAAGGCACAAAGATGTGCACTGATCTCAGCATATTGAATAATATAGAAGAGGTTTTATTTAAGACACAAAATAGATTTGTATTCCATACTCCACTGAAAATTTAGAGGAAAGAAGTGTAACTGTCACTAGGCTGTTAAATATTTCCAGTATGTGCTTCTATAATTCCAAAGGTGCTTAAAAAAAACCTTGTCAGAGGTTAAAAAAAAAGAATATGGTGGTTTCTTTCCTCAGAGCATCATATCACTAAGCTTGCCTTCAGCAGTTATTCTTAAATGCTAGGCTCAGTCCTGTTCCCCAGCACTGCCCTCCTCCTGTTGTTTTTGATGTGCTTTAGGTCAGACGGGTAAATATGGGGTTCAAGGGATCAGTGCTGGACGACAAAACAGTGTTTAGCTCCAAGTTCTAGATTCATGTCAAGCTCAGATTGCTAAAAGTGCCCTAGTGAAGAGCAATCAAATAGTAATGAGCAAAGCAAGGGGAGTGCAGCAGGAAATGTTCACAGATGTTCCTTTGAATAAAATTGTAGATTCACTTTCCTGTTTGATTCACTTTTGCATTGAAAGTGTTACAGCAAAGAGGTAAGAAAAGCACTGAAAACACCTGGACAAGAACTAGTTTGACTGTGTCCTGTGTTTCACTATGGATGTGGCTGTGCATTTTGTCAGGCTACCCATTTAAGCATGTTTTCTCTTGCTCGACCACCCAGTTCAGTCATTCCATGACTTGGGCTACTAGACATACAGTGAGAATATTCAATGTCTAAATCAGTGCCTAAGAAACAGTTCTGAGGAAGGTCACGTGTTGTGATGGGTTTTTGAAATAGGTGTGATCTATAATGCTGAGCAGAGACAAAATTCACAGAGTGACTGAACAACAGCAACATCCAAGCAGTAAATGCACTGGGTAAGTTCCCCATTGCTCATCATCCACTCCAGCATTAAGAAGCTTAAATCCATTTCTTTGAAGATCAGTAACATCCAAATCACATGAAATAGCTTCACAGTTTTGTGAAAGATAAACTTGTAAAAGCAGTTACAGGATTCATGGGTTCAAAGGTCATTTTCCTCCTTCTTATTTCTCAAAATGAATATGTAACTTTAGTCAAATCTTTTAAATCTCTTGCTGTTTCACTGTCCCTCTCCATCAAAGGGAATGATAATATCGCTGCTGTATGAAAGCTGCATTGCTTGTGTAATCCGTTAAGCCGGTAGAATGCTTCATATTTATATGGCTTTCTTCCATCACGGTATCTTGGAGAAAAGTTTTATTCTTTTTATTGGCACAAAGGCAAAGAAGGAATTTAGTGGAGTGGCCCACTAACATATCGTGTTTTGGCAGCTCTTTCAAAATAGAGCAGCAGAACCATGTGTAGACACAATAGATAAACTAAGGTTGAACTGCAAATTGTAGCTGATCCTTATTAGAACCTATCTTTAATGTGAAAGTTACTCAAGTTGCATATTCTGTTGTTCAAAATTTGGCCATTCTTATTGTTTGAATACTCAAAAGATTATGTAGGATACAAAGGGATATCTTGCATGCAGGAGACCTACTTTACTATAGAAATGAAGACTTGCCCTTGGAGACCTCCCAAGGAAGTCTCTGATGCTTCCCGGCTGAGAATTATTCTGCAACACCAAAATCACACCAAGGGTTTAGAGCTGAAATCTGTCAGGCAGCTGTTGTCCGACAGAAAGGGAATGACTTAAGATAAGGCAGAACTGTGATCCCTCTTGCTCAAATTTCTTTATAGTGAGCCCTGGAATTGATGACACTGGAACTAGTGTGACTTCTCATATCCTGTTTGTATATAATTATTAATGTGCCCTGTATATGTGCTATAAAGAACTCCATAACATACATGCTCAGACTTACAAAATCTCTATGATGGTGAAGGCAGACATCCCAGCCATCTTTTTATCTCCAGTTCACACTGAACGTTCAGGTTAGTAAGTTCAAGCTTAACAAAGAAGTTGATTAAGTCTCTTCAAAGACCTGCCCAGAAGACACTGTCTGTCCTGGAGGGTTGGCAGTTGAACATTGTGGAGGCTGTTGACCACTGAAGAGGGTTCATCAGAAGCTTGCTGGGTGAGAACTCCTCTCAGCAGGCAGCGTGTGGGGCTGGCTGGCCACAAGCTCTGAGGGAACTAAAGAAAGAAATTGGGAAGGGCAGTATGGTGTACTGCAAAACACTCTAAATCCCAAATTTGCAAAAGTGTAGGAAACCTAAGGCAGGGAACGGTGTTCAGGTGTTGCTGTAGTCCTGCCTGGCTGCAGCTATTTCTTGAGCTTTATGAAGGGAGAGTAACTGAGCTACACCCAGGTGCAAAGGGTTGGCAGAGAGCTGGGAGAGGCATTGTCAGGGGCCTCCTGTACTTGGCCTGGGAGCTGCGTTGAACTTGGGCCCATCCATCATAGGTATGTTATGTGTCCAGCCATGTGCTTTGCTTATCCCAACCTTGCCTTGTTGACTTGACTTCCCAGCTTGACCTGGGGCCGGCCTTACCACTGCAGAATTGCCTATTGATAACTTGGTTCAGCTGATCCTGGTTGCAGTTGCTGGACCTGCTCTGGTCTTCTCATGTGGCTGCTGTGGGCCCGGGCCCTCGCTGGCCTGGTCTTGGCATCTGACTCCGCTTCCCTGGTAAAGCAGTGGCCTCACTGCCGCCTGAGGAGGTACAACAAAACGACCATGAGTTTGGGAAGGAATGTGGTGAACTGTTGGGCTAGAGGCAGTAGAATCAAAAAGCCGTTTTGTGAATATACAGAATTTCTGGGCCCAAGAAATTTGCCGGCAAGAATGATGGAAATTAGCGTATCAGCGTGAAGCCTCACAGGCTAACAAAACACTAGAAGAATGAGGATCTGTGGAGTCTGAGCCATCATAATTGAATGAAATTAGACAGGAGAGTGTGACTTGGGTCACAACACGTCCAGGGCCACATTTAAAAATCTGTGGAAATGTTTCCGCTAACATAAGCAAGGGGTTAGGATTTTACCCTGCAGAACTCAGCAGATGAACGTGTTGTTCGAAGGCTTAACTACAAGGCTTGCTGCTTTGTTCCCTCCGTTCCCTTAGTGCACTGCAGCATATGGTTAACTTTTCTGTTGGATTGTGGTCTGTTAATGAAGCAGACACTTGTGATAATTATACTTCCATCTCCAGACTCCTTGATTTGCCAAGCTGATCCATCAGTATTCTGGGGGATTGCAAAGGTTTATTTTTTTGTTTCCTTGGAGCTCATCGTACATGAAAAGGAGCATATTTTGATTGGTTGGCAGTCGAAAGTCCAATTAAATGTTTCAAAACCTGGAAGAACTTTTGAAGGCATTCCTTTCCTTTTTTGGTGGCTTTATTGATCTTGGCTTTTAGTGGCTTTTTTATTTATTTAACGACAGCACAAACAAGTTTAATGTTTCATTTAGATGATGCCAGCTGTCCATTGTGAATATAAATGATGAGCCTGTGGAACTGCACAGTTGCCTTGAATGAGTAAGGGAAATGGAAGTGTGTTGTCACACATCCTGCAGGTGCCTCTGCTGTGGGAATCTATTCACTCAGGGGACATTTAGTTGTACAGCTGGTCAAAGAAGGTCTTTAGGCTGTCTGAAAGTTTTCACAGGAAATTAAATGCTTTAGAGTTTGCTGCAAAGCATTATTTTATAGAATTAGTCTAATTTTGACAGTCACCTTTTTAGACTGCTAATTGCAGACCTGTGCCTCTCTCTTCAACTTGCCTCTTTTATTCTTTTTTTGTGAACTATATGCAGTAAATTTATGCCTTTAAAAAAAAAGAAAAATGGTGGTTTCCCCCCCCTCCCCCCCCCATCCTAGGATACATATATATGATATCTTTTAGTCTGTAGCAGGAATCCAGAGAGATACCAGGAAAAGGCTATGCTGACTCTCTGTAGTAAAGCAGAGAACCTGAGGACAAAAATAGTGTTGCTAAATCTGCTTAATCCTCTGATTCAGGTGGGCTTTTGACTATTTTTCTCCATCCCAGGAAGCTTTCCGGCTTAGGGCCGCCGGTTACTGAAGTATGGTTCTTTTTCTCCTCACTCTTTGTGATTACCTTTCTGTCTAGTCAATACAATTTCTCGTGGATGTACTTGCTCAGCCTAAACCGCACTGGAGGATGTGCTGGGAATCTGTGCACTTCTGAAAACTGGGATGCTAGAGGAGTGTGAGATTCTCCACCCCCGGGCAAGGGTTGCTTGGATGTTACTCAGTTACCTCCACTTTATACAGTCACCTTTATATTATTTATAGCGTATGCTGGTAAAGGTCTGTATTTACCACAGCCAAAAGAGAAGATATGCTAACTGTAGTCATGAAAGACTTGGGTAAAGAAATAAAAAAGAAAACGTGCTAAATCTGCTCATACTAAAATTAAATTAAAAATGTTTTCTTTCCTTCCACATACCGCTTTCTCTTGTTCTAAGTAGTGTCATAATTAAGCTGGCTAGAGATTTTCTTTTCTCATGAACCTTATGTCCCAGGTTGCATTCCTCAGAGAGAAGAAACATGCTATGGTAACTTCTATAGGTTTTTTTGAATTTTTGAGGGGCTCCAAACAGGCTTAATGCACCCCCCTTCCCCTTTCAAAAACCAGCATCTTACCTGCTTCTAACTAATTCAGAGCCTTGATAGTTCCCTTACCAGTCCAAGAGTCTCACCTCTGTGACACATTTCTGTTTCCAGTCTTTTGATCTGTAGATTAAAGTCTTAGAAATCATATGGATGCTTTGAATTCAAAATACAACATTATACCTTGGTTAAAAGCAGAAGAGAATACAGTCTTAAGAAAAAAGTGTAAAATTAAGTAAAGCAATGCTCCTCTTTTTTTTTTTTTTCTCACAGCTAACCTTTGGAAATTTGTCTGTGTCCAGGTAGGTCATGGTTTGTCTTCTCCTACCTTGAGCAGACCTCCCAACAACTCAGTTTCATCATAAAACCGGTGGCCAAGACCTTCACCCTCCCTCTTGTTTCCTGTGTTTCCATGAGGATTGTTTTTGTGTGTGTGTTTTGTTTTAAGGGTGTGTTTCATTTTAAACCGTTTTCTCATTGGCTTTCAAATGTTTCCCTGTCAGTAACATGCCAATTTCTTGCAAAGATTTATGAAAAGAGCAGGTAATTTTCTTGTGAAGTGTGTGTATGTGTTAGAACATTGCTTGCAGAGTCCAGATGGACCTATACAAAGTCTTGATACTCAGTTTATCTAGCTCAAATGTAGATGCGTGTTTCATTCGCTCACATGCATGTAGAAATGCCAGGTCTTCTAGGTGCTTGTGCCCCACTGAGCAGTGAATATCTTTGGAAAGAAGTCAGACTTTGAAATTGCCTAAAAGGTAAAGTAAGATTAAAAGTATTACATTCATTTCACAAAAGCATGACAGACATTCTCCATAGTTGCAACATTTCTTTTTCAAATGCTTATTCAAACAGCTGGGGACAGCCAGGATGTGCATAATCCAGAGGCCAACATGCCAGCTTGGTTATTGTTCATGAGGCTAGGTGTGTGGATGTGAGGGGTTTGTTTGGTGTGTTTTTTTAAGGAAAATGGAATATATTAAATGGGCTAACAGCAAAGCTTCTGCGTTGCATTGCTTTATCAGCGACGTGGTTAAACTAGGGTTTGCTAGTGATCTGACAGCAGATTTCCTGGACCCTGCTACAGCGTAAAAGTACTGTAGATACTCCAGACAGCCCTCCTGGACTGGGGCTTCAGTGGGTTTGTACAAAGGTGTGTGTTACCACAACAGAGTACTTGGCTGGGACAGAGTGAAGGGTACACGTACCTTGCTTGCAAGCCTGGTGTTGGCGGCAGCATATTTGGTTTAGTCTAGTACAGGTGCAACAAGGGGCAAGTCTCCATGACCCCAGGGATATTATTCTGGCCTGCTCCTTCCTGGAGGAGATGATACTTTATCTTTCAGTTCTTCAGACCAAAGCTTGATGCTCTTGACCATTGCAGATGTTCTCGTTCATGTCCATGGTTCCCTTCTGCCTGCCCTCCATTCCTGGCTACCTCACTCCTGCTGGTGTCTTGACCGCTGTTCTCCTCCTGAGATGCTAGTTGTCCATCTTTTCCTCTATGGCCAACTCATAAACAACAGTACCTTTTTGTTGGGACACTGAAAAGGTCATCTATCACTATAAGACAATCTTACTGCCTAATATGAATTGTCTGTCTAAGAAGGTGGTTGGCCTCGTCCACAGAGTGTAGATTTGGGACTTAGCCAACCTAGTTGCAATTGCATCTGTGGATTTTTCCTCTGAACGTCAAAGACAGGGAAGATATCTGACTTTTTCTTAGAATGATAGTGTGAGAATAAACTGTTCATTGGGAACTTTGATGTCCCAGGGGTTGGTAAGAACCCATGAAGCAGACAAAACTTAGGCCCTTGATTTGTTTGGTATGTGCACTTTTTTTTTTTTTTTTTTTTTTTTTTTTTTCTGCTGCCAGGCCCCCTCTTTCTCTGTCCTTATTCTCCAAAAGGCTGGAAATAATTTTCTCAAGCTGTATGGAGATGCCAGCTTTTCAGCACAGTGTATTCCCAGAAAGAAAACATAAGTTTGCAGTAAGTTGTAAGTGACCAAGGAAGCACTTTTCACATGGTCTCGCTTTGTGACTCTTGACTATAGCCATTGCCAGCGCTTAAGTAATAATGAATTGTTTGCACTCTGACCCTTTGGGTCTTTACTAAGTGTATGCTGCTTCTCGCCGTAATATTCTGTGATCTGCAAAACACTTTTTTTTTTCCATCCTAAAAGCCATTTTTAGATTTCCATTCCAAGGATACTTGATACACCATGACAGATTAAAGGACACTAAGGTAGCAAATGTTAAGGGGTTCTGCAGGTTTTCCTGTACCTTTCATGGAAAATGTACACTCTGCTAATTACAAATGCATTTGGAGGACGGCAGATTAAAGTAACATAATATGTTCTTTCCAGCTCTAATTTCATCAGAATGATTAAACATGCCTTCAAATCCTTTTGTATTCAAAATACGTGTGTTCTTAAGAGCCACTGAGTTTCGTGCAACTTAAGTGCATGCCTGAAGTTAAACATGTTCTTAAAACTTTGAATAGAAAGAAATTTTAAATAAGTGCCTGAGTTCCTCACAGTCAAAGCTGTCTTGCAGCTTAATTGAGAGCAAGTTGGTTAACAAGAACAGCGCAAGGCATGAACTCTTAGAGATCACGCTGAAGAAAATAATTACAAAAACAACTAGCACAGTCAAGTCAAAACTTGAAATACTAGAAAACTCCCTCCTTTCTTAGTCTAACCCAGGGGGCAAACCACCAAACATTCTCAGAGACTGGAAGAGGAGAAAAGGCTGGTGTGAAAAAGAGGCAGTGACTGCATCGGATGGGTTTGCTGGTCATGTAAGGAAGCACAGGACTCCACAGAGAGGGCTTTTTGGTTTTGGCATCATCACCCAATGTAGGATGCAATGGCACATGTTTTATGTTGGTGATCTTTGGCTGAAGCCTAATGATTCAGAACAAAATAGAGCAGTCTTCAAAAGCTCACAGATTTAATTTTCAAATTAAATATGAAATCAATTAGGTGAGGTAGATGACTTCCCGCATGACATCCGGTTTGGGATACAGTATTTTTCTCTGAGTGAATTCAATAATTATGGTGAAAGAAAAAATCCCTACATTTGCAAGGATCTCAAAGCACTCTGACTAAAATAAGCGGGGTGAGCTGGGGAGACAGTGAGGGTTTGGGGGAGCTACACAATTCCCAGGGGTGGAAGAGAGGGGAGGAAACATCCATATCTTTCTCTGCAATGGTTCCAGTTCAGTAGGAAAGCCCAGATTGACCTTGCCTAAATGTGGGGACAGAAGATGACATAAGGAAGTTCTTCAGTATCTTATTAGGCACTCGGATATTTGTAGAAGGGAAAGGTTATGCAAATGAGTCCTTTTTTTTTTTTTTTTTCTAGACTGCTGACACAAAATGCTGATGAGATTTGGGGGAGACATTTTAAATTAGAAACTTGGGAAGAGTTGACAGTTGCAGAAGGGTACTGAGGTCACCCAAAGACATCTGGTAGGACTGTCAGTCAGTAACACGAAGGCAGTTTTGCCAGGTGTAGGGTAGGACAGAAAATTGAGCTGCATTGGAGAAGGAATAGATGGAGGTCAGAGTTGAATTCTCAAAAAGTAACAAGGTTACAGATGTGAACTACACCAAATTAGGCATAGGTCCAAAAGCACGCGTTAGAAATGCTGGTATGCACAAATGCTTATGAAAGTTTGTATAATTCCTGAATTTAAACATACACCAAGTCAGCAAAATTTGCGGGAGGAAAAGAAAAAAAAGGTACATATTGAGGGTTATCTTGATTAGGGGTCTCCAGCAGACAGTGAATATAATCACCTCTGTTTATTGGGGTCTCTGTTTTTAGGATGCTGTCTGATTTCATTCCTCCTCCCCTGCATGTGTTACACACTCCACCCCCCCACCCCCCCCACCCCCCCCCTATTTTCTGTGTTTAGGATTATTAGCCTTATTCAGCCCATGGATATGAATTTTTTTTTTGTTTCTCACCATTTGTTTTGTCACCTCTTTTTCTGACTGTTAGCAAAGGCTTTGCTGATAGCTTCCTGGTGAATTTTAGTGGTTGATATTGAGAAAACACCTAGAGATTGCTAATGTATTAAAAAATACAGGGAGTATTCTTACTTTGTCCATTGCTACGCTGACTTCAATGCATGGCATCGTTTTGTTCAATCAGCTGAAGACCTGCCTGTCTTGGAACAGCTGGTTTGCAAAATGGGGCAGAAAGTGGTTCAAGGACAGATCTTTATGGAACGTTGAACGGACAAACAAATAAACCAACCTGCTCCCTGGCACAATGTGACACATAAAATGAAACCCAAAGAGATACGAGAAAAACAAAGCTATGATTTAAATGCTGGATTATAGTCTTTGAGCAAAACTACAGGTGGTTTCATTCTGTTGGGTTTTTTTCCTCCTCATCTCAATGATCAGACTCTGTTTGAGATAGTCTTTAAAACTAAACCAGCATGATCTAAAGTGCTCCTCCTGACTAATTAACCTTAGCTTGGTGATATTTACAACACTGAAATCTATCACTGCAGAAGCGTATGCAGCTGGGCATGGGCCCGGCTCAAACCCCACATCTAAGCATCTCCACGTTTGGGGGAAGCAAAGCACATGACACAGCCTTCAGTACAGAGCACTGCCTTTATTGTGAGCTCAGGTAAACCTCAGATCCAACCCCAAGCAGCATCTGAGCCGTTGTCCTTCAAAGTGTTTTATTAGAAGTGCTGGGCTGTGGCAGCAGAGGATGAATTGGATAAGGAAACCATGCTGACAACGAAGAATTTTGCTTTAATCCACAAACACCTTGGAATTCAATCCAGCTAAAACTTTGACATGGCTACAGTGATATTTCTCTAAAAAACTCCTGGCTAAGCAGTCATGCATTGACACTTCTTAGGGAAGCAGAATTCTTGGCTACATGACGGACCTTGGTATTCACAAGGATAATGCAAGAAATGCAGACTATAATGGGGGTGTGGAATAACTATAAAAGACATGTAGGAGTTTGTAAAGAGAGTGTTCTCATTATGGCGGGACTAGTTACCCACTTTTTTGGAGGAATGGTTTTCCTCTTGGTTATATGATAGCCAGGTTTTGGAGGAGGATTGGCATGTTGCTGTGGAGATGGCTGTGCTAGGTGAACCAAGAACTCCTCTTGACCTTTACTGCTTAGAACTGGGCAAATCCACAGCAAATAAGGTACTCGGTGAAAGTTTCATATATGTAGACAGTTACCTGTGAGCTCTCCCACTGCCTGGACCTTTATCCCTGCCCCTTTCCTGGGATGTAGTTCAGTGGCACTAGCACAGGAGGATGTTTGCAGGCCTTGCTGTCCTGTTGGGTATCCCAACAGGCTGTCCCACTGGTCCTCTTACCCTGTCTTCCATGCCTGCCCTGTCTCCAGTTTCCCTTCTGTTTCTAATTTGAGTAAGGTCAGGGTTATATGTATATGCATAGGACTGTGTTGGCACTTTTGCCATATGTACAAGTTGGGCCCAGGTTCTTCAGTTATTTGCTCTGATATTATTGATGGAGTTGTATTGCAATTTTTGTCCTCACCAACAGAGTTCTCACTCCTTTTCCTTTAGGGAGCTGATAGTCAGCATTCAAAGGGGGAGGATTCCTTATGTGTGATGTAGAAGTAGGTCCATGGGAGTAAGGTTACTGGAAGAAGACAGCTCAAAAATCACGAGGTGGGAAAAAGAAGTCTGGCAGAGTTCTCACTAGGTCATGGCTTACACCAGCATCCGCAGTGCTGGGGGCTTCTAGTCCTTCGTGCTGGGCACCAGGCTGCAGTGCTGCCTAGTAAAGATTAAAAAAGTGTTTTCCAATAAACTCAAGAACATCAGCGTGTGCCAGCAAGTCTGTGAATGTTAAACCTGATGGTATGCGCGCCAGTAGCTATGCATGGTATGAATATTAATACTCCTAGTTTCTACTTTTGACACAAAGTGTGTGTGGAGGGAGGTGCACGTTCCTTTCCCAGCTACTGCGCTAAGGTGGTACTTCGCACACTCTGCCTGGTTACAGCTTTGCTGAAAGAGGTACCTGGTACAAGTCAGCTGGGATTTGGCATTTGTCAGGTACCCTAACGTGTCAATGGTACAAAAGGTCCAAAGCCTCATGAGCTGCAGGAGGATTCAGATTTGCAAGACCAAACTTCATTAATCCTCATTTCTGATTTGCTCCTGTAGCCCAGCGATTTGTGATCCCCCAAGAAGCGTGCAGACCAAACAGGTCTACTTAACAGAAAAAGGCCTATAGAAAGAGAGAAGCCTATACCTGAAGCTGCAAGGTTGTATAGTTTAGGGAGGAAAAGGTGGGGGAGGCTGGTCCTGTTGCTGTTTTGCTCAACACAAAGGTTCAATTTCCTTGACAAATGATGGACACTGCCTCCAAAATTGGAACTCTGATCCCAAAGGGGACCTGTGTTATTATAACATAAAGAATGGTTATTAAACTGTCAGAGGGTTAATAGTTTCATCTTAATAATCTTGATAGATGGTGCACATTTCACCAGTGCTCCAAAAGCCCACAATGAGCTTTAAAATATTTTACTATTGGCTTGCCCTTCATTTCCCAAGGAAGTCTAAGGAGAACTCTTCTTGCTAATAAATTCTTTATCATAACTTAGCTGGTTTTCTCCTTATAGAGGGGAAATACATCCTTTGCTGTGCTGTCTGATTAATCGGTCTAATTTTATCAGGAAAATTAAATTCTCTTCTTTATCTAGGAAGTTATTTAAAGAGGTCTGAGCAAAATCTCAGCCCATGAGCCTGATGACTGTTCTGCATAAGCGTCTTTACGCTTTATTAACTTATTACTTTTTAAGTGATTTCTGTCTGAAGGATTCCCTTCAACTTTGAGGGCCATTTGTCTTCTGTTCTCATGATTTCAGTATGACAAATGGGATGTCAGATATGACTTACTGTAAGACCTTAAGGGATTCATATAGGGTAGCTCTTACCCTTTCCTCAAAATGCTCTGTGCGAGGGAAGCTGTAAAGCTGGGCGATTTTGATGATGAAAACAAGTATCTCGACAGCTTTACAACAGGCAAAGTAGCTATACTCTGAACTGGAGTAGTTCTTAAAATATAATTGATTGTTCAGTGAGAAAAAAAGAACTATTAAAGTATATGTGTCTATAAATACGCATGGGGTTGATTCCAGTCATGGAAATTATAGTATACGACTAAGGATTAAGGTAAACGAGACTCTTAGCAATCTCAAAATGATGCAAGCCAATGCTTTGCTTAGACTTGTATGAGAAAAGGAACATGTCCCCAGACATGCAGAGTTGATGAAGATGTACAAGCATCTCCATTTGTGTATATCTTTTGTATTTTCCAAAAGTAACACATGCTGAATCTAGCAACCAGGTGGAGGGGCTTTGCTAATTGTCTTACTGTGTTCTAGACTCATCACTGTCTGACATGGCACTTCTGCTACTAGGGCAATACTCTTACCCTGACAATTGTGCCTGCACACAGCTCCCAAATGAAATGGGAGATTTCAGTGACATGCCCAGTGAGGTGATTCAAAAATTGTGCTTCCTGGTTTAGCTGCAAATGGGCTTGTTGCTACCTCCTTGGATCTCTAGGCTTGTGTTGTTATTATTTCAACTAGAATTTCAACACCTACACCCTGCTGATGGTCACAGGGCAGTTACCAGACTTAGCTTCCTTCTACCCTTTTATACAGAATTACCATAGCATTCCAAATAATTCAGCAATAAGAGAACGTGATCTTAGAACAGTTGAGGTTGGAAGAGACCTCATCTAGCTCAATGCCCCTGCTCAAGCAAGGCCACCCAGGCTACCCAGACCATGTCCAGATAGCTTTTGAATGTCTCCGAGGTGGGACACTCCACAACCTCCTTGGGCAACCTGTGCCAGGGCTTGGTCACCCTCACAGTAAAAGTGTTTCCTGATGCTCAGACGGCACCTCCTGTGTTTCAGTTTGTGCCCGTCACCTCCTGTCCTGTCACTGGGCACCACTGAAAAGAGCCTGGCTCAGTCTTCTCTGCACCCTCCCTTCAGGGTGGTATAAACAACAAGTGACAAGATGAGAAGAAATGGCCTCAAGTTGCACCAGGGAAGGTTTAGATTGGATATTAGGAGAAATGTATTCACTGAAAGGGTTATCAAGCACTGGAACAGGCTGCCCAGGGACATCGTTAAGTCACCATCCTTGGAGGTATTTAAAGGTTGTGTAGATGTGGCACTTAGAGATATGTTTTAATGGTGGACTTGACAGTGTTATCTTGATAATCTTAAAGGTCTTTTCCAACCTAAACGATTCTATGATTCAGTGATTCAGGTATTTATATACATCGATAAGATTTCCCCTGAGCTTTCTTTTCTTCAGACTGGGTAGTCACAGATCTCTTGTTTTTTTCTCATAATGCTCCAGATGCTCTAGTTCCTTTATCATCTTAGTGGCCCTTCACTGGATTCTCTTCTGTACCCTCATATCTCTCTTGTACTGGAGAGCCCAAACCCGGACGCAGTGGACCAGCTGTAGCCTCACCAGTGCTGAGCAGAGGGGAAGGATGACCTCCCTCAACCCGTTGACAACACTTTTCCTAATGTAGTCCAGGATATCGTTACCCTTCATTGCTGAAAGGGCATGTTGCTGGTTCATGTTCAGTTTAGTGTCCACCAGGACCCCCAGGTCCTTTTCTGTCAAGCTGCTTTCCACTTGGTTAGTCCCTAGCATATGCTGGTGTATGAGGTTGTTCCTCCCCACTTGCAGGACATTTCTCCCATAGGTACAGGAGATCTAGGCATTAGTAGTTGATCAGTTTATTCAATTCTTCATACAAGGCATTGAGGCATAATTTGTTGTCTACTACGGCAGAGTAAGTTATGAGAATAATGCAGAAAACAGCATACTGTAAGGTAATACACACTATAAAGTTTGGAGGAAGACATTAAAAGGTATCTGAACTACTTTTACTGACTGCCTAGAAGGAGGATCTAGAGATAAAAAGTAGCTACAGAAAAGGAAAACGGAAAATACAAATGCTACAGAGTTCTGTTCTGGGAGACTCCTCATTTACGGTTCACTGCCTTCTTTTAAGTTTTAATGCTTCACGAGAAATCAGATTAAACACTCAATATTTATAGATAAGATTTTGAAAGGTATGCCTTTATAGGATTAAATGTATACTAGAGCATGGAGTAGGCTGTCCATTATTTTTGGGATTATGTCTGATACAGTGCAGTGGTCAGGCGTAGCTATATATGATACAAACTTGAGGGGCAATACAGTGGGGGGATGGCTGTGGTGCCACCTCATCTGTAAGGAAAGTGCACTGAAATATCCTACACCTCACAAAGCACAAAGTCTGGAGAAGTATCTTATGGTAAAAGATGAAGAAAAACAACAGGTATTATGTCCTTCACTGTCAACATGATAACTCGTAAGCGTTCTTTTTCTCTGCATCTTCCTCCTATTATTATCATCCTGTCTGAGCTAAATGACCTGTGACAGATGACAAATATAGGATATTTCATGGACAAATATCACACTCAGAGTTGGATATATTGTGAGAGGATTGTTACCTGCTATGCTGAAGCTTAATAGAAACGTAGAAGAATTCTTTCTTCAGTCTGGGACAAGTTTCCAAGTAGTTGATTCAGTTAAGTGCAGGATGAGTCTTCATTGTGTTAGACTTTTTGGACTGAAAGGTTTGTTTTCTGTGACTTTGTATGGAAGGTAATAGCATTGGGAACTGACTGTTAAATGTGTGATGGCAGATCAGACTCAATACTGCAATTAACATTATAGAATCTTCGTGGCTTTCACGTTTCATTCCTTGAGGTTTTGGAGATATTTCAAGTTTTGCTCTCCAGCATGGAAGTTGGATGTTTGCCTCTGTTAAGCCCAGGTTGCAACAGCATCTTTATTTAGGACAGAATTTAAAGGAATGCTTGAATGTTACCCTGTTGTGGAACGGTGCTAAGTTTCTTTACCGTAGAGAAAGGAAAATGTCTTTAAATATATAAAAAGCATCTGTGAAGAGGAAAGTAGAAGTAGTCTTTGGACTCCTGGTGGACAGCACAGGAAGCGGTGGGATTTATACTGCGTTGAGAAAGACTGATTTACACACTAGGCCAGAGCTTGTTTGTGTGGGTTATTTTGGGGGGGATGGGGGGTGTGTGTCTGTTTTTTAATGATGAGGTTTATGAAGAAAATTGTATAAGGAACGTTTTGCTTTTCCATTGTAGGAAATTTGTAAAGAACAGTTTGGAAAGCCTGTCACAAATGGCCTAAATATAATGGTCCTATGTTGGGACTGGTGGTGGGGGTGTGTGAAGTGAATACTACTTGGAAGTCTCTTCTACCTATATTGTTCTATAAACCTGTGCTGCCATCAGAGCTGGGCTCATTTAAAATTCACTGCCAGTTGCATTTTTCTCCATGTAAGGTGACATTTTGCTCCTTCACAGAATAGATAACAAGTCCTTCCTTGTGAGGCTACCTTTTATTCTTTTGCAGTACATTAATTGGTGGCAATGGGCCATTTTTTTTTTTTAGGAGCACATGAATAAAACAAAAGTAGTACACATTAACTGCAGTCCCTGAGTTTTGCAGCCCTTTCTGTGTAGTTGAAATGTTACTTATGGTTACTTATGGGCAAGGCGTATTTCTTGATTAGTGAGTTCTTATTTTTATGTGCTACTTTCAAAACCCTATCTGGGTTAGGCAGATCCTTTCCTTAATCTGATGCTGTTCTCTCCTCTCCATGTAAATCCGGCATTTGTTTTATTGCTGATGTCCCAGATGGCTCTGGCATAGGTCTCTCTATGCTGAGGTATAGCTCCCTGCTGCCAAAGATGATTGGAACCGCTACAGCATCACTTTAGTTCTGCCACTTATCATTCCACGTAAATGGTGTTTAAATCTGGGGGCAGGTGAGTGAATTGTTTGAAGTTAATGATAACAGAATGAAAGGTTAAGGTAGTTTAAAGCTAAAGTTGAGGCAATCTACTCATCTTGTCCAAGGAGACTGTGACTGAAAGATGTTGGGTTCTCTAGCTGCTCCTTCAAACATGGTCTGGTTCATGAAATTCTTATTAATTAATTTATTTGTTTGGTTGGGTTATAATTCTGTATCTGGCAACTCAATGGCTGTTGCTGAATTTTAGTATTTTTTTTTACCTGCAGAATTTATTATTATCCCCTCTTGAAGTACTTTTCTTGAAGATACGTTAAGACATGCCCTTCCTACCAATTTTTAGCAGCTTGTTAATGCTAATCCAAATGATCATGTTGTGCCTTGTTTCTGACAACAGTGCCAAATTACAAATCACTTTTACAAGAAATTCAGGATAGTAAGTTAATATTTTACAATACAACTTGGGTTTTCACGCAGCAGAAGCTGTATGCCTTGCCATGCACCATTTCAGCACGGGCGCTCAGCTGAGGTTTGCATGGGTTTTCATCGGGAAGATAAAGGTCTCCAGCTCTGGAATTCATTTGCTCTGAATCTCACTGTGTTTTGACCAAACCTATATCTGATGGCCAGTGCTCTATGGCTTATAGCTCCGTTGGTCAGTGGTTTGTGTAAATATTGGGGTTTGTATGTGTGAAAAATGGTTTATGTGCAAGGAGAGATAAATTCTCTGTTATGTTGGCATGGTGTCTATCCACTGGCGATTTTCTGTGCTTCCGAGGAGTGAGGAGGCGGTAAAGGCTAACTGCCTGGACCAAGGTCCTCTCAGCTGGAGGAAACTTCAGGTATTAGAGTCCCTCCAGCTATTTCATATCCCTGGGTCTCAGGAGTGCTTGGAGCATGGGTAGTTGGGAGAGACAAGCTACAAGCACAACTTAGAGCCACTTCAAAGGTCTGGTTCTTGGAGAGGGTGCGTAAACCACACCTTGTCTCCCTGTTGGGACTGACCGCAGCTGTACTAAACCCAAAGTCCTGGACTGCTGTAGTTTGGTGTATTTTGTATTTGCTGTGCCCAGTTGTTGAAGCCCTGGTGATGTGTAATGAGTGGGATTTGGAATGTGATCTATCTGGCATAGACAAAAATCAGGATAATGCATGTTCAAATGATTGGTTATGGCCTGTTCAGAAATAGTATGGAGTTGATATAATTTTTGCAGTGTAGCTGGTAAGCTGGAAATGTAGTGATCTTGAATGCATAGTCACCAGTGTTCCCAGTAGCAAAATCTGAAGTAGCGAAGAGGATATTCTCCCCTTCAGGTTACTGAGTCAGCTTACAGAATACCACACGTGACTGTCTAAGCATCTTTCAGCAATACAGACAGTTTATGGGCAACTTCAATTTCAGAGGCATATACAGACTGTGTCATGCAGCCAGTACTGAAATTTTGTTAGAATTTCTGAAATGCTCGAAATTAATTTTTTCCTATCCCGTATGTGTTGTACTCAGGACCCAGTAGCTGCAGTTTTGTACTTTGGGATGATACATTAAGAAATTTTAGCCTGTTAAACGTCAAATATATAGATGCTACTAACTATTGCCTATGGGAACTCAGAAAGGAAAGAGGAGCTGCTTGAATGGTAGCACCTGCCCTGGCCTTCCTCAGGGGTTGATTTCCCAAAGCTGAGGAGAAATAGAAGGAAATTTGAAATGAAAATATAATGGAAAACTGTTGATCAACACTGGCTGGTAAAACCCTCAAACTTTCTTACACATTAAGATCTCTCAATTCTACAATAAAGCAGAATAATGTCAAGCAGAAGCCCTTTCTGCAATGAAGAGAAACTACTAACGTACAACAGCGGGAAGGAGGAGACGTGGTGGTCAAACCCATCACAGACGTTAGGAAGAACAGAGGATAAGAAAGAGAACCTGTGCTTGCCAGGATAAACCCATGGCATGGCAACAGTGTTTTGCACATTAATGTCTACAGACATTTTAGAGAATATTAGAAATAAAATTAAGGAAATGGTAGAGACCTGTTGTACCAGGTGCTGGGACAGCCGAGCTCCGCAGCCACTGTGGTTATTTTGAGGAGGTGGTTGAACAGTGTCTCTGAGAGATTAACAGGCTTGCTGAATTGACGTGCCTTTTGTCAAGGATGCAAACAGTTACATGTGAAATCATATTTTATTCTCTACACATCTGGGGTTACTGGGGAAATTGCAGAATTTCTATTTCAAGGTGACTTTGGTGGTATGGTCAGTAAAATTCTTGTTAACATGATGTCCCAAGTTCAGTATTGGACAAATGATGCAGAGTTGATTTATACAGAACTGATAGATTTAGGTAAAAGTAAATGCTAGTAGAGGTGAGGTTTTGGAGAATGTCAGTCCGATTTATGGCTTTTTGGTTAAGGACTTTGTTGATATCCATGAAGATATAATAGACTTAAGACACCGATAGAAAGTTTGATGTAATATCGTGGTTGCTTGAAGATGCAGCAGGTTTTGGGTTTCTCAGCTTGTCTTTAATGTATTGGGAACTTGCCAGATGTGGAAGTTTACCCAAAACCGGAGTGGCACTATTGCTGCATCTCAGTAGCCCGTACCAGGTCCATAGTGTTCAACATTCCCACTCATCACCTGGAAGCAAATACGCTCTTAAGGTTTGTAAAACTTGTAGGTGACACAAAGGGCATGAAAATGTTGAATGTTAAGGACAAATACCAGTCTTGCAGATGTAGTAGAGCTGGGCTCCACTCACACAAAGGTCCCTTTTGAATAATATGGATTTTGATTCAGCCAAGTGTAAAGTACTACTGATTTAGGAACAGTGAACAGAGGTGGTAGCTTTGAAATGGGGAATTGTATCCTCACAAGTCTCAAAGGGCTTAGGTGTTGGCATTAGACAATCTCAAGTCTTCAGTGCAAAGTTGCGTCAAAAAGGCCTGCTGAGATCTGAGGCTGTTGGTAAGGAATTAAGGAGAAGGAGGAAAAAAGAAAGGATTTTATCTCTGTGCAGTGCATTGGCAAAGACTCTGTTGAAGCACTTTCCTTAGTTCTGAAAAAAGTGTATTTTATGATCCAATGTTAAAAATTGTGACCAGTGTAGAAAAAGGGCTCCGAAGTCATCCAGAGACTTTGTCATCCAGAGCAGACGTTTAGCAATGAGAAATGAAAAACCAGCTCAGTCAGTGTAGGTATCAGAAAGACGACTTTGTGATGACTTGATTGCAAAATTTAAGTGCCTTCGAGCAGAGAAAATGCTGGGTAGTAATGGGCCCTTCGAGCTACCATAGCAAGGCACAGCAGATCAGTCACTGCAAGGTGAGGCCAGACAAACTCAAATGTAGTCATGAGACACAGTTTTAACGGCATGTGTTGTTGTCGCTGGTACAAACTCCCAAGGGAAGTGTTTGGGTTCTGAGTCACTGTTTTTGCAATCAAGACTGAATGCCTCTCTGGAAGACATCCTTTAGCAGTACAGAAGTTACTGGGCTTGTTTTATTGGTAACTGGGCAATATTTAGTGGTGTGTGGTACACAGGAGGTTGTTCAAATTGACTGTAATGGTCTTGCATCCTTTAATCTCTGTGAATAAACACCTAAGTTAAGCTCAGCTCCTTCATTCTGTAGAGTGTGATAGGCTGTATTTCATGTTATTCTCTTGTACCAGCCTTACTTTACAGCCTGCAATATTTATATATGTGAACTGAGGAGAGGTGACTGCAGCTGGTCATCCCTGAACCATGGTGCGGTTTGCGTTTGTGATGGGGCCAGCCTGACCTGTGGGTGCCCAAGGACTCCCTTGTACCCGTCCGGTTTTGATAACGCCCAGTGCTTTGACTTTAAGTACCCTGCAGCCCAACCCTCTGCATTTGGAGCCAGTCAGCTCTGCTAGCTTTAATCACTCACTTCAGCTTTGCCCGAAGAAAGGAGCAGAAAATGCCACTCAGCGAGGCTGCGAGGCCATGAAATTGTGTTAAGCAACACTCACCAAAATGACTGGATTTTCTATTTTAGTGCAAGTGTCTAAATGTTTTTGAAATTGTAATTTTCTTGTGCTGTTATGTGTAAAGGTGACCGCTCTGTGTTGGACCCTTGGCGGTTTGCTCCAGACAGCTAATCAGCTTGATTCATTTGGCGGGGTGGTCAATCAGCACCTTCTCTGCCGCGGCAAAGCAGGATTGAGCTCTTCTCTGATTTGCAAGGATATAATGGCGTCTACTAGAAATCCAGAACTTTCTGAAGACGCATTAAGGTTTTATTTTTGTGGCAGCAATATACTTACCAGGGGTACAAAGATTATAACCCTTATTTGCCTCGCTAGTGGCTGCACTGGAGTAGGAAGGGCAATGTCACTTGAGGAATCCTGAGCTCCTGCTGGAGAGACAGGTCTGAGCGAATGCATTTCTGCTGTCAGCTCTCCTTCTAGCTCACTTTCATCTCGTATTTAAAATTGCAGAACGGAACAAAATACGATTGGTGATGTTTGGGCGATGTTTGGGTGTTCCTGGGTTTGGCCACATGATGGCACACAGCAGTCAGAGGAGCGCTGGATGTTACCCGAGGAGATGCTGTGCCTGGGGAGGACCGAAGGCTCCTGCTCAGGGCTGTGGGGCTCAGGTTTTATCCTCCCCAGCTGCTGGTTTGATCCGCAATTTACCGTGAGCACAGTGAGGGACGAGGTGGTGGTTTAGCCACCCGCTGAAAAAAATAACTGAAAAAACCCAAACAAACCCAAAACAAACAAACAAACAAACAAACAAACCCCAAAAATAACAAAAAGGGTCTGAAGCGGGAGCAAAAAGCAGGTCCGGCAAAAAGTCAGCTTTTAAAAGGGGCTGATAGCAAGAAAACGAATGTTTTTCTGCTTGTGTTGTTTTGCTTTGTTTGGGGTTTCTCTTCAAAGGATCAGTAAACAACCAGAAATCAGGAAACCCTTTTCATTTTTCCAGGATGCAGAAGAGAAATACAGTGTGGTACTTCCTTTGTGAGGTGTGAGGTGGGGGAGGTTTTTTTGGTAAATGGTCTAGTAAAAAATGTTCTTTGACTTTCCAGGGATATGGAGGCGGCTGGTAGAAACATCTCCTTGTGCTATAGGGTCGGCGTGGTCTAGTGTGTTATCAGTAAGTCAAATAGTGTTTAACAAAAATCAGCCTCAGAAGTCACTATGAAATTTATACTTAGTTTATGAGAGCTTCAGTGGTCTTAGGTCCCGCATCCTGTATTTATTTGTACTACCTCTAATTACTAATAAAACGGCAAAAGCTTTTTGGTATCGTCGCTCTCAGCAATTAATATCCCCCTTTTTTAGCAAAATTTGCATGAAGGAGAACTCCCAGTTGAATGGAAAATGTGGAGGTATATTTCATATTAACTTTAATGGTAGCAGCTAAAGACCAGTAGCCCCCGTAGCAGTGCTGCATAAACTTATACAGCATTTGATTCAAAAACCAAACAACCATGGGGATTTAGAAATAAATGCAGGGACTGTAGAAATCTCTGTGGGCTCTTGCATTTTACTGTGATGCAAATACTAAGGACGATGAGAGGAGTATAGGAAACAGCTGTCAGGAGATTTGCAGCAGTGACTCAAAGGTAGGACTCCTTTTTTCCGTGCAGAGTTTCTCTGTGGCAAGTGGTACCTGGCTGAAAAAAAGATAAGGAAGGACACATGAATCTCAGTAAAGATTTGGATAGAGATTTTCAAAGGTTAGGTTAACTGCTGGGAATTGATTATCTTAATATTGTTATTCTCTACCTCCCCTCATCACCCAATAGCTTTAAAAACCTGCCCTAAATGTGTGCCTCAGCAGAAGGATTGAACTACTCCACTTCCAGGTCACTTCTTGCAGGGGGAAAGGAGGTGATACCCCAGCCCCACTGCCTGTCTGGTGTGGGCTCGGTTTCTGTGCTGCCCTCAGAAACATGCAGAGGTTGTGCATAGCTGTCAGGAGGAGTCCTTCAGGCCACTTTGAAAGATATTGTGCCTTTATTAACAACAATTTTGTGGATGTACTTCTGGATTTAAGCGCGTCAGCAAAAATGAAAGACAAAAAAGAAAAAAGAAAAGAAAAAAAGGAAAACCCTCACCCCTAAGCCCTCAGCAAGCTCTTCACTCATAAGACAAAGTGCAGTCTGATCCCTGAATAGAATATGAAAATTCCCAAGCATCAAGCAGGCATTTGACATCTTTGTTAGTAAACAAACAGCACAGTTACATTTCTTGTGACACTGAGTTATAGTACAGCGTGTTCTGCCTCCCTCTCTCTCCCTTTCCTTGTGCTTTACTCTCTTCTCCTCCTGCCCCCATTGCTGGCAAGCTGATTCCAGAGGCCAATGACAACATCCGTGTCCCTTTCTAGTTGAGTGCATTTGCTAGGCATTTGAGAGGGCTGCTTTCCTGCCCTTGAGTACCCCAGCACACAATGTGAAAGATGCAGAAGTTCATGGACTGCTGAGTGCTTAGCTGCTGCACTTCCCTAAGTGAAGGCAACTAGCGAGCAAGTACAGTAATTAGAAGTAAAAGAAAATATTTTTCTGTGGGGAATTTTGGTTGACCCCATAGCTGCTAGTTAAAATAGAAAAAAAATTGATGCAACTGTTTCTGTAGACAGAGAATTCTTTTTTTATTTTTTTAGAGGCAAAAGTTCTTTCATACATCAAGTTCATTGTACCGTACAGAGTAAACACCACATTTTGAATGCATGCTTATAATTGTACCTTTTCTAACTTTGTGTTTTGTAGTAATCCATCATTAAAAAAACTAGTTTTGAAAACTATATCCTAATTGCTAGTGGTATCTCAAGCTGTATTTGTCATACCTTTCCTTGTGAAGAATTCCATAAAAAAAAATCCATCAGCCTTTGCGTAGTTATTTTTTGGCCTGGAATGGAGTCAGCACAGTTTTCTAAATAAGAAGTGCAGTGCAAATCAGAAAAAATCATAGAATCATTTAGGTTGGAAAAGACCTTTAAGATCATCAAGTCCCAACTGTTAACCCAGGACTGCCAAGCCCAGTGCTAAACTATATCTCTGAGTACCACATCTACACATCCTTTAAATACCTCCAGGTATGGTGACTCAACCACATCCCTGGGCAGCCTGTTCCAATGCTTGACAAACCTTCTGGTGAATAATTTTTTTCCTGATATTCAATCTAAACCTCCCCTGGTGCAACTTGATGCTCAGAATTCCATCTAGTTTCACATGTAGAGAAAAAACGGACTAAATGCTCAAACTTGCAAAAATCTCTTGGGTTTTTCACTGAACACAGATGGTCAAGACCTTGGTTTGTATCTTATCCAATTGGATTGTCTTGGGTCCCTGACTGCTATACTAAGGTACTCCACTAATTTGTATCCAAAGAAAACATATATTCCTAGTTTGCTTCTCTCTGGCACCTTTTCTGAAGTACACTGTCAAGGAGAGAAACTAAGTTTCATCGTGGTACTTGTCATTGGGTAATATATCCTGAAGTTTGCATTGTGTTCCTTGTGTGCCATGATGAATATGTAAGTAAGAGGCTTTGAGTGCAACTGAGGCCAGTTCTTGCCTCAGGTTACCTGTAGTCTGTAATTCACTTTTAGGTCTGGTCGCTCTGTTGGAGCTTAATGCAGTTAGACACGTTTGATTTTGGTGGTAGGCATGCCACTTCAGATAGACGTATGGTGATGGGGCAAAGCAGAAGGGCTTCCCTAACTTGAGTTAGAAATGAGCTCAAAGAAGCAAAATAAAAGTTCTTGCAAGGGAGAAAAGGGAATGCTGAGATCAGAAAAGCACAGAAGTTTTACTGTGAGTGTAGAAAAGACATCCATACACCAAAGTAAGTCTTTGGTCTCTAGGAAGTGCTCTGAAACCTTTCAGCCTTCATCTGCTGGATGGCTGAGGAATCAGGGAGTCCACTACAGAGCTCAGTATTTTGTTTCCCAGATGAATGTGCTTGAACTAGATGATGTCTCCTGATGTTCTCTCTGTCAAGACAGTTGTTCTGTTGCTGTGGTGGGCCTGCTGGCTGCTGCTGAGTTGCAAGGCAGGAGACCCTCAGGACCAGCCTGTGAAGAATCCAACACCTGATGTCTCCAGGTGCCAGCTGACTACAAAATCTCGCTGGCTGCTGTGGCAAGAAGCACTGTGTCCCTTTGGGAATGACTCTCATCTTGTCCGCCTAGAACCAGTCCACGTGGCAGTAGGTTCAGGAGAGCATGGGGTGCTCTGTCCCCAGTGTTTCACTCCGGGGAACACCAAACTCGTGCCCTACACCAGCTTGAGGAGGATCTTGCAGACAAGTCTCATGGAGCCGCCGAGTAACCCACAGATGTAGCCAATAAGGTACAATAATACAGATTAAGTTGTTTGGCTTCAGTTATTAAGTGAACTTCCTTCCTTTCAAATTGTTCCCAAGACTCCTTTTTCCCTTCATACCCTTAAAAAGCGATCACATTATTCTTGGGTTGTTGCATATGGACTTGAATGGAATTTAAACTGCCTGCCTGACAATGATGAATGAATCGACTTCAAATCCCTTGATGTGGATCAGCTATATAGCATAACAATAATATTGTTGTTTAACATTTATATTGAAATAATACCTTGAGGAATCTCAGCCATTCGGGGACCTATTTTGCTAGGAACTGAATAAAGCACATAACAAGTCTTGTTCCGAAGACAAGACTGTCTAAAAGACAAGCTGTACCAGTTGAAGGAGACAAACAAAAAAGACAAGGAGCAGAATGATATAAATGACAGTTGCCTCTTTACAGAGCTTTAGAGACCCTGTGTGCTGCTTAATTTTCTTGCATAGTTGATCTGCCATGTTGTTTCTGGATCTTGCTCAGCCCTTTCCACTTTCATCTTCTTTACCTGTGCTGTCAAACTAACTTTTAAACCTCAGTTATTGCTGGCAAAGTTTAGAAAATACTGAAAAAATGAAGCTGTCGAGGAAATTCCCCATGACACTTTATTATTACCTTTGGGCCATACATACCCTTTTAGTTGGCTTTCTGTACCTCAGCATCCATATTCAAGCTTACTTGAATGAGTTCTATGCAAGATGTTTGCGAAGCAGTCTGTCGAATTCTTTACTTAGATCCAACTGTATTAAACCTGCTGTGTTCCCTCCCATTCCTCGTTTATTAATGTTTTCAAAATAGCAATTGGACTTGTCTGGAAATAGCACCCCTACCCCCTCACCCCACCTTTTCTTTTCTTTTCAACTGACTCATCCTTGCTGCTGGTCATGGTTCCCTGTGTCCTGCAGGGGAGGGATTTTAAATCACTCAGCTAATTGGTCTAACTATTTTCGCTGGGACCAGTGCCACAAATTTTAATAAAAGCAAACTTAGACCTCGTAGACTTCAAGAGGAGTAGACTATTCTGTTGACTGCTTTTGAAAGTTCTACCCTTTGAAAGTTCTATTCTGGTTGTTCAGTGTTACAAATATGTTAACAAGAAAGTAACACATCTCTAATAAGATATTTAAAATTAAAGTATTTTTTATCACATAGGTAAACCTTGTGCATATATGCCCATGTGCATGGAGACACTAACATGTTGGAAGAATATCAAGGCTTTATGGCCACAGTCCTGGAAATCCCTACATCAAGGTCTTGTTTAAAGCTTAGTTTGTTTCCCTGTAACCTGTGTATATGACAACACGACATTCCGTTACCTGGTCCCATGATATTTTTTGCTGCCCTATCTGTGACTTGGGAATCTTGGGTTCTCTCCAAGCTTTTGGAGTTGAACGAGCTCTGTTGGCATGTGCTCTGCTCCTTACTCAGGCAGTGTTTGACCTGCCTATCACATGGCCTTCAGGTTGCTCATGGCCTGTCCTGACTATCTTGGAAGATGCAACGAGAACGTGCCATGTCCAGACACTGAGGAAAACCACATCACAGCTGGAAATTAAAATGTCCACAGGCACACCAGCCCCTCTATGTAATTATCTCTTTTCAAGGAAGGCTGGCTGGACTAAAAATTGTGCACAGCATGCCTGGATGGCACAGGCAAACCCCCAAATGCACTAAAACAAAATACAGCCTCATACTGACCTGGGAACAGAGAAGATTTCCTTTACTGGTATGAACAGGACTCTGCCTTTGCGTAGCATCTTACCCATGAAGTGATGAGACATCATCTAGTCAAAGAATATGTATACACAAATGTTACTTTTTGGAAAGCATTCTTCTAGCCTGGATGATTTGTACCATATCATTTAACATAATTTCTGTTGCTTTATGAGCCTGTGTTAAGCTGGAAGCTTTACCTGATTATTGTCAAATAGAAACAGGTCCATGTGCTAAATTTATATGCCCAGGGAAACTGAGGCATATATACTCTAAAATCTCAAGTTGTGATAACACAAACATGAATAATTCCAAATGATAAATCATTTGCTTTTCCTTTTTTCATGTGCAGATGGTGAAACAAGACTGAACCTTGCCCTGAAGTGACACGGTAATTGGAGTCAGTGCAGTATTACTGCACTTGTCCTGGCTTGACATTGTATTAAGATTAGCCAGAATTACTTTAAATCAGGGTAATGCTTGTCAAAGGCTTCAGGCTGTCTTGGACTGCGCTGCCCTCCACTTAGCTGCAGGATAGGTACAGGCCTGGCCATTTTAGCATCTGTCTGCACTGAGGCTGTTGTAAACCCCATTTAACTGTACTTTGGATGTCGATCATTTTACGGAGTCAGAATGCTTCCGGATTAGGTAGGGAAGAGTGGTGTCTCTGCCAAGTAACTGTAGGATTGTGGCTTAGTCAATTGGATTCCTGGGCAACTTGATCAAAAAATTGTATATGCAAGGAAAGAAGGCTGTTATGGGGCTGGATTACATTAAAGGGAAAAGCAAAAAGCCACGGATAAAACTGAGCACAGGAAAACAAAGGAATGTTGAGAAAAATAAATACATATGCCAGTAAATTGCTAAAACTGGTTGCTGTGATTACTTGAGCAGTACGTCAAAACACATTTGAAAAAATATGATATGCCATTCTTGTGAAGACGGCGGTATTGAAGAAAAATTAAGTAATGGGAGAGGGGGATAAACTCCAAACATAATCTTGTCCTTTGAAGTATGTACCATGCCCTGCATGTCCAAGTCTGGCATTGTAGTTTTCTCAGAGATGCCTTTTGGCCACCATAAGCCTTAGTCAGGAAAACATGCAGTGGTGTTTGACAAAATCTGCAGGAAGGGGAAATTTTGCTGTAGTTTATTGAAGGATTGATGGTAATTGAAATCCAGTTCAGAAAAGCTGTTATGTTCTTGAATCATTTCTTGGCTAACGTGCTAATAAAAATGCGTTGTATAGTGCTATTGCTGAATCTCAAACAATTTAATAACAAAAAGTTGCTTACTGAGGAGCAAGAGGGGTTCCTCCAGAAGATGGATATATGATAGTAATTATGATGGCAATGGACTGGGCCTTGCTTATATTTCCTAAACAGAGGGAAATATTACAAAAGTTTTACTGATTTCAGGAGTGAGTTAAGCAAAAAGCAAACAAACAAACAAACAAAAAAACGGAGGCAATTACCTCTTAACGTAAAGTCAGACTTAGTTTTTTTGGCATTGGGGACATTTCAGTCTCCTCAATGGAAATTTGTAATCAATGGAAATTAGGCTTCACGGTGCCTAAATTGCACCTGAGAATACAAATATAACCTCTAAAGTCACTTAAGCAGTCTTGAAGGCATGGTATCTTCATTTGCAAAAAGAATCATTAAGGATGATGTCCCTTAAGCAGAACAGTCCTCTGCAACGGGCAAGAAGTCAGGCAGGCATGGCAGAAGGTCATCACGAACGAACAGGGAACCCCTCGTTGAGCTCACATGCACGAAGATGGTGTACGCAAGGTAGAAGTGGGAATGGGCTGCCCGGGAGGAATACAGAGATACTGTCTGGGCGCAGGGACGGAGCCAGCAAAGCCCAAGCTTAGCTGCAGCTGAAACTGGTGAGGGGTGTGAAGGGCAACAGGATGGGGTAGTATAACTGCAGTGGCAGCAAAAGGAAGGTGAAGCAAAGCAAAGATGAGCCCCCACTTGTCAGTGGGGCAGAAGAGCTAGTGATGTAGGAGAGGGGAAAAATGAGGTACTTGATAGGGTTTTTTTCTTCTTTTTTTCTCCCCTCTGTTTTTACTGGTAAGGTGTCATGGTTTAACCCCAGCTGGTAACTAAGCACCATGCAGCTGCTCACTCACTCTCCCTCATGCAGAGGGATGGGGAGGAGGATCGGGAAGGAATGTAAAACTCAAAGGTTGAGATAAGAACAGTTTAATAGGCAAAGCAAAAGCCACACATGCAAGCAAAGCAAAGCAAACCCAGGGATTCGTTCCCCACTCCCCACGGGCAGGCAGGGGCTCGGCCATCCCCGGGACAGCGGGGCTCCGGCATGTGTAACGGTGACTGGGGAAGACAACACCGTAACGTGCCCCCCTCCTCTGTCTTCCCCTGGCTCTTATGTACTCAGCATGATGTCATATGGTATGGAATACATCTTTGGCTAGTTCAGGTCATCTGTCCGGCTGTGTCCCCTCCTAGTGTCCTGTGCCCCTCCAGCCCTCTGGCTGGCAGGGTCCAAGAAACTGAAAAGCCCTTGACTTGGCATAAACATCACCCAGCAACAACTAAAACCATCCGTGCACTATCAGCACTGTTCTCACACCAAATCCAAAACACAGCCCTGCACCAGCTACGAAGAAGAAAATTAACTCTACCCCAGCTGAAACCAGGACATTGGTTTGCCCTCTGCTGTCTCAGGTCACAGCCTGCTATTGTGTTGGAATGAAGCATTCTGTCCTGGAGAAGGTCGAGCTAGGGAACACAAGCCAACTGGTTCTACAGAAGTCCATAGAATTAGACAGGTTGCGTTCATGGTTGCTGGGGGAGCTGGGCAGTATCATTGCAAGGATGCTGTCTATCACCTGGGAAAGGTCATGGATCAGGGGAGGTTCCTTTTTGCTGAAGGAAAGCAAACTTCACATCTGTTGTCAGGAAGGGCAAGAAGAAGGAGGATTTGGGGAGCTAGGGCTGCTCAGCTTCACTTCAGGTCCTGGGTAGATTATGGAGCAAATCCTCTAGGAGCCATTTCCAGGCATGTGAGGGTGACTGGAAACAGCTGGTGCACATTTACCAAGGGCAAATTGTGCATGCCCCGATTGCCTTCCATAATGAGATGAGTGGTTGTGTTGTTTACCTTAACATTAGCCTGGCCTTTGGCACAATCCCCAGTAGAAGTGTTGTTGTGACTAAACTGGTGAGGAATGGACTGCACGAGTGGACAATAAGGTGAATGAAAACTGGCAGGACTGATGGACTCAAAATACTGTGATGGATAAAATAAATGGATGGCTGACTGCTAGTGGCATCTCAGAGGTTGATACTGATGCTGATGCTCTTTAACCTCTCTATTTACAACCTGGATGATGTTTGTAACAGTGAACGCTTAGGAAACGTATGATACGAAGTTGGGGGGTGTGTTTGCTGTGCTGGAGGGCAGGGCTGCCTTTCAGAGGGACCTCAACGGGCTGGATGTTTAGGTTGACTAGAACTTCGAGGAGGTCGTCAGATGGAGTTTGTTCAGCCCCTGTGCTGGGGTGACCCCATGCAAAAGCATGGGCTGGGCCCACAGCAGAGGAAAGAGCTTTGGAGAAAAAGATCTGGGGTCCCAATGGACAGCAAGTTCACACATTAGCAGCGTGCCCTTGCAGCAAAAAAACACCACCACATTCCGAGCTGCCAGCAGGAGTGCAGCCACCAGGCTGAGGGCAGCAATCTTCCCCTCTGTTTGGCACTGGTGAGACCACACCTGCAGTACTGTGGCCAGTTTGGGCCTCTCCAGCATGAGAGAGAGGTTGAGGTACTAGACCAAGCCCAGCGGTGGGCAGGGCTGGAGAACAAGGAGTACCAGGAGAAGTTGCTAGAGCTGGGCTTAATCTTTCTGGAGAAGGGAAGGCAGAAGGGAGGCAGCCCTTATTCCGCCTGCTGGGAGGGTGTGGGGGAGCCAGAGCCAGAGGCTCTCTTCAGAAGGACACGGTGACAGGATGAGAGACAGTGGACAGAAGTTGGAATACGGAAAATCCAAACTTCGTATTAAGGATTTTTATTTTTCTACTGTGAGGAAGGACAAACACTGGAACAAGTTGCCCGGAGAAGTTGTTTTCTTTGTGTCATGATTATCATATACTCTGAGGCTTGTTCTAATATACCTTTTGTCCTCACAGCATACTCCAGCTTTATCTTTCTGAAATTTCTACAGGGCACAAGAGTGTTTTGCTGTCCTTAGCAGCACTATGGAAATGATCGGGCTCTGAACAGAAAATGCAGTGCAATGGACAGGCAGCGAACAAGGCTGAACAGTTTAATATAAGGATTTTCAAATAAATTGCCTGAAATGCTTTGCAAATCTGGCAAGGCAAGCCCCTAGAGATACAAGCCCCTCCTTGGGGAGCAGAATTCATCTGGAAAACAGTTTTCAAATATTTCTACTGCACAGAAATCCCCCTGATCTCCCTGCCCACAATGCTTATTCTATTTGGAGTTAGCTGTCTGGATGTAAAATCCTGAATTTGTCAAAGCTGCTTTTGGTATCAGTATAGCGAGAACTTCACTATGGCTTTTATAACTTTTGGAAACACTTAAAAAAATTAGCTGAAGTTATAACCAATTAAAATGTATCGTCATTATGTCTTTTTGCTGTTAATGTTTTCATGGCAAAAGGTCTTTCAGGCTAAACACTGATGAAAATGTTTATCTGTGTGTATATCTACATGTATGCGGATACATGTGTGCCCACATACATATATATGTACACACACACATACATGTTCAAAAGGACAGCCCTAAAAGACTGGAGTCCTGCTTTGGTGAACTCTCTGGTCTGAGTAGGGTCCTAAATAGGAGAAAGTTCAAGGGAATAACCGGGATACTCAGGTAATATGATTTACTTGGTTTTGATGGATGTGTTTTTAAGGGCACTGCTGTGCATGTGATAATTTTGGAGGTTTTTTTCCTCTGACAATGAATTTGTGGAACATGAATCTGTCACCTCTGTCTTTCACCGGCCTAATTATACAACTGTGTTGAAATACCCCAAATAAATAAAAGTAATCAGGGAACTGCAGGATCTGCAAGATAAAGTGGATGCTTACGTGTTTGGTTTGCCATCTGCTTTATTTTGGACCAAATACCTGTGTATTTCGTCCAAAACAACAGTGTGCATTTCTTTTATTATCCATGCTGCCTGCCTCATCTTTAATCATATTTATGTTATTTTATTACAACTCTTTACAGATATGAATTAGGTAATTAAAAGTTCCCTGGAAAATCTTTAACACCTGTTCTGTGCCTTAAATATTGCTTACAAAATTCAGAAAACTGTGAAACTTTATTTTATTGAACAGATCCTTATTATTTTAAATTGCTGCACTTTTGCTGCACTTCTATTTTGTGAGGAAGCTGTTGAAGTCAAAGAGAAATCTGGCTGCTTCTGGCTGTAATTATTACAAATTATGTGACAGTTGTTGCAGCCACAGACAGGAAAAAATGATTTTTTTATTTATTTTTTTTCATGGAAATGATGTTTCCATGTTGAAATGAAGAGTTGCTAGTGGCTAGTTTTTAAACTGATAATTTCAATTGGCTTTACTCCATCAACCATAAGGAAAACACCTGGCAAGCCGCTTGATCCCAGCCAACTCTTGTTAACCTTTTGGCCTTCACAGTAACTATCAGCAGGCACCAAGTCAGTTCTACTAATAAACTGGCATTAAAACTTCCACCTGCTAATAACATCTTATTGCTTTTCAGTATTAAATAAAAGGAAATGGTCTGTTTAATTACAGTCAAAGAAATTTTGCAATGCTGTGCTGCCTTGGATGGTGATAATAATAACGAAATGTATTTAAGGACATGGCTACATGAACTGATTGCTACTGAGGTAAGCCAGAATGGCGGTAGCTATTGTATGTTAACTTTTTGCATGTAGTAAATGTCAACGTTCTTAAGTGAAGGTAAGATAAACTAGGAATAGTCTTTTCAAAAATATGTGTAGGTGGTTGTATTGAAAGATTTTTTTTTTCTCCTCATTGCTGCTCTCCTTAATCATTCCACTGTACTGGTGACTCTCTGCTTGTTTTTTTGTCCCATCCCCACCCCCAGCAAAAAGGTAGAGTATGCATCACTTGCTCCTTCCTAAATGGAGTTGCAGCAGGCCAGTTAGGACTTTGATAAACATTACAAAGCCAGAGTTGGTTCAGCTCAAGTTTTCCTTTCTTGAATTACTAAGATCTTTAATTCATTTTCAGTTCTGCCCTTCTCTTGATGTTCAAGAAGTCTGATCCTCCGCAGCCCAGGTACTCCACCTGCCTTGCTTAGGAACTAACACATGCTGACCAAAACCTTTCTTTACGTTGTTTGCAATTTATCATTGCACTTATGTGCTATAGGCTTAAGAGGGTCTGTTACCATACAGTTTACTTCATGGAAGAAGACATATCTGGGAAAAACATTGGTGAACCCTCGGAGACATTTGGGAACAAGAGAGGAAAGGAAGATCTTGACCCAATTGTGCTGGCTACTTTAATATTTATTTCTCACTCCCCATAGCTCCCTCACAAGCCATTATACTACTGCTTTTTCCTGTGTCTGTGTAATATACTTTTTTTTTTTTCCAATGGGTACCATGAAGATGCTGTTGATTTTAACACACACCTAAAATACCTGTTCATCTGGAGTTTTTCTTAAATTAAAGGATTTTTATTCCAGAGTTTTCTGGAGTGTCTTATGAAAAAAAAAAAGAAAAAGAAAAAGTGCTGCTTGATTCAGCTTCAAATTTCCTTCATATCATTGGTGTGTAAGAAGGTTCTCTCCCTCTGCCCCCCCCCCCCCCGCTTTTTTTCCTTTTCTTGAGGAACTGGAGCACACAGCAGGTGATCTTTCCTACTAAGTATATATTTTTCTAGGTCAAAGAGAAAGTCTGTGGCAGACCTGAGAAAAGGCTGAAGAGATACCTTTAGCCACATAATCAATCCTATTCTGGTATTCTATGTGCAGCAGTGAAGCGGGGGGAAGGTATTGGGAAGTAGCTAATATTTTTATTCTATTAGTAAAGCATTCTTGCATTCTGAATTTTCTGTCTAACTTTTCAGGAATGGAGGAAAAAAAACCTGGGGGAGCAAAAACCTTGCCTGGAAGTCCCATGTGGGATGTAGGCTGGGTTGGTATTTCTGTCTTTCAGGCATGCGTGCTTCTTTGCTTAATTTTCTAATTTTTACCCAGATGCCTTGAATATTTTAGGACAAAATTAGCTAGATATTGAAGCCCCAGTAACACACTTCAGTCGCTCTGAAGATCTGGTTTGGATTTTGGAATATCTCGGAATAGGGAATACAGATACCTCTTCCTTAATCATATTGTAAGTGGAGGAAGCAAAGCCCTGCTGACAGCTGGCCCTCTTACTGTCCCAGCGTTGCCACCCTCACAATGTGTGTTCAGCAGAAAGTGATTTCACATCGATATTACAAGCTGCCTGAATTGAAACAATTTCCATAACCTGAAGTATAAAAATCTATTAAAATTAAGATTATCCTTTTTAAAGGAGGTGTAATGCAACAGTACTTTTAATTATCTAGTGGAATGTTTGGACCGGCAAGCTCATGAATTGCACAATAAATGGAACAAGGAGATGTGTTATATCCATTGCACTGGCCACAGATCAGCGAGTTAACAGGTCCCACGACATGTTCCAACATCTCGCTACTTCCAGAAGGAGAAATAGGAGCTCAGGTGGAGGAACTGTAAAGTCAAGGGAAAACTCGGTTCTTGTCAATTCTGTTGCAAGAACTTACTCTCATTATTTACTTCTTCTGTGAGCCTTGGCTGGGTTGTCAGCATTATGCAGCATTACTGTGGTGAACTGTTGAGAGGCAGTATCTTCAAAGACAGTAAATCTTTAAAAGGACAGAGGCAAACACTAATGCTATACATGCTGTTTGAGTGTTTATAGCTTTGTTCTTTTTTTATTCTGTTTTGCAGAAAAACTGTTGTTGTTGGGAATGCTTATACAACTGCCATCCTGCTTTTAAAATGAAAAGGCATTTCTTAGCTCCTTTGTTTTCAATCTCTCCTGGTCAAAACATAGGCAGGGTATGTTTCTGATAGGGCACCACTTTAAAAGTGCCTTGTGAACTGTGTGGACAGAGGAATTAAAGGGCACTTTGAACTACATTTTATTTTGCATTAAATAGTTCGCATGGTAACAGTTTCTAGTGAGACAGATTCAAAGCAGAATCACTGCATGGCGCACATCTGCCTTGCTAAAGATCATCAGGTTATGACAGATGAGCTAATCACACGGAATGATTTGCCAAATATCTGCAAGTCTTCTCAATTATTTGTCAGATTTGCGAGTTAGCTGTGTGCCTATAGCTTACTAAAGATTTTAATTTTTTCAGTCATTATTAGTAAACTAAGATATGCTACTCAAAAAAATGCTCTTGTGTGTGGTCTCAGCCTCCTGATTTCAGTACAAACAGTTAAAAACCTGCAACTTTCCACATTTTGATGGGATGCAGGTTAGGAAATCGGTTAGCAGCTGTTCATTTGCATAACACCTCCTCTCTCATATTAATGCTTCATTTGTGGGGAAATTTCTGGTTTGCCTTTGTGGCTATGTGCCCTCCTTCCTGATTCTGGAAATGGCTTAAAACACAGAGACAAAACCTGAAGTGGGTCTTTGTGAGATTGTATTTCTTAGGCTTGAGTCCTTCCTTACCTTAATCTTTGGGTCTTGCACACCTTCATCCCAATGGGGGGAAAAAAATCTATTTTAAAGACATTCAAGGAGACACAACTTGTTACTTCTTTTTGCATGCTTTTGCCCTGCTGTTGCCAAAAGTAGGGCAAGACTTTGGAGAAAACAGTATAGTACAAATCCAAGTGGAGATGAAAGGAAATTAAGTGGCTGCCTATCACTCTTGGTGACAAAAATCCTAGAGGTATAACTTCAGAGCATGCAGAAAACAAAGGCATGATATTTCAGGTATGGTTGACATCTCCCATGTATTGTAGACATCTCCTACTGTTGTGCTCTTTATGGAAGAACTCAGGACACTGGTACAGACATCATTGTTCTTCCCAGAAAAAGCTAAGGCATTTCTATTTAGTGTCAGTAGCAGGTAGGTTAAAAAGTAATCAGCATGGAAGAAAAAGCCCAAACAAGCCTTTTTCTACCACTGTAGTTCTCTTTTTCACTGTAAGAATGATTCTTGTGGCACTATGTTAGTACTTTGTGCTAGCAATGGCAACTTAACATACTTGCTGGGTTTGCTGCCAGTAAGTAAATGTTCAGCTGAGGTATGTGGATTCGGCTGTTACAGGGGGAAACAGCACAGCAAGAAAGACTGATGATCATTGGAACTAGAAATCCAACTAGTCCTGATAGATTTACCAGTATCAACTGCTTAGCAGAAAGCTAGTACCACTCAGAAGAGATTCTAACATGGTAACTTGGTCAGGTTCAGAAGCCGCATGTCACTCTTCACTTTGATGTACCCCCAGTGTAAAGTTCTCTGATTAGCTAATATAGGGATTTTTTCTCACGAATTCTTTTTTTTATTGTTATTCTTTCAGTTAGTTTGCAATCAGATTTAATAATGTATTTAAATAAAAGTAACTACAACATCATTTATAGCCAAGAGGCACAGAAAGGAAAAACATTTCAGTGCTGGTATGTTGACTTAGAGGGTCACTGAAATCAGAATAGGTGTCAAACCTCAGAAGAGGGCAGTATTTTTGAACCAAATGTTGTGCTGCTGTTTGAATGACATTTAGCAACAAACTTTCCCAAAGGACAACTGCAGTGAGAGGCTTGATTGTTTAGGAGACAATAGGTCTCACAATGTGCTTATAAATGGTTGCTTTGCTTTCTGAAAAGGAGAGGGTAAGAGTGGCTCAACTCAATGGAGCAGGAAATGGGAAAAGGCATTTTGAGGGCCTGTGAGTGTGGGGGGTTGTTTGGGGTTGGGTTTTTGGTTTTTTATGTCTGGTTTTTTGGTTGTTTGGTTTTTTTGTTGTTGTTGGTTTTTTGTGTTGTTTTTTTTTTTCCTAACACTTTAGGCTGAGAAGGCAGAGAGGAAGGATGCCAGGTTGCTGAAAATGAACTTAACTTTAGAGCTGGAAACTGAATATGCTGGGTAAAGCGGGTGGCTTCTTTGTAGCTGGGTACAGAATAAATCTTGCGAGGGAGTGTTTTTTTGGAAGTGCCAGTCAAAGGTAGGAATATGGCGATATGGTAGTGTGGTGTGGCAGAATAACAGACTATGGATGGAATAATAATTGGGTTGGTCAAGTGCCTCTGGTGCCTGAGGAGCACACTCCAAAGCATTTACAGAGCAGCTAGTTAAATACCCGTACTGTAGCATCTAGGCGGTCAAACCGAACTTCTGCTGCACAGAAAACTGCAGAAAACACAATTTTTAACAGCTGTACTACTGAAACTGGTTCTGCCCTTAGGTTGTTTACACTCTTCATTGATTTTTACAGAGGATCTTCTAGCTGGTGTGATGTGACTTGCCTCTTCAGTTCAATGCAATGTGAACTTTAGCCCCAGCCATTGTCTAGCTGGTACCATAATGATGGGCGTGTTTTCTGTTTTTGTTTGTTGATTCTGCTACTAATTGACCTTTTGAAAGGATTCCCGTATAAAATCCCTTCTTTTGTGAGATAAGGTACTTCCTATGTTCAGCTCTGAAACTCTGAGAACCTGAAAGCTGCTTGCCTTGTCAGCCTCTGCCATGGTAATGGTGGGAGGTTGTCTTCTTCAGAGTCCCTGGAAGCAGGACTCAGAGGAACAAAGAATAGCTGCACTTTGCTGCTGCCGGCTCCCTGGTTGAGGGTTTCCTACTTCGGTTTTTGTGTAAGAAAGACAGCAGTAGCTGGGAGTGCACAGGAGCTAGGGTCTAAACATGCTTTTTGGTGGAAGTTGTATATTTTATCAAGCCAACACTTGGGTAGCCCAGGTTTCGCTGGCCAGTCCCACAAAAGCTCTGGGCAGGGGGCTACCCTCCCACAGCCTGGGGACTCATCAGGGATCCTCTGTGTTACCTAAAGCCTTCAACCAGAAGGCTTCTTTTTGAAAAGCTGAGTGGAAAATTTTCCTTACAACCTTTTCTGTAACACGTTTCTCTCTCTCTCAATAATTAGAACCAAAAACTAGAAACAAGAAACTGACTCTCTGCACAATCCACCTTTCAACAGCTGCTCTTTTACCACAGAGCTGTGTTGATGGTATCTTCAGTGTTGGGGTCCTTCCTGCGTCTGATGGGGGGTGCAAATGGCCTGTCGTGACATGGATCTGGATCTCTTCAGAAAGCACTCCTGTTTCAAAAAATGGTGATGGGACCAGCCTTATTTTCAGGGGTCAGTGGGATGTGTTGAAAAGAAAAAATGATTAAATGAGGGAGTATTTCTGGGTTTTGTCAGGGACATTAGCTATTACTGCTATGCTGCAATGTGGTCTAGCTACCGTTTGCCCTGTATATTAAAATAGAAAAATTTCTAATGAGAACCAGTCATCTGAAGAGCACACTCCCACAGCATCTGTCTGACTGGTGTCACTATCTTCCATGCCCATCTTGCTTTCTGGTAGAGTTTTTAGTATTAGCAGTGTTTTACTGATCTGATTTTACCTTCTGTTGGTTTATACCTTGCACTCAGGTCTGTAGATTTCTCAGTGCTTATCTAAAATAGACTTCTCAATGCATAGTTAGCATAGTGGACTATGCAGAGCAGGGGTCGTTGTACAAGGAATCAAATTTTAAAGTTGTGGTGCCTGGGACTTTAGAAATGCTGAAGAACAACCTTCACTGGCGGTGTCTGGAAGGCAAATGCACTTCCACTTTCCGTATATTTTTTTGTTTCCAGCCTGGGTGAAGGGACAGACATCAAGGCAGGAAGGCTACCAAGAATCTGAAGGGAACATGTACAGGCATGCTGGTGTATTAATATGTATGAAAGACACATGGTTTCTCTTGCAAACGGAAACACCTTCTCTGCAAAGAGTGATAAGCCCTAGTTGTTTGGGTTTTTTTTTCTGCGACAGTGCCTATAATTCCTAGGAAAAAAATAGGCTTAAATGTAAAGTTCCTACAGTACTGTTCAGTATCCACAGAGTGGATTTTCAAACTATTTTTAGCCTATTGCTTGCTGGGTTAGAATGCAAATAGCTGTGTGCACTCTGAAGCTGAAGAAGTCCATAAAGACAAAACAGTCACACTGCAGGGGAAATTGTGCCATCCCTCTGGTGCCTGTCCTCACTGAAGAGTTTTATAATTTTTTTCCTTTCATTACTGCCCAATGTTTAACCAATTTGCTGTTAACAATATCTGAAGCATGTGGGCTTTTGGCGACTGCTGGTATTTTTGTATTAATACAGTTAGACAATCTCCTTGTAAACACTGGTGCATCCAAAATAGAAGTAATGGCTACTGTTTGCCAACAGACAGATTGTCCCTCAAGTAAGATAAGTCTTGAGTAATAGTGTAAAAATGTCATACTTTTTCATAATGGAATGACCAGTTAATGGCTTGAGAAGAGATCTGAAGTGAAATGCTATCCTAAATTGTTTTTCCAAAACAGCTCGGTTTTGTTTTGATAATCTTAAGGAGTGACATGATGAATTGGCAAGGTTCTTTGGCATCTGTCCTAGACGGTCAGGTTGTAGCAACCTTCTGTCCTTGTCTGAAGAGATATATAAGTAAGAAGTTGCTTACATTTTTGTTGTGAGAAGAATATGAGAGACTCCTTTTGTAAGTTCAGTGTTGCATCTTGTTGTACATTTTAACAAGCCTTCAAATATTGGGTTGGGATTTTTGGGAAGGCTGCCTTCCAGCCATTCAGTGACATGATCTGTGCCTGAGTACGTATTCCTAAGCAAAACAGGGCACTGACAAAATGTGCCCTTTTGCACTCCTGATTTCACTTCTGCTACAAGTGTTCCGGGTAGACCTACAACAATGCTGTGGCTGTGTAACAACCATTATACCAGTAACAGTAAGTGCAGCAATATTACTGAAACTGAGAAGAAATTCTGTTGTGTTGGCTGCAACCATATAAGATATTGTGGTACTTGGGATATTAGCCTGGAACCCTTTCATTCCCGTTGATCTTGTTTAGAACTTAGGTAGCACCAAAAGCCTCCTGTCTCATGTATTTCTTCTCAAAATTGTTTTCCTTTTGACATGTTTATAGCCTCCTTATTGCAAACAAGCTCATAAATTTCCTAAACTGAACTGATGCTGGGGAGAGCAACAGGGAGTCACTGAAATTTAGACGTGGCAGCAGGGGACCATATAAAGGCTCTGTTGAGATCCTTACAAAAAGGTAAGGCCTTGAGATACAAAGTGGCTGTATTAGATCCTGTATGCTGAAATGCATCTAAATGTGCAACTGCTTCTTGATTTAAACTTCCTTCAATTAACCAGCTGCTTCAGTTCTGGCAGAACTGTTCTGGGTGTATTTCCTACTGCACACACAATGAGAAAGGCTGTCTCAAGGGAACCCTGGCTTACCTCAGAGCAGGTAGAGGGCAATGTGAGGAGGACAGTTGCAAATCATCGAGGGTACTTCAGTTGTACTGCTGATTGTAACTAAATCCCATCAACACGCTCCCAGTTTGGTACTGAAACATGAATCACTTGCCCTGTTTTTTGCAGGAGATTTCATTTCCTTTGCAACTGAAGTGTAAGCATCATCTAAGAGGAAACAATTCTTTTTTTAATGTTTCAGTTATAAGACAAGAGTCAGCTTATATACAAAATTCCAACTCCTTCAAATTTATCAACAGAGTGGGTGACAAGTCAATCTTGGGGAGGAAAAATAATTGTGCTCTGAAATGTACAGCACTGACTTTAGGACATAGTGTCACAGACTTTATTGGCATTAGGCACTATTTCACAGCCTTTAGAGCATTGCTTGGCTTGGCAATGTGCAGGTTGTTTTCGTGTTTGCCAGGAGTCCAATTCCAAATAATTTTGTTTTCGTTGTGTTTTAAGTTTCTTTAGATAATACTGCCCCACACGCACCCACACACCGCTGCCCCTTGTGTGTTTTGGCCACTGCACATATCTAGGTAATAAACCCCTTCTAAGCAAGAGTTTCAATATCTCCTGACTGCATTGAGAAACCACCGACCTTTTGGAACCTCTTGACTATATGAAATAGGAACAAATCTTTGACAAGTTATAATAGTCAAGGTTAATTTTGAAGCAATATGTGTGTTTACTGCCTCTTAAAGGAGTATCTGGCTGCTTTGCATGCTACTTAGTTGTTTCTGGAGCTGAAGAAACACTGCTTAAAAGGATTAATTTGGCAGGCACTCTGGAGACTTTAGAAGGTAAACAACTGTTTCTTTTTTTCTTTTTTGTCAATATGGCAATTAAGGTCTGGGAGATTAAAGAGAAGAAAGTAAATGCAGGTTTGGCTCCTACTGTAGACTCACGGCTTAGTGACCCTTAGAATATTTAATGAGGTGCTTTAATGGTTCTGGAGTAGCAAAATCCAGAACAGATGTGAAAAAATAAAGAATAGTGAACTGTAAAGTCTGAGTTATGTGGTGCCCAGAATTAGGCAAGCAGGGTTTCTCATGCTCAAGTTTGATGTCTATACTGGATTTGCAAATGACATGTCCTTCAAATGCGAGGAACATTCTCAAGGTCTCCAGATACCTGGAACTTTCCTCATTTGGCCTCTTGTAATATCATCTTTACTAAATGCCTGTTTAGTTCTAGGTTTTGGGCTAAAGAAAATCAGGAGTCTTCCCCACGAAGTTGGCAAAATTGGTAAAAATAGTGTTACCATGAATAGAATTGTGAATTTCAGAGACACTGAGAGAGTCAGGAGGATATTAAAAGAAAATAAAATATGGTGATCCCTTAAGATCCATTAAAGCTAATGGGACAGTTTCATTCTTAGCTTCTTTGTTCACTTGAGATGACATGAAGTAGCCACAAAATCAGTTTTAACATCCCTAGTGTGTGTTTTCCCCTAGTCTCCTCTTTTGGACAGCACACTTATCACCTATCCTTAAGGGGATGGCTGTCATGTCTCTTCAAATATGTCTTCAGGGAATTAATTAAATTGTCTTTCTTAAAGTGGGTGGGCATTAAGAGGAGGTTTAATTTGAAATCAGAAATTAAAAAGGTCTGAAGATAATTCAGAATGCTGTTTATATGACATTATATTTGGAGAAGCTGGCAGAGTGTCAAATGTGTGTAGTAGGAATAAAGCTTTATTTTCATCATACCTTCCTCATCTTTTCCCTTGCCCTAGCGCTGTTCCCACTGTTTTTAATCCCATATCTTTTTCTTTTTTTGGAGGTTGGAGTGGGAAAGACATGATTCTTTGAAAAAGCAAAGCAACAGAAATCCAGGTTTTGAGCAAGACCTTAAAGTATTTTTGGCACGCCGATGTTTCTAAAGTGGCAGCATTAGCTTCAACTCCTCTAGATCTTCTTAGTGACAAATTCAGGGAGAAATAAATGTGATTGCTTTTCTGGCTAAGTGAAGAATTTAATCCATTCTGCATTGTCTCCATTGACCTGTCTTGCTCTATCCATTTGAACAAATTGAAGAGCAATTTAACGGAAGACAGCCATATTTCACTTCCAGAACAGCTCAGTTGTTTTCCAGAATGGCCAGTGATGGGGAGATTAGCTCACACTGCAGAGCCCTCTTCCTCTGCAGGTGCTATCTACTGTCCTAATAGTGATACCTATGGGAAGAATACTGGACACACACAAGTCTGTGGGCACAAAGGGGATGTATTAAGGATTGCTGAGAGAGCTGCCCAACATCACTGTGAGGGTGCTGTTTATTATCTTGGGGAGGTCATGGTGATTGGGAGTTTGCTGGAGGAAAGAAAACTTGGCACCTGTTGTCAGGAAGGGGAAGGATGATCTGGGGAGCTAGAGGCTGGTCACCCTCTCTTCAGACACTGGGAAGATTATGGGGCAAGTCTTGAAAGCCATTTCCAGGTACCTGAAGAATAAGAAAGTAACTAGAGACAGCCAGCGCAGATTTAGCTTGGTAAATCATGTCTGCCCCGAGTACCTCTTGCAACGAAATAAGACGGTCTCCCATAGTACCATTGTGGCTAAATTGGTGAGATACGGGCTGGACAAGTGGAGAGTGAAGTGGGTGAAATATGGCTCTATCATTCGGCTCCGAGGGTGATGAGCAGTCACCTGAAGGTGAAGTAGTTGCTGGGTATGAGTGATCTCCCTAAAGGATCAATACTGATGCCAGCTGTTAATCTCTATATTTGCAGCTTGGATGATGAGATATGGTTCATATTGCGAACACATATACGATACTAAACTAAAGGGTATGCAGGATGGCAAAAAAAAAGCCTTTTGGAGGGTTCCAAACAAGCTGGAACAGGCTGGCAGGAGGTTCCTGGAGCTCAGCAAGGACAAGCGGGACATTCAGCAAAGGCCAGTCACATCCTGGGCTGCCGGCAGGAGCAGGGCCAGTGGGCTGTGATCTTCCCCTCTATTTGGTACTGGTGAGATCGCACCTGGAGCGCTGCGCCCAAGCTGGGGCTTTCCAGTACAAAAAAGCCGGAGGTACTGGACCAAGCCCAGCCAGTGGTAGGCCACTGTGCTGGTCAGGGCTGGAGCACAAGGAGAGGTTGCTAGAGCTGGGCTTGATCGGGCTGAAGAAAGGGAGGCAGAAGGGATGGAGTCCTTATTGCTGCCTGCTGCTGCCTGCTGGGAGGGTGTGGGGGAGACAGGCACAGCCTGGTGTACAGTGATAGTGCAGGAGGCAATAGCACAAGTTGTAACACGGGAAATTTCAGTTGGATCTTAGGAAAAATCCTGGCTGTAGCAGGTTTATATGCTCATTTCCTACCCTGGCTGTTAGCTCCTTTGCTTTTATTTCTGCTTGACAGAGCCAGAAACTGGATTAGAAATGCATCTCTCTTAATTTGGGTACTTCTACATAGTCTACATACACTAATTTATCTATACACTTTCAATATTCTAATTATTAAGGTTAACTTAGATCTCTACTTTCCCATCCTGTGCTCCCCCCTCTTCAAATATGACTTTTTTAAAATATCATTTTACTCTCTGAAAGACTGTGGTAATTGTGCAGGGCACTCTTTGATCCTGGTGTGTTTTGAAGTTGGTTGTTTGATTTTTTATTTTTCTAATTCCATCCCCAAAAATGAGATCTTGATCTGTATCTATGTATGTATCATTATTTCTGTGAGGAGTGTGATCTTCTTCTACCTGTTCAACTTCTAAAAACAGTTCAACTGTTCTGCTATGATAATCCCTGCTGGAGATATGATTATAATGTGCCTTGCACTAATATTCTGCCTTTCCTGTGAAATGAGGAGTTTTTTGCAGGCAGTTTTGCATGCTGTAATTGCACTCACCCTTTTGTGGATTCACCTTTATATTTTACCTGTACTGAACTGCTCATGCTCTTCAGCTGCCATTTGTCATTACTGCCCTAAAGCAGTATTTTATTTTTTTTTATTATTATTATTATTATTTTTACATAATGAAAGTGCTTTTCAAACAGCAACCTACAGCAAACCGCAAAAGTGTAAGAATGAAATGGCCACCTACTATCTTCCTTATGTTCATCCATAGGTTTACTTTTCTTTTTTTCTCTGAAAAGTAGAAGATTTGAAGCCAAACATACAGCCATATTCTTACTGTTGGCTACATAAAAATGTCGTTGTCCTGGACAAATGCCTTTGAGATTTTAGTGGCCATTTGGAAAGGTGACTGAGGTTTACAGCCCTGCTTTATTAAGGTGTCGCTCCTAACTCCACAAACCGTTATTAAAAATGTAAAAGACAAGCAATTAATGTAAGAGGTTGCACCAAGTATGAATTTTCATTCTCTGACCAAAAGACACTTACAGAAATCTTTGGAGTGCTCTGAAAACAAAGATGAACATATTCATAACAAAGTCATTGTAAAGCATGTGTGCATGAAATTGTTTGGTGTTGTTCTTTTGTGGTTTTTTTTTCCTCAGCTGAAGTTTCCTGGTTCACTTATTCCTAGTTCTTTAATTTAGTTGCTCCTCCTGGTGCATAAAGTCATGGTTTGCAATTAGTACTCATGACCCATGCAAAAACACAGCATTCTCCATTTCCCCAAGTGATCCCTGCACTTCAGCTGTGTAAGAGCAACTGTGTCAGTGCTCTGAAATAATAATGCAGGAGAGAAAAAGACAATGACAGTGTAGCAGAAAAAAAAAGACAAGTCCACGTCTGCCTCTGGTGAAGCATTCAGAGCGCTTTCTGCTGTCCTCCCCATGTTGATATGCTTTACCTTAACTACCTCTTCCACTAATGTTTTCTGCATTCCCTATTGGGAAAGTACAGCAAAGAGTCTTTCACATGGTGTGTGAAGATCCAGAAACTCATTACGGGAGCAGCCCTGCAAGGCAGTGCTGGGAATCAAACTGTGAAATTGCAATTCCTGAAGGGCAGTATACACGGCGACATGTTACTGTAGTTTTCCAATGGACTGAGCCACCCAGTCATCACAACAAATGATGCTAAATCCCAGCAGCTACCCTGTATTTATTCTGTAATTTATGCTCCTGGGGATATAATCACAGAAGAAAATTCCTTTCCTTAAGAGAAGTTTCTCTGCAAAGTTCAGCTTTAACAGAGCAACAATCTTTATTTCTGTGAGCAGTTAATACAGGGGTGTAGAAAGCGTTGGTTTTTTCTCTTGCTGTTTCCTTGCCCCTGCTTTCTTTCCCCACATCTTTAGTAGGAGTTTTTCAGACTAACAAAGAAAGTAATTTAAGTACGTTGCAGTTCAGGAAATTGTTGATTGACATCAATACCTACCGAACAGATTCAGCAAATAAATACACAGAGTTGAGAGGATTCCACACCTAGGTATTGTGTGGAAATCCAGGCAGGGTAGTATAAAATATTGCAGATGCGTGGATATGAATTGTGAGCAGAACATGTAGTGTGCATATTTCAAATTCATTTATATATTAATTTTCAAAAAATGTGGAAAAAACCCAACGTATAGTTCAGAAAATGCTGACTTCCCATTCAGCCCACTGTGGCTTCATCTTGGATCTGCACTGTAATTATGGATGGATCTGCTGATTTCAGTGATGCTGTTATGGAAACCAAAACTCAGTGTGGATTTTTGACACTGTGTGGAAAATATTACCATAACCCTGTCTTCAGAGTTTTCTCTACAGCCCTTTGAAACAGTTTTCTTTCCAGTTGAAGTGTCCTATCTTTGCTTTATTCCTGATGTGATTTTATTTCAAGAGGCTCTAAGGAAAGGTTTTAGTTATTGGGTTGTCTTCATATTTTGGTGCTCTTCTCCTGGCAATAACATGGCTTTAAACAGCGTCCCAGGAAAAATAGTGAAGAATGGTTATGAAGAATGTGATTGGTTTAGAGTAGTCATATATTTTTTCCATTGATTTGGGTAAGTGACTTCAATTGTGTCTGTCACATAAGTGTGTGTCAAAAAATTCTTCCTTTTGTAATTAGTCCCATTGCTCTAGGAGATCTCAAATAAATACTATATGGTTATTTTCAAGGACATCTGATGCTGCATTTGCAATTGTGTTCCTGAACCAAGAAAAGGGGGGCAATTTTTATTTGCTAATTCCTCCCAAGCTGCAACAGGAATCTCAAACCATTTGTCCAAAGAGGCTTTTAAATACCGATAGGAGGCAGTCAGGCTTAGGGAATCAGATTTGCGTGTGTATGTAATTGTGAATGTATTTGACAAAGTATTAATTGAATAATTGTTATTCAGTATACATAGAACAAAATAAACATGCAAAATAATGGAAAGGGAATGAAAGCTTCCTGAGTCACTGGACCATCAAAAGTGGAGGAGTCAGAGGGCTCCATTTCCCATTGTAAACATTTTCATGAAACTATTTTCAGGGAAGGAAGAGGAGGCAAAGCTGTTGAGGCTCTAAAAAGAAGCTGCCCTTTTCTGGAAGCCTCTTAGATGACAGAGATGTTATAGGATTCTAGCAATACAATTAGGACAGTTAGAAAAATCAAAATAAAGAACACTCTTTAAATTGGAAATGCAATTATCTACTGGAGCTACCTTTTTAGGGATGTGGCAGAGCTGTCATCACTTGTTGTCTTTAAATTCAACCATCTTGTGCAGAAAGAAAGACTAAAGATCGTAATTAACTCTTCTGGCCTTGCAATCTATAAATCCTAGCTTAATGCCATTGAAACACACTGTGAAGGTGACAGGAGATACCTGACAAACTGTGGTCAAAGCAGAATTTTAAATGGTGAAACTTTAATAGAGAAAAAGACTTTAAATGGAATGCACATTAGAGTGTGTGGTGAAAAGTAAAACTGCAAAGTATTCTGATCTACTTCTTCCATGTATCTGAATTTATCTTGCAGATAGTTTTAAACTAATAACTATGCAATTTCTGTGTTCAGTACCACAGGATGCAACTGAATGTAGTATATGTTTCACTGGTAATTGGTAAGCATTATTTAGGATGTGTTGCTAGGGAATAATTTATGGGCTTTTGTGCCAAAACTATGAGTTTGTCAGAATGGCAGTGATGCTGACCAGCTTGGGAAAATGCTGCTTTGTAAATAAGCCTGTAAGATGCAGCTATTTTGCTGCTGTTGTTTTTTTACAGCTGGGAATGAAGCAGCTTGAAAGATTAATTAGAATTGAAGAAGATAAGGGGTTCTCTGCAGGAAGTACATGGCAGGTTTCCTTTTGGATATCAGGTGCTTTTGAAGTTCTTGATCGGAAGTAGATTTAAGCCTGTAATTGCTCAGCTTTTGAGGAGTTTGTTGGCTTAAGATTTACGGTATTTAGAGTGTTGTGGTATGAAGATATTTTGCCTTAGTTATTAGCACAGTTAGACTCAGTGTTTAGCAGTGATTGCCAGAGGTCATTATCTTTTGGAATAGGCACTGCAAGTACCAAAGAGTTAGGTTGCCTATGGTGTATCATATAATTGTGCTCTTGTAGCACTGATGACAGTTAACAGAAGTAGTGAGATATAATTAAAACTATGATGTGCTTTGTTATTGTAGTTTGATTCCTGTGAAACTTCTCTTTCATCCCAGGAAAAGTGTCTTTCACCATGCTTGAGAAAACTTCCAAAATTCTGATGTGTTTATATGGATACTTGGGTAAAAACTGCACCACAACAGAAGGGATTAAACATTTCAATGGCGTTTTTTTCTCACTGTCATCAATTTCTCCTCCTGTAAAATAAAGTTTAAAATAGTGGGGCCCTAACTACCTCTGTTTCTTGCTGTGATACAGACCAGCTGCATGGCAGGCATGGGCCAGTTCCTGAAGAAAGGAACAGAGTAAATGTTAAGGAATGAAGCTGGTGGTTGTTCTCAGAAATGCAACCACTTAAAGTCTCTTTCTCTTCTCTTCTTTCTCCCCATGCTTACTTTGGAGACCTTCATGTTGTGAGGAAACTTAAAGAATTGTCTTTATCGCAGATGTGCCCCAAACCCTTTGAGGTGAGCTAACTGGGGCTGGCTGTCAGATGCCCACCCAGTTGGTTTCTCACTCCCCCTTCTCAACAGGACAAAAGAAAACAAGATTAAAAAGCTTGTGTGTTGAGGTAAAAATAGGGAGATCACTTATGAAGTAACACATCACAGGCAAAACAGACTCGGCTCAGGGAAGCAAAATTTATTTTGTTGCCTATTAAAAATAGATGTTGATGATGAGAAACAAAGGCAAACATGAACCACATCCCCCCCCTGCCCCTTCTTTCCAGGGCGAGCTTCATACCTTCATTCATGGCACCCCAGGTGTGTGTGGGTTGAGGCCAGCTCAAGCCTCTGGCTCTCTTCAAAATACTTTTACTGGTTATATCTTATTTTTATAGTCTGTGGGGCTTAGCTGGTCTGGTTGACTGGAGAGACATTCACACTCTTTTAATGAACTCGGGAGAAACTTTGATGCCATCAATTGACCCACTGAGATGTTGTGAGCTGTCCATTAAAAACAAAGGCCACCCTCCACCTTTTGGTGGTTTTTTGTTGTTATTGTTATTGTATTCTTCACAGCAGCTGTCAGTCACAGCCCGTGATCGCCCGAGTGGCCCTGGCATATCGGCCTTGCCCAGCTCCTGTGAGCCTTCCCCCATTGCCGGGGCTTTTTGGTCAGTCACGCTGAGAGGCTGCCATGGCGGCTGCGTGGGCCAGCCGTGCGCTGTGGCTGGAGCTGGCTTCAACCAGCCGGAACTGGTTGAAGCTGGCTGGGACCGGCCCAGGGCAGCCTCTCCTCACAGATCCTGCCTCCGCCCTGGCACCATGTTTCTGTAAACCCTTTCCTGTCTGCAATGCCAAAGCCTCCTCCGTGGTGTCAGCAGCACTCCCACAGAAGCCTGAAACAAATCTTTGGAGCATGTAGGAAAGGTAAAAGAAAATATGCTGGTAAATAAAAGAGCAGTCGGTGCCTCAGGCTACCGGCAGGGCTACATGGGCTGCTTTTGCCGGTAGCACGGGGTGCGCTCAGTCACACCCCTGGGCTGAGTTTAGTCTGCTGCTTGTTCCCCTTCCCTGTTATGTCTAATTCAAATTCATAACATTTGTTTCATGCGAGCCTTGAGTTTGTATGAAATTTTTTTTTTCAAACTTCTGTTTTAAAATTCTGTGATTTTTATTTATTTTTTTTAAAGGAAAACTAATGGGTATAAGCCGCAGATGCTTTATTATTTGCATTTCAAAAGTGCATACTGTCTCTTAAGTGCTTGTTCCCTGTATCATCCTCACTGCCGGTGACGTATCCCATGTGGATACACACTTTCCAGACTCATTTCTTAGCTGCCAAAAAGGTTTTCCGCCCTATTACCCCACCGCAGCACCCCAGGGAGATGCCTGGGGGACAAGGAGAGCTCCTTCACCCTGCCTCCTGGGAATACGCGCACACTGCACCGCAAATGTTGCTTTGACCTCGGCAATATGATATGCCATGGATTTGGGTCTCTCCTGTCCAAAGTCCAACACGTACGATAAGGCTCTTCTCTGGGAAGGATTGGCATGAATGTGCAAAGTCACCCGAGCTGTGGATCACATCTATAAAAAGGGACGGGGCATTGGAGAGCTTCGTCTGTCGGTGCAGAATGCCTGAAGGTGAAAGTGCCAGCCTTTAAATAAAATGAAGGGGCCTTCATGCCTAAAGGGACCGAAGAAAACACACTAGTTGCCTGACAGTCCTAAATGTGATGAAAATCGTCCACTGCAGGGGATATTACTGTAAATCTTTGTCTACCTGACAGATTTACATCTACTAGCTTCCATAAAATCCACTGTTAATGGCACAACACCTATTAAGCTGAGGTATTTCTAGGTATACTACATCATTGTATTTTACTGTAGAGTTTACATTATTCCTAGCATTTCAGTGCTTATATTATGAGGTGATTCAGACTGAAAATACAGTAACTTTTTCTTGCTTCCCAAGGACAAACCTTTATTTCTGAGAAACCATTCAGAAATGACAGGCAAAATATTGGAAATAATAAGGTTGAAAAATACTGTACTCCAGAAAGGATGAGATTTATTGAGACATGCATTTGGCTACTTGAAGGAGGCATTAATAAGGTGCCAGCCAGATTCTCATGTTTTTCAGTTACTTTTCTGTCTTCTTTTTTGCTCCCCCCCCATCCTTTTGCCTGAGTAACAATTGGAGAAGTACATTGAGAAGGTTATATATGGAGCAGATGACGAATATTGACATCAGACTAATATTATCAGTGAAGAGCTTGGAGGAACAAAAATCTCTGCTTCAAAATAAAAACATCAGGTAAAGTAACTGAAAGCACATGCTGCCAACCAGTCTCCTGTGCTGCAGACTGCTGAGGCTTGAAACTGGAAGACCCTGGGAGAGTACAAGTTCCCTCCACTTCCCTTAGCTTCAGGATAATTGAGGGCTTCCACATTATATGTGAAGAGAAGCTGTGGCATCAGTTATGTATGGAATTGGTCATTGGTTTGATCCCGCTTTTGCCTGAATTTAGCAGAAGAGATAGCAGAATCGAAGAACGAACTTTGGAAGGAGTAAACGCAGTGTCCTGGGGGCTGCTTCCCTGGTACTTGGGCAAGGAAACATCACTGCTACTGAGAGAAATGTGCCAGTCTCTCCCTTCAGAAGTTTCTAAACCCCATGTGATATTGTGGGTTTTTGGAAAAGCTTTTTTATTTCTTTAGTGCCAGGCTCTTCTAATGTAGTGTTGCTTTCTAAGACTGCCAATATGTTCCTAGACTTTCTTGTGAAACTAATCCTGCATCCTGTGCAATACAGTCCTACTTTACTGGAAAATTGTGTTACACAGGAATGGATCCAAGATGATCAAGTCTTTGAAGGGATAAAATATGACACCTCTCCCCATCTGCCCTAAGCCAACAAAAACCAACAACAAAACATAATTGAGTTCCAACTGTTTTACTTATAACTCACAAATGGATGGATTTTTACAATTTCACTTCATGTTGTGAGCTAGCAAGGTATGTCTGGCATGAAAGATAGTGCTGGCAAGATTTTTTTAGTCCCTCTTTGCAAAAATATGTTATTTCAAAGCAAAGTAGAAATGGGCCATGTTTTTGCTTTAGTCACATTTCTAACGAAGAAGTTTCAGTGTCTGATTCTTGACAAGGCCTTGTTGAGCAGCTTTCAGCCCTGGAACCATGGTTAACTGCTGATGGTGACCAACCCATGCACCAGTGCTGGCCTTTCTGAGTGGTCCCTGCTGGCAGGGCCTCTCACATGTTCTGTTGACCGACTGCTGGGTTTCCTCTTCTCTGATCCACAAGGTAGTCAAGTTAGGTCATTCCTGTCTGTTAAATGGAGTGTTCTTCTCTGAATTAGCTGAAATTTAAATGTGACTACCTGGTTTTGGTCTGGATTACCAGTTTTAAAGTGAAAGACACTGACCTGGCATTTATATTGTTTTCCCTCTCTCCCTCTCCCCCTCAAATGTACTTTGTCTATCATAATTTTGATTCATACAAATTAGATCCAAAACATTTATTATTGCCTGCTCTTTTAATTCTTTTATATTCTCTTCAGGCTTAGAAAAAAACTTCTGTACCATTTTGGCTGATCAGCTGTTTTTCTTATTAAGCAGCATTTGCTACTCCTAGTTTTTTGGTTTGGGTTTTTTGGTTTCTTTCTTTTTTTTTATTTTTTCTTTTTCCCCCCCCAACTCATTAAGTTGTTCGTTAATAAGTTCAGTTATCTTTCTGGCAGAATCTGGAAAGAAACCCCATAAGAAAATGAGTGTACATTGGAAAGCAGCAACAGCCATTTTGGGCAAAAGGAATTTTGTATTTAAAGAGCGTGACGGCTGTTTCCCAAGTGCATTGCTCCAATTCAAAAAGTAAATGTTATGTTTTCTTTTCACAAAAGCTGACATACGTAGGCAACCTCTATCATAAGGTTTCACCTCTAGATTCAAAAGAAAAGCTCAGTGAGTATAAAGAGTGTGCATACTGCAACAAGAGAAGCTTAAAGGTCAGTGCAAAGATGAATGCAATAATAACTTAGTATTCTCACCTATGCATAAACTGGCTTCTGCACAATTTAAGGTAAAAATCACATCCCATGGTGTTATGCAACAGCAGGGTGGCCTCCCGCTGGCCCCTGAGGGAAGTCCACAGGCAAAAACAGTGAAGAATTGACACCAAGATGTCACATCAGCGGAAAGGTTTACCAAATTTGGGTCTGAATCGCTCACCTGCCAAAGCTGCATAAATCTGCAGACAGTTTGAAAATTGGAGCATATGGAGACAGGGAGCACATTCCACGGTGCCAGCTAATGCAAATATGCGGTGTGAAATGAGCTAACATGGATGTCCCATATACTGGAGAGATTTATATTCTTCCCTTGGGGAGTTTAATCATTCTAACAAATTGCAAGTTTAATTTGCAGCAATGACCTTGGGAAAGATTATTTGCTCCACTCTTCTAATAAGGGTAGTCTAGATACTGTGGGGGTGTGTTTTAGGATTTTTTAATTTTTAAATCTGTTATTTATGGGTTTCTCAGTTCTGTGAGCTATTTCAAAGACATTCATAAAAGGGATATAGCAAATCAGGCAGATTTGGTTTTTAAACAGAAAGCTTAAATCCACTGTTCTGGTTTTATACCTTAACCAGAAGACTTTGCAAGTTTGAAAATCAAAAAACCTTGGTTGCTACTGACTGAGACCATACGGTGGAGTAGGCAGTACCTCTGTTCCAGCTGGTTTTAGATGCCTTTAGTGTACAGTAACGTCAAGAAAGTCACTTAGCATAGTCCATATGAAGATGCATTATTTGTGGGCCCTACTTATGTGAGGGATGCTACTGAGATCAGAGCGGCTGGCAGGAGAGGTTTGTACAATTGCACTAGAAGTGATTAGGCATTGAAAAATTAAGGAGGACTGACTAGAGCTATCACACATGGGTTGTCACTATGTAAGGTACTGTTAGACCACAGAATATCATTCAATATTTAGAATATCATAGTAGAACCATATAAACTGTCAGACCTTTTTCCAAGTCTAGCTAAAGTGAGCACTCTCTCTTTTGAATGAATCAGGCAATTTCATAAACTACCTCTGTGTTACGGCAGTCGGAAATGGCATCAGAAAAATACATGCTACCCAGTAAGATACAAATTTTCCATTGTGTCTGACCACTTGTGGGGGAAGCTGGAGAACAGGCTGCAGCTTTCTGACCCTGTGGCCAGTTCTTTGACCAGTTGCCTTATTGATTAGAGCAGCCCCAAAATGCTAAGCAGTAGCAGCTGCTGGTTGTCCTGTAAAGGCCATTTGTCACAAGGCAGTTGGCTGAGTGAACTAGGGTTGTGGCTGTAGCCTTGCCAGTTTATGATGAACATGGGTTGAAGCAGGCATTTCAAGCTAGTTTTCAAGCTGCACCTGCTCTGCTGTGGGGATACTTCACAGAAACTCCCTTTCTTGGGAGGGTTTGTGTAAAACCAACATCTGGCGCTGCAACGAAAGCATGCTGACATTGTGGTGTTAGGATATACAAGGGTCTTAGAGAGCAGGAACACTAATTATGCAGTATTGAAGCTGCAGTCACTGGCTTTCTTATTTTTCAACAGATTATATTTTTTTTTCCTCTGCCATTAGAGTGTAATTTAAGATGCCTAGAGATAGTTCTTCATAAGTAATAAAACTTAACTTTTTTTTGGCTGGCAGAAATCCAAGTGCTCCACAGCATGGAGCTCCACAGCCATGCCATCATTATTATTTTGTGATTGTGTTGATAATAATTGCGTTGAATTTTACAAGGAGGGAAATTGAAGCATGGGAGGGAAACAATGTGTTCGAATACCTTAACGGGCAGTGGCAAACTAGCGTGTAGTCTCTAGCTCCTCAGTTCAAATTGATGCTTCATTCACTAACTCGCATCTCCCCTTTGCCCTCTGTGCTCCCTTTGAGTCTTTTTTGTACAAGTTGCCAATTCTTTACGGCAGCTATCATGCAAATTATTTGCTTGGCATTGTATGTTTCTCCTGGTGTCTGCTTTCCTTGTGCAAGCACAAGGAGAGTAAAAGTCTGATTCTGTTCTGACCTTTCAGTAAATTAACTTACCTCTGTATGTGTTTGCCTTTCCTGAAACACATACCTGGTTACCTTTTCAATTACCTTCATTGCTATTCATGTTATTTTTCCTAAAATGTGTAATTCAAGTGTCTCTCAGAATCCTCCCTTGAGTCCATGCTGCTTTGTGAACAGAGATCCTTCTGAAGACAGGTTAGCTCTGAGCAAAGCATGTCCCAGCAGCTCTAGAGCTAGGCTTACCTATTTGAACATGAAATATTTTTAGCCTGATCTGCATCATCCTTAGGGAAATGGTAAAAATGCCTTTACTAGCAATTAACTGGGAAACAGGTGTCTGCAACTTCATTGCTATGACTTATCTTCCTTAATGAAAGGAAGAGGAGAAGCAAGGAGAGGGAAGATGAAATATGCATAAAGAGAAAAAGGAAAGGGAGGAAATACTTTTTCTTCAGTATGTGAGGCATGCTGTGTTTTATCTTTTTGTTTATGCTGCACTGCTGTCATCAGGAGGTTTATATCTTGAAAAAAGAAAATGCTGCCTTTATGAAGTAGAAAAGTGATTTTGGTTTTGTGTGTATTTGTAGCCCTATGTAGAATATGTCAGGTCAAATTCTTTTTCCTAGTTTATTTTTTATTGGTCCCATTTGCCTGATTTCTTTTGAAAATAAAGAAATAGTTTATGGCAATTATAAGGCAAATAGTATTTGTCCTTTCAGGAAGAATCACCAGTACCAGTAAGCAGACAACACAGGGAGGTAGTCCTGGTGGATTGTGCTGTCAAAGGACTCAGCAAATCTGGGATTTAGTGCTTATGCTGAAACAGACTTCTCTGTGACCTTGAATAGGTCATTTAATTTCTCTGTGCTTCAGATCCCCACGTGTCAAACAACGAGAATGGTGTTTTTGCAAGGTTGTTGTGAGGAAAATGCAATTAAATAATGCAGGATGCCTGGGTGCTATTGAAGTGATGCCACTAAAGAAAATAAACTAAATTAAACTTAGGATTAATTTTCCTCACATTGATATATGTTTAGATTGAGAGTTGCCTTGCTGAATTTATTATGATTAATACTGTGTGGCAGAAAATCAACACTTCCCAAACTTGTTTGCCCCCAAACTCAGGAAGAGGTAAACTGCCTTCTCCACCCTTTCTCTGTTTAACTACAGATACGATGTTGTATGTCTTGTTCCTTCAGGAGCAGGGATGAATTTGCACTGTGCAGTGGAGGAAAACCAGACTGGGCAGTCAGCTGCAGGATTCCTAAGCTGCATTACACAACATTGGCCATTCCCTGTACACACACAGCTCACCAGTCCCACTGCTCACTGAGTGCTTTTTCTTTGTCCTGTTCCGCGATGCAGTAAGGCTACGGTAGCCAGCTAGCGGGAAGCTACAACTTGCCACAGTTTGGTGGGACTTGACCATTACTGGCTGACCACTGGTAGCGGTAGAATAATTTACTGCTTTTGAAGAAAAGGGTTCTGTAGTGGAACAAATGATTTATTTCTACTATAGAATGTTTATTAGCGTAGTGTGGAAAATAACAAGATTTGTTTGCAGAGTGGGAATCCCTCAGGTATGGTATAAATATAATTACAAGAACATATAAATATATTTATACTATGCTTTTGGGATTTTGGCACCACAAATCTTATTTCCTTGACTGTGAAAATAAATGTTTCGGAAGAGAAATAAATCATTAATTTCTACTCTTGACTCAGGAGTGGGAAATATGTAGGCTATTGACCTAAAATACAGTTGATCCCCTGTCCTTTGACATCCCAATGCAACAAGATATCTCAAATATTTGCAGGCTGTTCTAGTCCCTGCAAGAGGGTGGGGATAAGACTTCTGACTGTTAGGGTTATAGGTACAAAGATACTTCTAAAACAATATTTGATGTTCAATTAATTCTACTTTTTAAAATATTGCACATGGGTTTTCCAAACTGCGGGTCAGAAATTATAGAGCTCTGTTAAATGGTGTGTGGGTTTTTTCATTGTTTTGTATTTTTAATTGTCCAGACAGTAAAGTGGATGCATGTAGCATACTTCAGCATTGTCAGATGAATTCTGGGAAAGCTTCTGGAAGGTAATGTCTGAAAGTGATAGCTGTTGCAATATGAGCATTTCGAAAAAAAATAATTTACTAACACACGAACTAAAAATCTGCGTTGAAGGGGATTCTTTCTATGTGTGTGCTCTATGCAGCATGTGTTTCTTTTCTTCTTTGCTGTATAGGTAAGGCTTTGATGCAAAAGGAACATTGAAGGTTCTGTTGTCCTTCCACAGCATTGATTCAGTCAACCACAACCTATGTCTAGTTAGTTCTGATAAAATAAGAGTTAATAAGACACTAGTGTTAACAGTAGTGAATTGATTCATATTTTGGGGCAGACCGTGTCTTTGGGAAAGCTGGGACTCACCTTGGACAAAGTCACCTCTTGTCTTTGCGCATATTCTTCACTGCAATGTGAAACCTGTTTTATCTTTGGACGCTGTAAATTAAGACAGGGACTTTCTTTCTGAAGTTTATGCAGATTACCAGGTGGCTCTAATCTTGCTTGGGGGTCTATCACCACAGACACAGAATACACAGCCAGCAGATCGGTAGTTTATAAATGTTAAGTTTCCCAAAACTAGCTGGTCTGACTTTCTGTGTACCTTAGCAACTGAAGTCATAGAAGTATCGTGGCCTGCTTTGAGCCTAGGGATGGTGGCTAAATTAGGTGATCTTTAAAAACAAACCCCAAAACAACAAACAAGAATAGAACCCCCTCAAAACCTGAAAAATCTGATATTGATTCAAAGATTTGCCATGAAAGATAAGCTACTTCAAACAGTAATTTGTTGTGACTGATTGTGCTTGCAGCTTGAGATTTGAGTCTTATTTCTCATCTACATTTATCTGTTTTGAACTCAAGACCTTGGACATTGTTCATCCTTTTGTCTTTTAGACTGAGGAGGACTGTGCTGTCAGATTAGGTAACAGTAACATGAAAGTTACCATAATCCTATCTGCTCCTAACTTTCTCTTTGAAAAGCAAAATAAATTGAATTAATCTATCCTCATCTTTTTAATGTAGGTTTCTTTTTATGGCTCTCTGAACCTCCTCCAATTTTTCATCATCCTTGAATGCCTGATGCCAGTTGACCTACCATTTAATCCCAATGCTCAGAATGCTTGTGTATGTAGGGTTATATAGGAAATACTGCATGAAACCCATCAAGTACAGAATGTAAATATGAGTAATAGTTTAGCATATATGTGTAACTGTAAGAGGCAGCATAGGTCAATTTTTATTTAGGTAGGCTGAGAAGTTATTTTGAATCCTCCTCTGTGGAAGTATCTTCCTCGGCTAGCTCTAGAAGTCAAGTGTGCACTAGTCTCCTAAACTAAAGGTAGGCGTCTCAAAGACTTTCTCTTAGTAACCAGATATGTAACCTGACTTTTTACTGTGACGTTTACCCTTTGGTTGTGTCCCAGTTTACAAAGTGATCTCAGTTACAGTGAATCCTGTCTTCACCTTCTCACTATCTATTCCCAAGCTTTCTCATTTGCCAGATTTGTTATCAGTGATCCAGAAGAAAATAAAGTCACTACTGATAAAGTTAATTGGCATTAAAACAGTCCTTGCAGAGACTTCTCTGGAAAGACAGCTGTTCAGTGTTGTTTCTACACTTACATAGACAGTTTAGTCCTATCAGACAACTGTCAGCCTGTTTCAAATGTGCTTTTTTTCCGTTTATTTTTGTTCCAATCCAGTCAGGACTACTTGTGCGCGAACAGTGTGCTGGAACCTCTTGCATCGCTATCTTTTCATATGACTTTATCTGTGGCTTCACTGGAACCAGAAGGGACTGGTTAGAGTTTGCTGTAACTCAGAAAATCACTGAGTGACTAAAAGCAGCTGTAAAAACAAGGACCTGCTGCGTTGATGCAAGCATGTGAAGACAGAGCTGGGTTTAAACTATCTCTGTTTCTGTTGATCACTGTTTTTTTTATATTTTAAACCAAAATAATTTGGCTGATATTGTAAAGGAACATGCTTTTGTTTAAAAATTGTGTAATTTTCTTTGTTGAATTCACACTGGGAGTAAGTTTCTGCTGCCTCAAAACTTGCACTGCTTCAATGTCCCACCACAATACCCCCCAGTCACTAGTCACTCTGTCCCTAATTTTCTCCCAATGTTTTCTGTTGAATTTTGTATTTTGTAAGGCTGGGATCTGAGCAGGCAATTTTGCAAACAAGTGGCAGTGCGTGTCCGGTGACGTGGATGTCTATGTGATAGAGGCCCCCAAATGTCTTAAGGACCAGTAAGTGCTAGTAAGATTTCCTGAATTCTATGCATTCAGAAATACGGAGTCCGGGTCTTTTTATTTAAGCTATTTAATTGGTGATTGCTGTGTTGAATAAGACATTTTCCTTACTTGACAATTCTTTGTCAGATACTTATTTGTCAGTGTTTATATATTCTTCCTTGTTTGCTGTGTATACCATTTACTAAGTGTAAAAACAGCGTTACAAAAGCAGGAACAGCTCAGTTGTAAGTGCCTACAGCTTTTAATTTTTTTTTTATGTGAAGTAGTTTCTGAAACAGTTTCTAAACAATTACAGCCTGACTACTTTCACATGGAATTAACAATAGGCTAATGCTGAATTTCCACAATTGATACAAGTTCAAGCAGAATTACGTCAATAGTGCTTCTGCCCTGCACTGGTGTAAGCCATAAAGGTAGTGAATTGTACTCAGAAGATACTAGTAATAAACGTGTGCAGTCTGTAGGTGATGAACACAAATAATTTTGGAGCGAATATTTGCTTTTGTGTGCAGAGTGACTTTATCCAAAGTGGTCAGTGATACCCATAGTTTGAAAACTTTGGGACAAACAGGAATGCTATTTATAGCAGTGTATGGAGAGACTTGAAGAGGCTGGAAGTGTCAGCATCTGTAAAAAAAAGCTGTAGCTGGGTCACTTAGACACGCGGAATAATTGACTGAAGTTGTAGCTACAGAATTTGCCTCTTTGTAAGAGTTAGTTCACACAGCTTGGTTGCTTACAACGTTCTAAATTCTGTGCAGACTTTGCTTTCAAGTAGAGCTGGTTTAATGAACTGGAGCTAGTGTATCTAGGTGAAGCGAGAACTGATCTGTCTGTTCCCAGTAAGTTTTGTGGCTGTTAGAAATTGTTTGATCATAATAATTTAATTGTTATATGCATATCTGAGTATTACAATGCAGGAACAGGATTGATACAAGAGTAGATGCTTGTTTAATTCTCAGGAACATGATTTCTCATTGCCCAGATCTTGTTTTACATTTATGTAGGTATAACAACAGAAAATCTATAGGTTAATATAACTATTTCTTATTGGTATGGGGTCTCTAATTATTATTATTATTATTATTATTATTATTATTATTATTATTGCTTTTATCTATTATTATCCTGTTCAGCAAAAGTTATCAATTAATTCCTTGTTGTTGAAAGGGTCAGTTGATTAAAGTAGGTGCTTAAATCTCACTGATTTCAGAAATTTCAGTGGGAACTCAACATTTGGTAAATGTTCTTCCCAATGGGAACACTTCCAGAAATCGGTACATTCGTATTTTTCATGCATGCCACAGACCAAATTATCTGCTCATGTAAATGACTGAAAATTGTTAGGTTAAGCCCTCTTATACCGGCAGGAAATCTGGTCTGGGATTTGCCGTGATGAGCAAATATGGGTATATGCTGGAGTTTATTTTACAAAGTAGGCCTAGCATTGCTGCCCAAGGGTTGGAAAGCATAAATACCACAACAGGGGTAGAGATGCAATGTTATTTGACCATGCTTGCTCTTTCAAAAAAAAAAGCCTCAAGAGTAAAGAGCAAAAAATTGAACAAATCTAGGTATTTTGATATGGTGTACGTATTTTAGCAGGCACATTAATCCCATAACTGATTTTGAGGCTTGTACGTCAAGTAGCAAACACCACTGCTCAATACCTTGTGCATAGTCAACAGATCAGACCGCTTGCTTGTAATTTTCTTCAGGTATTTCCAAGATATGCAAATAATAGGGATGGTCTGTGAATGTTTCACAACACAAAAGCATACCCAAATTTACTAGAAGCAGTATTTGGAGAATACTATTTGACCAGCTCTAAAAATCAATAATGATATTTGAACAAAGTGTAGTTTTCAGAAAAGATATACTGTGTCAATAATGCAGGCATTTAGATTGTGTGCACATTCAGAATTCTATATACTGTATAGTTTTCCAGTTATGCAGCTCTGGCTGGAATACTCTTTTTTAAAGTTGATTGCTTCAAAGTACATGCCAGCAAGCATATATTTTGGTTTTGGCTCATCTGCTGATAAGCTCATTGAACTATTTCCAAAATAAAGAATAAGGATAAACAGTAGTTCAGCGATAGCCACATGATTGTAATATCAGCTGCAAATACTCAAAAGGAAGACTTTTGCTGGATGTCTCATTAGGGGATCCATGTGGCCATATTGTATTAGATTCTGGCCAGTTTCCTAAAAATTCATCATGTATACTTTTTAAACCTCAGCCATCGATGGATCTGTCTGGTGCACGTATGAAAGAGAAATGCTTGTATCTTCAGTAGCATTTAATTTTTTACTTATATACTGTAAAATTTTATGAACCAGAGCTGTAATACAACACTGCAGCGCACAGCCCATTGGTACTGCTGTAATCATTCAATTGAGAGACCTGTATGGGCATGATTCAGTAGGTAATGGACTGAATCAGTTCAGCTTGACTGTTGGGATTTTATTGTTCTACCCACCTTGGTGACAGCTGCTTATTAGTGTGCAGTGCTTTAGGGAAGTCACTATAGGAAATGAGCTCTCCAATCTTTCCCTCATTATACCGTGTGGATCGGTATTTTGGTAGGTAGGGGAGGTCTTCACCCACCCTCCTTCCCCCTCCCTGCTCCGTGAAGTTCCAATTCTCAGATTTGTGCAGGTTCTGTCTTGTAGACCAAACACGTTAGAAAGCCCATCTTCTTACTTTGATTAATGCTAATAGGATTTGTGACCATAAAGCACCGGGCAGTGAGTTGAGAGTCTATGCCAATGGGATTATTTTCTTTCTTCTATTGCTTTACATATTATCTTTCATCAGCAGGCAACAGAATTCCTTCTGCATAGTTGAAGGAATCAACATCAGCAGGGGGCAAGGTGGTGTCTTCATCAAATTAAAGTCATTTACTCTCACATGCATATGTCACTATTTCTCTGCACCATGAAATATGTTGATGGCTGCAGTCTGTCAGCTCTAGGCCATCAACTTAAATCAGGCCCAAGCTGGAAGATCAATAGTCTTTACCCTCTGTACAGGACATGGTATGGAACTGAGCTGGCAAGTTCAGCCCCACTGTCTGTTGGAACGTGGTGCACACCATCGAAGTACATCAGTTGTTTGCTTCCCGCACGTGTTGTCTTAATTGAGATGAAACGTTTATCAACCCAATGAAATCACTTGGAGGATGATTTCTTCCAGTGGGCTTTATAGCAGGTGCAAGAAATGCATGCAATTGGAGTAATCCTGTGAGCTGTAGCTAGGGGGTGGCTCAGTCCTGATAATAGAAAGTGCTGATGTTGATGTAATCACTAATGTTTTTCTGTCAAATAGTGAGGCGACTTAGTGGAACATTATACCATCCTCAAAGCCCTGCTTTACTGAGAATAAATTTTAAAGCTTTTGTCCACTAGTATGTTTTCTGCTTTTTCTTCATTAATAAGATACTTACCCTTGAAATGAAATATTACTTAAGAATATTTATAAAGGTTTCATTTCCTGTAGACATGTGTTCAATTAAAAACAATTTATCCTTTCTTGCTAGAAAACTAAGAAGCTCTGACAAGTTATCAGACATTTCAGAAGTTCCTACCTACACTGAACTAACCTTAAATTGTCTTTACATGCAGGAAGGGTAAGTCGAAGCTAACAAATATTCCACAGCCTTGTTTTCATTTCAAAGACTGGTCTTCCATGTCATGTGTGATGTGGTGCCATTATTACAAGAGGCAGATTAGGCAATCATCTTAATGAAATGTGAAGAAGATGAATGCAGAAATATCAGATGCTGCTGGAGCATACTCCACTAAGCAAAGCATTTGTAGTACCTGTTAAGCAGGATGTAAGTCAATAGAGTACCGGAACAGAAGGTGCTGTATATTGTTGTTCTTAGAAAATTTGGGGTAATTGCCTTTACTATTAAAATGGATGGCTTCTTCTGTATCTGAATGCTCACTTCTCGTCTGCCTTTCTCATTCCCAGTAGTAAATGCAATCTGATTTGTAGTGCATGCAAACACTGCAAAATCACATGACCATAGAAAATATTGTTACTATGAAGAAATGTAAATACCAGTAAAGAAGGGAGAAATTTACCCTTTGATTGATTGATTTTTATTTATTTATTTTTTTTTTTTTTTTACATTTACTTGTTTTAAGATACACCAAATAACTGGGGATAGTATGGTAGGGGCTAGGGGAACTTGCCAGATTTCCATCACCCCACATTTTGCTACAATTTAGAAAGTAAATCCATTAAATAACTCTTCAAGAATAAATTCCCTGGTATCTTACAGCTGTCAGTGTCTATTGTGGTGACATAAAGTAGGCATAAATCCAGCATCTGCAGCCTTCAGAGGGACTGCGATACCCAGCTTCTGGCCTGAAACTTACTTGGACTCTTGAAGTTAAAGGCTGTAAAAGTCCATAATCTCATGGTTCCTTGTGTCCTGAGGGAGGTTGTCTCTTTTTAAGCAGAATATGCTATCTCACAGGTGCACAGTATCCTCAAGTTAGATGCTCTGCCACCATGACTTTGGTAACAAGCACGGGAAATAAGACAGCAGTGCATTTAAAACACCTTAAAGAATATGTGTGCTTTGTAGGTGTCTGGCAGTGGCTGAAGCCCCAGCTCTCTGCAGGTATCAGCCAGATAAGATGTCATCTGTAGCAAATCAATCCCCAGGATGACAGCAGTCAGGCAGACAACTGGCCGCTATGTGTCTGTTCTGTTCAGAGATACTGTTCTGTGAAGGCAAAGGAACTTTTTTCTTCCTTTCTGTACTTTAGGTTAGTGGAAAATGGATATGAAAAGATGTGGTTGACTCTACTTTTCTCTCAGTTTTCCTAAGACACGTTGCTTTTCACTTCAATAAAATTCCTTAAAACGCTGCTGTCAGGGTGACTTTTGTTACTGAACTTTGTTATATTAGGACATGTCAGGCAACTGCCTCAGCCTTTTCATTCCTGTGCTGCTGACTTCTTTCTAGCTTATGTCTCCAACTTCCCATTAGTCTCCTTTAATTCCATCTGGACTGATCCTCTGTTAACTCCTGTTTGAGCTAACTGGGGACTTTTTCACAGAATTGTTCTTGGGCGCTTTGGTGGCAAACCTTGACTGTACAGAAAGTTTGAATAGACAGAATTCATGGTGTACTTCTGGAACACTTATGCATGCACCAGACAAGCAACTTTTTCATCATAAAAATATGACCATCCTTCCACATGATCATTCCTAATGTAACAAGCATTCAGCAAGCTTCTTCAAACGCTTAAGAAATCTACAGGCAATTTTCTTCTCTTCAGTGTTGTTAAAAGATCGTGGTTTGGAGATTTACGTGTGTTTAGTATCACATTTCTCACACTCTCAAGCTGCCCTGGCTTTCCGTGCAGCCTCTCACGAGCAATCCTAGGTAAGAACAAAAACTGGTGCAGGTGGAAAAGGCAGAAGGAAGAACTCCCACCCCTTCTTTTGTTTGTATCTAGCAAAGCAGGAACCTCTCCCCTCTTCCTCTTCTGTCCTTCTCTGGAATTAGCCTGCAAGTTATGTTTTTACTAAAGGGAAAGTTACCCAAGAAAATTCAGCCAAACATTATGAAGAGTGTCCCCTCGGGGCTTACACAGCTGAAAAATCTGAGGGCAGGTACTTTCTTCGTTACAAAGAGATTTATCAATACTAAGACTAACAAAACCCCATCATTAGGTTGTCACTGCTTTTCTATTGTCAAAAGGACAGCGAAAGTGGTATGGTATTTACAAAGTATTGCAGAGTCCTCAGCAATTATACTTCTTCAAGATGTTTTGTGTTTCACTGTTTAAGTTCTGCTTTTTTGATTATTTTTTTTTTTTATGTTCCCTTCCTGAACCCCTCTGCCTTTAGCCGTGTTAGGAGTCGGAATTATGGAGTGTCACAAGGGAGCCTGACTACCTTTTGTTCCTAGTGGCAAATGAACTGAAAGGCAAGACAGATTCTTTTCCTCAGTCTAATTGTAGAATTGCATTTTAAAGGAAAAAACTATCCCTGGTTCATGCTAACTTGAATTAACTGTTTTGTTAACCTAAGGTGTATAACACTTACAAAGAAGAGGTTTTGATTTCAGTTGGGCTATCCAGGGATCTCTAGTGTCTTCCATTGCTCTTTTTTATGCCAATACAAAAATAGCATCCAAGACTTACCAAAATACTGCGTATTTGCCTTGCTGTAGGAGATGTTAGCTGTTTTGTTTGTGGGTTTGTCATGGTTTGGTTTGGTGGTGGGGGTTTTTTGTTTGTTTTTTTGGAGTTTTTTGTTTATTTAAGTGAAACATTATAAACATACTAATTCTCTTTTCTGCACAAGGTTTCAGATTTATGCAACACAAAGTAAAGCATCCTACCACATGCTACCAACAACAACTAGTTGAGTAGTGGCAGGTGTTGCCCCACCCTTTCTAAATAGAAAAGAAAGGCTCATGGAAGTTATTGAGCTGTGATCAGGAAGGGAAATACCTTGGGAAAGAGCTGTGGGAGTCCCCCACAGAAGCAGAGAGATGCAAGTGGTGACGTACCTTCCAGAACTGAAGAGCGTCAGAGCAGTACCAGGTCCAAGGTGAGAGCAAAGATGTCGTTTGCAGAGGGTCGGGTGTGTGTTCTGCCTGGGCCTGCCAAGGGAATGTCTGCATTACCTGGGGTTTTGCTGCTTACACCTTGCACAGGGAAGCTGTTCCATGTCTGCATGATACTAGTACTGAGGGAATCTGTATTTGTCTACGTGATGAGCTGCTGGCACAGAGGGCATATGGTGGCTAAGTCTTAAGGGTAACTGTTGGAGTGAATTAGGATTATGGACAGGTTAAGTGAAGAATTTAGAGGAACCAAATAAAAGCAAATGGTTGTAGAGGTGCTCTAGATATGATCTCTCTTTTGGATAAAACAGTGTTTCTAGGGTGGGTCGTGTGTTTTTATTTAATGTTACATCTTGCTGGCTAAAGCCCTGTTCTTACCAAGTGACCTGAATGATGGTTTCTTTTTGGTTTTCTGTGGTGGTCTCTGGAGACTGATGCTGTTTATGCAGTTCATTAGCTTGTATTACTCTGAATTGTCCGCATTTTCATAATATTCTTTTTTAACTAAGTTGTCCTTTTTGTTTTCTGATACCCCTTAAAAATACCCCGTCATTTGAACTCAAGCCTGTAAAATCTTAAATATTTGAACTGTGTACCAGACTTTAGAGGATTTGAATGCACTTAGGTTTTACTTTCACCCTTGCTTTGTTTAAAGCTCTCCAATGACAGCAATAAATGGTTACTTGGTACACTGAGTAGTCAGTCCTCTCCTTTCAGGAAGGGACACTGAGGGGAAAACATAGAGCAGTAGAGGATGTCTTTAGCACTTTGTGCTGAAGCTGGTAGACAGCAAAGCCAGCTGGAGGCTCTGAGGGATGTTCTGGATTCTGCTGTTGAGGGTTTTAAGGGTTTGTCTCTGCTGGGAGATGTATGTGACTATAAAGAGGTAATTTATAGACCTTAGTAATCTTCTCAGGGTAGATGATGTCGGGTAAGATAACATTTAGTAGCTTCCTGAGGCACAGCAGAGAATTGGTGTCTGTAGGTATATTCCTCTGTTTCTCTTTAAGGTGGTTAGAGCAGGATTTTAGGATGCATGCACTACTGAGTTCATTTTCTTCATGCAAAGATAATAAATGCAAAATAAATGGTCACATGCTCCTACTTCTTCCCTGCTTTTTCCCCTTCTGTTTGTGGTTACAAATGGAAGATAACATATGCAGTAGCTGTGTAAAATCAGACATAAATGAGAAATTTAGTATGTAGAAAATTCCTAAATAATTTCATTCTATTTCATTGAGACTAATGTTTGTTGGTTTTCTTAATTTTCTACAGTAGAGTGGTAGGTCCACATCTCTGAAGGTTCAAACTGTTGTCCAAGTATGAAAGAACACCACCTACAAATTGTCAAATAATTTTTTACTTTATATGGTCTTGCAAATGTTGCAGAAAAATTGCATACTGACCAGCTGGAACATTTCTTTGATATATATCCAGTGATATCGTATCTGATACAAATAATGGTTTCATTTTTAAGTGTAGAAGATAGCTTATTTGCTGACATTACATGGCCTATCTGATGTGCTCAAGAAAGGTGGGGGGGAAGTAACCTGACAGTAATTTTTCTGTTGTTATTTTATAGACATGCAGAGACCAAATGAAGGAATCGGTCTCTGAATCCTTTCTAAAGTCCTTTTAAGTTACAGAAACATGCTTAGAGCCATCCTCTGGTGGCGAGTGCTTAGGTGAAGAGGAAAGAAAATGAGCCACAGTTCAAACAGTTCTAATAGCTGCAGTTTGTCAGAAGGATCCTAGGCAGCTGCTTTTCTGACCTATAGCCTGAAAGTTAGCTGTGGACATGTCTTAAATCTCTGTGGGCTGGGAAACGATGCTTTTATTAACGTTTTTGTTAGTGCTCCTACACAACTTACTCCACTCTCCATGACTGCCCAGTTACTCGTGACTCACGTGCAGTGTCAGAGAGTCAATTTAATCATCTCTGATTTCTCTTCACAAAAAACTTTCAGTGTAGCTGGACTGTGTGTACCTTCACTCTGCCTCTTTCTCCACACACTTCTTAAATCTGCTTAGTAATGGACTTCCTCTGTGATGGGTTAAACATCACAAAGGTGGCAGGAAATAGACTCCAATTTAGGGGATCTTTGCTGCACAGTCATGGTCTAAGAAACCTGACTGAGCAGTGATGGGAACATCACGTAATAAATCATCACTAAAAGAGAGGTTATGGCTCATTGGAGCTGTATTAACTAAATGGTGGATTGCTGTTTGGAACCACAGAAAATCTTATACATCCTGTGAAGGCAAGTGAAATGTGTTGAGGTGCTTGGAAGAGGAACTTCTGCTTCTGATCTAGCAAGCAGTTAACTTCTTGAAGGTGCTAACTGGGTATACTAAAGGCATCTAAAGTTACTGCAGCAGCGTGTTACTTTCTCTTCTAGGACTGACCACAAGTACTGTACTAACATTCTCTTCCTTTATTGTTTGCTGTGTTCTGCATAGAACGAACAATAAGTAATTTATGCATACCAAAAAACGGAAAACATTTTCAGAACAGTCTGGCTTTCCAAGTTTCATGAGATGCATGTTATAGTGGGACATAGAGGTGCAGAAATTCAGACTTCAGCTGTGGAAAGTGGAGTTCTCCCTTTCCCCAGAGCAGTTTTATTGGTCATGCTGTCTGCCACAGTAGGTGGTATTTGGAAAGGCTGGGTTGAAATGGTTAAAACAATTTGGAATGAGAGAGAAAAGGATCTTCCCCCTATCTTATCAGAGAATGCGTACAAGTGTTTCAATTGTGTGTCTGTGAAGTCTGCTGTGCACTGAAGCAGGATACTGGAATTCTGTGGAAGAAATTCCTTTCAGTTCTTCAGCAACAGAAAGCTGTGTGATCTGGCAAAATGCGTTGTTTGCATAGAACCACGACCCAGTTGCCTGAATTCTGGAAGCGATTCTCCCCATTGCACAGGTAGGGATGTCCTGTTGAGCTGTGCTCAACTTATGCATGACTGTACCATTCCCAAGTGACGCTTGGCTTGGAAGCAAGAGAAGCTGGGGTGCAAAAGTGAAGGCAAGAAAGGGGAAATAGATGGGAACTTCAAGGAGGCACAAAAGAGAGCTAGCACAGGGTTTAGGAGGGATAGGGCAGGCTCTAGGATGTAGAAGTATCCGTCATCTTCTGTCTCTTCCTAACTTCAGAACATGTCTTTGAAATCTGGATGTTTTCTCATCTCTCTGGCTTTGCTTTGCAGGCAAAGCTCTAGTAGCTGCAGAGGCGTGGGCTTGTCTTTGACAAGTGCAGGGGCAGGAGTTGTAGCATGTGCAGTAGAACTCCTTGTGGTTACTGTAATAGCTTTGCTGCATATATATGCGCAGACATTCCATGAAGAAGCCACTTTTAATAACTAACTAAAGTTGGCTTACAAAATGCACCTCCTAATTTTTATAATAATAAAACTGTCCTATTTGCTCTCTTTAGTCAAACTTAATTTAATAGGTGGTCTCTGAATTTTTCAGTTGCTTTTCAGCAAATCTGTCTTACTGTTTTGTGTGTGTATATATATATATTTATTTGTTTTGTCCTACATAATTAACTTTAATAAGTTTCCCTTATATATATATATAGGAAGAGATGATAATCTTCCCTTTTGCATTAATTCTTCCTGAACAGAAGCTATACTCTGGAATGGAAACTGTCTGCATTCAGGCTTGCTCTATTAGACAGAGCTAAGAACGAAATGCAGTTGTGATTTGTAATTACTGCCTATAGTGATTCTCCTCCCCACCCCACCCTTTTTCTTTAAAAAGAGCAGTTTAAAAATGTTGCTCCTTTAGATTTATTTCTAGCTATTCCTCCCCACCCTCCCCACTATGCACGTTGTTGTTGTGCTAGGGAGGAAATGAAATCATGATGTTTCAACTGCTGCAGGGATCAGTTTTTAACTCCTACTTATTGCTTGTTGAAGTTTACATTTAATACCTAGCATGCTTATTGTATGCTTACGTGAGGTTACCATATCCACCGTATTCATGCTGGTGTTTGGGGCATATTTTATCTATAGGTAGCTGTTGTGACTGACTCATCCAGCATTGGTGAAAAGGTTATGGGATGGATACACAAGCAAAAGTTTACTTATATTCCAAAAGGGTATCTGATAAAGATTCTCAGCCCCTAATCACTTACACTTATCTCTGCTTTGTTGCATCATTTCCATCACTTCAGATCAAAAGTCTGAGCTTGTGTAGTTAGGCAAAACTCTTGTATTGAACCAACTACCTAATTTTTTAGGATTTAGAATGAGTTTCAATTCTAGTTATACCTGCTTGCACCTGAACAGATTTCTTCTAAAATGGCTTTCATTTATTTGCAGAAATGTAGAGTTTCTCAGGGTTTTACTGTAAGACTGATGATTCACTAGCCAAAGTAGAAATAGTTTGCTTGTTTTGACTCCTGAGGCCTGAGACAGAGGCCTGCCTTCCCTCTCTGGCCACCTCCCAATGTTTATGGCAGGTGAATCAGTCTTCTCTTACAGACACTCATCTTCAATTTTGTTAGAAAAAATCCTGTCGGGGAAGAAAGGTTATCGCCTGCTTCCTTCTGTGTGTTGTTCTGAGGCCAGTGACTTGACAAATCCAGCTGCCTGTGCAACAGGAGGCAGCACAGCTATGCAGATTTCTTCTGGATTTGCTGAGAAGTTACAGGTCTTTCTAAGAAACATTAACAGACTAGAGCCTTCTTTCAGGTAATAGAAATATGGAGGATGCCATTCAGAGCCCCCAAATGTGTTGTGGTAGGTCACTCAATACAGTAATATTGCACCGTAATCCAGCCATGAATCAACATCGGGTTTGTCCCTTAGCACAGTGTAAGGTACTGATAGCGCTTGCTCGCTCCCTTCCCTTTGCATCTTCCCTCCCTCCTGCTATCTGTTCATCTCACATCAAGTCTTCTAGCTATGTGATGATGTGAAATACTTTACCATGTCATCTTTGAGATCTGATCATTGAATGTCTTAAACCACTTGCACAGAACAAGTGTAGGGGGTTGAAAGTTTCCTTGTAATTTAAGGTGGTGCTTTGTTTGTTTTTTCTTTGCTTGTTAAATCTCTGAAGTACTCAGTCTATGTAAACTCAAGTGTGTCTCTCAGCTTGAAGTACTTTACTCACAGCTATGTGCAGCAGTCTAACTCAGCTGGAGCAATTCTGTAGGGGATGCTGAGGGAGTTGGGCTTCTTGAGGACGGGGGAGAGATGACTTTGGGATGTGTGTAGTGGCAGCGGTCCCCTGCCTATGTGGATGCTCTAGAGAAGGTGGAGCCAGACTTCACAGCAGCGCATGGTGAGAAGATAAGAAGCAACAGACACAACTTGAAACAAGAGATTCAGATATAAGGAGAAACTTTTTCTCCCCTGAGGACAGTGATGTGTTGGAGCAGTTGCCCAGAGCAGTTGTGCAGTCTCCAGCATTGGAGGATTTCAAGATCAAAATTAATCCAGCCCTGAACCACCTGGTCTGATCCTGTGGTGGACTCTGATCTCAACAGGAGGTTGGACTAGAGATGTCCAGTCTGAATTATCTTAAGAATTGCTTTCTACTGACAGAAAATTGAAGCAGATCTTGGCTGTCAGCCCTGATTAGAACAATGAAATCAGGAGTTAGTAGATGGATGTTAAATAAGAGATAAAGATGTATTTACATTGCTCTGTCTGATACTGCTTGAACATTTCACAGCTGGAGCAAGCGATTACGATGGTGGTGAAATAAAATAAACTTTAGTGAGAAATGTCTGCTTAAAAGGCTGAGGAACATTTTCTTGGTCTGTAGTTCCTGCAAATGTTCAGTGTTGCTTATGGCCTTTCCACCACTGTTTCTGTTTTCATCTCATGTGCCTTGCGCTCGCCTTTGACACTTGAATGGTACTCGCTTATTTGAATTTAATGCAGTCTAGTGACAGCTGCTTCTCTGCCATGTGCAAGTTATGAAGAGTTACAGAAGGGTAGCAAGGATACAGCACAACAGTAGATGGCACAACAGTGTGATAGACTTTCACCTTTGAGGACCTTGCTCCTCAAGGGGTGGGGTTTTTTTTCCTTTTCAATTGTTAACAAGACTCAGTTAAAATGACGTTAATCAAGTGCAGAGGAGAAATATGTTAATCTCGTGTAATCTTTGTTCCATCTCCTGTAGTGGAGATGAGGAGAGGAATGCTAGCTGAATAGTGGATGCTTTAGGTTAGGGTTCAGTTACACATGGAGCTTGTAGATAATACTTTTTAAAAATGGGAAATGCTTAAAAAGTGTGTGCTTTTCTTTGAAACCTAACCTCCTGCTTAACTTGCCAAGCTATTGCAGAACAGTGCTACTGAAGTAAATATTAAAATGGTATCACTTAATTTAATTTTAATGATAAATCAATAGAGAACATTTACTACTTAAAAAATCTAATGGATCTTGTGCCAGTAAAGGTTACTAATGATTCCTAGCTCTTGAAAGGCAAAAAAATGCTATGTGAAAAAGTGTATTCAAAGCTCAAAATAAAATAAGGAAAAAAAAAATGTGGCATTACAGAAAACTCTGTACTTGGCACAAATGTACCTAGGCACCTGGCTTAAAAGCTGACCACTATCTTCATCCTTGGGAGGACAGATTTTTGCATTTATATACAAATTCTGAGTTGGATTATTGAGATAGGATATGATTTTGGTTAATAACGTTATTTGGTTTCAATTTAAATAAAAATTTCAATTTAAATAAAAATTACCAAAACCAGGTCATCTGCTAGATGTGTTTAATGCAGTATATCAAGACATATTTAACTTTTATGAGCACTCTTAATAGTATTGTTGTTGCTTCTCAACCTGAACGTGTCTAAAAGGACTGTTGGGAGAAATGTCTCCATGGCAATGTTTTCTAAAGAATTTAACAATAGCTATGCTCAGCAGGAGGGAGCAGCATACTTCTATTATCTTTGTTTAATGGCAACCTCATTCAGGCCTGAGGTTTTTAAGTGCTCCCACACAACAAGTGATAAATAGCAGGACCAAAGAAGACACTAATACCAGCAAGATTACAGGCTGTCTCTCCTTTTGCAGTAGAAATGTGTGCTTGTTTTTTATTGTAGTCTTTTGGCTGATTTTTACTCCCTGGCTTGTTTTAGAATAGCTCTTCCTGCTCGTTGGTTACACAGAAACCATTTGATATCTTGTTTTTTACCACCCAGTTATAATTCTTCTGAAAGGAGGTTTCATTGTCACAGTGGTTGAAATAAGTCTTCATGGAGAACCTCTCCCTAGACCAGCATTGAGACCAGTGGGAACATTGATTGCTGCTGCTTCTAAGTTTTGTTCCTGCAAGAACATCTTAGGAAATTTCTCTGCGTGAAGACAATGTGCACGGTACACACAGCAGCACATGTCTGCTAGTGGTAACTATCAAAAAGAATTGTGCTTTTACAGACTTTGCACTAGGGCAGCTTTGCTTAAGCCTTACTGGTGTTACCTTGCGTTAGGACAGATGATATCAGAATTACTTCCTTTCATCTACCCTCACAGGTGGCAGATATGACTGGGCTTAATTGTAAAAACCCAAGCACACAGGATGATAAATTTCTTTCTGTGTTCCCTTTTGTCATTGATGGTAGAGCTGTCGTGCTATGGTGTGCGTAGCCATGGTTATGAGAACAGCCATAGCAGAATCACATTGCTGAAGAAGGAACTGTCTTTTTCTAAATGCCTTCAGCCCTCTCTTTAAACCTTTGAATCCTGGCCCCTGCTTCTGTGAGGAAAGGTTTGGGACAACCTCATTGTAAAAAAACACGACCCAGAATTAAAATAGAGACTGTGAAAAGCACACCTGGCCTCACTGCCCATTTTCCTAGATATCCTTGAGTTAGAAAAGATAATGTTCTATCTGCCTGAAATTTAACTTCATATCTTTAAAAAAAATAAAAAAAAATCAGCCAAATTTGGGTATTGGAGGCAGAACAACTTACACAACTGTGAACTGCTGTGTCATGGTGTGGCATTGCCCTACTGACACTGGCATCCTACTGTAGGACATGGTGCAATTATGCACCTCTGGAGAGAGGTCTTGCTCTTCATAGGATGTGGTATTACTCTGGCAGTTTTTAGGTTTCCTACGAATAGCACCACCTAAGCATAACTGCTGTGTTTCTGGGGTTCTCATTCTGCAGATGGGCTTGCCTAAGTTTGCTGTGCTCTCTTGCTGTACTAAAATTGGAGCTTTTTTTTGCCAGGCTTGCAATTTCTTTTGGAGGTTCTTTGGTAATTTGGGATAAGGGGATGGTTGTCTTCATCTCCCACGCCACAGAAATGTAATGGGCACCACTAGAAGAATATTGGCTATATCTTTAAGTTTCCCAGCACCTATAAAACTTTGAAACACATTAATTACTAAATGGTGTAGCACAAAAATGGAAAATGGCTTCATCACTGCTTTGGGTCTTGCTGATTGCCTGTCAGTGATTTTTTTGCTGCTGTTTTGATGTCTGAATATTGAAATTGCAGTGAGAGGCATGCAGTGTCTTATCTACTTAGCCGTTCTTGGATGCTGATCTTAGTATTTGTAATGGCAAGAAGCCAAAACTTTCAGATTTGATTCGGTCTCCGCTTTATACAGGTACAAACAGCAAGTGGTTCTGATGAAGTGTCATGTTTTTAAATCTTGAGCAAGCAGCCAAAGAATCAGGTCCTATGCATGCACATCAGAAAATATATATATATATCTGTGAATAAAATTCAATCTGTTATCTTTGTGGGGTAAATTCAACTGAGGCAACCTGAAGACGCAACTCCAGTCCACCGTCATTTAGTACTGGTTATTTCTGCAGGCTTGTAGAAAACGCTGTAAGCTTCCTGCCATTGGTAAGAGCTAGATATACTGATAAGAGAAGTTTATCCATCTAAGCACCCAGAGGATTACTTGCATTTGAAAGAAGTGAAGTTTGATATCCAGAGTTTCCTTTTCCTCCTGGCTGTGTCCCTCCATGCAGAAGTTAGCAGCGCGACTCGTCATGGAAATAGGGCCACAATTTTCTCATGGATTGAAGAAACATGCTCGTGCTATAGAGATTCAAGAACAAACCCCCTAAATCTTTTCCTTTTCTCTATGGATGTGTACCTTCTAGAGCTAGTTTGTCAGATTTAGTTTACATAGAAATCGCTGTTCAGTAGGAGAAAAAGCAGTATAATGTCTGTCTTGTCTGCTGCTTAAATTTCTGCAAGAACTTAATCTTTTAAGCACCTGCTGTCTTTGGCATTATGTTTTAGAAGTATTTTTCATGTGTAATTTCTGTGCTTTAGCCCCATCTTCCGCACTACCCCCATCCAAACGGATACATCCAAATGTAACGCTTCTGGAGCAATCCAGCACAAGATTGCTACACTGCTCTTGGAGCATGTAAAGCTCTGTCATAAATTCCACCTGTGGCCACATCAGCAAAATGTGTTTTAAAACACTTCATTAATAATAGCTGATGTCTTTAAACCTTAGGTTAGTCAATTATGCTTGGCATAATAGTGGAATATTGTTAAATGATTTCATGGAATCAATCTTGTAAGGAAAAGGGGAGACAGATCAGTTTAATTTTGCAGAAGTAATTATCCTGTTTAAAAAGTTATATAAAGGAGGGGTGGGGTGGATCAAGAGCTCTATATGCTGCTATAAATCTGTGGTTGCTTTGAAGTAGCTGGAGTTGCAGCATTTTAGTTGTAAATTGCAAGCTAATTTCTGCTCTCAAAGTCCTTTTCAGCTTTGTGGCTACTTCTGTTTCCACATAAGAATAAAAATTTTAGTGTCCCACTCGGACTTGATGACATTCAAACATAAGGCAAAAAAACCCCAACAAGCCTTTGCTTTTCTTGGCTACTGGGGTGCTTGATACTGCTAAATAAATACAAAGTGATTATCTCATACGTCATGGGGGAGCTCGAGTTTGCCGCAAGAACAATGCCTCAGCACTCAGTGATGTATAACCTAAAGTTTATTTGCTATTAAAGGCAGGTGTAGTGGTTGGATAGCAATTTTATGGCACACATCTCGCACCAATGTGGGCTCCTGCCCTCCAGTCCAGTTTAGATGGAGGTCAGGGGCTGGGAAATGAGACACTTGCTCTGCCCAGCTGACATGCAGGGTCCCAGCTGCTGATCCCTACACCTTCGTAAGGTGCAGCCTTTTACATGGTGCAAGATGCTGGGTTAAGCATTCCTCTGCCAAGGATTATCTCTGTTATTGCCCTCTGATCTCCCATCTCAAATGTGTTACAAAATGTGTGTGTATTTTGCAACAGGCAGATGTATTAATCTATTGGTTCCTTGTTTAATGGTATATACTGTATTATCAGAGCCAGGCAGATGCAGCCAAGTTCTCATTTATTTGGGTGGTGCTTTTGGATAGGCTTCACACTGTGACACTTACATCTGCAAAAATCTGAGCACCACTGGTGGTGTGGGTTTTTCTTTTTTTCTTTTCGCTTGCTGACATTCCAGACACAGTTTTTGGCAGAGGGTGTTGCAGAAAAGCTTTTAGAGCAGGCAGGCCATCTGTAGGAATGGGAATCAGCTGCTGAGATGAGTGGGCAGAGAGATTTTAATATGATGTTCATTTTCTCAGGACTAAATCAACAGCTGTCTCTACTTGTGAAGCTTGTCTGATGACTTTGAGAATCTGGCTTTTTTTTTTTTTTTTTTTTTTTTTTTTTCCCCTTCCCCCTTTGGATGCTTTGTAAGATGGGCACAAGGAAACTGTTTTGCATCCTTAGTAGGATGAATTTGTGTCTCTGTAAACGATGGCTTCTCTTTCTGAGGGCTCAGGTATAATACAATGGTACAAAGATACCAAACGTGTCTCTCTCTCAAATTCAAACCATGTAAAATTAGTGGTGTATGTGTTATTTGCAGGTGGGGAATATGCATGTATCTGTCTTCTTGGCTGTATGGAAACATTACTAAAAGTTTCCAGTAGTGCTAAGAATGAACACTGTTGTTGAAAAGTGGAATTTTTATTTGGTAAGTGAATCTTGTTCTTTCTACTTCAGGCTGTGAACTTTTCTGGGTTTTACAGGTTCTGCTGTCCCCCACTGGCATCTTGTTTCCAGATTTTTAGTGGACTGTTGAGTTTTGGGTGAGATTATTTTTCATTCTCCATTTAGAATGTGGTGGACACGTTTTGTTCTGTGTCCTTTTATTTTTTTTTCTCTTTATTTAACACCCCCCTACCTTCCCCATTAGTTGCTAACTTTAATACTTAACCTTGTCCGTTTGTTGTCTTGTAGCAGTCATTTGTCTCACAGCGCTGAATAGCTGTGCTGGAAACCGTGCTGGGGAAAGATGTGGTACGCTGACACCACTCCGGTTTGATCCCTGTAGTGCTGTGTGATGGAAGGACACACGTGCTGCTTAGACTGGAAGAGTGCCAGAAGCAGAACATCCTTTCTGTATATTGATTAGCAAAGGGAATAGCCAGTCAGATAACAGGCTTGTTTCAAACACTTGGGTTTTTTTGCTTGAGATGGGATTTGTTTTACATAATCACTGAAATTATTTGAAATCTATAAAAGACGTCAAATTTTATCACCTGTTAGCTTTAAGGCATACTTTTGCCTAGCATGTATGAACTTCAAAACAGCTTGGACCAATTTCTGACTCTTGGACCCTTGCTTTGTCTTATGTTTACAGATAGAGGTTAAGATCTTTGGTCTAGAAAGCCTTCCCAGGCGAGACGAGTTAACTGCATCCCTGTAAAGCCTTAAAAATTCACTTGGCAGTGCGTTTTCTGTCCAAGTCATTCAGAGGAGAGACTGTTTAGGATGTACTGCCACCTACCCTGGGATTTTGCTGGGATGCTAAGCGTGCTTTATAGAGGTTGCCTTTGAACCACACGTGTTTGGTATGTGGCCTGTGTTATGGCAGGTCAGAGCCAGGGGGATTCTGGAGTCTTCTGTTGCTGAGAATTAATGGCATAATCCCTGCTTTTTAAGTAGGTGGAATTTACAGTCTTTTCAAGAGAGGGGATGTGGAAGATGTCTGCTTCTGTAAGAGTGCGGTGTGCTGAGGGTGGGATGAAGGGGAGCTGGCGTGCGTGACGGAGTGGTTTGCTTGCCAATGATTCCTAGGCTTGATGAGACTTAGGAGTCTTTCACTTCTGAATAGTACCAGGCCCTCATTGAAAGAGAAAGTAGCGTCTTGTGCTTTTGGAGGTCGCTATTGCTTTCTTCTCTCATTTCTTTGTTCCGCTAGTGCTTTTTGTCCACAGAGGACTTGCTCAACCACGTTATCCCCAAGGTCTGATCAGACTTTCCAAAAATGACTGGAGCAAGATTGCCTTAATGCAACACCCTGCAGAGCAACCCTGCTACTTGCTGGCCCTGTGGCTCACTCCAGGGGGGAAGGTGGATTCCCCAACCTTCTCAGAAGGCTTTAGGACAGTGTCAGTCTTCAAGAACAACTAAATATATTTTGGTTTTTAAATGTAGAATTCTATTGGAAGTCTCTGTTGAAAGGGCAACTAGAGATCAGAATGGTGGTAACTTACGGCTTAATGTTCTCAAGAGTCAACCAACTTTATTTTTGATTGTTCAGTGGGACTTGACTGTACTACTAGTAGGTGTTCTTTGTTTGCTGACAAAGACCTCTATTTTGTAATCTTGTTGCTGCTGTTTGAACTCTCGAAGCCACTGGAAGGTCTGTATTTGTTTCTCAGAGAGGCTTTTTCAGTTCATCTTGCCAAACACATTTACCTCTAGATGACCTGTGTAGTTGTGGCTGCTTCTCTGTCCCACAGCGAGCTGCAGTCTTCTGCAAAGCAGAACAATCTGACCGTGTTTCCTGCACCACTGCCTTTGTGGGTTACTGTCCATGTCTTAGAAGAACTATTTTTCAGGAGCATTGTAAAAGAAACTCAAGGCAAATGTATCCTAGTGCCTAAAGTGCTCAGGTGGGGGTGGACTGTGTCTGTGGTGGCAAATCAGGATTGACACCTGGGCTTTTTCAGGTGAAGAAAATTCTTCTGGAGAAGAAATGTCCTGAGGAGGACCTGCGGGCAGCCTGCCCAGACCGATGGGGAGGTTATCAGGCTTTTCACAGCAGTGCGTGGCAGGAGGGTGAGAGATGGGCAGGAGCTGAAATGAGCAGTTCTGACTGCATACAAGGAAGAAGTATTCCTCCGTCAAGGACAGTGAGGTGGGTCAGTTACCCAGACTGTTTGGGCAGTCTCCAGCCTTGCAGGGTTTCAAGACGTAACTGGGCCAAGCCCTGAGCAACCGAGTCTGATCCCATGGCTGTGTGCTCTGAGCAGGCTGCTGGACTAGGTACCTCTTGGGGTCCCTTACAAACTGGTTTATCCAATGAACTTCTTAGTCACAGGCCTTCTGAAGAAGGCATCAGGCAGGCGCTGGGGTTTCTAGCCTGCAGGGTTTAGGGGCTCGGGTTTGATCACTTGTGGGGAAACCCACATGGCCTTCTCTTGGTGATTAGACTCTGCTTAGGCCAGATGGCACAGCCTCCCTGTGGGATGCTGCGGCTCACCTGCACCCAGCAAAGGAACAGGCAGCAGCAGCCCGCGGGAGGGTGTGCCAGGAGGGCACCCATGCGCCGGGGCAGGGGAGGTGTGCTTGTGCAGCCCGCCTGGCCAGCATGCGTGGGTGCAGGGGATTACAGCTTTTTGGGGCTGGTTACAGAGGCTCTTTAGAAATGTATAGGTGCTCATTAACATTTTGTAAGTGTCTAGTGTTGTGGTTTGTCTGTTGTTTTGTTGATATTGATTCTGAATATATAGTTCTCAACTTCCCAGTTAATTACATGTTGTTAATAAATCAATAAGCCCCTTTGATCCTGATTTAAGTCATGTGAGCCGAGCAGGTTTCTTCCAGCAGCAGTCCCTTTTATCTTCATTGCATTTTTACAGTGATGGGACTCTAAATTGCTTAGTGCTTTTTGATGGCTCTGTTTACAGGGTTCTCTTCAGTGAATCTACCCAAAAAAGTAAGAGGATGTTACATTCTGGAAGATAAATTAAAACTATTGATCTTTTAATGACAGGAACACTAGCACAGAACAGGAACAGTAGGTGTCTGGAAACAAATCCAGTCTGTTGTCCATTTTGTCCTCATGGGAGTGGATCTTTCTGCCAGTTTTTCTCTCAATCTGATTACCTGGTAGTGGCTCTTCAGTGCTGTAAATGTCACAGCATGAGGGCACAAGGGGCCTGAATTTTCTTCCTGCTCTTCACAGGATTCTTCCAGTCTAGACTGATGTTACAGGGTCCAATTGAATGGGCGTCTCTGAATTTCTCTCTTTTTGCCTGTATCATCTCTGTCCTGGGAAAGTTTATCCCGTCCTTTTACCTGAACTATTTTGTAAGTAGAGTGAAGACCTTTTTCTGTAGTGACCAGTTGCATCTTTTCTGAAGGAGTATGACACACATTAAAATATGTAAATTGTATGCCATCTATCACAGCAGTGTTTCAATTTTTCTGTCTGAAATATATTTTTCTCCCTCCCCTCCCCGCGTTCAAGTGAGAAGAAATTTTTGTAATTATTTTCTTATTTTTAAAGGCATTATTTTAGATTGAACAGAATTGTTCATGAAAAGGTACCCCCTGCCCCGCCCCCTGCCCCAATTTTCAACACTTGAATTTGCAGCTGTTGCCCTAAGGTGAGGCATTTTTTTAAGCTATTTTTAACTCTTCCACTGTAATTTCTGTGTGGCATTGTTTCCATTGATTAGTGCAATGTGGTTTTTATAGCTTCCAAAGTAACCAGACTTCTGCTACAGTCTGAAACTACTGATGTGAATTAAAATTATGGCCCCTATTCAATTAATAGCTGTAACTTTGTTTTAGACTGGACTTTATATCACAAAGTCTTTGCAGTGTTGCAGAAGGAGCATTTATCTTCCATGAGCTGTGTTTTCATATGACTATGCTTTTCTATGCTTATATTCAAAGCAGTTCTTCATTGTGTCAGAATTAACCTAACATTTGGAGGAGTGTGTTTAGGCATGCACAGTAATTGCAACATTTGCAAAATACTCAGTTTCCCAAGGAATGACTACTGTAATATCCTATTAATCAAAATATTTTTTCTGACTTTTCCATGTCTGAGTTAAGGGGCTTGCATAACTATCACCTGCTTAGAGTAATGCATAGTTCTGCTTTTATGCTTTCCTATATTCAGTAGATGAAATCAAGATTAAAGGATGGAATTTGTAGTCGTGGTTGTCTTAAAGGTTTGAAAATTACAAATCCTGTCCGCAAAAATTGGTAAGCCTCAGCATGCCTTCTAATATTTGAGCCTTTAGGTCTTTGACTTTTCCAGCTGTCTATAACTCAGGACTGAAAACAAACTCATACTTAAACTGAGCTTCCTACCTAGCTACATGAGTCTACACACTAGGAGGAAGAGAATTTTTTTTTTGTGAGTCTTTCAATGAATACCTGAGTTGGTAGCATTCTGTTCAGTGTAGATCATCTGTGCCAGCCTATTTAGCCCAAGGGTTGAACATGCTATTTCAAAAAGGACACAGGGCTCACAATCAATACCTTGTGGCCAACCAGCTGCCCTGCTATGCTCCCTGGTCTTGATCTTCCTCCCATTCAAGTCACTGAGAAAATTCCCTATGACTTGAAACGTGCAAGGTCAAACCCCTTATGTGGACCTCTTTCTTACTCTTGTGCAGAATCCATCTGGAACAGATGGGTGTATCGAGCCTTTTTGAAGTTTGAAAAGGTGTTTTGTTGTGGTCTTTTTGGTGGGTTTGTTGTTTTTTCTACTCCAGCAAGCACAGGCAAGTGGTAATTCTTGATTCAAATAAGTCAAAAGGGATTAATCTGCCTTCTGAGAATGGAATCAAAGAGATCTGCTCTGAATGCAGGAAGAATTATCACTTCTCAAAGGAGGGGTAAAACTGCAGCGCAGACCACAGCTTTGGAGTTAGAATCTTTCATACCAGCTCTTATAAACTGTCCCTGGAGAAACTGTAGCATGCAGTCCATCCTGGAGTGATGGTACACAAATCTGTATGTCAGTTAAGACACAGCATCAGTGATGGCGGGAGTAATACATTAAGGGAATTATTTTCTGGTTTGCATTAGTCTATCATAATTCAGTCTAAGTAATAGCAAGAGGGAAATATTTTACAATTACGATTACTACGAGACTGCTTGTTCAGTACCTCTGTCTGTCTAATCATGTGAGAAGATGCAACCTGGATGATTATACACGTGTAGGAGATGATGCAGCACTCTTGCAGCACAAGAAACACCAGCACTTGCTAACAGTCATTAATGTAGATTGCCTTGGAAGATTATTACCATCTCAATAAAACTGGCACATAGGTGTTGGATTCCGGTACCCCTGCTTAGCTTTAGCTGAGCTTTCCTTGTTTGTTTCTGTTTGAAACCTTTATGAACTGCATAAGGAAGGAAGCTCAGCTTTTGGTTGGTGATAAAGATCCAATTGTGTAATTGTTTTTGTGATAAATGTTGGCATCCTCTACCTGTCCAGGTGAAGACTACAGTAACTTTATTCTTATGTTTCAACTCGGTTTGTATTGGATAAGACTTAGTGCCCTTAATTGCCTCCACGTTCATCTGTTCCCTGGCAATATTTGTGTGTGTTTCTAGGTCCTGGAGTGTTTCTTTAAAACCTTTCTGTAACACTCATCTATTTTTTTCAGAGACAATGGAAAAAAAAAAATTCTTAATGCTTGGGTTAATCACTAGCCAATGGTTCTGCATGAAAATGAAGGAAAATTCTTTACGTCATAGCATTGAAATGCCAGTGCCTGCTGCTGTGGCTTGTATAGCCAAACACTTTCTTGATACATAAAAAGCCTTCTGGGATGCAGTGAACTTTGCAAATGTAAATTGAAAAGGTTTTACATTTGCATAGAAAACTATTTATAAGATGTCCTATCCAAAAAATGTTTTACACTAAAGCTGTGAAAGGCATCTGTGTTAAGGTAATTTAAACTGGACCAAATTCCTTCATTGCCTTATTTAGGACTTTTATAGTGAAAGAAAGATCTTGTTCTTTGATCTATATGTAATATTCAGAAACATCTCATTTACGGAAAGAGAAAGACTGGGTTCAATCGACTTTCTATGCTCACTTGTGGGTTGCCATCAGATAACACTATGCTATGGTTTTTTTACCTGTAAACAAATAAAGGAGCTGGAAAACATTTCAAAACCAGGTTTAGGAATGTAGATGACTGGTAGTATGTCACTAGGAAAAATATAAGGATAGGAAGATCCTTGAGACATTCCTTTTCATTGCACAGCATGCATTTTGGTTGTCTAGGCAGTTTGCTAGGGATGCGCATTCAAATTGGCGTACCTGATTGTATCGTGCTGCCATCTACACTTCTTGTCCAGTCTTCCTGCCTCATCTAAGGAGGAGCAATGCCTAAGCCTGCGGGGTCTGCTTTAATTCTGCGCCAAACTGCTACTTGCTTTTGGCTGTGATGCTTTTAGTACGGGGGTGCTATAGTGATGGTTAAGAGGGAGAGAGTTTTCCACTGGCAGTTTGGCAATTCCCCTTATCCCTACCTTCTCATATCTTTGCACCATTACCCTTCTTTCCTCAATATGTTCTACTTAGAAATATTTTATTATTTGTCTCAATCCTTCACTTTTCCTGGATGTTATTGCAGGTTGCCAGCACGTAGCACGCTGCCAAATGAAGCAGCTGCAAAGAGAAGCATATGAAAAACACGAAACCAGAGGGAATAGTCTGAAGACCACAGTTTTAACAACAGTACCAACAATATGTACTGCTATGAAGATTTTGTGAGGTAACTGTTATTACTGTGATCAGCCTTGGTTCTAGTGCTAGGAATAAATAAGATTCTTTGAGCAGTGACCAAGGTCTTAGCATGCAGATGCCCTAGTTTGCTCCTTCGTTTAGCTGAACTCAGCAAAATGCTTGCCTACAGCTTTCAATTCAGAAAGCCTCTTGTATTATACATGGAAGGAATTAGAATTTCTAACTTCTTTTAAAAATGTATCCCTATCTGTTTAGCAATGTGTTTCGGAAAATGTCCTTTGAAAATTTGGGTGATCTGTCTTGACACAGAGCCCAGGTGATCATTGTAAATGCAGGAGTTAGAAAATTTAAAGACTAGTCTAAAACACTGATAGCTGCCTTTAGGTGGGGAAATTGTGGTTTGATGAAATAATAAATACCTGACTTGTGGTAATCACAGTCTTAGAACGTCATGCAATCTGCAGGGTGTACTAGGCTGTTTAAAGCAAAATCAATCTCTTTATAGTCAAACTTAGTGAGTTCCCGATCTGTGGTTTTGTTTTGTGGTTTGCTTTTTTTTTTTTTTTTCTTTTTTTCTTTTTTTCCTTTTCTTCATCTGTTATGGTCATCTAGAGATACCCAGAAAGTGATGAAAATGTGATTCATTCCAGCTAAGTGTGAGCTGGGTTTTATTGATAATTTTTTAAAAAACTGTTTGTTTGTCAGTCTGTTTCATTTTTGTTTCACTTTTCAGTTGGAACTAGGATGACTGGAATGTGACTTATGCATAACAGCTTCAAAAATGTCTTTTCCATGACTACACCAATATAAAGTATTGCTTATTGGTATCTATAGAGTCAATATTTTAGTTACAATTTGATAAACCAGAAGCAGAATTTTCAATATTTTCTCCAATTACTAGGCTTGTTTAAGAATTAGTGTTTCCCAGAGCTACATTTTCCTACTACAGGTACTCTTATCTACAAGATCAGTTTACTGGAAACTGTCCAAGGCTGAATAATCATTGTTTTGCGAAGGATCTACTAATCTTTAATTTTTTTTTCATTCCTTTGTGTGTTAATAAACAGATGGTAGAAAAAGGCCCAACTTACAATGCTTTTAATAATGGATGTAGAGTGAACTATCAGTGTTGGTGTGTGTAAGTCATCAACTGGTGGTTGATCAACGGTCATCTTGTTGCCAAGTTTGTCTGGGTTTGCTCCACAGACTTGTGGGACATGATGCCTACTAATTTTTTCATAAAGGAGAAACTTTAGTTGGAAAATTTAGTGGACAAGGTAAAATTATTTCTTTTTCTAAATCCAACTTCTGCTAGACTTTTATTAATAGCATGTTGGGACCTCTAGCCGTCTTTCCTATAGTTTGTCCTCTGTTTTACTTTGGAATTTCAGAATGAGAAACACTTGTCTCTGAATTGACCAACTTAAAAATTCAATGCTTTAGCAAAGGTTCTATTAGGAATTGAGCCCAAATAAATCTGCAACTTAGTGTTCCTTAAACCATGATTTTTAAATAAAAGGTGATGTGCTTAACAGAAGTGGAAATCATGAGGCTGCTCTTAAGCTTTATACTTCTAGAAACTCAGTAGGGGGCAGGGGGGTGGGAGTAGAAGGAAAGTGGAAAAATGGTGTAATGCCAAAAGGTAATGAAAGAAAACCTCTGTGCCAGTCATGATGGGAACATTTGCCTTTTGACTGTCAGTGTTGGAGGCCATCAGCTCTTTGGGGTTTCTTATGGAGCCAGGGCTCAGTCTTGCTGATGCTGTGCTCATTTTGGAGTGGGATGGAGGTGGGTCTTGTAGGAGGCAGTCATTCACATAGATTTTAAGTGTAGCTGTGGTAAACTGTTTTACAGTAAGCTCTGTAGTTTTCATTCTGATTTCAATTTCAAATACTTCTCCACCGGACTGTAAGTGTAATTTGTAGACCTGACTTAATGTGGTCAGTGAGCTGGCAAGGGTGTTCGTGGTTTTAGCAAAGATGGCACCAGACTTTTATTGGAGGTGTGCAGTGCAAGGATGTGTAGTAGAAGACGCAAATTGGAATATGAGGAATTCCAGCTTAATATAATGAAAAATATATTTCACCATGGGGGAGGTCAGATACCAGAGCAGGTACCAAAATTATTTTGAAACATCTGTGTTTGGAGATATTAAAAAGTTGACTGAACAGAGCCCTGAACTGAACAACCTGTTATAAGTAGACATGCTTTGAGCTGGGGCGTTGGGCTAGATGACTTCCAGACAACCCTTCCAACCTGAGTTAAATTCTGGCTTCCTAACAGCTGAGGGTCAGGGTAAGACTTCCGAAGCTGTAGCAGAGAAGGTAGAAAAAGATCTTCAAAATTAAAGTGACATTCTTGAATGTAACTTGTTCTAGCAGTCAGCTCTTAAATAAATCTTTCTGCTTCTCTGATACCAACACCTTGTGCTATACCAATTATAAACATATCCTCCACCTAGTTTGTTTGGTTTGATTTCTCCTTTATTTTCTTCTTTCAGAGTCTAGCAAATAGGAAGGGTGATAATTTTTACTTTCATAGAATTATGTTCTTGGCAGCCCAAAAAAGAGACTGATTTAGTTGGCAGGTTGCTTTTCAATGCATTTGAAGTTGAGACATAAAGACAGTTGACAAAAAATGAGTAAAACCCAATTATACAACAGAAAACAGAGAAGGCACATTTGGCTGGCAGTGAGAGTTCCACAGAGGTCAGAGCACTGACCTCTTCTGTTTCCAGCCAGCATCAATGACCTAGATGTGGGAAATAAACTAATTGAATTTGCTGATGCCACAAAATCAAGAATTGAGGTCACTGCTGAACAGCAGGTAAGATTCAAAACTGATTTAGATCTGCTATTTAAGTGGTCTCAAAGAGAGCAAATGAAATTGTATGTCTACAAGTGGAAAGTAATACATGCTTGGCTTCAAAATAAATTCATGAATACGAATTAATGGGATTGAACTAGAGTGGGAGAAAATTGAAAATTACTTGGAAGTAATAGCTCATGCGCAGTGGTGTCAGGCTGGTGGTGCACCCTCAAATGTCAAAGAGAAGATCCCTTAAACTTCCTTAGTATTTAAGCAAGAGCTTCAAGAGAGTGAGTAAGCTTCAGCAGTGCAGTGATGAGTGCAATGCCATGAGCAACCTTGCCTTTCCTGCTAGAAAGACTGTTACTGTTAGTCAATGGGGTTTCTGTAAGAACCTGAAGAATAAGGAAAAAAAACCCATGTGTATTAGTGGGGAGAAAGGCAAACCTCATCAGGGAGTTATGTTGAGGACAGTTTCCCCTTCAGTCACTGTTGGAGGCACTCGTGGAGGGGTGAAGTGAAGCTTAATCTCCCCTTAAAAAAAGTCCTAAACAGTGGAAACTGATTGCTTTAATTGGAGCCGTCATCATTCTGCCCATAAACCATTGATTTCTGGAAACTCACTAGGAGCAATCTTCTTCACATATCTCAGAAATTTTCTTTCTTGGAGACCTAAATGCTGCAGCGTGCCTGTTTTTATGCACCTAATCCCTCTTTTGTCTGTATTTTGTTATACAGTATCAAAGGAAAGCAGAGCTCTTGATGAGTTCTGTTCTAAGCAAGAAAAAACCTGGCTATTTCTCAGGAGTTCTGCTCTTGCTGCACTCTGACAGCAACCTGTTTCTGTCGGAGCGCGGCACGGCAGTGGTAATTCCTAATAGGTAGCTGTTGCTGAAGCCCCTGTCAATGGGCAACAGCAAGCTAAAAGCTTAGTGCTCTTGACATGCTTCTGTAATGTTTCTGTACATTGAAACTATTTTTTTGTTTGCTTTTTGTGGGTGGGTTGGTTTTGGGGGTGTTTTTTGAAATAACCTGCCACAGCTTATACAATTCACACAACTTCCTTGATTGTTTAGCGCTATGCCTTGTTCTCTGGGTACCACATCAATACCTTTGCCACTGAATTAATTTTCACTTTAAAAGTAGTTTAGGCTTTTGCCCCTTCTGCTTTAATCAGGAAGTTATACCAGAATATCATTGCTGCAGGAAGTAGAAGCCATCTTCAAGTACTCCTGTAGTTCTGGTGTTTTGTTCCATTGTTAGAAATGCCTCAACTTAATAGATTAAGTTAAACATTTATTTCCTATTTTCCTTTCTGTTTGCTTGTCTAGTAATATTTACTTAACCGCCTGTACAAACAGAGCAGCTACAAATTGCCGCTTTAACCTTCATGTTGTAAGGTTAAATCAATGAGATTAAATCTCCTTTCAATTCTGTTTCTTTGCACCTTTCTGGTTTCTTCTCCCAACAGGAGTAGTTGGGCGGCTGGAACTTCAGGCACTGCTCCAGGTGAGGTTCACAGTACGTCACGCAGTAGGTCACGTGCAGTTCTCTTCCGATCTCTGAGATGACCATAAGATTGTTGACAAGATCTTGTTTGTCTGTCTTATCACTGTAACAGATTGAACATTAATGGGAATATCTATGAAATGCTCTTTTGGGGGTTCCTCAGCCTGAGTTTGTTCCATTTGATGAGTGCCTGCTGTTTTACTGAAGTTTGTGGTCACATCGTGACTTTATGTTTTGATGTAGGAAAATCAATTCCATTCTAGTCCTTGTGATCATCGTGTCTGTGTGTGTAATGTTCTCCCCATCCTCTGTTGATCATGACTTAACAGCTTCATCTCACAAAATGTTTTTAAATATTTTTGGGGGTTGCTTTTGGTTTTGTGCCCAGATCACATGCTACTGGAAATATTAAAAAAAATACTGTCCTTGTTTTGGCAGGGATAGAGTTATATTTTCTTCTTAGTAGCTGATGCAGTGCTGTGTTTTGGATTTCGTGTCAGAACAATGTTGATAACACACTGAGATTTTCAGATGTTGCTAAGTATTGTTAATACTAAGTCAAGGACTTGAATTTTTTTCAGGCCCCACCAGCAAAAAGGCTGGGGGGGCACAAAAAATTGGGAGGGGACACAGCCAGGACAGCTGACCTGAACTAGCCAAAGGGTTATTCCATAGCATATGATGTCATGCTGTATTATGCATGAGTATATAACCTGGGGGGGTTGGCTGGGGCCAGCCAACTGCTGCTCAGGGGCTGGCTGGGCATCGGTCAGCAAGTGGTGAGCGATTGTATTGTGCAACACTTGAGGGTTTCTTTCCTTTCCCTTTGGATTTTATTCTTCTCCCCTCCCCTCTCTTTTTCATTATTGTTTTTTATTTGTTTTCTTTCAATCATTAAATTGTTCTTATCTTAACCCTTGAGTTTTGCCTTTTTTTTTTTTTTTTTTTTTTCCTATGCTCTTCCCCCTCCCACAGGGGGATGGGGGGAGTGAGCGAGTGAGCTGCTGCGTGGTACTTAACTGCCAGCTGAGGTTAAACCATGACAAATAACTATCTCTACATCTCTCTTTTTGATAATAACGACTTCTTCCCAGCCTGGTATTTCTGTTCAGCATACATGGTTTCTGAGCTACCTGTTGCTCTGGGGCAAATGCGCATCTATGGTATAGGCTTTACCCAGGGCCACCATGCCATGTGGTCTGCAAGACCTAAGGCAAAGTGGCTGACTGTCTTGTCCTTGTATTGGAAACAAGGATGCAGGTAAAATTCAAATGCCTAGTGAACTTTAAGAAAGCTTGGTATCTGCTGCTATAATAAAAGTCAGTAATGCGCTTTGTAAGCTATCAGGCACTTTATCAAAGATTATATGGTGTTGTGGAAGTTACTTGTAAATTTTCAATTATTTTTTTTTTTCTGTGCAAAGCTTCAGAAGCATATATTTCAATTGGAGCTTTTAGCAGTGGAAACATTGCAAGCCATACATCATGTTCCTCACACACCCACATTTTTTTTGTCTGAACAGTTCAGGTTCAGATTGTGTATGCAATGTTCACCTCCTATCACGGTGAAGAGAATCAAATGCTTGTGTTGCTGATGAGCAACCCAGGCGTGTCTGTTTAGAAATAAATTCTGTAGATCAAGGACACATACAGAATAATTAATAGGCTCTTAAATTATGGTACTTAATAGCCCTTTGGGATATGGTAGGGCTGTCAGTAATTACCTGTGGCAAGCACAAATGGTTGGAGCTGTTGCTCTGAAGTCTCACAGTTGAACCTTGACTCCAGTTGGTGGCTCAGGATCTTCTGTTTAATGTGTCGGACAAGTACATTAGATTGCTGAAGCCTTTACAGAATATCCTTTTCAGCCCTTAATTGCGTGTTCTGTTTTAGCTTCAGCTATAGAAAGAGTTTCATCCCTATTTCCTGTACCTCTCTTAGGTTTCATCACTGTTTATATGATAGTTTTAGCCTTTAATTGAATTTTAAATGCCAGTGGCTCCAGCTGACCTGATCTCCAATAGGGTGTTGTGATCTTTAAAGTGCAATCAAATCTCACAGAAATAAGAGAAAACCCTTATTTAAAACGTGACAAGTGTCTTGTTGTGTTTTTTGTTTTTTTGTTTTTTTTTTTTTTTTGGGGGGGGGGTGTGTGTTTTATTATTTAGGAGAATGAAACTGTTGCATAGAGGTAATTGAACTTGGAGTATCTCAGAGCACAGTTAGTTGCTCTCTGTCCAGTCTTGGTCAAAGATGTTTCTGTATATGATGTTTGCTTGATGCTTCTGCTCCATTTCCAGGGATTTCTTGTTGGATAGGCAAATCCAGAGGCTAACTAGCTTTCCACCTTTATTAAAAATAAAAAATAATAAAAAAAATTCAAATCCACCTAGGAGATGTAAGAGAGGTTGAAAAACCTAGTGTGCTAGATGCCATTGAGGGATTAAGTGCTTTAGGATTTTTCCTGTTGGAACAGTACGTGGCATAGCTTGATTGTTATATAAACATAGGGTTAAAGCCACTTGGATCTGAAACAGACTCTGATTATTTTACACGTACCTTTCAACTACTGCATCCTCCATTACTTCAGTAAGGCATTCTGTTGAGAGTCACCCGGGTAAGGAGTGAGATGGGTAACACAGTCAGCTCCTACCTGTGCAGCCTCTATCGTGCCCCCAGGACATGATACCGGGACATAAGGAATAAGCGGATATTCTGTTTATAGTCTTTGAGATAGTTTGTGAGTTTGAAATGGACTGCTGGGACAGCAAAGTATGAGCATGCAATAACACTTCCACACAGAAGAGTATTAGCTTTTCCAGGAATATAAGAGATGCTCTTTTTTCATTAAAAGGTACGCAGTTTGCCCTCTCTGATTGCTCATGCTGCTGTATTTACTGTATCCATGAAGGAAAAAGGGAAGCTCAGATGGTGAGTTTGCTAATATAATAAAGGGAAATAGTGCAACTATCCCCATCCATCACTCCTTCTTCTGAGACTGATCTGCTGAGCAGGAGTTACAGGGATTGTTTCTATCTTCCAGGTAATTACGCTCTAAAGCAGCAGTCATATGCAACTTCCTGTAGCTCTTTGTCTGTGGATTATTATTATTTTTTTTCTTACTGTTGAGTGTGCCATGCCCAGAGGTATGGCATACAGAATTTGAAAGCAAATTAATACTTAAACAGCATGTTAAGATTAATGTACCTCTTGCATTATGAAGTGCTTCTTAATTCCCTTTGGAATAGCTACAAATGCAGTTTGTACGCAAATGCCTTTGTTTTTGCTGTAGTGCCAGTAAGAGTAATTTTGTTCCAAATGTGCTTAGGCTACTGTTAAGGAATGTTGCTTGCAAAGAATACTTTGAAATAGCAATATAATAGATAAGAGATGATAGTTTAAAAGATTAGATTGTGTGTGTATAGGTATTAATTCAGATTCAGTGCAGGGTAGAAATGTATTCTTCACTAACCTTATGATAATTGCCTAAATTCCCCTTAAAATACACTGGTGGTATAAGATGAAAGATGTATGCTGCTCAATATTGCCTTCTAGGAGAGGGCTCAGACCCTTTCTGTTGGAGATTTGGATTTCCCAGGACTGCATCCTGTGCCTGCACATAAGCAGGGTCCCCTTGGAGTGAGCAAAAATTGTGCAACTGTATCTTAAGTGCAAAGTATGCCCCAGTATCTGGGTTTTTCTTTCAGCTTATTGAGCTCTGAGTTCTGAGGTTCTAGGCTGATATTTTTTGAGTTATTAACACCCACATTTTATCTCTGAGGGATCCAAAAAGAAATCAAGGCTTCTTCTACAGTGAATTCCTTACACTGTGTCTATGACCTAAACAGAGACTCTGCAGATGCAGAAACTAGTTTCAAAATGGAAAGCATATTCCTTCATATGCCTGAAATACCTCCAAAGCACAACAGCAGCTGTTTGAAAACATTTATTAAATTTGCGGGAAATGCTGCAAAATATTCTTCCTGAGATAGCTGTGTTGTTTTTATATTACTTTGACTCTTTCCTTTTCCTGTTTCACTTGTGTTTGTGTCAGAGCAGCCACTTGCTGCATAGGTCAGCAGTTCTTCCCACTGTGGCATTTCTTAAACTCCTTGGTCCAAACCTGGTAGTCAGGAATTTTTCCTGTCCATTTTGAGCTTCAGCAGATTAGATCCTTACACTTCATTGCTTTATGCACTCACGCCTTTTCCATCTCTTATCTTCCCCTGCACCAATCTTTTCTCTTTCCTTTTCTTCACCACCACACAAACCACCACCACTACCACCCCGCCCATCTCACCCCTGTGAGGTTTGTGATTTACAGGCCTCTTTCACCCTCACTTTGAAGAGGAATTCCTGGGCCTTCAGGACCTGTTTCAGTGCAGAAAGTGTCATTTAGAAATGCAAACCAAAAATAACTATGAGCAGTTAACAGGGAAATTTGGCTTCTAACAGCTGGAACCGTCAGTATTAACATCTAACATCTGGAAAGGAAAAACTGAAAAGTATCTTCAACTGTATTCCCTTGTTTCTCTTTTTTAAATAGTCGTGTTGCTCTTGTTTGTCTGTTCCACACTTGCATGAAATTGCACAAGTGTGTACACTGTGTGTACATTCCTATGTACTTACATATATACACGTGTTTCTATTTATTCCATGTAGTGTGTTCACATTACAGCAGAGGTGGGCAAAGGCAAACAGAAGAGAATGAATTATTGTACTGTATTTCAAAAGGAGAAAATTTCCTGAGCAAAGTAAGTTCCTGTCTTTGAGTGTGTGAGAATCAGACATATGTCTTAGCCTTTTCTATCCCTTCTGCCCTTACTCAAATATGTAAAATAAGAAAAAGAAAAAAAAGGCAAGAGAGGCAAAATGGTAAAGTGGGACAAAGGTGAAGAGGATAATTTCAACGAGGGAAGATAGTAAATGGTGTAAATTCCATGGTATTTTGTATGTTATCTACAGTTGTGAGTTTGTAAGTTGTTTTGCTTTCTGAAACAGCCTTTTAGCTGATCAGAATAGAGAACAGTTTTTTGTTTTATATTTTTGGTTGGTTAGTTTTTGTTTTACGGTGGCCCTTTTTATCTTTCTTCTGACACTTTGTTCTATTCTAGCTGTATACAACTTATGTCAACAAATTTTACATCCTTTGCCCAACTTCTGTGGGCAAATAAATCCCGTTGAAGTGATGCTTAAACTATTCTGGATAAGGTAAAGCATTTGTCAAAGCTACAATGATTTCAAGAACAGCGACCCCTGTCCACCTTATACCCTCCAAAAGGGAAAGAGGCCTTGTGAAAAGCAGCAATCTTCCCCTTATATATCTCAGATATAAGAGAAACAAAAATCAGCTTTGGTAGAAATTATATTTCTGAGGTCCAAGTGGTCCTGGTAAAACTGTGGGAAACAGCAAATAGCTGTTAGATTTGTGTAACTGTCTTATAGCTGCTGTTCCTCAGGAATTTTCTAGGGGTTTCAGAATTTCAAAGAAACTTTCTGTATTTTTACATGTAGTGGTTTTAGCACTGATGGTTGTGTAACAGGTTAGCCATGCCAGTTGCCTTTTTGTTGTTTGTTTGTGTGTGTTGTTTTTTTTAAGAAACTCAGGGTAATTTTTTTCCACCAAAAACTACAGGCGAGTCTTCCTTATTCTCAAGTCCTATACATGATATCTTTTATTTCAAATGCAGCTGAGCATGTTATTTTATTCTGAATCTTGTCTGAGGAAGAATTTACTTTTCAGAGCTCTAGCAAAGAAAATGATGAGGCATTCATTCAAGAAGCAGAATATAAAATAGACATATTTCAACTCAAGCCATTCCTTTTCAAGTCCAGTGTCAAAGTTGAAACAGTGGGTTCTCCTACAGCAAATCACGATTTCTTTTACAGTCATAAATACCAATGCTTTGGAACCTTTTCTATTCTTCAACTCATAAAAATGATGAAAGGAGGCAAGAGAAGAATTTTCCATTTAAACTGGTGCTGTATCGGTAAAACAAACATGAATTGTAATGCTCCTGGGTTATCTTATTAGTAATGTTTCCACTTGACACATTAAAAAACCCTGAAATCTTTTAACTATGTCCAGATAGATGTGAAAATGTTTGCAGATAAATATAAAGACCAATTTAAAATGTTCTCCTACAGGCTGTAAATAATGATGAGTGAAAAACAATATCTGCCATCACTTGTATGTAAACTTTCCTGTCAAGCCCATTCGAGGTGGTACCATTGAGCAAGGGTTGCCGAGAAGCTCCACAGCTCCACAGATCAGGCTGAGTGCAGAGCAGTGATGCTTAATACTCCACATCACTGCACGTGGATGATTCTCTGCCCCTATGAAATAAAGTGTTTCTTTGGTTGTTAAAATCAGCTAATATAACCCCCACATACCTCGCCCCAGCCCTTGGCCTCCTTTAGAATATGTATCAAAAGATTGGTTTGGCTATTTGAGGCTGGTTAGATCTGGTAGAAATGCTCTGGTAGAAAGAGAACTAGCCTTTTGAGTATGATGCTAGCTAGTGGAAGAGCGAGGCTCTTAGATGTGCCACTGAAAGGAATTGTGCATAGGGAATAACAGTCTGGATAGGGAGACACTGAGCATCCATCCTTTCTGCTTCACACCTGGGAAAAAGTGGAGATGTGGACAAAATATTTTCACTTGTTTGTGTCATCCTTCCAGAAGCTGAATGCAAAATCTTGTGAAACACCTATCCCTGGTACGGAAATATTGAATATGATTTTAGAATCGGTATTCCCACTTTACTGGGGGTGAGAATTGATGAAGAACAGAAAGAATAGTAGATCTAAAGAGATCTGGCCAGTGTCATCCAGGAGTCTATTGACAAAACTGGCAGCAGACTCCCGGTCTTCAGAGTTACAGTGCACTCCTCTTAGAGCAAAAAAAAAGAAAAATTACAGATGCTTACCAGAGAAAAGACATTTGATGCAACTAAAGCTACTAAAACTTCATGTAGTCTTTCTGATACCAATCATTCAAATAACTGGGAGGTATGTGGTTTAAAAAAAACAACCAACCAGAGTGGGAGAAGGTTTTGAGGAACTTTACTCTATTTTCTAGGGACTATTGGGTTATTGGCAGTTCAGATGAAAAGGAACCAGTCAGGCTAGGGCTTACCAAGCCTTTGTAGGCCTGGATTGAGCAGTAGTCAATATCTCCTGAAAATATGGGGGTGGGGTGGGGAATGGCAGTATTATCTGCCCCAGTATACTTTTTCAAGGTAACCAGTACATGACATTAGTGATGTCATGTGGGTAGATTTAGTAACTCTGGATTTGCCTTGTTCTCCAAAAAATAAGATCTTGATGAAGAAAGCAGGTAGGGCAAAGGTAGGGCAAGATAATATCTACTTCAGTTTTTATGTAGTATTATGAGTAGAATTACCTGGCTGTAACTTTAGACTTGAATCATTATACCAATTTTTCGTTCAGTAGTCTAAATTTAATTCTTTCTATGTGTCAGGAAGACAGTTTTTCAAAGTTAAGATCAATCCAGAGCCCAACTGAGAAGGTGAGGTTTAACTTTGTGTAAAATTTCACTTCAGAATCTTTAAGAATATTTCATCAGCTCTTGATCAAATTAAATATTTTTCAGTCATTACACAATTGCCTCTTTAGTTGTGAAATCATCCTGTTGAAAAGGGGTACCTGTAGGAATTGCTAATGAGGATTTTTATTTTAAGAGGCTACAGTTGTTTAACCTATTTACTTTGGTTTAGGCCCTCCAAAGCCAGAGATGGTAAAACCAAAAGTGGGTATATTGAATTTTTCTTTTTCGTCTAAAATGATTTTAATTCTTTAGGCACAATTTCAGTATCTGTCTAAAGCTTTCTGGGTAGTGATCATGCTAAAAAATGTATTTTTTTCTCAGTCTACATCCATTTTACCCCACTCTCAATTGACTTCTGAGAAACCAGCATAACTAAAAAAGCTGGGATTGCACATATTTAAGTATGAGGTGGTGACCTAATATCACCTGCTGTGCTTTGTTCTTTACTGGGATTATAGGAAGTTGCTGTTTAATTAGGATGCTGGCTACACAGTGCATCATAAATTAAGCTAATTGATTTCAGCAATGGTTTAAATCTCATGGAGTTTGAAGTTTTGCAAACCTTGCAGGCTGTTTTCAGATCTGAGAACTCATTAAAGTAGACTTGAAGCTTGTGTTGGGGTTTTTTTGTTGTTGGTTTATTTGTTTGGTTGGTTTGTATTTTTTGGTTTTGATTTTTGGTTTTGTGTTTGTTTTTTGGTGGTTTTTTTTAGTTGTTTTTGTTTTTTTTTCCTGTAACTCTTCCTTGGAATTAAAGAAACAGCATGAGGTTGGATTAATATACAGAAAGTGAAAGTGACATGCATGACTGACCCTCTCCATATAGGAGAGATACTGTGGCTCATATCTGCTGCTGCTGCTCCAAATGGACTATAGATGTGTGGTTGGGAACCATTCTGTTTTTTTCCAGCATTTTCAGGCTGCAAATCTATGGGCTGGTGCCACCTCTGCTCCCAGCATACCATGACAACCCTGCTGGGTTGGTGGGGTGCTCTGGTGATCCAGTCACATCCGGTGAGTACAGGGAATTTGTTATGAAAAGCAGCTTCATTTAAGCAGTGCTGCACAAGGGAGGATGAATTTCACTGTAATTTTTTCTACCATAGTATGAATCCGTCAATTTTTCCTTACCTATTAGTTTATATAATGACTAAAACAATGTGTTTTCGGGTGGTGAGTAGACTCAGTTATTTCTAATGAAAATATTAAAAGAAGTCTTCCTGGTAATAATATTCATTGTCCTATCATACCTCAGATCTGCTAAACTGGCATTTTAGTTTACAGTTAGCCCTGCTTTTAGTAGAAGGCTTGCTAGACGAAGAATCTAGGCCACTGCTGCTCAGTAACCTCACAGCAGATGAAGTGCACGTCTAGGCTCCTGATGTGACCTGTGCTGTCTGTCAGCCCATTCAAAGCAGTTTAAAGCATCAAACAGTTTCCTGCCAGCATAAATTTCCCAGTGAAGATCTTTATCTGTGTGCTTTTTCTCCTCTGCTTTTAAGTGTTGAGGTCTTTTGCCATACCGTATGTTCAATGTTTTAACCCTCCTCTCTTATTAATCTATCAGCAAATAGACTAAGACTGCTGATACGTGATGTACCTTACCTCAAACTTGCTCATAAAACTGATATTTTTTTTTAATTCATAAGTTTTTTCCTCTAGGACTCATTTTTTGGTATGTACCATGCTCCTGTGACAGTAACAAGGCTATTTTACAGCTGGGGGAAATCTGTGTGGTTCCGCCTCTCTGTGAGTATGCTTTGGGAAAAGCTCGATTTCTGGCTTACCTTTGAATCGCAAAATAGGCTCCATTTCTTGGTTTGCTCTGTGACAGGGAAGAAAACTTTCATTTACAGCTGGCTTTTTCATTTTGTAGTCGTGCAAAAATGTAAAATCATAACAGCTGTGAGACAAGAGACATTGGAGTTAGGTAGCCTATTTAGATTTATTTTTTTTTAACTCCTTGTAGACTGCTAAGGCAGTATTGCTTTTCTGAGGAAATGGGCTAGGATTGCTGCCAACAGTTGGTTGTTCAAGAGCAGTACTCCTCAAGGTCTGCCATGTAGGGAGAGTTACGCTCTTGTGTACATCATCTTTTTACCTGGTGTTAAGAGCAGCAAGACAACGGCACAAGTACAGATTTCCCTGTGTGAGAAATGAAGCTGGAAAGTATGGGACTTGCTGCACATATGCTGATCTGCTTCTGCACAGTCTAACATGCCCCAAACGCTGCTTGAGCAGCTGTCCAGTGGTGCAGGGGAATACTTGGGCACAAACGCTGCAGTCACCCGTGGCAGCAGGCAAGGTCTGGAGTAATGCTGCCAAAACTGCATTGGTGCCACCAGTAAAGTTACTGCCTGGCTGCAAGATAAACTGACTTTGGGTTGCTTGTACTTGGTCTGGGGTTTTTTGGTTGGGTGGTTTGGGTTTTTGGTGGGGTTTTTTTGTTGTTTTTTTTTTTTAATTTATTTTTTTCATGCATTCTACTCTTGTAAAAAAAAACAGATTAAAAAAAAAATGATGATCAGGTATGAAACCATGGACTTTTGCTCCTGTTTTTAAATGCATGGTTTTGCCTATGTCTTATCTCTGGTAGCTTGCAAAACTAAGGTATTAAACAGGGCATATCATAGCATCAGAATAGAAGGAATGTAATTCAGTAGTGCTCAAAAGGTAGCTTAAAAATATAAAAATATAAAGAAAAAATGATTCTAGTGAGGGTGTTCAGGTGCTAAAGTGGAAATACTGCTGTGGAAAACTGATTAGTAGAGCAAATGCTTCAGAATGCTGAAGCTTTCCTAGCCATGTTGTATCGTCACGAAGAGGAGAGAGAAGGTAACCCAATGCAAACAGTGATGGGTGTCATGTTTGGCCGTGTGCTTCAGAGATGAACTTGTACCCAAATTTCCAATGCTGTTGTGTTATCAAAGATGTAGTTTGAATCCAGTCGCTTTTTTGCCTTTCTAAATAAAAATTTACTTTTCTCAAATACTTGTTTTGTTTGATAGTAGCTGATGGAAGTGCATCAGCCTGAAAAAAATAGCCTTCCGTTTCATCATCATAAGAGTCAAAGGAATGTGTAAAGGGAATTATTTCTGTCTAAATGTTTATGGAACCAAAAGCATTGGGAAGCCTTTCAGCATGGAAAGACTTAAGAAAACTTTTTTCTTTTTAAATCTGTAACTGTAGAAACTGCTCATAAGCATCAAAAATGTTGATGCACAACACAGTCTATTTTTCCACATTACACTTTCTTCTGCACAGTATAACTGCCTGTTATCACCATAAACCAAATCAAAACTGATCGAGAATTACCTGATTGGTAGTAATTGTAATTGCAGCTAAACAGGATAAAAACATCCCGGGCCCAGGAAAGTCCAGACCATTTCTGAGACCTAGCATGGTCAGCTCAGTAAGAAGCCTCTGACCTTTAAGCAGCAGCAAAATAATCACTGTTACCGTTTCTAAATTTTCTTCTTTAAAGAAAACAGAAGTACAAGCACAGAAAAAAATTCTCTATGGATGCTTTGTTGGAGACTGAGAATCATAGTATGTTTCCTAAATTTGAATTCTTCTAAAATTAAACCAAAATTTTTAAATTGTTGCAGTAATAAACTGTGCACATGATATATATTTCCTTGCCTTGTTGCTTTTGTGGACAATAAATAACCAGATGAATACCAAACACAACTGTAAACCTCTGCTCTCAATGCCACCACCAGCTAAACATAATCTTATCATTCTGTATGAATAGCTACAGAATGTTAAACGGGAATCGGTCTTCAAGGATGCATTTGTCATCAACTTTTAATTTGAAGGGTTCTTAGACATGAAAAAGTGGATGAACCAGCTCTAAGTTAATAGTTAGGAAGTATTTATTTAATAGCTTGGGCACTTCAGCTTCACATGCAATTTCGTTTCTTGTTCCATATTGTGGTGTTCCAGTCGCCTGCTTCAGTGGTTGGACTACCCTACCCAAGCATTCAGAAGGCTGGTTTCACCTGAAGATTGGCTATCTCTTGCTATGTTAATTCCAGATTACATTCTATTGCTCCTAATATTTTACTTTTTATACTATATTGGAATTTTTTTCCTTCTGTGCTATAATCCCAGATACATTTAAGATTGTTTTAAAACATAGCTACCTTCCGGACAGAAGTACTCCTTCCCGTCACAGTATAGGCTTGTTTAATGATTAAAAAGGTTATGTTAAAAAGTTAAAAAAGGAAAGTGTAGTGTGTGAGGCAAGAAAACTGCAGTTGCTATTAATGTGCTTATGTTAAGAAGGTTAATTAATTTTCAAAACATGCACTTCTGCTTTCCTGTCAAATTTTAAAGTTTACTATTGTCACTTATTCAATGAAAAATTTTAGTTCTGTGGGTTGTTTAAGATGTGTACATAGTTTAGAAATTTGTGTGAAGCAGTAACATTACATAAAAATCAATTATTTTTTTTTAGGTGTGATGTAGTTAAGTAACCAGAAGAGTGGTAGAGGAATCCTTATATATTTTATGCATCTCCAAATTCTAAAGTTAATTATTTAGGTGATCAATGTGAAGATGTAGTAAAGGTTTTGGTGTGTCGACAGTCTCCCCCGGCCCCTCGCTATGTCAAACTCAATGGAAAGCTTTCTCAGCACAATGAAGATCAGGCTTCATATCTGAATTCAAAACCTACACAAAATTGCAAGATGGGCATTTCTGCTTCTGTAAATACTTTCTTTCCCTGCCATGACAATAGGACTCTGAAATGCTTTTGGGTAGTTGAACACATACATTATAGAAAGTGTTTTCTTACTATTTCAGTGAGAAAAATGTTTCTCATGTACTTTTTCTTTTTTTTTTTTTTTTCCCCTTTCTTAATAGCTTGAAGTGCACTGGATACTTTGATCTCATTACTAAGTACTGCTGATTTATTTTCCTTAGGGATTTAAAATAGCATTAGCAACAGGCATTTTGTCACTTTCTTTGCTTCTTTTGGTGATCTTTTAGCAATGTGGATTACTGCTTCAGTATTTCAGTGAGCCATTTCTTCTGGAAATGTTGTTGGATAACTTTACTTAGCTGTATACAGATGATATTTTTCTGCGATGCATATTATAAACAGAATTAGAGTACTCCTACAAAGAGTGAATTTTACTAATCTTTTGTCATAATATTTGTTCTTAGTATCTTGCTAATGAGACACAAAAGAATTTGTGTTTGTCATGAGGAAGAATATTTTGACCATGCATTGGGCTAAATGTGACATGGTGCAAATCACTTACAGGTGAGGGCCTGTAGGGTTGATTAAGTAGGTGGTTTGGGGTTTTTTTTGGGGGGTGGGGGGCAAGGCAAGTAGCATCCCCAGTAGGCAAGGCTGTTTGTAGCAGCTGCCCACTGATCACCATTGTGGCTGCTCACAGAGTACCTTTACAGGAATATCAGCAGAGCTCTGGTTTTGCTCTGTCAGGGCGTACTTTCTAGTACTAGACCAAGCCCTTGGTGTGGGGGGGAGGGGGGGAATGTTAAGAAGTGCGTACAGTTAGTGGTTAAGTCACCTTGCAGATATTTTCATTCTTTTTTTTTCCCCCTACAAAATCTCTCGGAAGCTTCTTTTTGTGTAATGGGATAATCTTGCATACTGTTGTAATAATTAACTTACGGGGTTTTTTCTTTGAGTCATATGGAAGTGATTCTGTGCCAAATCTGACAGATTCTCCAGGGGAGTTTACTTCTGTCTTTTTTTAGTTATTGCATAACTACGTTTGTCTTCATTACCAAGATGATAATAATAGATTCAAAGCAATGCACGGAGTGCAGTACGGTGACCTTTAGCTCCCAGCAGGTGACCACCTACTTTCACCTTCCTAACTTTCCTACAGACACGCAAAGACTAAACTTGTTGAACTGCAGATCTTATGGAGCTTGGTTTGCTGTGGCTCTCCCCTGCATGTGTTCTGTAGCGCCTAGTAATGAAGTTCAGCTTACTGCTATAGCTTTCTTCTCTGTGAACAATTATTTTAGTCTTGCCTTTACTTGCAGCCTGTTTTTACAAATCTTTTAAAAATGTCTTTGAAATCTCAGCAATGTCTCTGCCAAGCTTAGTTGAAAATGTACAAGGTTTTCCACCGCCTTTTAAAAGAAAGGGATGAATACCAAAAGATGTGATGATTATCTAAACCTCTTTTACACTGCAAAACAAGCCTGGGAAAAAGTACTTTTGTTTATATTTCATATTGCTCAATTTCAGCTACCTGGCCAGATGTATTGAAGATTTCTTTATTCTGCTCTTTAGAAGCAGGAGACCATTGCATGCTTGTGCTCAAAGTCTGTAATTGTTTCTTGTGGTCTTTGGATAAAGTGTGACAATGTTGTCATCAGTTTGTTATCTTTAGAGGTAAATCCACCACTATTGGAGTGTTTCAGATGTTTGGGAGGGCACAGCTGAAGCATGACGAACCCTTCAAGCACTATCTTCATTTGTCAATTTACTGCTATTATTGTTCAACAAGACTGGAAAACCTGCAGACACAATGTCCTATAACACAGTACGCACGTACATAAAAAACCCCACCAAAACAGGCAGACTCTAGTTTCTGCCCAAAGAGAACTAACACAAGCCTCTTTGTTTCATTATGTCCAAGCAGAATTTGTCTTGCTTATTCTTCACCAAACTGCAAATGAAAACTGGGTAAAATTCCTTTTTTTTCAGTAGTCCAAAAATGTCAATTTAAGATTATTCCATTTTGGATAATAAAATATATGTTGAGGTAGTTTTGCTTGATACTTGGCATAGACCCCATAGCAAGATATACAGTCCTGATGATGATGATGATGATGATGATTATTATTAATGTGTTTAAATATTTGAATTTTGGGCACATATGTAATCAAACAAATTTTCCTGGGGAAAAAAAATATTCTAGATTATGTAATTTATTTTTTTTTCCTTCCAGAACTATCTACTGTAGATTTCTCGGCTTGATCCTTTGATAGATGTGAGGAAGGAAAGGGATTCGCATGTTGAACTGTAGAAACCTCACAAAAGGAAATCAAACCCACATTTTGTTGGAAAGAGTGTGGAGATACACTTCTGGCAGAATGGTAAACTAGAACATGGCATTTTAGTCTTGCAAAGGTACTGTTTCCTCTATTTCTGAGCATCTTGTCTTGTTTCCTTTCAATTAATTAATTGCTTGAGCAGCAAATCACTCATTTCTATCATCCACCTGCAAGTGGCCCTTTGGAAGATTGTTGAATTGCTCCTGTCTTGTAAAGAGCAAGCTGGATTTTGTTGCTTGTGCCATGAACACTACATGCTTCCTTCAGCCCTGTTTTCTTTCTAGCCTTATTACTATTTGCAAGCATCTATCTGCACAGCTGTCATTTAAAGCAAACGAAGGAACTGAGGACTTATTATCCTTTATGTGTCCCTAGCAAATCAGTCATAGCTTGTGTTTGTCTAATATACTGCATGCACGCTACTGCTTTTCTCCCCTTTTTTTACTCTGTTGGTTCAATGGGGTTATGGTGGTAAAACTGTTAATATTTAAGATTTGAAAGTTCTGGTTAAGAAGTTTATCCCAGCTAAAGGAACATTCCTTTTGACTAAAACAGAACATCCTATGATTGCTTCCAACCCTCCATTTCTGCACCGAGGTAATACTTTGCTCTGCCCCTCCTAGAGGCTCCACCAAGAGCCATCTCTCAATATTGTCACCCTACTGTTTGATTACTTCTTAGAAGTGTGGCAGTTGGCAAGCTACTTAAGGAGTCCATTCTGTCCAGAGATGGATACCTGGCTTTAACATAGAAATGGTTTTCCTTACTTTCCCTCCACGCTGCCCTGCCCCCAAAATGGTATATAGGCTGGGTGTCTGCAATCACTTGGCAGAGAACAGGGGAGCAGAGGGGAAATGCCATCCAAATATTCTCTCCTATGATCAAAGCTAATATCTGTCTGACCTGTCCTAAATCGTACTTATGTTATTATGCACTTCGTGTCCCCAGATTCTCCAACAGGGAAGAAACTAAATTGAAGAAAAAAAAAAAAGGGGGTGGGGTGGGTGGGGAGACAAACTCAGATGAGTTAGGTACAATGAAAGCATTTGTAAGTGAGGTGAGATTGCGCTCGTCTCATGTTTGGACATCTCATGTTAGACAAACACATGTTTGGAGCATAGAGTATAGAAATAAAATTCTGGCAGTGTTTTGAAACCTGAATAGCCACAGACTGATCTATATTTAGAATACAGTTTGCAATGAAGATGGTGTGGACTGTCTTTCTGGAAAGTTAGTAAGGGGAAAAAAGCAACCCCAAGAAACACTGGATTTGTGGAAGAATCTTGGAGTTACCTCTGGAGCAGGGAGACTTCAGTTAATTTATTTTTTTTTACTTTGCTGCCTTAGTGATGAATATTTGGAAAGGTGTTTATACTAGTGGAGATGTATGATAAATTAACAATAAGAGGAGCAAGTTAATCTGAAAACAAATGTTTGGGAGTGATTCAACAGGAAATTAGTGTAAGTTTTCTTTATTGTGTGTGGTACAAACTGAGAAGCACAGGATTTCCTTTTTCACCTGACGAGCTAGACCAGCTAGTATAGTGCCACTGGATATTACCTTGTCCTTTCAGATTCGCTATGTAAAGGTTTTAGCTTTGTAGCATGTAACCCATTTGGATACTTACAATCATATGCCTTTGTGGGTGAAACTTATTAGCTGGAACAGTAGAACAAGTACACCCGTAAGATTGAGGGCATGAACATCAGTTAGTAGCTCTCTAATTACCAGAGCTTCTATTGAGATAAATAACCTTATGCTTCGGTAAGTTTGTTCTGTCCTTTGTAAGAACAACAAAGGTGGTTAAATAATGATGCCCTGCATTTGCAGAACTAAGAGCTGGAGTACAAGAAGGTTAGCTTACTTGCCCAGAAGTTATTCAGATGGAAGTTGTGGAGCATAAAGAGAACTGCTTGCAAAAATAAACGCAGCCTTTGGATGGTTTTACATTTCAGCCCATCTTTAGGGTAAGAAACTTGAAGTTCTCAATGTTCCAGGAGGTCTCCTGGCTGATCAATGCTCTGCCCTTCTCAAAAAAAAAAAAAAAAAAAAAAAAAAAGTCAAAACAAAATATACAATATCTTGCTAAGAAAGGATGTGTAAACCCATGTTTGTTAGTCTGTCAAGCATCAGTAGTCTCTGAATTTGGGCTTGTCGGGTTAACACATAAAAATAGCCTTAAACTGTTAGTTAAGGTAAAGTACAAAGTAAAATACAAATGGTGTCTATGTCCTGAGAAGTCCTTAAGCCTGCAAGTTCAAGCAATCATGAGTTCTGTGACTATTCCAGCCTGAAAGGAGCGACTTTATTACTAAATTCAAAACTTTCAATCAGCTTGTCTGTAGGGTAAAAACAGTTTACTGACCCCTATGTATTTTACTAGTGTGTGTTGTTTCTCAGCTGATGAAGTGAGATAGAAAGAATCATATTATTTTATATTTAAGGTAAGGTGATTACTTAAAGGTGTGTGCCATGTTGATCATAGACATATAACATTAACTCAGATTAGGATCCAAACAAGAAAGTTGTTGTCTCTTCAGAGCACATCTTAGCCTGCAGCATTCTCTCCTGCAAGATGTCACACTGAGACAAGTGCCTCAGTTTTTAAAGAGGGCTGATAATATTATGGTTGGTGATGTTGTTTCTTGTTAGGTGAGATAAAATCAGATCTTATGCTCTGGGATAAACTGAGTTTGAAATGCAATCCTGATAAGCAGAGAGAGTTTACTGTGTGGCTCTGAAGGTAGCTGTGGGATGTTCAGAGGTACCCTATTTTTGTCTAGTTTTGGTTCTTGTATTTGCTGCTCTCTATAAGGACAGACAGCTCCTTGAGTGTCATACCACTGCTATCTGTGACTTTCACTTGTGATATGAATTAATCATTAGTGACTCGTATATTTGATCTCTAGCATACATTATGAATATACCAGTTAAAAATTTCAGTCACCCTTGAAAAGGCTGATGATTCAAGCACAGGTCAATTGCGCGTCCCCTGCCTTCCCCCCCCAGCTTTTTTTTCCTTCTAGTTACCTTAGCTTGCTGTGGATGCCAACAGCCATGTCTCCAAACATTCTTCATTGCTAACAAACCTATGTATGTCCATGTTTGTTGAGAAATGAGGTGTTGAAAACAAGTGATGTGCATCAGAGAGCTTGGGATAGGGACCCTGATCTCATAAATCAAAGGGTAACAGATTTTAATTTAGGGCAAAAATGAAAACTTGAGGTTTTGTATGTGGTGTTTTGGGTTTTAGTTTGGTTTTTTCTTTAGAAAATTTGACATCTCATTAATCCGGATGAAAATGGGACTTTAAAGTCACTGGGGGAAGGAGAGGAGGCAGAGGGCTGGACTAGCTCAGAAACCTGATTTCATTTTCCTTTTTGGCTTCCCCACAGTTAACGGCTACTTGTGACAATATTTTGACTAAAAATTCTGCATTGAAAATTCAGAAAGCTTCCAAAAATGGTCTGCATATTAAAAAAAGTTCTCATTTCAAAGAATAAGTATATTGAACCTTTTTCTTGATGAATTTGATCAACAAAATTTTACTCCTTTATGGTTTAGTGCCCTGTGCAATGAAACATTCACTCTCTGTGTTTCCCACTTGTATGGTGGCAGAGCTACATCAGTAAGTTGCATCAAATCATGACAAGCCAATATCTGAATACAGAATTTTTGTCAGACAAAATTATTTCTGGTGTATAGATACATCTGGTGTATGCATTTGGGGCTCCCTCTTAAAGTGACTATTGACAGCATTTTATGATTGATAGCTGCTGCTCTGAGGTTTGTTGATTAGCTGTGATGTGTTGAAGAAGTCGCGTGAGAAGTTTTGTCTGTTCCTTGATCAGGTGACTGTTCAAGTACTTCTGACATGAATACTGACTCATGAGACTTTGAAATGAACTCTCACAGATTTGTGCCAGCAGAGACAGATTTACCACAAGGGCCACAGGAGCTGATTTCTCCCTTTAACACCTCAGAGGCAGGGACTCTCATGCCTTTGTGATTCACGTTGCAGCTTCTTTTACTGTTGGTCAGAAAAGCATAGTTGCTCAAATACTGTCACAAAGTAAGCAGAAACCCATGCTGGAGATCTCTTATGATGATTTAGTGAAAACAATGAAGTGATGAGTAACAGCAATAGTTATTCTAGCTTTGCTGATAAGTATGAATGTGAAGCATGTTTCTCATATTTACAAACTATGGACTTTCATTTAATTTTTAGATGTAATTAAATAGGTTGACTTTGATATATAATGCTTTATAGACTGTAAGTACTGACTGCCACTGCCTGATATAGGCTGATTTATTAATGTACTGCCTGTATAGATGTGATCAACGTGGACAGTGTTCTAGGAATCCTGAAACCAAAACAGGAGAACCAGAGCTGTCAGGTTTGTCAAATACACCTTTATTTCTTGTCTCTTGTTATTTTAAAATATTTTTGAGAAGGTGTCTGTGTTCTCTTCCCCTTTCCTACTTCAAAAGTAGGGCAAAATCAAGTAAATATTTTTTAATATAAGGTTTGATCCTTACTGATTCCATCAATTAGCAATCATGTGGTTTTGCCTGTCCTTTTCTCATGCCAAGAAACTGATTCACTCAAAGCATCTAACAAATGCCAGGTTGAGAATAAATATTAATCACTAATGGTATTTACCGAATCTGTGGAACTCTTTGCTCCAGGGTGATGTTGGTGCTAAAAGCTACATGAATTTAAGGACAGACAGGGCAAATTTATAACAGAAATCCTCTGAGGTCTGTGAAAGTGCCTGACCACAAATTGGTGGAGGAGTATGTCAAGGAAATACTGATATTTATTTTGCCCTTTCTTTACGTCCTTTAAGCGTTCACTTCTAGCTACCACCAAAGGCAGGCTGTTGGGATAAATGGGTCTTTGTTTGACACACTGGCGCTGTTTGTGTAATCCATAAAGACTTCAGCCTGCTTGTTTTGTAGGCTATATTAAAAATAATGCGGTCTTATAACCAGAAACTCTAGTTTTTTTGGGAAAAAAACTAGGATTCCACTCTTTAAGCAAGCCTATATTGGTTTTGTTTTTGTTGTTTCAGCTATCTTATTCCATAACTACCATGTTTTAATTTATTCCTTGTAGCTGGCATGATGGTCTGGTCACAAAATGACCATTTCCTGTTGTCCCCAAATGCCTATAAATGAAAAACTTATTTTACTAGTATGTATCGGTTTTCCCAATCATAATGGTAAATACAAGACAGTCCTTGTAATCTTGAGGTTTTTCAGTGGTAAAATGGAAAAAGTCTAAAAAGGATTTGGGATATTTTTTTTTAATGGGGAAAGCTATACTGTTTTGTAGGGTTTTGTCCATAAAAAATGAAAAAAACTAGGAGTGTACATTTCCACTCGCTTCATATCTCCTGAGCACCTATTCAATGTTGGCCCTTGCAGGAAAAACAGAATGAATTATGCATAGATGATAAAATTTTCTTTAGCTCTCTGTGAGCTGGTCGTGACCTATGCATGATATGTTTAGCCAGGTCTTCTTGCTTTTAAAGGCTCTTTGATAGGCATTATCCAGAAATCTTCAATATAGAAGCAAATAAAAAAGATTATGCACTTCCCTTAGGAACACAGTTTGCTAAACAGAAACATTCCTACCATTAAGGCAGTCAGCATGTAATGTTCGAGCAGCAGCTCAACGATAGTAAAATTGGACCTTTAAAGCAGCACATTTTCAGCTAAATTTTTCACAGTATTTCTATGCATTTTTATTGGAAACATTTAGTCCCTTTCGACGACGCCCTTCCCTTCCCCTCTTTCTATCTTTGTAACTGGAAGGCTTTACAGTGTGGGTGCTTTGTTCCACCTCTACTGTGAGTCTGGCCATAAGCATCAATCTCCTGCGGGTGAGGCATCTGCTTTTAGCTCTGGTAAACTTAAAAATAGGCCTCTTCACCAAAGGCTGCGGAAGTTTTGCTAAGTTACAGGAATCTCTCTCCTCTGAAAGTTTACAGCCCGATTGAAGGGAGAGAAAATACGGTGTGGTTTGGCTTGCTTGTGCCCACTCATGTGCCTGATGCTCTTGGGTAAAAATGTTTATTTTTCCAAATGTCTATGGAGCAGGAAGTCACCCCATAAGAGAACAGCCTTGAAGGAGATGGGGGACGATGCTTGCCCTCCTGGCTTATCTGGTTGTCGCTGTGTGCTGGGGGGAGATGGTGCTTTAGCAGACTGGTGTGGGCTCTTCTCGTCCTGCACGTCAGCTATTTGCCCGGTCAGTACAAGACAACCTCTCAGTACAATCCTTTGCAATCTTACGCAGGGAAGTCTGATCAGGCAGGTATTTACATTAGTCTACTTGTCTTGAGAGTAGTCGCTGCTTGGCACAGTTTGTTTTTTTGCTATTTGCTTGTGTTCTATTCTGCTCTCCTTTAGTTGCTTTGCCCTCTTTACATTGCCCTAGCAATCACTCTGGTGTGACCTACACCCTTTGGCTAGACAGCTAAATACTGTATTTTCTTTGAATTTGCTGCAGTGATATAAAGCACTATCACATAAATAATGCACTGGTTTAGCTCAATTACTTGCTATATTGGTACCTCTATACTTAAGGAGATATAAATTATATGCTTTTTTTATTTTTAAATAAGGTCTTTGAGAACAGTCATTAATTTTTAGCATTTACCTTTAGTATGAACAGTTGGAGGGTGTATATCAAAAGCTGCAATTCACTTCTTTTAAGATCTGACTTAAGCTTACATGGTATTTCTCTTTCCTTGGAAGCACATAGTATAACTGGTCTGCAGAGAATAGCAGAATCTGCTGTAACTTAACAAAAGGCAATGCACAATACTCGTTGCAGATGTTATCCAAAAATGGTATTAAAAATTTTCTGGTGTAGTTACTAGCAAAACAACCAGAAGGAGTAAAGCTGCGGTGAATACTGCATATGGAATAAAAATATTTTTTCAAGATGATCTTGCAGAAAACAGCTCTTAGAGGCAACTGCATGACCCAGAATGAGCGTATAAAAGTCTTATGCCCCTGGATGATTTAAGCAGATGCCAGAAAACTTAAGCTGCTTGGTGATTGCTAAATTCCCATTCCACCAGACAAATTACTACACGGAGCTTGATGAACAGGTGTTAAAATGTTACTGCATCCAGCATCATCCACAGATCTTATTACCCAACAAATTTAGTTTGAGTGTCCCTAGAAACAAGGCAGTGGCTGAAGCAGCTTTTGAACTGTGTAACTCCTGGGGTGCTGACATCCTGCCATCTATTGTGAGCTGTACTTGCAGATGAGGAGGAGACTAGCATCTTGCTAGCATCATTATTTGCAGACAACTTTCTTGTTGTGTTAAAAGAATCTTAGGGTGACTTCAGATTAACCTGAAAATATTCAGCAAAGTATTCTCTTACAAGTTCAGATTCTCTTCCAAGTTCTTGCCAGTCTGAGATGGATCACAGTATCTCTTACCCTCTTGCTCTACTTTGAAACACAAAAAAATCAGGAAGTAGGTGTTTTTTAATTTGAAAAGAAGTAAGTCTAAGTCTCTACCTTCATATTCTTGTATTTATAATTTCAAAAGTGTTGAAAAATCTTTTCTGTTTCAGCCTTCTTTGGGAAGAGTGGAGCTTTGCACAAGGCTTATTTTAGACTTCTCTGTTACAGTTACTCAAGCAAAATAAAGGTAAACTAACAATCAAGCCTGATATTAATTTCTAAATACAGATTTTGGCACCAAAAGAAATAGTTTTAGTCATTGTATTCAACAGAAAAACATAAATTGGAGTTTCTAAAAAAACTAGTTGTTTTTTTCTTCAGATGTCAGAAAAGAAAATGAGATTGTTTCTGTCACCGAACTTCACAAATTTGTATTTTTCTTCGTATAGTCCTCTACCCAAAGATGATAGTACAAAACAGAAGGGTAATAAAAAGTAATTTACTGTATTGTCCAAGTTGCTCTTCTCTGAGGAATTAAAATATTCTCAAACTTTCCCCATCTATTTATATGATGCTATTTTAATTGCATGTCAGTGGCTTGGAAAAGGGGGGTGACGAATTGCGCCCACAGGAACGTTTCGCACATAATTTTTTTGGACTTTCAATTCAATGCAGCTCACTCGAGGCAATAAACATGACATTTCTGGAAAAGGAGTGTATTACAGTCAACTTGATGTCACGATTATTAATCCCCAATCAATCACAGGCCTTTCTGTGACAAACTAAATCTAAAAAAAACCCCACAACAAAACCAAAAAAACCCGCCACAAACACCCAAACAACAAAACCTCTAAAAACCAAAACCAAAGAGCATTTGATCTCTCCACTGAGCCCCAAATCTTAAAACAGTAGACGGCACGTTCAGGTGTTAAACAATCTGAGCAAAGACATTACAGGTATAATTATGGTTTATTGATCTCTTAAGGAGAATGTAATAATACACTGTAGAACACAATATTTAACTGAGAAATCTTTCTCAAGCAAGGGAGAGTGGAACCTCATAACTGAACTGGTGGGAATTGTCTTGAACACGGAGGAGAATAGTTGAATAGATATAGGAAAAGGTAAGGAGTCCAGGATTTTTTGGTCTGTCCTCACTCCTATCACTGATTCATTGTATGTTACAAGTATATTGTGCAAGTCATAAAGCAGCTACTATAAAATTTGGCCACCAGTGTCCTTTCACATAGATGTCTTGTTTGCCTTCTGCCATTTTAATGTCTTTCATAGTGATGATGCACATACTTCTCCCCTTCACAATGAACTCCAGAAGCATATGCAAATCCCTTGCTTTGGGAATTTGTAACCAAAATCCTGTACTGCCAGTGTTCGAAGGGTTTGCATGTTTTTCAGCCAGAAAACTGATCATGCCTCTGTTGATGAAGCTGTAAGTATCTATAGGCAACTATGAGCATTGAATCTTATGCGGTTTAACTCATTGGCTTTACTCGGAGTCAAATACAGCTTCCAGGGATCACGTTCATCTCTAGGTCAGATCAAGCAGCAATATCTACCCTACCTTCCCTACAAGTGCATAAAGGAAGTTTTGTCTGTGAAATGGCATCGACTAACATATCTGCAGTCTGACCAGGCTTTAGCTCAAATTGAGCAAATCTTCACTGGCAGTTGCAGTTGATGAAACAAAGTAATTTATTTTTCTATGAGTATCTGTAACTTCAGGCATTTTGTGGAGTTATTTTACTTATTTTCTGCTAAAAATATAAGTTTTGTCATGACAAAAATACGGGGGGGGGGGGGTGGTGGTGGTGGAAGAAAAACATTCTGGTCATCTAGCACTTCTGATTTCATCAGTGAAATATTTAGATAAAAAAACCTGATACTGATTATGGATAAATTGTTTGTTGGCGTGTGTTTTGGGTTTTTTTATTATTTATTTTTTTAAGTGTATTTTTTTTCCAGTTCCTGTGTACTTTTCAAAATTTTAAACAGTGCTTATGGAGATAAAATATATCCATACTGCTGATTCAAGACCTCCCCTATTTCATTTAAGCATCCAAACTTTTGGTTGCTGATCTGTATCTAACTCCTTTTGATGGCTGATCTTCATTTATACACTTCTCCTTAGTTAAGCATCCAAACTTTTGGTTGCTGATCTGTATCTAACTCCTTTTGATGGCTGATCTTCATTTATACACTTCTCCTTAGAGGGGAGACCAAGATAGGAAACCTTCCCTTCCGGACTGAGTGAAGCCCAGATCAGTCAGTGACCTCATGGTTTCTAGGCAGAAGACTTGGATCTTGGATTTCTTAGGCTGCATTCAAACTCTAAATCTGTTCATAAGGTTGTAGGGCTACTCATCGCAAAAGTGCCATCGCACAGCTCAGTATAGCTACCCCAGCACTTTACTGTTTTCTCTGACAAGGCAAAACAACTGGTATTTATAATGGTTTCCCTACAAGTCACCCACAGCAGTTGGCTTTGAAGTGCAATAAAATAAATCAAATACTCCACTTTCTGCTTGCTTGGGTAGCAGGAAGGTGGGCCAAATGAATCTTGTTTTGTCTTTGTGAAGAGTGATCTCAGAAAAGGTAATTGACATTTCTGATTCAATTATAAGATATCTGGTCAAGCTTCAGTCTGATAAGCAAGCCCTAGACGCACAGTTTGTTATTATACAGAAATGTGCTGAAATGAAGATCTTTCTGTTAAAGTACAAGGGTACTATACTGATCCATGATCATACACTTAATTCTTACTTATCCAGAAGATTAGTTTTGGTTAAATGCTAAAAACACCTGTGCTGAGCACATTTTGGGGAAAAAAACAAACAAACAACAACATAACAGACAATTCCTGCCTTGCACTGAGTGGGTGGAATATGCAGAAAGTACAAGAGATGGGGAAATATGTTTAAGGGAAGAGGACATCTTACTTTTTTGTGTTTTTAATATAACATCACCGTTGCCAATGCTTAGGCATGAGCCTCAGAAGAAAGAAGGCTTTAGGAAGATTTGCATGAGGACTCTAATTTTCTAGGCTGTGCTGTGGAACAGTCAGGCTGAGGAGCAAAGACAAACGCAGCTGCATTCATAGAACAGAAGCAATAAGCAAGGGGTGTTGGGCAATGTGGGCAAAAGCATAGACCACCATGATTCTTACGGCCCCTGCTCTGCCCAAACCTGAGACATAAAGCCTGGTGTAGCAGTTTCAAACTAATTCACATTTACTTGCCTGCTGAGGGAGCCCTGGTTTTGCACATTTCTTTTGCTGTAGCAGATTTTTTTTATTTCATTGATCATACGAATTTGTACTTTGGGTAAAGATAAGTAGCCAGGTTGGTATCAATGGAATAATAGTGAGAAATAGTTCCCATTCCTAGATTTTGGCTATAACAGAAATTTTCAGGAAATATTTGTTTTTTATTCAGGGTTATGCTGTTCGTTTAACATTGTTGACTTGCAGTCACGTTATTAATGATAAAGGAATTAAATTTCAAAGTGAGGATTTACTAAATGATATTTTATAGGTTTCGAAAATAGCACTGTCAGGAAGGATGACCTGGAAAAGGAAATGGTCTTTCTCTAACTTCTGTGGTGGGAGTTTAAGGACCAAATTGTTTAGTGCAAGAAGGCAAAGCAGAATCCAGAAATTGAGGTGTTATTTCTCAGTACTCCAATGGAATAGACGATATAAGTCACAATACAAAGATAATCAGTTTCACTGTTACCCTTGGCAAGGTTGATGATTGAAAGTCAAATCTGACTTTCAGGTGAGGAGGCAATATAATGCAGAATCATGTACTCTCAAATTAAACGCAGAAGATGAATGAGGCAGGGAGGGAAGGATGGAAGGAGTAAGCCAGAAACTCTGCCATCCACTTTTATTATTGTTTTCCTCTCTCTGCTGAACTTTGATAAGTACTATTGAGAAAAAAACCCTTGACCAATAAAAACAAAACTAAAAAAACAACCAAAAAAACCCCCAAAAAACCCCCAACTCCAAACCAAATCAAAACCTTCTGAAAACAGGCAACCAACCCCCACCTCGCACCCCCAATAAGGCAAAGTTTCTGGTGCTGTGACCCTGCCAGGTCCTCATGTGAAGGGAATCTATTTAAATGATTCCTAGCAGTTGGGGTGGTCCTTTGTTTATTGCTTTTGGAAATGAAAATTATGACCTGACTTTTCTCTTAACTGCTGCCAGATATTAAGCTGTCAACCTTCCAGTGTTCATTCAGACCACGTTTCCAGCGAGGCACAGAATGTCACAACGAACTGATGATCGATCCAGAATACAATAAGTGCCTTGACGAAATAACACCCTTAACAGTAAATGAGAAGGGTCTTAGTATGACCTTCCTTACATTGATTTTATAGGACTATTGCCTTCTGTGGGGGCACTTCTCACTCATATTGTGAGATCAGAATCAGACCAGAGACTTCAGCTTAGAAGTTAATGCCATCAGTTTGGCAATTTTTTTTATATATATATATCTATACACAACTAGCACATTAAGACTGATATTCTTTATTCCCTTTAGGTGAAATTCAGTCTTTATAGGTAAATCTACTTTATGGCTGCATTAAAGAGGCAATTGTAAGCGAGTGCTAACACAATTCTTATGGGTCAGCGTTTGCACCTTCTTGCTCATGCCTTGTAAATCGGGGAAAGTTTCATACAGTAGCTTGCTGTGGTATACCATGTACCTTTACTGGTCTCATTAATGTACTTGCCAAATTTTGCTTGTGAGTCTGGGATTTACATGTATGCCAGTGTAGTCTTCACGTATTTTGGTGATACCTAGCACTCAACCAAATAGAAGCCCCAAAGGCCATGGTAGGAATACAACCTTGTCAATAAGAGATGGCTCCTGTTCCAGAGAGTTCATGTCCTAAATCTAACTTGTGCATGTGTTTTGCTCAGTGTAAATCTGAGTAGAAAGTGGTCGAATAGTCTGTTATGTGGCTATAGAGCCTGGGAAGAGTGTGATTTAGGATAATGCTTGGTCATTTGAATTTGGAAGAAGAAGGTGGGAAATGTTTCATATGGTAAAAACCACAGTAGCCCTTCATAAGGGAGGACATTGAGGGAGTTGAATCTTACCTGTTCACATGTGTTTCTGTGGGAAAAAAAAACCCCAAACAAACAAAAAACAACTACAGAGATAAACAGGGCCAATTTTTATGGCTGCCTATACAGACGGCTATCTTGATCTTGCCAGCCCTCTGCATGCCCTGCATTGGGAGTTCCACACAATCCTCAATTTTCTTTTACGATACAAATGGTGCCAGAGAATAGCTGATATATTACTTTTGCCCTATACTGGTCTTAAAACAATTTTCCCCTCCCTGTGTGAATCCTTTCTTGTAATGTTTTATTCCATAAAGGCTTTTACTTACCAGCAAAAATTGGCTGTGTAATCTCCCTTCTCACACACACATTGTTTTTCTTCCTGCTGTTTTTTATAACAAATCTGTTATTTGTGTGTCAGCTTGTAAATTGATAACAACAATGTATTTGAGAATAATATCCAGGAGATATTAATTTCCACTAAATATTCTAACTAATCCTGCAGGGAGGGTAATTTTTTTTGGCACTAGAAAGCTTCTCTCTGATCTTCAGAATGATGAAAATCATTGTCATCTAAATACTTCCCTAATTTAATCAAATTCTTCGTGGGGGATGGGATTTAAAAAAAATATTATTATACTCAACAAGTTCTTCAAATGCTATGAACAATAAACTATGAGGTATGAGAACTGTAGTTTTCAGCTAGTATGTGAATGATGCTATCAGATTGGACTGAACTGCTTATTGCACTATCTAGATAAACGTCTGGCTAGTATTTGTAGTTAATATGAAGGAGCTGCTGCTGCTGCTAGTTCAGAAAATGCTGTCTCCTTAGACCCTATGAATACATTTATTTCTGCTAAGACAAACAGGTCACAAAAGTGCTGCAGCTCTATTGTTTCAGCAGAAGAAAACAACAACTTTCATCATCTAGACCACTCAAAGCAGGTAAGTCTAAAAACCCAGGGGAGTTTGAGTTTTGTGACTGGCATATCTGTGATTAACAATGGATGGTAATTTATTTATGGATGCCAAAGTTACTTGATTAATTTGACAAGAAAATTAAAAATGTAGACTCTGGATTACTCCTTGTGATGTTGTCTGGAAAGCGATTGTTATATATTTTAAAGCGGTACCCTAACCTCTATGAAGTCTGAGAAAAAATAGGCTACTCTGGTGGTCTGCTCGTGCATTTCCATAGCATGTGTTTAACTCCACAGTACCTTAAGGGAGTACTGTACAACTTAGCATTGATTAAGCTTTATTGGAAGTTTTTCATGCACTGTGAAGGAGTTAGAATTTCATCCACAAAGTTTAAAGAAAGCCGTAAAACACTTAATCTCTCTAAGGCAGAGTGATCTCTTTTCTCCTCAATGACAAAAACCATCATTAACACAGAATGAAGGTTGTGACTTCCAGTCCTTCCAGAACTTCAGTTTCAGCAAAATTCAATTACCTGCCAAGTCTCCAGCTCCAGTCTCCAACTGAATTTAGTTTTCAGCTAAATTGGTTGTATGAGGTATTATGCATTGCATGAATAAGAGATTAAGTGGAGCAAAAGCTCATTTGGGTAGAAGCTGTTGTTTTGAGGTGGCCAGAACTGCTAGGTGATGGAGACTGACTGGAGTGAGATCAAAAGGCTCACTGCTGCCCTGACAGTATGTTTTACTGCAGCGTTCTGTTGGATGGTGAAGTTTGGATGTAATTAGGTATGATGTGTCAGTAGTAAGGTCGGGGAAGTATGTATTCAGAACAGATAACTGACAACGTTAAAGGATTAGGGGATATCATTGCCTTAGTTGTGAAATTAACAGCCCTTTGCAGTGGTGGGATTTTTGTCAGGGTAAAAGTAGGTAATTATTGATGGATGTGGTTCCAGATAATGATGTGTATGTGATCATATATTCACTGGAACATTGCTCAAAGCAATGCTGCACTTTGATCTGAGACAGTTGGATCAGTTAATTCAGAAATCGGGTATGACTCAGTCTTACCCTTCTACAGAATAACCAAGACCTTTGGTTGAAGTTAGTCATCTTTCCTTTATTAGTTGCAATTTCTTGCAGGCTCGCAGTTGGACTATTATGTACCAAGTGAAGAATGTTCTGTGATTTCCTCATAGTATGAGAGCGGAATATAGAGATTATGGCTGTTCACCGAATGGTAGTTGTAGGAGTAAGAAAATCTCACATATGCCCTGCATGTCAAAACATGACTGAATATGTGGTCATTTCAGTAGTTAAGCAGGAGAGTAAAATGCTTTGTCCCCCATCGTTAGCCTTCCATCCTGTGCAATGTTTTTAACTTCAGTCTCTTTCAGTAGGAGTGAACTCTTAATTGGTTAGGAATGGGTCTCATGTGGAAAGACTCCTTGCTGTCTGACAAGTAGCTATTTGCTGAAAAGGGGCATAGATTGAAACTTCTCTTTCCAAGTTTCTAGGCAAACAAAGCAGAGCTCCACAAGGTGCTCATCTGTGGCTTGAGGCAGTAACGGGCTAAATTTCAAATGTGCCTCTTCTAAAGGCTCTGTTCCTCAAGCTTCTGTCAAAAAACAAGAAAAAGGGCCCAGGTCTTCCTACAGCACAGGTCCAATTTGCTTTCAGGGCATTGGAGCAGAGAGCATGATGCACCCCCACAGACAGGATCCCACTGAGCCCTGAGCATTAGCTTTGTATTTGCCAGATGGTGCCCAGCTACCATTTTATCATGGACTGCTCTGCTGTGGGACTATTCGCTTGGTTGATATGGAATGGAGATAACCCGGAACAGGTAAGGCAATCCAGGGTATCCAAATAACTGGGAAACAACTTGCAGGGCTGTAGGAGTAACGAGGAAGGAAGACCACTTATCAATGAATAGAGGAATGAAGAAATCCAGTACTGGCCATACTGAACAAGGCAGAAAAAGCAGATCTTAGCCGATTAGGAGGGAAGCTCAGCAGGAAACAAAGCCTACCAGCAGAAAAAAATATTGGGCTGAAAAATTCAATCCCCACCCCCGCCCCCCTCCCCCCCCAATATATTCTTGCATAGATACACTTGAAAAAAATCATTAATTATTCCTGAAATAAAGCCAGTTGCAGCACTTTTTGGGAAAAAAAAATCACCATTCTTTCAGTTTGACCAGGTCTATTTAAATCAGCTTAGTGAAATAAGGAGCCTTGTCCAGTTAATCAGGTATTTACACTTAAAAAGTTGTGCCCGTTCAGAACAAGGTATACTGACAAAAATGAGCATGGAAAAGGCTGTGCTTTACATAGTGAACAGATTTATCAATGGGTCAAGGCCTTGTGCATTGAACGTTATTTTAACTGGGGAATAACTACATGGTACTTTTTGATGGCCGACGTCTTTGGCCTTTGACAATGAGTATATATCCTCCACTTGTGTGTATAATTTGTGAGTAACTAGATAAATGAGCAAGAGGCGCACTTGCGCTTCTTCAATGACTCGAAAACCTGGCTGAGATCTGAGAATCACAGATCAAGGGTGCAAAACTTGTGTGAGGCGCTGTGGTTGTTGTCTTTTTGAACTTTAGTTTTATGTATCTTGTAATAGCACCACACTACTAACCTACACAGAAAAGGTCACTTCTTTTGCACTCTTAATGTCAGATTTATTTTTTTTTTTACTGTTTCCTTTCCTGAAACTTCTAGCTGAGTCTCTTTGGGGCTCAACACGAGTCAACATCCTGCATCAGATGACACAATGGTGTTACCTAGAGTTGGTGTTGGTTGGTTGGTTGGTTGGTTGCTTTTTTTCATATGAAAGGCATCTTGGATATCTTCCAGTTTCTCTTAATTGAGCCATTCCTCCCAAACACATACTGATTAAAGCTAGAAAACTGATATTTGCTGAAAGCTTAAGAAAAGGCAATAGTAAGGAAATCTTTGTACACGTGCAATCTGTAAGTTTTCTCTTGTCTTAAGGGGTAATGGAAAACAATCAACATTCCATAGCCAATATAACCTATAACCTGAGTTTAGAGTTGAGAAATTCAGAAAGATACTTTCTCAGCTCTGAACTGAGCAGGATGTTTTGTCAGTTTCTTTCTGTAACGTTTCCCATTAACTTCCTGCCTCTTTAGCCAAAAAGAGTCTGATTGTGTGACTCTGAAGTGCAAAGAGGCCAAATTATCAAAAACTTCCAAATAGCAAAAAGACCCCCTAAAACTAGAATTCGGGCTTTCCTTTCTAAGTAAAATATAAACATTTTATATTAATCATAGTTGCTTGCAACATGTTATCTGAAGCATTGCAAGCATCATACCAGCAAGCTGTCACTGGAGTACTAACAGAAGGATGGCAATGCTAGCTGCTCAGGTAGGAAAAACACCACCCTCCAACCTCCTGCAGCTCGGTGGTGTTAGCTAACAACCTCACAACTGGGGCAAATTTCTAGGTATTACAGATATGCTGTTATAGCAGGCTTTTGTTTAGAAGATGCTCTCCCTGCTGGTTAACCCAGAATTCATCTGTATCTTTTAAAGCATCACTTAAAAACTCTAATATCCATATAGTACAGTTACTTCACTTTAAAGCTGGCAAACCACGTCAGCTTTCCAAAATGGTTTTTGAAGCCATCCCAAACTCTACTGTGCATTATCAAATCCATTTTAATTAAAGCTCAGTTTCAGCTGATAGCCTCAAGCCATAAGCTCCATAACTCAATTCTTCTCTCGATCATGTTGAACAGACTCCTGCTGAATTTTGAGCTTGATATAAATCTGCACAGAGATTTTCTGAAGCTGTTCAAAGGGTGTTTCTTTGCAGTACTACTTGCTAGAGCAATTTAAAGGTGGAAAGTGTAATCACATGCTTTTATATGGCTGAAATAAAAACTTTGCTAAGAAAAGTAGTTTACTCTGTTCTACCTAATGTATTTGTGGCCCCATCAATATCATGCTTTTTTGTAGAGGAAAACCACATATCTTCTGTCAGTAAATAGGTAGGACTGAGTTGTTATTTCTTGTCAGTTATGGATGCAGTGGCTGTGCTTACCTTAGGCCTAGGCATTATGTAGAACTTACAATGAAAAAGCATCTGTCTTGCTAGAAAACAAAAAGCTAAAAATCAAAGCAGCATAATCTGTGTTATTTGCTTTTAATAGTGAAGAAGCAGTGGATACCTTTTCCTTTGTGTTCCTAGAAATAGTTATTTGGGACAAACTAGCTTGGGTTTATCAAGGGTGTATCATGCTTGACCAACCTCATTTCTTTCTGTAATAAGACGAGTGGTGGTGTTGACAAGGGGAGAACAATGCATGCATGTTGTTTGCCTCGCCTTTAGCAAGGCCTTTGGCACAGTTTCCCACGTTACTCTTGTAGCCAAATTGGTGAGATACGGACTTGATAAGTGGATGAGAAAGTGGATGGGAACTGGCTGGACAGTTACACTTAAAGGCTGTGATCAGTGACACAAACTGATGACAAATAACTAGTGGTATCTCCCAGCCGTAGATACTGATACCGATGCTGTATGATGTCTTCGTTAGCGACCTGAATGATGAGTCAGAGGTGCGCTCACAGAAAATTCACAGTAGCTGCTAAACTAGGGGATGCATCTGAAGTGCTGGAGGGCAGAGCTGCTGTTTAGAGGGACCTGGACAGGCTGGAGAAATGGACTGGCTGGCAGCTCCAGAACATGAGCACAGGCAAGTGCCAGGTCTGGTTCTCGCACAGCAGAATCATCTGGGCCAGCAGCAGAGAAAACAGCCTTGGAGAAAAGGAGCCAGGGTCCCTGAGGGCAGCAAGTTGACTGCAAGACAGCAGCAGTCTGCTCTTGCAGCAATGACAGCCAACAGTGTGCTAGGCTGTGTTAGTGTTTTTTCCCCTCTATTTGGCACTTGTGAGACTGCACCTGGTCTGGTAAATCTGTGCTGGCTGTTCCCAATAGCCCTGTAGTCCTTCATGTGCTTGGGAAGGGCTTTGAGGAGGATTTGCTCCATTACCTGGAGCTGGGCTTACGCAAGATCCTCCACTGAGTGATATGGGATGGGGTGAACAGCTATTGTAGGAGACAGTATTTTTGAAAAGTCAGTAAAAATAGCTGGGTGATTTTATTTGGTCTATAACAGACTTGCAGGATGTGATGGCTAATTGTGACACCATGATATAAAAGTTCATTTACCCATTAACAATCCTTTCTTTTGCATAGGAACAGTAAAGGGAATTCTGATTCAGGATGAGTGCTGCTGGTTAGCAAAACAAATAAACAAAATCCTTAGACCTCTCTCCCACCTGTTGTTCCCCCTCCTCCCCCAGTTTGGAAGATCAGTTAAAAATATTGGGGATAATCATAAAATGTCAACAATTTACTTTATGGCCAAATGCAAAATGCTTTCTTGCAGTAGCTTTTAAAGTTGGTTTATATGTGTATGTATGCATGTGTGTGTACATATACACAACTTCTGAGCATTTTTGAGGTATACATCTAAAAACTGATTTTAACTTGGAGTTTTTAAATAAAATTTTGTATGCAAGTAAACATTTTACAAATGCTCCTGACAGGGAAATATCTGCATTGGAACACAGAAGAAGAATGTAATCTCAGTCATTAAGATTTTGTCTTTAAGGTTTCTGACTATCTCTCCTTATGTATCTTACAAAGACAGAAAACTACAAAATCATTTTCACAGAATGGTCAGGGTTAGAAGGGATATTTGGAGATAGTCTAGTTCAACCCCTCAGGTTTACCTAGAGCAGGCTCCACAGGATCGCATCCAGGTGGGTTTTGAATGCCTTCAGAGAAGGAGACTCCAACCTCTCTGGGCAGCCTCAAAGTAAAGAAGTTTTTCCTCATAGTCAGATGGAACTTCTTGTGTTGTAGCTTATGCACCTTGACCTGTTGCTGGGCACCACTGAGAAAAGCCCAGCCCCATCCTCTTGACACTTACCCTTAAGATCTGTAGACACTGATAAGATCCTCTTTCAGTCTTCTCCAGGCTGAACAGCCCCAGCTCTTTCAGCCTCTCCTCATCAGGGAGATGTTCTGATCTCCTCATTAGCTTTGCAGCCCTTTGCTGGACCCTCCCCAACAGTTCCCCATCTCCCTTGAACTGGGGAGCCCAGGACTGGACCCAGCATTCCAGATGTGGCCTCACCAGGGCAGAGCAGAGGGGAAGGATCCCATCCCTCGACCTGCTGGCTGTGATCCTCCTCATGCACCCCAGGATGCATTGGCTGCCTTGGCCTCCAGGGCACACTGCTGGCCCACAGGCAACTTGCTGACCACCAGCACTCCTATTCTTCTCCACTGAGATGCCTCCCAGAAGCTCAGCCCCGGCCTGTACTGGTGCATGGGGCTGTCCCTCCCCAGGTGCAGGACCTGACACTGGCCTTGGTTGAACACTTGCTAGGGGCACCCTGTCCCCTCCCCAGGTCACTGGTGGATCAGCTGAGCAGGATGGGACTCAGCAGTGCCCCTGGGGAATCCTGCTGCTGGTTGCAGCCCCTGAGCTTTGCCTGCAGCCAGGTCCCAGTCCACCACACTGTCCCATCTCACCCACACTTTCTAAGCTTACCGATGAAGATGTTATGGGAGAGTGTCAGAAACCTTGCAGGGGTCAGGGCAGGCAGCGTCCACTGCTCTCCCCGCCTCTACCCAGCCATCGTTCCATCACAGGAGGCTGTTAGCTGGGTCAGGCGTGGTTTTCCCTTGGTGAATCCATGTTGGCTACTCCTGATGACCTTCTCTTCCTCCACATGCTCAGAGGTGACCTCCAGGATGAGCTGTTCCAATACCTGTCCAGGGATGGAGGTGATGCTGACCGGCCCCCAGTTTCCTGGGCCCTCCTTCTTGCCCTTTTTGAAGACTGGAGTGACACTGGCTTTCCTCCGGTCCTCTGGCCCCTCTCCTGTTCTCCATGACCTTTCACAGATGGAGAGTGGCTTAGCAGTAGCACCTGCCAGCTCCCTCAGCGCTCAGGGGTGCATCCCATCGGGGCCCATGGAGCTGTAGGTGTCAGGTTTTGCCTAAATGGTCTCCAACCCGATCCTCCTCGACCAAGGGAAAGTCTTCCTTGCTCCAGACTCTCTCTTGCCTCTGGGGTCTGGGATTCCTGAGGGCCAGCTTTGGCAGTAAAGACCGAAGCAAAGAAGGCATTCAGTAACTCTGCCTTTTCTGTGGCCTTTGTTACCAGAGCACCCACCTCATGCAGCAACAGGCCCGCATTTTTTCCTAGTCATCCTTTACCTACTTGATGTACTTAAAGAAGCCCTTGTTATCCTTGACATCCCTCACCAGATTTGATTAAAAATGGACATTAGCATTCCTTGTTGCCTTCCTGCATGTTCTGACAACTTTCCTATGTTCTTCCCAAGCGGCCTGTTCCTTTTTTGACATGTCATAAACTTCCTTCTTATGTTTGAGTTTTCCCAGAAGCTCCTTGCTCATCCATGCAGGTCTCCTGCCTCCTTTGCTTGATTTCTTACTCATAGGAATACACCAATCTTGAGGAAGAGATGCCTGAATATTAGCCGGCTGTCTTGGACACCCCCCCACCCCCCCCTGCTTCATTGAGCCCTAAACCATGGGATTTCTCCAGGTAGGTCCTTGAAGAGACCAAAGTTAACTCTTCTGAAGTCCTGGGTTGCAAACCTACTTATTGCCCTGCTTTCTCCATGCAGGATCCTGAACTGCACCATGTCATGGGCAATGCAGCCGAGGGTGTCCCCAGCCTTTGCATCCTCAACCATTCTTTCTGTGTTTGTGAGTATGAGGTCTAGAAACCCACCTTGCCTCGTTGGCTTCTTCACCACCTGTATCAAAAATGTATCATCAGTGCTCTGCAGGAACCTTCTGGACTGTATGTACTTAGCTGTGTTGTCTTTCCAGCAGGTATCAGGGTGGTTGGAGTTGCCTGTGATCATGAGGCTATCTCCAGTTTTCTGTAGAAGACCTCATCAACTTCTTCCTGATAAGGTGGCCTGTAGCAAACACCCACAGCAGTGTCACCCTGTCATGGTTTCAGCTGGGATGGAGTTTTCTTCTTAGTAGTTAGTACAGTGCTGTGTTTTGGCTCTGATGTGAGAACAAAGTTGATAGGACACTGATGTTTTTAGTTGTTGCTGGGTGATGTTTATACTAAGCCAAGGATTTTTTGGTTCCTTGGGCCCTGCCAGTGAGAGGGCTGGAGGGGCACGGGAGATTGGGAGGGGACACAGCCAGGACAGGTGACCCAAACTGGCCAAAGAGGTGTTCCATACCATGGGACGTCATGCTGAGTACATAAACTGAGGGAAAAAGAAGGAAGTTGGGGGACATCTGGCATTATGGCGTTTGTCTTCCCAAGTAGCTGTTACATGTGCTGGAGCCCTGCTCTCCTGGGGATGGCCGGACACCTGCCTGCCCGTGGGGAGTGGGGAATGGATTCCTTGCTTTGCTATGGTTGCGTGCACAGCTTTTGCTTTACCTATTAAATTGTTCTTATCTCAACCCTTGAGTTTTACATTCCTTCCTGATTCTTCTCCCCATCCCTTTGGGTGAGGGGGGGTGAGCAAGTGGCTGTGTTGTACCTGGTTGCCAGCCAGGGTTAAACCACGACACACCCATATTGGCCTGGCCCTGGCCCTGGCCCTGTAAGCTCTCGACTGGTTCTGCCTCCACCCCTAGGCAGAGATCAATACGTTCCAGTTGCTCCCTCACATAAAAGGAACTCCACCACCTCTCTTTGCTGGCCTGTCTTTCCTGAAAAGTATATAGTCATCCATGGCAGCATCCCAGTCACGCAAGCTATCCCACCATGCCTGTAACTGCAGTGAGATCATGGCCCTGTGATCGCACACAGGTCTTTAATTCTTCCTGTTTGTTCCCCGTGCTGCCTGCAGTGGTGTACAGGCATTTCAGAGAGGTAATCGAGCATGCAGTTTCCCAGGAGGGGTGCAAGAGGATCCACCGTAGCCACTTGCACCCTTGAGGTGGCTGACCTTCTAGTACTCATCTTGGGAAGCAGCTAAGGAACATCTATTGTCGCTCTGGTTGGCCTGGCTTTTTCTCCGTTTGGATGTGATCGCATGAGCATTGCCACTTTGGACCCCTCCCTCAGAGTCCTTCAGGTTTTTTTGTCAGTATTTGAAGTATATATCAAAAAATGAAGTGAGAGGCAAGATACAAAATTGATACATCTTTTCCAAGTCCGTATGTTCTCTACAGGACTTGTTCTGCACGTTACTATGACTAAAACTATTACTTTAACAGCTAGTCATCTTTCTAATCATAATTTTCCCTTCCAAATGACTGCCCACCCTTATCTGTGCTGCTTTAATTCTAGTGAAGTTCATCTTTTTGTTGTGCTTTCAGCAAGAAGTTTGCTGCCTTCACCTTCCCTTTGCATAGACTTTTAGCTAACATGACTGTGTTGGGGCTTTTCTGGAGTACTTAAAGCAACATACAGCTTTCTGCTTTCGTGGAGTACCAGCATAATAGCATGCTAATATCTTGCAGACTACCACCTTCTATGTGGAGGGGAAAAAAAATGAAAACTGGGCAAAGAAGTGATAAATTCTATTGGAAATCCTATTGTTTAATTTCAGATGTCTTTGTATCCAGAGTTTTGTTTTCACCTTTAACCTTTTCAAATGCAAGCATAAGGATATCACAGATTCTCAAAAACTATATAAATGTCTATATAAATAAGCAGATTATCAGAATGACAACTGGTAAAATAATGGTACAACAGTTCTTTAGTTTGTGGAATAGAGCAAGTTCCATGCTGGAAATAACTACATACCTGGCCTGTTTCTGCTGAGATTACTCACACACCAGTTACTGTGCTGATTCAATCTGTAGAAAGTTTTCCAGCATGCCAGAACTGAAGAAAACAGATTTTCTTCCACAAGTACAAGAAATCATAAACTGATGAGAACTCCATTTTAAGCTGGTTTTATAGAATACTTTTAGGGGCTGATTCTGCTAAACAACCAAAGAGCCCTTTATCAATGTGCTTGTGTCATTTTTTTGTAGTTTAGGAGTGCTAAAATTCATTATAAGGTGGTTAATTCTGATTAAATAGAAGAAAGTTGTGAGTACCTCATTAGGTAAGAAAACATCTTAAACCTGATTTTGATCTAAAACTTTTGCCTCTGTCATTAAACATGTACATTCTATCAATATTTTTAATATTTGTGTTAAATTTATTGTTGAATTAATCTTTGTCAGTTAATATTTATTTTCCTAGAACATGTGGAAAATCATTATAAGAAAACCAGGTGAAATTATGCCACCTCATGTTCACATTTAGAAACATTTTGCCAGTTCTACCGACTAGCCGGGTTTGAAAGAGGATCCCGGCCAGATTCATCCCTCATAGCACTTCCCTGATGTCCACAGCCATGGAGTAGCAGGAGGGTAGGGGTTGTTCCACAAATTTTGTGGGGTGACGTCCCCGGGGTTAACAGGGAATTTTGAATCACTAGTGTTGGAAGCCTTAATCAGCCAGGCCTTTGACTAACAGCAACACAAATCTGTAGTCCTGTTTTCTAGTCTGTAAGGCCAATTCATGTTGCATGTTGCTTTTCGTCTTGTCTCTGGCCAAAGAGAAGTGTCATGGCTCTTTCCTACACATGGCATAAACACGTGCAGGTTGGCTGAACCTGCGATCAGAAACTGAATTGTGCCATTTTGTCATGGGGACTTCTGCATTTTGATAATCTAGTACATATATAGGAACATGGCAGAGGAAAGGGGTTGAGGGATGAAGCTTTTAAGGGTCACTGTGAAAGTCTGTGTAGTTTGCCCCATCTGAAGTTGGACGCCGTCGGTTTAATACTTTGCATTTCTTGGGACAGGTACGGGGAGCTAGGGCACTGGCACTAATGCTTTCTGACAAACCTATCTTATCTGTCACATATGGAAAGCCTTTCACCATAAAATAGATAGTCTGAAATTTCCATTTGATTACATTTGAGAGATTACACTTTCATTTGGTGATATTAGTCAATAAATGCTGCCTTGCTAGAAAACCATCGTGTGCGCTAAAACAAGCAACGCGAGCAAGTGTGTATCTTCAAGTAATGATTTTGTGCTGTGTGAAAACGAATGGTTGTTCTCTGGGAACCGATCAACAAGACCTGTGTTACATCATGCTGGCAGAAGGGGTTTTTTACTTTTTCTTTCTCCCACCAGTTTTATCGTTTGCCTTGGGGAAAATGTAGGTACTAAATGGAAAGGTGTGTAGGTGTGTGAGCAGAAGGCAGGCACGTAGTTTGCTGTGTCATCCTCAGGTGGGCTGCACTCAATGACCAAGATAATTGCCTTTTTTTTTTAAGTAATACCTTTCTCTCAGCCTATCAGTAACCAGCAATTGCTAAAATTCAGTTAGCATATAAAACACCTGTGTCTCCCTCCATGAGCTGTATTCAACACTAGATGAGAGCTGAGATGCATCTCTGGGTGCAGTCCAGGCAGTTTACAGGTCTATTTTGTGTATAAACATGCCAGTTTTTAAGTATAAATTCCTATATTTTCTCCCAGTCCCTTCTATTCAAGTACTTATAAACATGGTTTCTTAAACTAGCTTCTGACAGCAAGTAAGAATAATTTGCAAGCTGTTTCACTTTATTTTCCTTGCACCAGGACACCTTGGTCTGAAGTGTTGCTGCAAGCAGAATTCCAAGCAGCGGGACTAAATGGGCCTTTTGGTCTCAGAAGAGCTTCTGTGAATGAGGCAGTATTACAGCTTCTGCTGAGAATTAACAGCATTTCAGCGCTGTGTGATCAGAGAGGCACCAACCTGGCCAAAGAAATGCAGTAGAGGATGTAGTAACCTCGTAGTCGAATGTGTTCATCAGCAGAATTTTTCTTGAAGTGGGTAGTCAGGGGTAGTCCCTTGTAGCAAAGCACATCACAGCGGAGCAATCGATCGCTTGCTCCCCTGGAGCTTTGCCATGTACCTTGCAGTGTGTAATGTGCTTGGTGACCTTCCAGTCTCTAAGCAGAAAAGCTGCAGAAGTTAAGAAGAGCTAAAAATTGTCCCCACCAGGACTGGGGTTAAAAAAAAAACCAAACAAAAAACCCCAAACAAACCACAAAAAAACAACACACACACACACACCCCCCCCCCCCCCTTCTCTGAAACATTCTTTCTTTGGAAATAAGGGAATTGCAGATAATAAACCAGTGTCTAGATATAAAATATACATATGTTCATAAGCAACCTGATGGTTGTTTTTCAGCAAAGAAAATATAAATACTTCAAAAAGCAGAGAGCAGCAGGTGTCTTAGTTATTTAGGATTAGATGCATCTTTCTTTCATTATCAGATTAAGGTTCTTCCCACATCTTCATATTTATTTTGCTGTTACTGTTGTCTGATGCTCTTAAGTTTACCTCAAATCATGAGATTTAAAGCAAATAAAAACCACCCTGCAATCTTTTTTCTACTTTGTTATCAAAGTAACTAATTTTCAAGTTTTACAAAATCCTGAGACCAAGAAAACTTTTTCAGACAAATATATTGCACAACCTTTTGGCTGCAGCAGCTGGAGTTATCAGGTAGGCAAGCCATCTGAAACAGAGACTGGCACCGCTGTACTGGTGATCCTGGTCTTTCTGAAGCACAGGCAGAAATCGCTGATTGAGAACTGTTGTCCCGTTAAAGTTGTGCATCGTTAGTTGTAACTTCTGACAGACTAATTCTGCTCAGAACTTCTGTAATGAACCAACATTTAGGGTTGATGATATCCAAAGTTATTTTTCAGATCCTGATCTTAACATCTGGTTCCTGTGAAAGGAAAATCGTATCAATAATTACTGGCAGGAGCATTTTTTTTCTTTCTTTTTTTTAAAAAAAAATCAAAGGCACCACTCTGGTAGGATGAGAATTAATGTTATACTTAAAAAACAATTTGCTATGCGTTCTTATGAGACTATCGCAGTCTTCCTAAATGTTGGCCATGGGTGAGCAGGGAGACATTCAGGAGAGTTAAAAATTAAACCACTAAAGAGGATTAAGTTACTACAGTTCAAGCGCAATTTACTTCTAAATGGAAGCAACGCATAGAGGTTTAAAGCTTTTTAAGTAATACTCCAACTGACTTCACATCTTGTTATTTGCCCTATCTTTCTTTGAGATGCCCCATGTCTTAAAATAGGTGATCTCTCTGCTTAATGACACGGTTGCAGCTGTTGAGGTGGGCTTTGTGACAGGACCAGCCCAGCCCAGTCTTGCTGCTGTCCACTGCCTGCTGGTGGCACAGGGGCTGGCTCGCCCGAGCGGTTATAGCCTGCTTCCTTAGCCTGGCTGGGTGTTGTCACGAGCCCTAGCAGGGAGTCAAGGTGATGCCAAAACAGCAGAGTAACTGCTCAGAGACAAATTTTGTCTTTAAGCAGCAAAAGTATTTATTTTGTGCAACATTGAGGAGCTGGCTGGTTCACACCAGACAAACCAGCTTTGAAGTTTTCAGTGAATTTATACAGATGATTTATACCCTTTTCATGAGAGGTTACAACATCTTTACATACATATTCATTTGATTTTAACCCCTAATCATCCTATTCCTAATAGGTGGGATCTAGGTGAAGTAAACCTTTCAACTTTCTTTGTTCAACGGTTTCTTGACTCATGGTCTCCTTATCTCCTTATTTCCTTCAGGTGCCCACCTTATCTTTTCTAATTGGTCAGAGTACATTCCTTTAACATTGTCAGTGGTACATTCCTTTACTTTAATGTCCGCAGTGGAACCTTTTATTATTCAGAGTACTTTTCTTATTATTCAGAGTACATTCCTTTCTCGACATAAACAGCATCACCCAGAGCGTTGTACCAAACTCATCCTGACTAATCTTTTTAAGACCTTGCACTGTTTCAATGGTTCCCAGTGCTCCTATTTTGTGGTGCTGTACCTGTGAGGTCAAAGGGCTTTTTCTGTCGGGGGGGGGGGGGGGTGTGTGTGGACTTAGAAATTTCTGAATTTATTTATATTAGTGCAGCTATGGGGGTCTTTGTATTCTTTAAAATCTGTGGGTCCATCTTTTCTCTAACACAATAATAGTACTTACTAGTTTGTGTATGTTTACAGCTGTTCAAAATGTTTTCTTCCGAGCTGCTTTCAATATTCTTCATCCCTACAGAGACTTCTTCTGCATAATATAAGGATGGAGAAACTGGTACTATTTTGAGCTGGTGTTCTCCCCTCACATGAAAGGGCTTATCAGGAGCTTGTGATCTTTTTCATGACAAACCCCCACTGCTCTTCAGCATTTTTGTCCCTGCTTGTAAGCTTTCCTCTAATACAATAACTTCTTTTTGCCCCAGCATCTGTGAGTTCTCAGATACCTTCCCTCAAAAAGCAACTGATCAGTAATAAGTCTGTGATAAACGTTGGAATGTTTCAAGGTATGTAGCTAGTATGCAGTGCATTTGTTGTGTGATCTGAACAATGTGTCATTCTGATATCTGTCATACGGGTTTATTGCAATCTGAATTTATAGCAACATAGAACTCTTTAATTATCACCAGCATTCAAAGCAATATGTTGTTTCCTGAATGTGAGAAACAAAAATGTTCCAATGATGTTAATAAGAGAAGGCCCTCCTGTTATATATCTCAGTAAACCCTGTGGACTGCTGAATGGTTAACCATAGTATGTGCTACATCTTGGCACTGAATAGCTAAACCTAACTAGAACTGTCTTCATTTACTTTGAGTTAATTGTTCGAAGGCCAAAAGTTTGAATAATTTTCACTGAGTAATCTGAGTTATAGAAGAGGCAAATAATTCTAAAAGTTTGCCAAGTATGATTTATTTTCCCATTTTGTAGCACTTAATGGTTTTTGTAAATTTCAATTTGGGTTAGATAATTTATACCAGCTTCAATTTACATCAATTTTGCTAGTAATGGGTGTCTCTTTGTGGTTAAGGGAATTAATAATCTGAAATTATCAGACACTCATATTAATCAAATGCCTTATTACAAATAGAATGACTCTTATTATCATACATACAAGACTAAAAGTAATGCTAATTGCCTTGGTTTGGTGCAATTATTCAGTAGTTATCTAGACAATGACAGTGTAGGCAGGTCTTTTTCTGTATCACACTTTCTTTATCATTCAGGTGATAATGTTCATAGAAGCTGCCAGTCTTGTCTATGACGGGATTACTTCAGTTAGTTTTGTACTACAGATATTTCACTAATTTTAGCAGCATCTATCTCTCTAAGTGCGTATATCTGCATGCACACAAATTAAGTACGTAACATAGGGAACTATATGTTTCTATGACTTACTAAACCAAAATTTTCTCTAACATCCCACATAATCCAAATGGAACTTCAGTAAATTGTAAATCAAACTGTAATCTAATGTATTTTATCTGTTTTCACCTTTATTTGTTTGTGTTTCTAAGACAGTGGCACTTACCTATTATGTTTCTCCTTTTACATCAGTAATGGTATACTACAGGAAAATAACAAATTATAGCTCAAATTAGATAGCCTGTTGTATGTTTACTCCTCTAGATTAATGTTTTCCATCTTGCACACAGAGTGATTGCTCCTTGCTTGATTTAGTTGTTTTCAGATAACAAGGCCTGGATTTTGTTGCTAAGGATGCAACTTGCATAGGTTCCCCATCTCTTCTAAAAACAGAATAACCTCATTTTTCTGTAGAGGATTCTGATAATGCAGTATAGCAACCATTTTCTATGTTAAAATCAACTATAAATGGAACCATTTACAGGGGTTTGCTGCATTAGCTGGGTAAGTCATAATGGAAGTACTTTGCGTGGTGGTAGTTACGACAGGCATGTACAGCCATGTGTGTGCTGAGTGCTAATGCAGCATGCTGTCAAGAAGAACTTGCACTTCCTTCCTTTCGTCACATTGAATAAAGTTGCTGGAAGGTTTTCCTTGACAAATAATCTATAGGAGAAGGGGACAAAAGAAAGCTTCCTTAGCTACCAAAAAAATCACCCAGGAATGCAACATGCTCGTTCTAAGTTAACCTCTTCTGTATAAATGGGAAAGTTTTCTTTTGTTTTCTTTTTGATTCCTTAAAGAGAGGAAAATATAAAGGAGATCATGAAAGGCAACAAATGCATTCCTCAACTTATGTAATTTATTTTTTAAAACAAAAATTGAACCTTCTTTTTCCAAAAATACATTAGGAATTTTGATGAGCCCAGACAAGAAGTGTGATTGTAAGTTGTCTGAAGCACAGCCATGTTCTGTGCTATGCTTTCATGTTTTCAAAAAGACACTTTAATAACATTTCATATATTTCAGTCTAACTTTTCCTAACTAATTTCCTACAAAATAATTTCTAGAATAAACTGATAAATCTGTATTAATTAGTTAACTCTGACACCCAACAGTAGTTTTAAAGCTTTTAATATTTGAATGTGTACTTGTTCTCTTCTGTACTGCTTTGTGCATGGAAGAATTAACTGATTGGGAAAGCCTGAATCAACATCATCACTATTTTCTAACTTTAACCAGCAATCTCATGTCAAGATAGAAAAGAAAATACTAATATTTGTACTATTCTTTTGTTTGATAAATATTTTGGTTTAATTTATTTTTCAGTCCAAAAGTGAAAGCTTCTAAAAAGTTGAATTATAGGTTTTGATAATGTAGTCATGTTAAAAATCAGAGTTTTAGGATGTTTCTCCTTCTGCTTACCTCTATGCAATAATTTATTTAAAATTGCTCTTTTATTTTGGAGCTCAGTATATAACACACATGGCTTGTTCTGTCTCTCATTCTATGTCTAGTACTCATTTAGATCTTTGCTGAATCTTATTTCAGCCACAGTGTGTTGCTATTTAAACTCAAAATAGAACAGCAAGCTTCTGCCTGTTAGTGTTTAATATGTTTTGGTTCTTAAATTTTTGCTTAACATCTTGGATTAAAATAAATATAAATGGCCCTGCAAACTTGAAAAAAGCTTGCTACTTATGGAGTTGTTAGATTAGAAATGATGCTCTTTCACTGAAAGAGAAGCAAAGGGCACAAGCAGCTCCTGACTGATGTTTCCCCAGCTCACCACCTGATGTGACAGTCTCCCTTGAATAACCCTTTCCTATATATATGTTGCCCCTTGAAGTTATGTAGGGTGTTTGCTTCCCCCCAAAAAATTTAGTTCTCAATTTAGTTGTTTATCCTTCAGTTTGGGAGCATCTTTCCTATTACAACTTCTTAAATACTTGGAGCAGTCTTACCTATCATGCCTTGTCCCTGCTTTCCTGCATCTCCTCTTTTGTAAAGCAAATAAAATCAGTTCTTTCAACCTCTCTGCAGAGGTCACATTTTCCAAACCTCTTAGTCTTTTGATTCTCCTCCAAACACAGTCACATTTATCCTTGTCCTCCTTGAAGCTCTGTTCCCAGGCCTGGATACCACAAATGCTCCAGGTGAGGTCACCCAGCCTATTTTATCCTGTCATGCCTGTTCAGATGATGGAATAAATTTTGTGCTACATGCTGACAACTTCCCAGTGTTATTGTATGTTTTACTCGGTCAACTGCAATTCCCAGATTATTATGTTTTTTTGCTAAATGATACTATTCTAGATCATCTTAGTGTTTTATTTCAAATTCCTCAAGGATAATGACCTGCAGAACCCAATTTAAAATGCTGTGGTTCGACTGAGGCACTGATGACTGTTTATGTGCTGTATGTGCTTACAAATGCCTTAACTTGCACCAGGAATGTTCAAACATTGGACTTTTTAGATACCTTAAAACAGAAGGAAAAGAGCAGGAAAAAAAAAGGTATCCTGGCAAGATGTGTTCACATATGTGCCCTTCAGCCTTGTAGCTTAGGGCAAGCACTCCTTTCTTGTTCGAAACTTTCTGGATCTCACCCATGCTCCTGGAGAGGCTGCAGGCTGCCCATTACGTACTGTGGACCTTGAGAACTATGAAAGATGATTAAAGAGAGTGCCACACAGTGCTGGTGTCAGAAGCTTTGCTGAAGTTCTCCCTGCCCTCTAAACCATTCAAACCACCTGCTCAAAAGAGGAATGAGATTGACATGTGATTCTTTCTCTGGATTTATCTAGGGCTCTTAATTCTTCCCATCTGAAGTGGATAGAAAACTTGCTTCAGTTTCTGTATAGGTTCAGAAGCTGTCAGAAGCTGTTTCCCCCAGCCCCACCCCACCCTTTTTTTTTTTCTTTTCTTTTTTTTTCTTCTTTTTTTTCTTTCTTTGTCTCTTCTTAGTTCTTTCTTTTGTCTCATTTAAGGATAGTTGTTTTGTTTCCATTCTGTTGGTACTCGCCCTCTTCCATCAATCCTCAGGGTCCAAAGATCACTTTTATCAGTTTCATCACTTGCTAACTTAGATGCATTTAACTCACCTAAATATGCTTTAACCTATTTGTTGCCCATTTTGGTTTACATTCCTTGATCCTCACTGTTAACAGTAGTTGTACCTAGGATTTTTTCAAAGTTCAACTTCTTAGTAAAAACTAAAGGAAAAAAGGCAATTTAATTCTTCAGCCTTCTGTGTCATCTACTATTTGCTCACCTTGCATGGTAAGTAATGGACCTGTACTTCTGGTTTTTTTCTTACATCTAGTGTATTTATAGAATCTTTTCGTACTGGCTTTGTCCCCTGATAGCTGTGACTCATTTAAAGCCTGAATCTTTCTGCTTGTGCAATCTATGCCCTTGTATTGTCCTCTTCTACTCATCATCAGCAACATGTCCTTGTTCCAACTGTTTGTACCATCTCCCTTTGATTTCCAGGTCATTGAAGAGTCCTGTTGCAGTGACCATCTGAAACAAAAGCTTCTCTCTGACATATTTGAAGGGGCTATGTACTCACCTTCTAGCAGCTGTCGGGGTGATGCTTTCTGTTGCTGATTTTGAATGTATCTTACAAGTCTTTCTTATTTATTGACTTTCCCCAGCAAGATACTGTGCTGGAAAATTAGCCAGACCTCACCTGCTTGCTACAGGGTGACAGTAGGTTTGTTTGGCTCTTGTGAAGTCCTTAACTGAGCTAATTACCGAGCACAGTACCCTCTGCAAGGTTGTGGACTTCCCCTGCCCCCACATGAATTGCATCATGCAAATTAAAAAAACATTATTCTCAAATGTCTCTTCTTAATTGCTGTCTTATAAAAGCATATTTTTTTAATAAAAAAGTATATATTTCTATATAGCTGATGTTAATTAATAAAGTTAACCTAAATTAGCCGTGAAACTTAAACTAAAGGAGCTCTAGCGTCATACAAATTATTTGTGGTGCTATGTGTTCACCTGATTTTTAGAAGATAAAGGTTAGTATTTTCTGGAAATTCAGTTCTTTTAATAGGCTTCAAAATAGGAAGCTAAAGACTTCAAATAAAATTCTGAATTCCAAACACTGGAGAATTCTGAGGGTGGTTTGTGTTTTTTTTTAGCGTGGTGGTTTTTTTGGGGTTTTTTTTTTGGTTTTTTTTGTGTGCTCCTTAAATGTAGCTTTGGACTCCGGGCCTTACTGAAAACATATAGACTAAGAAATCTGTGTAATTCATAGATTTTAAATAAATATCTTGTGGTGTGAATAGACTACTATATGCATAAAACCACGTATACTGGTTTTAAGTGATTCATCAGTATAAAACTGGGGTAAGCAGTGCAAGCGCAAAGTAGTTTTCTGCTAGTCTCTGGGTGCCTTATACTTTTATTTCTATTAATTATTGTGACTTTTTTTTTTTTAACCTGTAAAGAATGCAACTAATTTTAGAAGTGATCGTGGAAAGTTTTCAGCTAAAACTTGTCTTTGGTTTTAAACAGTAAGGGACAAATTATTTCTCATGTGTGTCCATGAAATTGCTGTTGCTATTGCTAAGAGACCTATGAGGACTGTTTTCTGCCAGCCGAGCTGTGTAAGGCATGGAGGGCAATATGGCCCTGAATCCTTTGGGCATCCCCATTCAAGCCTGGCTTGGACCCAGTCCAGAGAAATCCAAGGATAAGACTCTTTTGCTTTCCTATACTGAAGGTAATTTGGTAAAGACTTAAGACTTGCACAAACTGGGTCACAAAGAGATCAACTGAGCTTGGCAGCTTTCTATGTATGTGCTCTTAGCCTGTGGGAAAGCATCTAGGAGCAGGTTAGGAGAGCTTGTACAAGCACACGAACAATTGAAGTTGAGATGATGCATGACGACTTATTAATTTTTGTGAGGAAGCTGATACTGATGGAATCTAAGCATAAAATAGTCCCTAAACCCCTCATGTGTCTCTAATGTCCTTCAATTTTCTGTATTTAAAGGGGGTAGATTACAAATACTTTCCATATTTTGATTTTTCTTGCACCTATATAAATCCGCAATCCAGAGCTGCTTTTTTTTTTTTTTTTTTTTTTTTTTTTTTGTCCCTTCACAGGTTAGAAAGAATATTTTCCCCAGATGCTGTAAACTATTTTTAAATCAACAAGCCAGCCTTCAAAGCTTTTATTTTCTGTTTCTGGCTTACTAAAACAGCTGTTGATTGAATTTAGAGAAGAATTGTTATTAGAGGAACCCATATCAATAAAACCCTTTATGGGAAGGGGGAGGGAGAAAGCTTAAACAGGTTAGTGGGCAAGAACTGTGCCTTATCAGGAGTGATGCATTAGCCAGTAATGCTTGATGATAGACCCGTGGTGCACACAGCTAAACTGTCAGCCCTTCTGGAAGGCTGGCCACATTTGCCATGCTTCATCTGACAAAATGTATTTGGTGTTTAATTTAAAGCTCTGCTCTAGTAATAGAAAAGGGCTCTTAATATTGCATTAGTGAGAAAGCACTGAGCATCCAGTTCAATAAAATAGATTTTTTTCCTACTTTACAAATAAGATCAGAAAGTAGATAATGTGCCATTTACAACTTTTGTTATGTGAATAGAACATCTACCCTAGCAAATGCTTGCTCTACATTTCCTCTGTTAAATGAATGGAAGAGGCCGAGAACTTTTCATTATTTTAAAGATTATTTCACAAAACTCCACAGTGAAAATTCTTCCAAGTTGTTCTGAAGTTTTCAAGTTCTTTTTCCCTAACAAATGTTGCTAGTAAGGAGAGATTGTAGGATCAGCATGTAGTCACAGTTGGTCATTCTTTTTCTCATGCAACAGGAGAGACTGATTTTATAGTGCAGGATAACAAGGAAGGAAGAATTTCAGAAATGAGTACCTGTTTGGTAGGAAAGTAAAGCTGTTGAAAACTGAGCTGGTCTTTAACTGTGTGATATTGTTTGTAGTTATATTTTGACTACTATTCTAGCATTGCAGGTTCCACCCCCCCCCACGTTTCTGAGCCAGAACTGTTGAAGTTAATAAGACTATTTTCTACTGACATCAACATGAATTGGTAAAGTTCCTCATGCAAAAAGGTGGCCTATTGAATCAAGAGCAAAGCACCCAGAAACTTCTTTTAGTGTCACATTCACATATATATATGAATAGAAACTAATTTCTAAGAATACCTTTCTATATGTATGGAAAGGTGTTCATAGAAATTAGTTTCTATCACATGACCACACCATGCAAGAACATGTGAAAATCCCAATCCCTACCAAAGAGTTAACAGAATTGTTTAAAAATTTATTTGGACAATTTGATGACAGATCATAACATCTCTTCAAAGAGTGTTTGAGTCATGTGTAGTTTAAACGTAAAACCTGTAGTTTTGTGGTCTTTCTAAGTTTAATAAAAATTAATAGTTTAATATATGGTAGTATTAGTGGGTATAATCTCATGGGATGATTTATTTATCAGCAAAAGGATATCCCCACTTTGCAAAGCATTCACATTTATGCGCTTCATGGACATCTCTCACTTTGTTCAGAGACTTTCTTTTTTGTGGAGAATGTGCAAAGTAGAGAGTTGCTTCCTCCTGTCAGGGTCCACAATCACAGCAAAATAATGTCATGTTCTGTGAGGTTCTGCTGGAGAGGAAATGTAAAAGACTTCTCACCTTTCAGGGAAACACAAAGCATTCAAGTTTTCACATCCCTCATAAACTTCTTTGTGTCAGGAACTGCAAAAATACTTTTGTCTGTTGATTCAGAAAGCCTTTGTCCAGGTGGTGTCTTGTGTATCTATACAGGTTTTGTTACGTGATAACAGAAATTGCAGCAGTGTAGAATAAAATGTATGACTGAACTGTGTTTGTATGTGCAGATACTTTACATAGGTCTCAAATTCTTAGTGTGTTGAGGTTTTTTTTCTGTCTGCCAGTCCTATATTTAAAGCAGGGTATGCTTTTGGGGGCATGGGTGGGGTTGTGATTTCTAATCCCGTGTTTGAGCCTGTCCTGCCTTTAGGTTTGCCCAGTCATGTTGTGATTTCTTTCGTTTTGTTGCATGCACACACAGTCGCACACACACACATATATATATCTTGGTGGGTTTTTTTTTCTGTTGCCTGAAATTAATTTTATTATTATAAGAAGCTTTGCATAGCTCCTTTACTTTTTCACCTTCTGATTTCCAAATATAAAGCCAAGTAAAGATTTGTGACACAGAAACTATAGGAGCTGCTTCATTTAGGGGACTCCTATAGCTGGGACTGTCTTAGCATCTATGTTCAAAACATCAAGGTAGAAGTCACAAGTAGGTAGAGATGGGGAGCGCATTCCCAAGCATAAAAGTGGAAGATGTGGGTAGCTGCAGATTGTCTCAGGGTGTTACACACACAGTTCAACAGCAGCAGTCCCTGTACTGAGTACGAGATCTGTGCTGTGTTACCCAAAGGAGGGTGGCCAGGTCTGTGTGTCTTGAATGATGTTCGTCCTGTTGCTTTCTTACTATAGTCACAGGGAGAGCAGCTGCTGCTTTACGGACAGGGAGCTTTGTGTGTTTGTGGGCCTGCAGCATAGGTGACATTCATCCCTTTTCTGCGTGAGCTGTGCCTTGCTGAAGCCATCCCGTAACCAGAATTGAATTCCACTCCTGCTGTGTTAGCTTCGCAATTAGAGGGAGCGTGGAACTCTTAAAACAGGCTCTGTTGTTTTCTAGCACCAGGCAATACTTCCTGGCGAAGCTGATGCTCTTACATCAGGACATGTGGCTTGTGCTTTGCAGTCCCAAATTCCTGCTAGGGTCAGAGGCACAGAGAGGTCTGGATGGGCTTCTGTCTTCAGCTTGTTTTAGCGGGCACGGCTTTTAAATGGCTGTACCTGCCCATTTGTTGCAGGACAGCATCCTGTGGTGGTTGTGGCCTTAGCCCAGGTATGTGTGGTGATCATGATTTAGGTTTCCACAATAGAAGGTTTTAATTGATCCTTATGGTTTCAGTAACCATTGCTCTTTCCTTTGGCAACTTTAACCATTGACCAGGAACACAATGTAATTGTAATTCAGCAAAGGCAATAAAGCTGAGGTGTTAAAAATAAAATAAAAAAATCCTGAACATTAGAAAAAGGTTTATTTGCATCTTTTAGGCTAATTCCTTGCTTATTAGCTTTTTCTCTTCCTATGTTCCTTATTCCTGATACCTGTGGGAAATTCAACGAACTCCACGGAATTCCTTACCACGTTTTTCTCTCGCTCCTGAGAAATCGTGCTTTTATCCACCAAATGTTATGCGTTTTCTCTCTTGAACACCATCCTCTGTCTTTACAAGCCAGATGCTGTGGTTCAGAACAGCCTGAGGTGTAATTTCCTAGCAAAAAACCCACCTGTGTTGTCCTTTAAAGGTTCTTAAATGGTGCTATATGAAGCTGTTGCCTGTTCTCCTGCCTGAATTAGCATCTTGGACTCATAAAGCAAATGCATAAATATCACACAGATGGGACACATAATACTCATAAAATTATTACTGTCGTACTGAGATTCCTCACAGACTCATCAGGGGAGGCAGCATCCTCTGTATGCTCTTTTGCTCACTGTTTGTGCTGAAGTTGATGTATAGCAGGGTCACTAAGTTGTCCTTTCCAAAACAAGTTGCTAGGTACATCAATATGACTACCTGGTTACCATTCTTTTCACACTGTATATTGATTGCAAGCTTTTTCAATTTATGTGTAGCATATTTTCAACAAAACCTTTTCACAGTTTCTTCCGTGTGTTCATTCCTATTTTATTTTCCTATTATCCTGCAGAAATGGTATCTGGAAGAGGTGAGTGGGTTTGGGTGTTTTGGGTTTTTTTTTCTTGTTTTGTTTCTCACTATTTTTCCACTTTTTTAATCCTTTTACTTCTTATTTTTTTAAGAGCCAAAAAATATCCAAACAGAAAAGCAAAATGATACATAAATATTTAAAATATACTTGCTTTTAAGTTGGGGAGAAAATAGGAAATAAGAGAAAGGAAAGGGAGCAAAAAAGAGCTTAGGCTGTTTTAATTATTTTATAATGTTCTGGGGTAAAGTGACACTTTCAAAAAGGAATATTCTCCTCAGGAGATTTCAGGCCTAGAATGAATTAATTTTAAAAAACCTAAATATTCTAATAGAAAAATTTTGGAAATGTTTACCTGTGTATTTATGTGTGTATGTGGAAAAGAGTAACCCTATAGTCTGGACTTATGGTGCAAAAAGCCTGGCACTAGTATCAGTATAATTTTGGGATGAGAGGGGAAAGGATTGCTCACTTGCTTTATGCAGCTGAAGCAGTGTCCTGATCAGAATTGTTCATGACTGTCACTCAGCAAAATGAGAGGGAACCACCTCGGGAAGGGGCCACATCAGGCAGCAGAGCTCGGGGGGGTGGGTAGCGCGGGGGGCTGAGCTCAGCTGACAGACTGTGCAATGAAGGAAAGCCGTGGGCACCGTACAAAACTTGGGGCTGCGCTGCTTGGACTGGGAAAATGGGACAATTGCAAACCCATGTAAAAATGTTTTTGGAGAAGCAGATGCTTTCTGTATTTGCATTGCATTTGCACTCTGAGCAGGGCTGCCCAGGGCCCTGATCCCTTGTACAAGCATGCCAGGATGAACAGCAAGTGCCCTGCAGGCTCTTTCTGGTGACCCTGAGTGTGCTCTTGCACAGTGGAGAAATCCCACGTCTGTGGTTCCCAATGGAGCTCTTGCCAAGATGCAGCCCACCTCCTCATCCCTACCTAAGGGACGGTTGGGATCCGCTTGGCTTGGCTGCCCCTCCTGCCTTATGGCTGGCACCAGCCTATGCCCCAAAGTGTAGGGGCTGCCTCTGTGCCTTGTGGTCTGGCCAAAACGCAGTCCCGGTCCCTTTCTGCAGCGGTGTGAGTCCCAGTGGTCACAGAGTGTCCCCACACATGGGACCCTGGAGAGCATTTGGCCTGTTCTTGTGAGGAGGGGGGTAGAAATTCAGATTTGCTTTTTGGAGTTCTCCATCGCCCTGATGCACTGCCCTCCCCCTACAACCTCCATGTTAAGGGGTCCAGCAGCTGAGCATCCTCAAATAGCACTGCAGAACAGTTGAAACTGTGTAAGGACAAGGTGCTTGGCCACGGTGTACTCATGAGCAGACAGAGTCCCTCCATTTACTGCAGAGAGACCCTGAATTCCTCGCGGTGGTGCACCCTGTGCCGGTTCATGTGAGGGAAGGGGGCCTTCTGAGGCCTCTCAGCTCAGACAGATCGCAAAAGGAAGGGATTTTCTGTTCAATTTGCTTCTTATTTTCCTCTAGATTGTTTCAGATCTGATTGTACAGCTGCCTGTAGATCCAAGCATGCAAAGCCACCGTGGTTCCTCAGGACACACTGCTTTTCTCCTTGAGGGATGATTGGAGAGCGTGCTATGAGCTGTCACCCCAAACCATCCTGAAGTTTTTTTAAAAAAACAAACCCATCTCACATTTCTCCCTCTTTGTTCGTTCAAGGTGGGGTGGAGCATAATCATGATGTGTCCTCCCTTAGTCTTGTAACTATTTCCGAGTATAACTAAAGGTGATCTTGTTTATGGATCTGCTCAGTCTTGTGAGATGTTGTCATGGAGGGGTTAGTTAATAGTCTTACTGCTACCTGGCAAAAGAAATCCATTCAGTTTGCAAATCCAGTGGAGTCTGCAAATGAAAGCAGAATTTGAATGTAGACCCAATATTAACAGACCCCTGGCACTGGTGGTACCTAGAATGAAGACTTGTCATTCAGATCTTGGTTTGCAGTTTGATTTGTAGGCTCATCAACAGCATAGATGCTCCTGTGACCCCAAAACTCATCAGATATTCACAGTCAAAGTAGTCTTAGTGAAATTATTCCATCTGTGGTTGAGATGATTCCAGGCAAGCAAGCAGTATAGCTGCACATTGTGAAACATATTCTGATTCATGACTTGTGCGTTCTTGCATTATTTTAGATGTCTCTTTTTAAATCGTTCTTACCCTCGTGTTGAGTGAAATTGTGCATAGCATGTGAATTGGATAGTGCAGGGCTCTGTTTCCAGTGGTGCTGTTGTGCTACAGTGTCACCTTGAACTAGGAACCTTTCCTTGGTTCCTTTGTGTCCCTTCCAACAACTTGCCCTTGCAAAAACTGACCTGCAAGTTGTCTGGACTTTGCTGCTGTGATTAGGAATGATTTTCAAGGTTCTGGTGCACCAGCTCAGCAATTAATGCTTTGGTATGTGAGTACTGGGGCTTCTTTATTCCCCTTTTTGTGTTCTGAAATAAACATATTTGTGGCCACTAATTGCAGCACCCAGTGTAAGAGTTGATCAAGACACTTGGTCACACAGTACCAACCTTGCTTTTGGCAGTGCTAGAACAGATGTGGTGTGCTGTTTTCACTACAGAATGAACTCTGGTTAAACAAAAATTGATTGTTTCCTATAACTGGAATATTTTTTTCTATATCCAGGCACAGAATAGACTTTTTTCCCCATTTGCAGGACAGATTGTTATTGCAAATACTTTATAACTGGATTAAAGCACATTGATGCTTTCTAAGACACTTTTGCATGGGGCAGTAGGGTGAGAATGAAGTCCATAGAAACATTTTTTCTAGTAACACTGAAATGCTTTTTTTTTTTCCTTCTTTAAATCTCACGTTTTAAACAAACCATTGTCAAACACCCTCTCCTTTCACAAAGCGTTTATACCAAGAGTTTCAAACTGAAAAATTTCTGTTCCATCACAACCAGCTTATTCTAACAGGAAGCTCTTTTCCAGTAGGAGAGATGTCCTGTGGTAGGGTTTTCTTGAGCTCTTAAATATGCCTGAACTCTATTGTGGCTTTTACTCTAGTTGCCCACCCAAGCAGGTCCATGCAGCCGACCAGGTGAGGCAGTCTCTCTCACTCAGCCATCGCTGGTCCTCTGCAGCTTTCCCGTGACTGCCACAGGAGCCAGGGAAGGGACAGGATTTGTCATGCGGTTCATGCAGAGATGTTTCAGAGGAACAGGACCTAGAAGTCTCTTATGGCATCTGAAAGTAGAGGTATTACAAGTGTAAATGATGAGTTGAAGTGTTACCTTACAGGATGATTACCCTGTTGCTGGAGTCAAGCTACTTCCAGTTCAGGTTTTGAGGAAGGCATACCCCTTAATGGTCTGCAGAGCATCAGGGTTCATAGTGAAGTGCAGTGTAATTGATGGTTTGGGACTGTTGAGGAATACGGTGATGGATTTTAAGTGACAATAAATAGCAAGGTCCCTTAAAGCAAACAAAGCACTGGCTGCTTTAGCTGAAAGTTAATTCCCACCGATTTCATCTCTTGGATGCTGTGCCTCACTGTTTTTTAATTTGTAGAGGCTCCAAGTAAAAGCAAATGGGAGACTATGGCTTAAGGAGTGGATTATATTTGGCTATATAGCTGGAGGTAGCTCATCATGGAACGTGTGAACTTTTCTACCTGGGCTGTTAATTTTCCTTTTGAGCGATAATAACATTGGAACAGGTCCAGTCAAAATGAGATTATATGAAAGGGTGGTTATACTTGAAGCAATGAGACTTGCACCAGAGGTAGTCTAAAAGATTTTGGATTTCTCATGGCTTGCAAATCTGGAAGTCCTCAAGAAGCAGACGGAAGAAAATTAACTGCCAGAAATGTAAATATCAGGATAGAGGGGAAGAACCACGACTGATATAAATCTATTTAATCTTTATTGATTATTTACACACACACTCGCACGCACACACACACACACACACACAGGCTGAGGATATGGACCAATATATTTAACATCCATTAGTGGTATATTTAAACAAAACTAAATAAAAGCTCAGAAACATGATTATAGTTTCTAAAATTTCAGACCCCTCAGCACTTTCTTATTTTTATGCATTTGATGCACCTTTGTTTTATTAATGTCCTTCCTGTGCTATTTTAAAACACTTCAGGGTACTGTTGGAAGATGACGACAGCTGCCTTTTCAAAGTATTAAAAAAATCTGAACAGATGCAAAGCTTCACAATGCTGAATATAACTGCAAAAAGCATCCCTATTGTGTCATTCAAAGGTACAGATTTCTCAGAAGCATTATGCTATTTGTTAAAACTCAAATGATTTCTGTTCTTTGTTAAACTAACTACAGTTCATGCGTCTGCACAGCAATGGCTGACAGCAAAGGTTAGATAGCCCTTTCTCTTTAGAACAACTTAAATGTTAAATGATGCTTTTCATGCTATTATCCAGAATACATGTCTCGCACTGCCACGACCAGCAAACTGGAGTGAATGTTAGCACTATATTTTTTGGTTCTTGTTGAATACGGTTTTGAAATAGGTCCATAAATTTAGCTACCAAATCCACACATAGGCACACAAATAAAGGTGATCTGATGTTCAGGATAGGAAAGGCTGACTGAAAACCAGATTGGTTTTGTATGTTGTACAACTTACGACTTTTGGTTGGCCTTGTGAAGTAACTTAATCAGTCAATGCCTTTGTGTATGTGGAATTAGTTATATACTGTTAGGTGTAACTAGAAGGGTGAGTTATGGTTCTTCCAAGTCAGTCTCATTAAACTCTGCTTTTTGTCAGAGGAGAGTATCAGGATAAAGGGTCTGGATGCAGACTATGAAAAAGGTGATTTTTCTAGCCTCTAGCATGAGGCTTTGCAGACTGAAAAAATCTGTAAAAGGAAAAAAGAAACTACTGGTTTAGTACTAGTTTACTAGCTCAAGGAATGGCAGAAGTGAAAAGGAAGCAGAAGGAATGGTAATAATGGACACACTGAAGAATAAGAAAAGGGAATTCTTTTATAGCTGGAGGTGTAGTTTAGCTTCAGGGCAGTCTGAAGAAGGAACTGTGCAGAAAAAACTATGGATTGGGGAAGAACTACACACAGAACAAAGAAACCTGGACTACTGTGATGAGCTTGTTCTAAGTGCAAAAGACAGGACTGACAAAGAAATTGAGGCAGAGAACTGGAAGCAAAATTCGTTTTATTCCTGCCGTATCCATATATGTCTTGTACTGTGTGAAGCAGAGACTAGATTTTTGGAACCTTTGCAGTCTTTGTATAAGTCTGTGCCAAATATTACGTGTTTCCAAATGGGAGAACTGTAAACCAGGCTGCCAGCAGATCTGCTTGTTTGAGGAAAAGGTATGCTTAAACACCAAGGTGGATCTGGGGTTCAGTAGAGGTCCTGAATCTTGTAACAGATGGGATTTCAGGTACAGTTTCCAAACCCTTCCAAGGGTAAAGATTTATGCTCATAAAGTGAGCCAGAGAAATAGAGGCAATGCTGTAGGAGACTTAGAGACAGACAAAACCAGGGGATGAGCTTCAGGTACCGAGCATGCATTCAGCTGTGTAACCCGTCAGAATGTTACGTGGAAGTGTGCAGATACGAGTACCAGGGCAAGAACGATCCATTTCTATCTGAGGTTTAGCTTTTAAAATTTGCACTCAATAATAACCTATTTGTAACTCTTTAAGTCATGAGTTATTCAGATGTTATCAAATGAACGTCAGTAAAAATCTCCCCCCAGTTCTGAGGTATGTTTATGTAAATAAATACAGAAATTCTGAAGGTGACACTTGGCAGATGTTGGGCATCGTGGGAGACCGCAGAGCTGAGCCATATGATTCATGCAAGCAAAGGTCCGTTAGCTGCCCTGGGTTCTTCAGAGACCCATTGTAGGTTTTGGAGAAAAATTTAGTGATGGATTCATCTTGTCCATTGCACAAGTACTTTATATATATATCTCTTTTATGGAATTAATATGGAGTTTAATAATTTAAAGTTAATTTGTCAAGCCTAAGATACTAAAATCAACTAATTCCTGTATACGTTCTGCGCTACTATGCTGCGCTTCACATATGCGTTCAGATTTAGGAAATGATATACAGATATATTTATTTAAAAGCAATGAATACATATTCATGTATGATAGGCAAAGAACTAAAATTATAACCATGAACATTGTATTTATTGGAGGCTTTTTATGGGTGTTCCCATTTTCCTCTTTCCTCTCTTTCCACTGGAGAGGAATTCTCTGTTGGTATTTCTCTAGTCAAGTAGGAATTTATTCTGGGAAGTTGCTGTATTTCCTACTTTAATTCTGATGCATTAGTAATAGTATTGTTTTAGTAGTTGACTCACAGGGCAGTTGTTATCTTGAAATTATATTGCTTTATTTATGAAAATTTACCCACATGGGTGAAAAACTCTGATACAGCTAGAAGATATTTTGGAAGTGCATATTCTCTGGAGGTAACTTGTATGGAGTACCTACTTTGCAGCAGCTGCTGTGGAAGACAGCAGTGGCCAGGATGAGTGGTTTCAAGGCAGTATCTTTTGGAAGCAGAGCACCAGATTACCATTGTGCTTCGTTTTGGTTTGTACCATTAAGCAGTGAGGAGCAGAGCATTGGTGGAATACTGTATTACCACTATAATTGTTATAGACTGAAAGGCTTGCTCCAGGAAAAAACCACAAAAACTTCTACTTTCTAAGGCTTAGGTACTGTCTGTCTGACTACCTACCTACTTACAATGCCTATCTCCCTTGTTAATCTAAAATTTCTAATACCTTGAGCTGCAGCAGCTATCTTGTGAAACCCTAAATATCCTGATTTTTCAGCACACGTTGATTTCTCACTTACCATGGCAGAATCACAACAGTTAAAGTCTGAATGACAAATTGAAGTGGGCAAGTGCTCCAAGATACCATTGGGGAATATTCCACTTCTGAATAGCTCTTCACTTTGAACTTGTTTAATAATGCTTTTGCCTCCTTTTGCATACTTAGCTGTACAAACAGAATGCTATATATTTGAGGATTTGTCTTCGTTCAAACATTTGTGGAAGGTTGTTCATTCATTCATATGGCCATTCCTCATTATTCACACACTAGAAACACGCTTTTTATAAATTTTCACTCATTTCCTCAAAGGATAAAACCAGGATTGCCTGTACTGCATGGTATTCTCCTTAAAAAACATGATTTCCTGATTTCTTCTTGTTCAGAAGATTTCTTATAAAGGAAAGGTCTCATCACAACTTTAATCTGGGCAACTTTTTATGAACAACTTTGGGAAATACTGGTTATTCAGTAAGTCCTTGGGGGAAATCTGGAAGCTTGTAGATTGATCCATGTTTGTAGACTCCCAGGACTGTAATTTGCTGAGCTGTGCACTTTGTTTCTCTGCTGCCTTGCATTGCATGAAGTTATGCAGTAGCAAAGTCTGGTTGAAGTACTGCTAGAGTGATCTGCCAGGAAATTATTTCCCAAGGTTCAGGGCATGAGAGAATCAGGCCCATGCTTTATATTTGTTTCTCACTAATCGCTTTTCTAACACACTGTTGTTTTCAGTTCTCAGTTTGTCACTCCCTTTTATACTGGCTAATTTGCTGGTTTTCTTCCTGTTCTTCTACGGCAGAAAAGCAGCAAGCTATTCACCAGTGTATGATCGTAGACATACCGTTGGCTTGCTGAAAAACAAAACGTTATGTTAAAACAAGGACTGTTTGTGGTGACTCTCACGTATCTTTTATCTTTAAAGCACAAAATGGACTAAGCCGTGTTGCTGCCAGTGCCTGCTATGTTATTAATGCTGTTCTAATTAGGCCAATCAGTTTTAATTAGTATACTGTCATGTAACAATCTCATAAAATACTTTGTGTAAGAAAATTGATCTGGCTCTAATGCTAATTAGTTTGCTAGACTCCCTACCTTATAAATGGGAATTGATTGCTTCCCTTCGACCCCTCCTTCTTTCCTTCTCAGTAATTCTCCCATAAACTCTCTATTCTTCTCTTCTTTTCTTTCATGATTTTTTTTTTTTTTAGTGTCCCTGTGTCTTCCTCTATTAATTCGGCCCATAACCCCATCTCTAGTGTAACCTGAAGAGAACAGGGCTTTATCACTTGTCAGAGAGAGCCTTCCTCAGTTAAATTTTTCCCTCTCAGGAATTTGCCAGATCAGAGACCCGTATTCCTAAGGACTGTCTCAGAACTAAAGCTGACAGGGTTAGGCTCAGGTCAGCCCACTCATAAATCAAAGCCGGTAAGGAGCTAAGGCTGTGCCTGGAATTGGAGATTTATAAAGACAGTAGCATTAACATTACAAAAGAAGTATTTTATTGGCTTTCATATGGGATTTGTTTACTGCTAGTAAACTTCAGAAGAGTGAAACAATAAGGTTAATAAATGGGAGAATGAGCAACAAATAAGGATTCCTTGCTGCTCTTAAAAGCTCTTTAAAGTTGGGATTAATTTGGTTAATTGTGAACATCACAGTAATGCAAAAAAAGTCTGAAAATTCTAGCTATGTAAATTTACAGCATTGTTCCAGTTCAGTTATGCTGTCTGGCTTTTAATAAAGTAAATTAGCAGGCAGAGACAAAGCTGACTGCTAAAATTTTCCCGTTTTCTTCTGTCTTTCAATATTAATGAAAATAACCTCTTTTGGATACTTACATGGGGAAAAAAAAACGGGGGAAAAAAGGAAAGATTAAATGAAAAATTCATCCTTTTCATTTTCCTTTATATTTTTTGACATATTGGCTAAAACTGATATGGAGTTCTGTGCGCAAGCATATCTAGGTATCATGAGTAATAATGGATCTAGAATTGGTGCAAACAGTCTGATGTGCCATGTTGGCTTTTCAGATGGGTGTTCATGTCTGGATGTCTCCAGACAATTGGCTTGTTATCGGATATCTCCACTCTGGAAATGGTGTTTGTGATTTAACATTAACATCTGAAAATTACGCAGCAGGTACCATGCAAACGAGTGCAGGAAAATTGTCTTTGCAGTGTCCTGAGAGCGTATGTGGTGGTCTTTGTTTGCTTTTGCTAAAAGTATGACCATCTTGCAGTTAGCATTTGCAAAGGCAAATATCTTAAGCCTGGCTACATGATTGTATTATGCCTGTACGTAGGTAAGTCTGTCTCTGAGGATCTTTTTCGTGCATTAGACACGCACATGTGCATGATTCATGTCTTTTCCTGGTCAGTTCTATACCTGTTTCTGTTGTTGCAGTACAGATGATGGCAATGAAGCAGAAGAATATCTTGCTATTGAGTGATCAGTCATTGTCCATTTTTGCTTATAGTGACATTTGTCATGTTCAAAGGTGATGTTTTCCTCCTACTTCTTAATGAAATAAAAATCTAAAGGCTGATACAATTTGATGAATGTGTCTGTGACAGGGAAGTACTCAGACAGTACGTATGGTGTCAAATTAAATTTTTGTTCAATTTATTAATTTAGGGAATAGATACTTTCTTAGACTTCAGCTAAATTGTGGTTCATTAAAAGTATTTTAGTTTCTTTTTTTTTTTCTAACCTGCAGCTACCTGCTAAGAAATATGGCTGTTTCTTTTATCTTTTTGAACCTAATGTCAAATAGAAGTGTATGTATGAATGTGTTTTCCTAACTTGGGTTCCTGAAATGCTTTCAGCCATTTAAAAAAAAAAGGAATTCTTAATTTACTTTTACTGGTGATACGTCTAAAATATCTGCTCAGTGACAGCTGAAAATAAAGGAGCCATTTGAACTTGGTTAAAACAAATTTTTAAAACTTTTAACAACAGACTGGGCCATGACAGTATTTTTTTAATAATTACTGTCTCATCAGCATCACATTTCTTTTCAAGTTCCAGCAAAGTTGCTGAAGGAGCAATTTGGAAAAACCCTTGTTAGCATAAAACGGCCAAAACAGTTGTTACTAAGTTGATTTGACTGCATCAAGAACTCAATGTACCCTCCAACAGGTCAGAGCTACATTTCCTATAAGATCTGAGGGGTGATTATCAATTCCCAGCATACTCTTTCTATGGATATTCCAATCTCTTTAAGGGAGATGCTGAGAATACACTGTTTTATATCAGTCTGCCAATTAAGCGATGACACTAGGAGATAAAAACATCTGTAGCTGTAAAAGGGAAGGGGCATACTGAGAATTTCCTTATTCATTGCACTTCATGATTGACGTTTCCCACATCTGGTTTGTCCTGCAAGAAAAGCTTGGCCTCTCTAACCAAAAGCTGACCAGAAATCTCTGGGTACTGGAAAATTTACAAAAATACAGACATGAAACCTCTAAGTAATTATTAATTTTATATATATATATATATAAAAATTTTGACATAGATGAAGTCTTGCCCCCTTAAAAAAACCTGTGTTTTTAAACCTTTGAAAATAGGTTATGCTAAGGTTATAAGTGCTTCTTGTAGATCTTAGACCATAGTATCTCAGAAGTATAGATGTTCAGCAGTCTCTGATCCAGGTGCTGGCGGAGTTAATTGCATATCCTCTCCCCACACATTTGCCCATCCTGAGCCCCCACTGCGCAGGGTGCTGCTGCGCACTTTCCGACACCTGACACGTTTCATCCCGCAGGTCTTCCAGTCTTGTGACATATGACCACGAAAGGTCAGGTTTTGCCAAGTACTGTTCAACAAAACTCTTTTTATCTGTATGAAAAGCAGTATTAAACTTGGGCACCACTGTGAGGTAACTGTCAGCAAATTTTGATTTTGACCACAGGATATCATTAAAAATATTTTCCCTGCTGTGCCATGTGAGGCTTAATTAAATAGTCTGAGTTTCCCCAAATGGAAGGATGTAGTATGAATATATTAGTATCATTTGGATACATGAACCTCTGAAATGCGCCAGTTGTCAGCAGTGGGGAAAAAAAAAAAAAAAATATTGGCCTTAGAAGACATTTTTGTCAGGGCCTGCACTGAGATCACAGATGTCACCAGAGCATGCTTGGATTACACTGAAGTTGCAGTAAGTGTGTGGTCTCTGCTGCTGGCATATATTTCTCTACTAGGGTGCATCCAGGCTAACCTCTGGGCAACTTCACAATTCTGCTTTGGAGCTCTGCTGCGTTGTGAGCCCGTCTCCTGTCATGGAGGGAAAAAGATTCTCCTCTTAACGACCTTGCATGCCAGGTAATCTTCCAGATGGTTTTCCTTTAGTGACCCTGCACTCTTACTGACAGAACTGTTTGCCCCAGATATGCTGCCATACCTGTAAGATACATCTAGTGTAGGGGCATGGATTGATGTCATCTATCATGCAAACATAAAGAGCAAATGTAGAAAATATTGGAAGAAGGAAAGGGTAGCCTCCAGCTTGCTAATCCGTCCATATATATATATATGTATAAAATAGACATACATACTCGCACAGGTTTTTTTATGAAAGTAAATCAGGAGGGGGCAGGAACTGTATATTTTTCCCCTAATAGAAAAACTCTGTGGTGCTATTCTGAATTTTAAGGTGCTCAGAGCTTGTGAAGTTTTTTGCTAGTGGCTGAATATTCTAATTTGCACAAGAGTGTGATTTTTTACAAATACTTTATTTGAGAATGTGTCTCCTAGCAAAATGGATTTCTCAATTGGAATAATTTAGGTTTTTTGTTTGTGGTGTTGTTTTTTTTTCTCTCTAGAATATCTTATTCACTAAGACCCTTTGAAAATAAGGAATGAGCTCATGATGAAGTGGAATGGAGATTTTATTGATCTAAAGCATGTTTGCCCAGAACAAGGCTAAAGAAAAAAGAAAAAACAGTAGGGCTAATGTTCAACAATGCTGGTGCTATGACAAAGATACAGTGACTGACTCTTTGAATACAGATGTTAGATTGAGAAGGATGCTAAATTCTGTTAGCTTGAAAATAACCTGAGTGTGTCACATGCCTGAAGCTCCCTTTAGCTCCAGACTGCTGACCGTATTTTCTATCTATACTCTCCAATATTTATCTAATCTTTTTATCTAATGGTATAGTAAAAATTCCACTGCCAGCTGGCAAAAAATGTCGTATGTCCGGACTGCTGTGTCATTGAAGGGTCGTGTTTAGAGTAATGATACGGCTGTGAACTATGACTTTATAAAAATGTGAAAGGGCTCATGCAGAATCTTAAACAACAGAACAGCTGAGCGCTAATTAATTTGCTGCCTTTGTGATGTCTGGCTGGGTCATTGCTGATGTCATAATTCTACCATTCAGTGAAAGATTTATAAGTTTTGAGATCAAACAGGGGACCAGAGAAGGGCAGAACAATTCCTCAATTGGGAATTTCAGTTGGTCCTCGGATACTTCAGTGCTGGGGGGAAAGGGGTGGATCGTCTTCCACGCTGAAGAGCTAGTGTGCTGCCCGGGGGCTGAATCCATCAGCTGTTCTCGTCAGCCTGAATCCCTCTGCTGCCTGTGCTGCCTGAATATGCCTGGAAAAGGGATGTGAATGTCAATTTTGGAAAAGAAACAGGAGACAGAGGAAAATTGGTTTTAAACCAGTATCTGAACAAATGGGAATAAGGTGACTACTTCATTTTGGAGAAAAGTAGGTTGTCGTTTCTCCAGCTGTAGGAGGGAGCTGAGTCACTCAAAATGGAGGAGAGCAGTTTACAGAAGAAAGGGGCTAATGGGATTGAACTGCTGCCTTGGAAAGTGCAAAACATTTGTATTGTTACTGCAGTGGCAGGGCCAGTTAGCAAGCACATTGCTCTGCTCTGTTGCTGATTTTATTTCATCCTTTTTTTCAATAAGGAAGAATTGCTGTTAGGAGCAATATCAGTAGTTACTCTAGCTGGCACATAAAATGTCTTTACTTTTTTCAGTTTTGATTCAAGATGAGCTGGGTTAGAGGTAATACTGATAAAGGTCTTGTGAAAAGGAAACCGGAAAGTTTGGAGGCAGTTTGAGTCTAAGTCTTGCTGGGAGCTGACCTCCAGGCTTTGGGCAGTTGCACTGCACAGATGGCATTTTCCATCTGAAATCACCTACTGTGGAGGCAAGGATCTGGAGACATGTTCTGTAGCTTCCAGCTTGTGCTTGAAATCAGTTAATCTCTTTTCTTGGTTTCCCAACACACGCAGAATTTATATTTAGTAAGTTTAGACAGGCTGATTTAACGAGAGGGAGAGTCTTAGGTTGTAACTCTGTGCTGCAGAAAATTTCATGATTTTGGGGTAAGTTTTTTCCTTCCCCTGGCAGCATATTCTGGTCTCTAGGATGCAATGTGCCCCCATGTCAGCTGAACTGACGTCTTGTGGGCTGTCCTATTAAATATGTCAAGAAAATGTTCTTTGATCAAAACAAAACAAAATCCCACCTAAAGAGCTGTTTTTCAGCCTAGGTCATTTAATTAACCTGATTTAAAACAGGTCGTAGCAGCACAACTCAAGGGATGATACAGTGCTGAATAGGGACAGAAATTGAGTAGCCAGGGCAAATTAGTCTTAATTAAAGCTAATTAAGGCTTAAAACTAGTCTTATTACTACAGCTCCTATGTCATGAAACTTTAGTCTCAAAGGTCACATTTCTGAACAGCTGAAAAAGGTCTAGTAACAATGGGGGTTAGTATGGGTAATTGCATTGCTTCATAAAGATGCAAAACTGTTGTTTGAAGAGGTAATTCAGAAATGATCATTAGCGCAAAGTGAAACTTCTAAGATAGCCTACTTGCTTGGGTCACCCACAATTAAACACAAGCTGATCCAGTTGACAGATATTCTTGACTGACAGGTAGCAGCTAAGAGCTTTTTTTTCATGCCAGCATGGGGGTCATTAAACCAAGGTTGTATGATAGTGGTATGGAGCATGGAAAGACATTGCTGTCAGTTTCTGTAACTTTGGCCGTGAACAGAGGAATGTAGTCTTCACTCTGGAGTCCTGCATGCCCAGCATCCTCCATGGACACTAAGCCCACTCAACGTAAGGGAAGCCAGTGATCTCGCTGGTACAGCTCAGTGTATCTCAGACTAAGAGTATTCTCTTAGCATGTTCAAAATTCTTTCCAGATCTCTAATGAGACAAAGAAAATGAAGTGAGTGGCAATTTTTCTCCATGCTTGCATAATTTACTCTCATTCAGCATGCTCTTTTTGCATTCTTATCCCTTTCATTGTTTCCATTCCGAGTTTATTCAGTTCAATCCTTTATTTAATCAGGTACACTAATCCTTGGAGGTTTTTCTTTTTCTAGCAAGGTAGTCTCACATTGCAATGAACTTTCACTGAATTTGGCATTTTTTGAATGTTAAAAGAAAAGATTATTGTGATCTTAATATAATTATTTAATATTTTAGCTAAAAATTCAGATGCCACCTTTGCCATTATATTTAGAGCATGGATGTATAACCAACAGTTAACTTGATGCCTGCATGTTTGTGTGTCACAATAGGGAAAAAATAACAAAAGTTCCTTATATATTGTACAGCTCTTGCCCAATAAGTGTCATGCAGATAAATTTAAATGTTGGTATGCAGACCTTCTGACTGCCATTTGTCCTGAAAATGATAAATACTGGTGAGAAAATGCCAATAAAGGACATTATTCTTAGGAAAACATGTGTTTGGAAGAGTAGAATAAATTGTGTCCTTCTGTTCATAACTGGAAAAAGAGACTGCATCTATTATTACCTAAAAATAACATTTTTCCCTTAATATGTTAGACAATCTGGGGTTTTGCTGCCTAGTAAGATAAAACATTAAAAGCAATTCTGCTACCAAGGAATGCAGTTATTTCTTACTAGTCTACGTTTTCAGCTGGTAAGTGCCAGAGCGTGAGAAAGATGAACAAAACCATACCCATGTACCATGACATACATACCTATATAAAGAGAGAGGATGAGACTGAGCACCTAGACTAAAATGTATGTACTCAGGCACATAACATCAGCTGCGTTAGGATGTGGATTATAGGCAGGCCTTTTGACATGGCTTCATAACTTTTCTGACATCTAAATGTGGCACCACCACTTCAGTGCTTCACATATAGCCATCATTACATATGGAAGTAGTCCTGTGTACTTCACTGGTGTCTCCCCCCTTCCCTCTTTAATTCTTTCAGTTGTGATAAGCCCCTTGCTGAAGTACATTTAATTTCTGTTATATATTCCTTTCTAGGCAATCATGTAAAGATGAATCTCAAAGCCATGCTATGCCTAGGAAGGGGTACCACTGCAGATGGTCAGCATTTAAGGCCAGAGAGAATGGGACCTAAGCCAGGGAGGTCGCTCCAGATTTTACAATGAGCTTGATATGCACGAACATCCCAGTGTAGCTTATGCTGCTCCCCAGCTCCAGTGCAGTGACAGTGGGGAATGGTCGGGTCCCTTTGGTTGCAGACCAGTCGTGAGTACGGATCTTTTCAACAAGACAGATGAAACTGATGGCTTCTCGTGTCGACTCTCATGCTTAAATATGCTGTTGTTTGGCACTACCCAGTAATGCTTATCTCTCTCCCTCATATGAGGGACATCCCCCATTATCAAAGTGTTTGTTTTGGTTTATTTCTGTCTCTGGTGGTTGTTGCGTTGTTTTGTTTTCCCCCAGCTTTGGATTTATGAGCCATTGTAAGCTTTTCTGACTGCTTCTGAAAAGGATTCATGGCTGCTTGTGCTCACAGCATCCAACAAATCACTCATTTCACAATGTTCATTTCTTTTATTAGATGGCTATTCTCTTTTGTACCTCCCCCACACTTCACTGCAGCAATTGGAAGGATTTTGCATACTGGTTTCAAACAAGAGGAATATACTTCTGTTGTTCTTGTTTTGAAATGTGGATTCGGTCAGTTCTCTGGTCCTCTTCTCTTTGTCACCACAGCATGAAAAACAGTGAAAGGCACCTGCACCTGGTCATAGGTTTGCCAAGCCGATGTAGAGGGCTTTCAACTAAAGTTGCCAGGGCAGGGGAACTTCAGTCCATCCCACTCCTACCATCTAGATGCCAGTGCCAGCAATAGATGCTCGGAGCCTGGACAGGGATTGCAGGTTGGCAGGAGAGCAACTGAAGGGCGGCACAAAGGAGTTACAGCCGCTCCAGCCAGTAAGTCAACTTCATCAGGGGCCCAACTTAACTGTCTGTACAAACACGTGTAGCACGGGGAATAAACAAGAGGAGTTAGAGATGTGCACACGCTTGCAGGGCTATGATCTTATTGGCATAGCAGACGTGGTGGCATGGCTCCTACAATTGAAGTGTTGCAATGGAAGAATACAGGCTCTTTAGGAAGGAAGGCGGGGGAGGTGAGGAGGGGGTGTCACCCTCTATGTCAGTGACCAGCTGGAGTTCACGGAGCTCTGCCTGGTGATGGATGAAGAGCTGACTGAGAGTTTATGGGTCAGGATTAGAGGAAAGGCAAGGATGAGCAACATTGTAGTGAGGGTCTGCTAGAAGCTTACAAAGCAGATGAGGCCCTGTCATCTATCTATGAGACAGGAGCAGCTTCACAATCACAAGCCCTGGTCCTCACAGGGGACTTCAACCACCTGATACCTGTTAGAAGGACAACGTGTCAGGGCATAAGCAATCCAGGAAGTTCCTGGAATGTGTTGATGATAACTTTCTTCTCTATGTGATAGCACCTCTCCTCGTTGGCTCCTCTATGCTGGACCTCGTTCTCACAGACAGGGAGGGGTTGGTAGGGAATGTGAAGCTCAAGGGCAGCCTTGGCTGCAGTGACTATAAAATGGTAGAGTTCAAGATCCTTAGGGCAGCAAGGAGGGTGCACAGCAAGATTGCTACCCTGGGATTCAGGAGAGCTGGCTTTGGCCTCTTCAGGGATCTGCCTGGTAGAGTACCATGGGACAAAGCCCTGGAGGGAAGAGGGGCCCAAGAAAGCTGGTAAACATTCAAGGATCACCTTCGCCAAGCTCAGGAGCGATACATCCCAACAAAGAAGAAGCTGGGCAAATACACAGGAAGTCTCGCATGGATTGACAAGGAGCTTCTGGACAAAATCAAAGGCAAAAAGGAAGCCTGCAGAGGGTGGAAGCAAGGACAGGTAGCCTGAGAGGAATACAAGGAAACTGTCCAAGCAGTCAGGGATCAGGTTAGGAAAGCTGAAACCCTGATAGAATTAAGTCTGGTCAGGGATGTCAAGGGCAAAAGAAAAGCTTCTATAAGTACGTCAGTAATAAAAGGAAGACTGGAGAAACATGGACCCTCTCAGGAGGAAAATGGGAGGCCTGGTTACCTGGATTATAAAGGAGGCTGAGGTACCGAGGTCTTTTTTGCCTCAGTCTTCACTGCCAAGTTCTCTAGCCACACCACCCGATTCACAGATGGCAAAGGCAGGGACTGGGAGAACGAAGATCAACCTGCTATAGAAGATCAGGTTCAAGATCATCTAAGGAACCTGAAGGTGCATACATCCATGGGACCTGATGAGATGCATCTGTGGAACTTAAGAGAACTGGTGGGTGAAGTGGCTAAGCCACAATATCCATCACATTTGAGAAGTTGCGGCACGCTGAAGTTCTCATAGTCTGGAAAAGGGAAAACGTAACCCCCATTTTTAAAAAGAGAAAAAAGAAAACCTATAGAGCTACAGACCAGTCAGTCTCACCTCTGTGCCCAGCAAGATCATGGAGCAGATCCTCCTGGAAACTATGCTAAAGCACTTGGGAAATAAGGAGGTGGTTGGTGACAGCCGATATGGATTCACTAAGGACAAATTATGCCTGACAGATTTGGTGGCCTTCTATGATGGGGTTACAGCGTTGGTGGGGAAGGGAAGAGAAATATCATTTACCTGGACTCGTTAAAGCATATAACACTGAGTAACATGGAAATCTTGTGTCTAAATTGGAGAGACATGGATTTGATGGATGGACCGCTTGGTGGATAAAGAACTGACTGGATGGTCGCACATAACAAGAGTTGCAGTCAATGGCTCGATGTCTAAGTGGACACCAGTAATGACTGACATTCCTCAGGGGACTGTACTGGGACTAGTGTTGTTCAACATCTTTGTTGGCAACAGGAACACTGGAATTGAGCCCACCCTCAGCAAGTTTGCCGATGACACCAAGCTCGGTGGTGCTGTTGACACACTGGAGGGAAGGGATGCCAGCCAGGGTAACTTTGACAGGCTGGAGGGGTGGGCTCAGATGACCCTTATGAAGTTCATCAAGGCCAAGTACAAGGTCTTGCATGTCAGGGTATCCCCCAGTATCAGTTAAGGCTGGGTGGAGAATGGATTGAGTAGCCCTGAGGAGAAGGACTTGGGGGTGTTGGTGGACGAAAGGATCAACACGGCCCAGCAATATGTGCTTGCAGCCCAGAAATCCAACCAAATCCTGGGCCGTGTCAAAAGAAGCGCGACCAGAAGGTCGAGAGGTGATTCTCCCCAGAGACCCCATGGGGAGTGCTGTGTTGAGCTCTGGGCTCCCAACATAAAAGGACAGGAACCTGTTGGAGCAAGGGCAGAGGAGGGACACAAGGATGATCTGGGGGCTGGAGCCCCTCTCCCGTGCAGACAGGCTGGGAGAGCTGGGGTGGCTCAGCCTGGAGAGGAGAAGGCTGCGGGGAGACCTGAGAGCCCCTGCCAGTGCCTGACGGGGCCCTGCAGGAACGCGGGAGAGGGGCTTGTTACAAGGGCGTGGAGTGTAGGACGGGGTGTGTGTGGCTTTAAACTAAAAAAAAGATAGATTTACATCAGATATTAGGAAGAAATTCTTTCTTGTGATGGTGGCGAGACACTGGCACAGGTTGCCCCATCCACAGCTGTGGCTGCCCCATCCCTGGCAGTGCTCAGGGTCAGGCTGGACGGGGCTTGGAGCGACCTGGGCTGGTGGAAGGTGTCCCTGCCCCTGGCAGAGGAGCTGGAATGAGATGGTCTTTAAGGTCCCTGCCAACCCAAACCATTCTGTGATTCTATGGCTAACATGAAGGCTAGTTTTCAGTTTCTATTTTTTTGAATAGTTTGATTTTTGCCTTGAGGAAGAAGGATGGACTGTGACCTGATGATGTCCCTTCTAGGTCTGATTACTATGCTTCTGTGAGTAGCTAAATGTCCATGGGGAAAAGATGTTTTATTTTTATATCAGATGCTTGGCATTCAGCAATATTATTATTTTTTACAATTCTTTGCAGTTTAGCCAAATGACTTGCATTTTGGTTCATGGTGAAGATCTTTCTCTGAATGTAAGTGCTGGTTGTGAGGCATTGGTGTTTCAGCAATGCCAGAACATAGTGCCAAATAGATGCATTTAAAAAATCAGTTATATAGAGAAAATCTTTTTTTCTTGGAGAAAACAGAGCAGATATTCAGATTTTTCCCCTGGGCTCTTTTCTGTCTAGATTTGGCGAGACCATAGCCTTTCCTGTGTCAATCTGTCTCCTTGCATGGGAGATGGAAGACCCCCAGAGAGATGCACATCTTGGGAGACTCTTAACTATTTAATATTCCTTCCCATCTCTAAGTTGACATTAGCCTGCATTTTTCTTGGAAGCAGATCCATGATGATTTTTCTCTTTGGTCTCTTGGGTGTGACTTGATGGCTGAGCTTGGTGTATATCCTTTCTCTAGGAAAATGACATCTGCAACAGTGGGTGAAAGAGTTCCCCATCCCCGCCAATGGCCCATGCCAGGTGCCTGGGGAGAGGATGCAATAAATGAATCACATCTTGCCCATGACATCTCTCTCCCCATTTCCCTCAGTCAACAGAAATGATCATTACATCCCCGTTCTCTTTCAACAACTCGTGGTAAAAGTTAGATCAGGTGTTTGTGTGTGCTGCGCCTGTATTTTTGATGTTATGTTACAAACATCCCCTTAAGATACTGGATTTTTGATTTCTGGCTGTGATCCTTGTGGATGTTAGTTTGGTAGTGTGTCAGAATCTTGGCATAACAAACCCGATAATCTATCTCAGCCCCCAACAGCACTAGATTGTTTCCAGTTATATACCCTTGGGGCATGGGGATTTTGGGGAACTCTTCTTAAAAAGAGTTTCTTGAGAGGGTCTGCACCATTTCTTTGCATCTCACTATTAGAAAATGCTTGATGTCAATCTTGTATTTATTTTTTTTCCCCTGGCTTTGATTTCACCTAATTGATCTTCACTGCAACCCGTTCTTTTTTTTCAGTGCTTACTGCTAAACAGTTGTCATTTAACCTAACAGATTATCCAAGTAATTAGCTTTATTTTCAGTTTTCTCCTAAATCATCTTTTCAAGGGCTTGTTGGTTGCACACTGGGCTTCTGGTGTTTCCACCTACTTCAGGTCTCCTGTGTGGAAGGACCCAGAACTCAATGTAGTGTCTTACACTTGGGCCCACCAGTGTCACCTGAAGAGCCCGGGAGTGCTGTATGTTCACAGACAGAACTGGGGTGCTCAGGGCTTTCCCAGACAGTGCAAGTGTCTTCCTAAGCATCTGAGGGGTGTGTGTGTGTGTGGGGGGGGGTGGGTGGGTAGGAAGCTCCTACTTCTCTTTAATGACTGCTTAATTGCAAACTTACTTTAAATTTGTTCTCTACTACCATCCTATTGTTGTTTAAGCAAATCCACATCGCTTGTGCCCTTTACTTTGGTTTTGTTTCCAATTTGCCTTCTAAATAGGCATATAAATGTATTCTACAAACAACGTTTTTTCAGGATGCATGCAATATATTATTTTTTGAGCTACAAATACTGCCCTAGTTTTCATTATTACCTGCAAATGTAATTAATGTGATTTTTGTACTCTGTCCTTCAAGTGGCATTATAATTTTGTTTTTGCAGGGAAAGTCAGTGAATATGTTCTTGCAACGTGATTTCTTACTGTTTTGCAGTTACTTTTCACTGAGGGTTCTTAGGGCAGTTTTCAGTTTTGGACTTATGTTGGTTTGAAATAGCCTTTCGGTAAAGGTTTGGTGATATATTAGTGAAGTAGAGGGTAATTACATCCTCTTTGTTGCTTTTCCAGCTAGTTTTGTCATTCCCCTCACCAGGTCCTCCCTATTCTGTTTAGAAGAACTGCCCCTCTGGTCTTCAAAATCTTTCACAGCTTAGTCCCTCCATCTCTGATCTGTACCTGTCTTAACGTGTGCCACTGTAAGGCAAAAGAAAGGGGAAGAAAAGAACAGCTGCGTGATGTGATAGCACTAAGTTCTATGTATCTAATATCCATGAAGAGAATGATCTTGTGAAGGTTGCGTGTGTTTTTATTTGGGACCAGGTGATGGGGCTGGGTGATTATCTGATACTAAATGAGCCAGTAAGGTACCTTTTTTTTTTTAGTGGGATTTTGTAAGCTCTATCAATCCTACTTTTAGAGACCGAATTTTCTAAATATTCCAGGCTGTATTTTAAGCTTACAACCATGTTTGTTATCATTCACAATAGGTCTACTTAATATTCCTTTACTATATGATACATTTGTATAAACTGCTGTTGCTGGAAAGATGAAATGGTGTCATATGCCAGTAGTGTTTTGCTTCATTTTAATAGGAAATCTCCAGCTACTGTGCAGTGACCAGTGCATGAGGAAGTTTGCACTTACAATCATGGATTCATGAAGTATAAAGAAAAGGTTTTGCTTTTCTGCACGTAGACTTACCAGAAGGGAATTTATTTTCTTTGCTGGCCACAGTTGTATTATATTGCCATTAAGAAGAAGCTGCTGAATCAGACATTTCTGAGATTTTTTGTAATTTGCTTAAGCTTATGCCATAATTAAAGAAATCTGCCAGTTTCTTTGCAGACATTACACTAACGTTTGTGAGATGTGTTTCCCCAATCTGTTACTGAATCGCTTTCTTACACAAATGTAACTCCCAGGTGTGCTGCTGCACTGGTGTTTTTAATTGCATTTTATTTACTGTGCTCCAGAATTATCATTTTGCTTTCATCAACACTTATGGGTAATTTAATACATACAAACTAAATTCATTAAGATCAAAGCACTAACTGTGGTGCTTGTTCCATGCCTTCATTTCTATGGAAGTTGAAACCTTTAGGTTAAACATATGTTGACATACCTTCTGAGCGTATCTTCTGGAGGAAAACATCTTTCTCTTATTTGTAGGTTTGCTACTTATTTCATTTCTCTTAAGATCAGGTTGTGAGTACGTGTTCAGTAGAAAATGAAGACAATGGTATTTACGAATAGCGGAGTGTAAAGACCATATGAGCTGTGACACAGGAAGCAGATATGGAAAAGGACCCTTTATTTTTGCTATGCAGTGTGAAAACTTGCTTGTGCTTTGAGTGCAGCTCTGAGAGGTCCCCTTGGAACTAACGATGCTACTTGAGGTAGTAAACACTAAAACGAGCAGAAAATGATGCAAAATTGGCTAGCTGACACACTGATAAAAGTAAGATGGGAGGTGGCAAAAATAAATTCTTTTGTGCCAGTACTATAACACCAAATATTTTAAGTGATTCTGATTTGCCCTCCTGCCTCGCTTGTTGACTTATGAATGAAGGCGAATTAAACTGTACTGCATGCAAGTGGTTCCTATTCCCCAGCTATTTATCATATACTTGATGCAGTTGTCCTTGCTGAAGGAGTGGCTACTTAAAGATGATGTTGGATTTCACCACTGAGAAAACACTTTTCCAGGTGTTTGAAAGTCAGCAGTTCGGGGTATGTGCACACCAATGGATACTTGAAAGTCTGAGGGCATATTGAAAGCTTTATGCTTTTTAGATGTGCTGGAAAATAATCTAGTGAATGACAGGTCCAGAGCAATGGCAGTGTGTATGAGCGGTCAGCTGGGAAAAAGAAAGCCTGGTTACAGGAATTATAAATGAGAATAACTGTTTGACTTGAGGAGGATAAAATGAGTTGAAAAAACAGCCCAGAAAGACATGGTCAGAAATAAAGGAAGCCAGCTTGGACTTGCGAATGGCTTGTCTTCAGCAAACACTCTTAAGCTCTACTCCCAAAGGAAAGAAAATAATAAAAAAGTAAAATCTACACCAAGAGAGCCACTGATCCGTTCTGGATGGCCAGCAGAATGCTATAGCTGCTTGGGAATGAGAGAAGAAAAAAAGTAGGCACTGGGGAGGGTCAGTATCTCGGCTGCCAAGGGCAAAAGAGAACTAGCTGTTCTCTTGGTACAGCAGGCGAGATTTCTACTGTGCACACAAAATGAACCTAACAAAGACACAGGCATGTAGATAAGAGGGAGAGCTGCCAGGACGAATGAAAGAAGGTAGCTATTTGGCTGTGATACAGATTTTCTTTTGATTGTCACTGAAAAACATACCCTGACTGATGTGAAACATAAGTCCTTTCTGTGAAGACATTAACATGACATTTGCTGGAAAACTTGGAGGGTTGAATGCTATCCATACCTACCAGCTGTGCTGTAAAGGGAGCAATGCCATGTCTTTTTCATAAGGCTGCCCATTGCCCACTTTGCCTTTAAAAGGGGAAATAGTTTGTCTTTGGCTGGTGCTGAACAAGATTTCACAGGCCTTGGACAAATTGAACATATTTTGAAGCCATGTATTCGTCTGCTGGCTGCTGTTCCTCATGCCTGCTTTCTCTCGTGTTCATTGAAATCCTTCTTGGAAACTTCTCACCAGTGGTTGTAGCGGGCGCTTTCCTGTTTGTGGCTTGCTGTATCAGACTGGAGCATTTGAGTGCTTGTTGCAAGGTTTTCCAAACACTGCAGTTCAGTTGCAAGAGTTGCAACTCTTGAAGCCCCTCATAGTGAAGTTCTTGGAAAATATTTTAATGCCATTTCATTGAATTAGCAATATGAGCACGAAGCAGCAGGTGGTCTGCTGGCTGTAATAGTGTACTGATTTGCTGTTCATCAAGTTCCCAGGGACCTTCTGAGGTTCCTTCTGACCTGGTTTACACTTTGGTCCTGAGTTTGTAGTTTTATTCCTTTACAGGACATTTTCCTCAGCTTGCTGTCATTGGAAAGGAGTGGGCTGTCCTTGTGGCCACTGGACAAGAAACAAGCTTTATCCAAGTTCCCTTCTTCATGCATTTAACATGTATTTATCTTCATGTACTTAACATATAACAACTACAGCCTTATTTAGTTTTAGGGGGGAGAAAAGGTGGTGGTGGGGGAAGAGGGTGAAAAAGCAAAGTGCAAAGGCTCTACTGTGTAAAAAATATGAGCGCATTTCAGTCTCGCCACTGAGATAGTCAGTGATTCAGTAGTGCAATGCCTGTAGCTCTGCTAAAGGCATGCCTGATTACAAAGTACCACAAAAGATCTGCTCCCTCCTCATCCGTTGAGGGCGTAGATTGTTTGCCTAGCTTCTGCAGCACAGGACACAGCTAGTGTTACTCTGAAGCGAGGATGTCTGGGTATGGCTCCAACCAGGTTGATGTTTAGTCCTCAGACTAGAGGGGCTTCATGCTAATGCAGACCTGACTCCTCACTACCAGCCAGCATCAACTCTCAGTTGCAGCCTCAGGCTGATGTGTATTTTGAGGCTGAGGTCGGAATAGTATGACCAAAACCAGAGCTTTGTAGTTGCCAGGGCCAACCAGAGAACTAACGAATATTTGACTTGCTGGAACGTCAGTAGTGCTCAGTTTTTTCAGGCCCTAATTCTGGGTTTTCCAGCCTTGTGACTGAAAAGTTTTAGTGGTGTAACAATGTTGGTTGGAAGAATTGAAATTCTTTTTGTAACTAACTTAATTGCATCGTTAAAAGCCCTATATGTGGCTACAGTTAAAGCAATATAAAACATGCATTATACTGTAAATAGGTCATTTTACTTTCTGTATTAACTTGCGTTTATGTAGGAATATTTACATCAATTTGAGTTCACCCTCTTGGAGAGCAAAAGAGGGAAGCAGGAATATTGCTTTCACTCTGATGGCTTAAAGTCAACCCTTCCTCTTTATTTTTCAAAGTATCTCATCTTTCTAAAAGCAATACTGCATGTGCTGAATTAGAGACCCATTAACGTATCAGCCACATTAAAAACCAAACCCAAACAGCTAGGCAATTGATTATTCTTTGGGGCATCCCCCAGCAAGTTGAGCAGCACCCATAACTCATCCTGCTGACAGGTCATTTGCTTTGCTTAGGAAATATAAAACAATTTTACCCAAGCATTTTGCCAAAGAACCTACCAGTCTAACTTGCTAATAATGTCTAGGTGGATTTAAATATAGAGGCAAAGCCAAAAAAGCTGTACAAATGCTACAAAAGCCTTGATGGCAAACCCAGTATAAAAACTTTGCCTAATTGCTTCTGTGCTAGGCCTTTGTTCTATTAAAAATGCTGAGCACACGTGCTCGCAGCCACACAAATACTCGGAGCCTCATCCAGTAGGATGATACAAACACAAAAGCTGAACAGAAACCGAGCCCCTACATGACTGCAGAGCAGGTGAAGCTCATTATAATAGCCTGGATCGTTTTTGCTGTCTTCTTTTATGAAGAGCACAGAGGCAATTCGTTCATTTGGGCTGCTGGTGGACACCAGCAGAGAGAAAGGGTAACAGCATAATCTGTTAGGGTGTTGGTTTGGCAGACAGTGGGTTGTGTTTCCATCTGGAGGCTGCCAAGTCCTGGCTGAGTCCAGATTTCAGACTTTGGTCTCTGCCATTGGCAGCAAATGAGGATTCCTGTGAAGGGATGTTTGCAAATGGCCAAATGCTGTGCCAAGAGCATCTCTTATACGTCCATCATTATAGGTCCTGTGTGTTATGAGACAAATATTGTATGACAAATACTGGAATGAATATAGACACCATTATAAATCATAGCTTAGTATTTAAAAATAATTGCTTCTCCCACCCTCCAACTCCTGCCCTGCCCCCCCTCCTCCAACCTAGGAAACTTCCTGAAGAACTGTAGTTGCCAAACTAAGGCAAGAATGTAAGAGGTCCTGCGTGGCTGGAAATGGGTTGCTTTCTTGGACCAGAGCATGAGCAGGGGCAGAAGATGAGGAATTCCATAGAGTTGTACTTGTGTTTGAGAAGGTGACTATGTGTGGATGAAATTTTAAAATCTGTTACTGTATTGCCCTGATAACTTGCTCTAGTAGTTGGGTGCTACTCTGCATGGATGATATTTGTACACCGACTATGCTTTGCAGTGCCTTCTTGTGTCTGTGAAGAGGTAAGTGTCGTGCAACAGTTCAGCCAGAAGAGTTTTAGCTTTAATAGAATAACACAAAATTTGCTTGGAGGTTGTCTGTCCCTACAGTCTTATCTTGCTTTTATGAAGTAGACCCCATGCAGGACCGAGACCCTTTTTGGTTGAGAGCAGAAGGTAGAGCTGACCACCTGGGTCAAAATTTTGCAAATATTTTGTAAATATAATAAGTAACATAAAGTAATTTATTATTGTTGTTGTAATTTTTTATTCCTGCCACAATGAATGACTACTGAAACATCACCATAATGAGTAGAGTCTTGTTTGCTATCCCCATCTCAGTGGCTGTGTAGACTGTGAAAATCTGGAACCAAATTATCACCCTTTTTACAAAATCTACCACAAAAATTTTCCAAAATGCAAAGTCATTACTGGAAGCACGCACACACACGCCCTACTTTAGTGTTGCTTAGTGTTAACTACATTAACATATGGTGAATAACTGATTCTCACTTCATTCAAGGTAAAAAAATACACCCGGCCTTTTAAATAAGTGTCAACTCCATCACTTGCCTGAAAAAACGAGATGCCTTGTTGCAGGCTGTCTGGGGCAAAAGGCATTAAACCCTTTCTGTTTCATTTATCTTGCTTTAATGACTTTGTACATCTAGTATGCAGCTGGGGTTTATGTTGCTGGGGAGATTTGCGTTTGTGGCAGCAGGGGTGGGAACGTAGGCTGGGCGATGAGGATGCAAGCACTGGATGGAGTTAAGTGGAAAAAGTAGCATCGGTTGTGCTCACCTGGGGTTTCAGTGGAAACTTCAGAGAGTTCAGCTGTATCTCTGACTTCAGGAGGGTATCGTGGCCACTGGGCTACAATCAGACTGGAATGATGAGGAGGGGAGAAGATGTGGAATGGCCTTGCAGCATGCTGTCAGTCCTGTTAAGGCTCAGCTGCTAAATACAAGGCATGCAAGCTGTTTTGATCCAAAGAGAGTGTTGAGAGTATACAAACAACAACAACAAAAGTTCACGCAGCCTAAATACCTTATAAAAATCTGTTCTTCAGTCCCTTGCCTGGAAAACGAATATGGCTTGTGTGAAAGTACTGTAAGGATATATCTTTGTCCTCAGAACAAACGGTGGAGTCTGGCATGGTGGAAAGCAGTGCTAGAGTTAACCCTTCACAGATATGTCTGCCTCCTGTTTCCCTTCCAGTTGTTGATCCACTTCTGCTGACACCCAGTTTTAGTGATACCTGGAGTGGTAGAAGAGTAGCCATATGGCTTGCAGTAACTTGTATTTTACCGTAGAACTGAGAGACAGAGTAACTTTCTTTTTGCCGAGATGAAGCTTTGAACCCCATTTTATGTAGCCTGAGCAAAAATATAGAATCGCCCAGGCAATTCCAGCACAGTAAAACACTGTCTCAAGGGAGGTCCGCACAGGAATGTGCCTGGAGGACCGCCACTCACAGCTGCCCCTGGAGAAGCCTCAATGGGTTGTAAGCAGATGGCTCAGCTCTCTGAGCCTCAGAAAGTCTCCTAAAACACCACATTACTGAGGCAATCCGGTTCTGGCTAGCTAACTACATCTCAGATGCTCACAAGCACAGCTCTCTTTCAGCCCTTGCCTTTCGACAAGACAAAAAAGAATTTTAATCCTTAACAAGAATTTTTTATAAAGGAAATACGTGAAAATGAGGACTGTAACGTAGACACATGTTTGCTATAATAGTGGAAGACTGGATTTGGCAATGTAGGAGGGCTTTTCCACCTTTACAGTCCCATCGCATTTGTAAAATTACTTTCTCAAAAGATCAGTGGGTGTTATGCAGACGGTATGCTAAATATGAATAATTAAAAATAGGAAATAATTAACAGCTGTCTAGGAACAGTTATATAGGTAATTTAAATCTCAGGTGTGCACAAAAGAAAAGTGATTGTGAACATATTACAATTTGGGATTGCGTATTAGATTCGCCTTGATCAAGTGAGCCCAAATCTGAACTATAAGCACTATTCTGTATGCCACCAAGCACAGCAAATCTCAACGCAATATTGAATATGTGCATTCTTCTAGGACTTAATGGACTTTCTCTTCAAATAAGACAAAGTGTCTTTGAAATGGGAAGCGCAAGTACACTACAGCTCCTGGGAGAACTACTCTAAGCTTTCTCTTTATGTAAAGGTCATTGCAAATTGCCAAGTTTACACATCCTGCATGTTTTGTGCCACCAGTTGTGGTCCCTCGTTGATAAATAAGAAAAGTTAATTTGGTCCTGAAGAGAGGAGGTGTATAGGTGAATGGTATAAACTTGCTCAGGAGCTTCCCAGGGGAGGGTTTAGCCACACCTTTGGCTGCAGCGTATCTTTAATCTATTTTGCAATACATTTGTTTCTAAGCTATTCATGACTTTAGTACAAAGAAAGACAACTAATATATTCAGTGAGAGATCATAGGGATGACACAGGAAAAGAAAGACTAGATGCAGGATCATCATTTTTGGGTCGACGGATGACCTGAAAGCACAGGCTGCTAAATTTGGGTGTAGTGACTCAAGAAATAAAATCACACTTTGCCAAAAGAAGAAAATGAGCCTGATTTGTTTCTACAGCTCAAGCACAACAGTACCAGGTTTTGGATTAAAAAAGTTGGTAAGAGATGAAATCACTATGAAAGATCCATATTTGCAAGTTTGCAGATCATCAGCTGAAAGAAAAGGAGGAAAAGCAGACCAGTGTGTCATTGTAAAGAAAAAGGTTTTCAGGACTCTAGATTGTACGTGAAGAATAGACTTGTTCTCAGAAACTGTAGTCCTGCATACGATATTTTTTTGGTAAGGAGACCGTCCAAGAAGTTGCTACAATGTCTGTATGCCAGAGCACAGCAAATGAAATTTTAATCTCTTTTCTAGTATTGCTGGGTGCTTTTCAGGATACACATACATTCTGTCTGGTGTTTTGTTTTGTTTTTCCCTCCCTGTCTTGTGAACTGCATATATATTACACACAGAAAGTTGTATGAGCGAGACGGTATGTGAAAAGAAGTAGTAAGAATTTACTTGTGCAGTGATGTTTCAGTATAAAAAGCTATTTTACTGTAAACTGGATTTAAAGGGGGTTTGTTTGTGTTTTTTTTTTAATTATTATTATTTTTAGGTGGTTTTTTTAATTCTAGTGACAGTAGTTATCCTTCCTTCTAACAAGAATAAAATCCACTGGCTCCAGGCAGCCTATCACCCCTTTCTGAATTTACAAGCTCGTCAGCTCTATTATGTCTGTTAGATGTAGCGTTGCTCTGGGATATAGCTCAGTTATATTTGCCCTATAGGAGTAATCTCACTGGGGTAGCACGTGCTCTTTTCCCCTCCCTTATATTTCAGCTATGGAGATCAAAAGGCTTACTGGAGTTCATGTTGCCACTTGTTTTTTCTTAGCACCTCACAAACAGGGAAGTAGCATGGAGAGGGTCTTTGTGCCTTACGGAGAGCTGTGGTAGGCTGAGGGAGAAGCTGAGTTAATGTTGATGTGTGTAGCAAGAACAACTAAAACACAAGAAAAAAAAAAAAAAGAAAGAGTAATTAATTGTCTTTTCTCTGCTTTCTAATTTCGTGCTGTTAAGCAGATGTTCCTCCAGGTATATTCCCCTTTTCTCACAACTAAGAATTGTAGAATGACTTGTGTGCCTCTGTCTTCCTGAAGCATCATCAATGTTTTTAGACTTAACTGTCTGGAATAGCAGGTCAGGTTTGTAAAAGAATGGGATTTTTAAAGGAAATTGGATTAAAACTGAATAGAAAAGTTATGAAGGAACAAGATTCATATTGATGTCTTTTGTTTGTTGTATATTGAATTAAAAGCCAGGTCGCAGAATGCTTTTACAGTAGGTTGAAAAAATTGATGAGAACACTTTGTAACTTCTGCCAGTTTCTTTTCTTTATTAATGTTTGATACTTAAAAGAAGTTATGGGTCAGCTGTAGAACAGAAAGGGATGCAGTGTATATAAAAACTTTATTCCTTCAATATTTCTTCCATTTGTCTTACAGTGCCAGCTGTTCAGATAGAGGCTTTTGGGGTTTTAATAATTATCTCCCAGGAGAAGTCTTTTCCATAGCTGTGGCTCTATAAATGGTGATAGCATCAACCTAAAATCATTGCATTTCTTGGCAGCCAGGCTGAAGATTCAGAAAGGCACAAGTCTGAGCTTTTCAGGGATACGCTGTGTGGAGTTAAGGACCCCAAATCTGTAAGGTCATCCTCTGCATAGCAGAGTTAAATCACTAGTTGGGCAGGTAGCTTTCATCCTGTGGCTCAACCCTCCTGTACAGACTGATCAGGAACAGCTGAGATTTAGTCTGTTGTTGAAAATTGACCCCTGTAGACCCGCATGGTGTTTGAGAAATGTAAATAAAGCAATAATGATTTTTAGGAGCATTCAGCATAACGCTCTCTCACCAGGTAGCTTCCTAAGGAAAGCTGTCTTTTATCTCTTCCTTTCCTTGCCTTTTGAGGAAAGAAGTCTCCAGGCTTCACACTGCGAATCCCATTTCACGCCCCGTGTGCTGGAGAAGACACTGTAACCCCAGCTCACTTCTGAAGGACTCAGGCCTTGCCCCATGCACTGGTGCTCCCCCAAACCCTACCCAGGGAGGGGACAAACATACCTGTGACAGCCTGGCACATCAGAAGTAAAACAGTTTTGCCGCTGTAATCCCTTGATCCGTGTGGGTCTGCCACAAACCTCTTCCCATCCCTTGACAGCAGCTCCCTGGCTGCCTCCTCGCCTACCGTGGGAGGAGGGGAGGGCAGGGCGCTTTGCACACCCCTCCTTTCTCCCCACACCAGCAAATGCAATGGTTCAGATATGGTATCAATTCTGAGATGTTGTTTAGAGAGGTTTGGTACCATACATGTTCAACAGGAGACAGCTTGCTTTGGTTTGGTAAGTTCTAGGTGCCTTCTTGAGACTTTCTTCCAGACAGATGTTTTATTGTAATATCAACCTGCAAGAACAGATTTGTAAGTCCATCCCCTCATTACTTATTAATATAAAAGTAATTTAGCTCAAGGAGGTCTTGCAGTATCAAATGCAGCAGCTTTCACACACCTTATGGTCGACTTGGAGGTACTACCTATTTAAGCATAAAGTCCATAAACCATCCAGTTCTGTCCCTCACTGTGATGTAATGTAGCTCCCAGGACTGCATTCAGTATGCAGCACAAATCACATTTCTAGACAACCAGATCTGTGTTCCTGATTTGCTTGGTTATAAGGCAATAATTAATTTTCCATTAATTTTCACAGATTATATATTCTTGAATAATAACAAGAAGGGGTTAGAATCAAAACCTAAGCCAGAATTTACAGCAAATAGTAATAACAGCTTTTTGTCTTTCATAGTGCCATTGATCTTTTGAGTCAATACCATTCATAAAAATAAATATCTGGCAGAATTCATTTCACATAACTTCAAGCGTCTACTGTAGCTGTAGCTGTACACTTGGTTTTCTCACCTCTTGCCACATTGTTAGTGACAAGAAATGAGCATTAGGGAATGACTCATCTGAACTTCTTTAGGCAACCAATTAGGCTGTAATTTAGGGTGACCCAATCCACACAAAAAGAGCCTATTTCTTCCTCCTGACAGTCCTGGCAGCCCAAGCTGACACCCTTGAAAGTCGTTGCCTGCATGACAGAGGGACCTGAATATGTATGCCTGCTTGATGGATCATTTGCTTTACTGATAGCAATCGTTTAGCTTGTCTGATTGATGTTTTTGTCTGAGCAGGTAAAGATGAATAGATAACAACAAAACGCTAAAAAAGTTAGAAGTATACTTGCTTTATATGTCATTGTTTCTGCAACAAGTATGAGACCAGGAAACATTTGCTGAGGATATTTTATTTGTTAAAAATAAAACACCCCAAAAAAACCCAAACCCCTGAAGGATAATAGACTTTAAAATGTTTAATTCAGGAAAATACAGTAAAATACCCCAGGAGGTAAATACATATTTTTGTTTTCTGAGGGTCCCAAAAGACTTCCAGGAAAGACTTTTTTCCTCAAAGAATGACAATATTATTTTTTCCAACCAAACCAAAATGTTTCCCTCAGGAAGGCAAACTTGTTTCCACTTGTAAGAGCCCTGTTCAAGACCCATTATGTCAGGAGATATTAGCATATTGCTTTTCCATATGTGGATGCTATAATTTCCCACTCACACTGACGTGCGGAATTAGACTCTATAACTCGAAAGTTATAAAGTAGGTATGTTTATTGCGCGCAGATGCACGGGGGATCGCTCCTCCACAAGCGTGCATACCCGAAGTGACGAACCATGTCACATTTATACAATGAACAAATGAATATTCAATTAACGCCTATACATATTCGTTACCTAAACCCCGCTTCGTATGTTAATTAGCTTATCAGTCCGTTTCCTGGAATGTGGTGGTCTTGCAGGTTTGTAGGTGATTCATGTTCTTGTGACCATCCGATCTTCTTCAGGTGATTCATGTCCTTGTGACCACCCGATCTTCTTCAGGTGATTGTGACCACCCAATCTTTTCCAGCAAGGAGACTTAGCACTCCCTCCCTCTAGATAGCATTTGAATGTCTCTCATCTTTTCTTATTCTCTTTTAAATAGCCCCTTTGTTAGAGGAAGAGGGGCAGGCGTCTCCCCGTCTCCCCTTTGTTAGAGGAAGAGGGGCAGGCGTCTCCTCAAAACTGTAGTTGTCACCGCACCCATGACCAGTCACCATACCCACATTCCTTAAGCAGACACATACAATCACAATCCATGTCCATTATCCCCATTTCGCACTATTTCTCCATATCAACACCCTTGCTTACTCGATTCCTTAAATGTGTAACTAGGTATTTTAGTTTGATATTTTAGTTTGATAGTGATTAAGGACCCCTTATTGTTTTAATGTGATGCTTAAGACGACAGCAAATGGCAAAAAAGCAGTGCTTGAATTCCAGTGTTACCAGTCCACAGAACCCGGCGTTGCAGCAGTGCTATTGCATGCACAGAGCAGCTGCAGCTGCATTTTGGTGAGGCTTTTATTCCTACGTGCATTTGCTAGATGGGGATTTAGCTACCTGTGTAAATTAGAATACGTGAAACAAGGGATGCTCTGACTTTTCCCATTGAGGAAAATGTGTGTGACAGCAGCGCTGGCCTGGTACCCACTGCGGTGTCTTCAGGGAGGCTGAACTGCAGGGGCTCAAAGCCTTCTGCTGCAGCGCTTGTAAGCTCTGCGCGCCCTCGCCATCAGATTTCAGGCCTTTGAAGCTCTCTGGGACTAAAACTGAAATCCTGTGGTCAGCAGAGTAGGAGCTTCCTCGCAGCCTTTGCTCCTGCAGGCCTCTCTAGGCGAGAAAGGGATGTGTGGTTTGATTTATTCCAGAGCAACCTGAAGCCAATGTTGCGATCGGTTTGCAGCGGTAAAGCTGCGGACTTTTGCTATGGTGCGGTGTTGTTTCATGTGTGCTGGCTGATCCTGTGTATCAGGAAAGCTGGAACTCTTTAATGATTTAATTTAACGTGCTGCTTTTTTAATAAGACATAATTACATTAATTCAACCGGAGAAAATTGGCATTTTCAGTGGTTTGTGCAGAGCGGAATAGCTTGAAAAAGCAGCACTGAATTCTGCACCTCAGAGGAGGGACGACAGCTTAGTTACATTCTGTGGCTTGGCAGAGGTGTAGATGCAGGTTCTCCTAGGAAACAGAGAGGGCTTGAACTGGTATCTCTGCTGTTCTAAACCACCACATGAATGGGCGAAGGACAAGAATGGCACTAGAAATTGCATTTGAGGGGAAAGAGGAGAAATTCAAACAGCTAATTTGGTACCAAAAGCAAGAAACCCCCTGCAGCCAAGGTGCAAGGTGCTGGTTGAGCCCTGGAGAGAGGGAGATGGTTTAAAGATTTGAGGGAAGGAGGATTCCCTTACAGAGCTCATGTTTGTACAATTCACGCTCACACAAATTGAAAAAGATTGTCCTTTGGTTTAGGAGCTGCAACACTGAAATAAACTACTGACAAAAACATGAATAAACTGAAATAAATATGCAAGCCCATCAGTAGAACCTGCGTTTAAAACTGACTGAAGACGACAAAGAGAAAATGTACTTAGGCACCAAGATTACTTTCATTCGAGAAGTTTGCTAGGTTGTTGGTGAAATAATTACAGTCAGGAGAAAGGAGAAGAAAGATAGAAGTGCTTGCAAGCCCCGATGGGCAAGCGCTAACTGGCAGCATAGGGGTAAATTAGCAGCAAGGTATTTGCCAATAACGTAATGGAAAGCTTCTATCTTACTGAACAAAGGTTGAAATTATTGGCATGTAAAACACCTTCATCATCAGTGTCCACTTGGGGAAAGGCTACATCAACAGCACTTGCCCTTGCCCGATTTGCAGTCTTTGGTGACTTGAGCTTGGCCACTCTGCTCCACCGTGACTGCTCTCTCTCTCCAGGCTGAATTTTAGCCTGTGTACAGCTCAGTTATGAGATTCTGTGTAGTCTCTTCAACTTTATGAGGATCCTGCCTCAAAAATCCCTTGGGGGGGGGGGGGGGGGGGGGGAAGTCTCCTTGGGATACACTTTATTATGAAAACTGTGCAGCTGAACATTCCTGTGTTGTTCCTCTGATGTGACTGTGTTCGTCAGAATGTAGAGGGTCTTTATTGCTTAGATTTGAACATGTATTTTCTGACTGCCTTTTTCTTTTGTTTACTGAAACATGGCTGTACAGGAAGAAGTTCATACATTTTTTTGGTCAAAATATACAGACGTGGAGGAATTAGTTTCTTCTGTCATATGGGAAAGCTGTCTGCTGCCCTGCCGTGCACTGGAATTCACCCTCGATTTCTAGCCTAGAGGATAAGGACAGTTGAAAGACTAGTCCCATTCATTATATATCTTGCCACTGTGCTTTTTAAAAATAAGTTGAAGTCTTGAAAGCAGGTGGAAGTAACAAGCACATTGATTTAATTTTAATGGGATTTGTGTCTCTATCTTGCCTAGGCTATTTTGAAAGCGCTCACAAACGTGTTCTGTATTATTGCAGGTCTGGGAGGGAGACTGGACCATGTTGGTTGTCTTCTCCAGGCGCCCAGCACCCCTTGCTGAAACAGCACCTGCTGCTTTCCAGTTTTCAACAAAAACTGCTGTGGTTGCAGCTGCACGCCTGTAAGGCATCAGTGCTAGCACAGCTGCCTCGACGCGCCCCGCACCAGGCGCGCTCATGTGTTCTGCTGCAATGGGAGATGCAGGGCCAGGCTTACTGTGCCCAGGGGGCAAAGTGCTTCTGCACGGGTCTGTGGGATTCTGCCTGCGTACGTTAAATCCTGCTGAAATCCCACAGCAGCTCCTTGAAAGCCTTCCCTTACCCCGAGGGGTGACTGGATTGGGCCCGCACTGAGCAAACCTGCCCAGCTCCGCAGGTGTTCCCCTCCTACCTGCACCTGTCCACCCATTATAATATCAAGTGATCTAATAACAGCAATTGTGTGGTTCTCTTTGCTTCACCCAAACATCTGCTGATCGTTCCTAGCACAGCATGGAAGAACATTATCTTGGTTTACAGCTTATCTTGTTCTAACAACATCAGAAATGCCAGCCATCAATATGCTCCCTCTTGAGAGCAAACCCATCACAGGTGTGTCAGCTGACTACAATTATATTTACAGGCTCGTACTCACCTTGTGTCAGCTCATCATAACTGAAAATTTCTGTAGTTTTAAAATTATTTATTGCCATACGGATGAACCAGATGACCTAATCAGTCTGGGGTTTATGATTCATATGAAGAATAGTAACTGATGTTAGTCAGAAAAGAAACATCTGAGGCTTTGAACAATTTTCCATTAAAATACGTTTTTCACATTGTGACATTTATTTCATGAAACATTAACTCCATCTTCTGCAGACTATTTTAACATTTAGAGTTAAAGGTTTTTTTCTCACTTTTGCATTACTAGCTAACTATAATAATGCAGAATGTATCAGAAAGTTTACAGAGAGCTGTTAAGTACGAAACAATGTTAGAGCTCAAAAATAGAAATGAAATAAAGTCCAAAGAGAAAACTGTCAATGAAAATTGGAAGAAATTGGATATGTATGTAAATTACAAAAACTAATCTACTGAGATTCATAGGGCAAATAACTCTAGCTACTATTACTTGGCACCAAATAGAAACATTTCATTGAAAGTGCCTGCTGCTAGAAAAAATGAACTGATGAACATAAATTGAACATAAATGTCTGCAGGCAAACTGGAGCACCAAACAAAAACGGAACAGGGGAAAAAAAAAAAAAAAGTGCTGAGAGTTTGTATACACGTGTGTTTGTGCACACAGAGTGTTGTTGTAACATCTGCAAGTCTCAGATATGGATTTGATTGCCAACGATTCCCAACCTAGCGCATTTCCTTGGTGTAAAACCCTCAGCCACCCTTAGCAGGGATGGAGCCAGCCCCAGGTGGTGAAGCTCCCTGAGATCAGGGTCCTACCACCGGTCAGGATGGGATGCCAGCTACAGTCAGAGATAAAAGGGATGGAAGCATGAAATCGGTTCTGAATTTCATGCCCTTTTAATTGATTAATATATTAGGCTGTTATGTAAGTTCTTATGTAAAGTCTTAGGCCAAAATCTGATACAGTTTTCCTACTTTAAATCTGGAATGACTCTGTTATTTCTAATGGTGTAGGGGAAAATGGGTTTTTACCTTATCCCTCTTCCCCTCCCATTCTTTGCTCAGGATTCCAGCTGTATTGCTAAGTACTTCTTTGAATGAAATCCTTTCCCTAAGGACACCTGTTAATAAATGCCAAAAATACATACTAAAATATGTATACACATAGGCAAATGTAAACAGCCCTCTTCCTCCCATGCACACAGATGGCATAAATCGTTCTCTGCAGTTTCCTAGAAACCATACTACAGATGTGGTGTTTAAGAGTGAATGTGGCTAACGTTTATTAGACTTGAACTGTATTGTGGGTAATTGTCCAGTAATAACCTTTGGTAAATTATATGAAGCCTTTACTTTACTTAACAGGAAACGCAGGCTCCCCAAACTCTAATATTATCATCATTCAAGATAATGAGCAACACAAACCATTCTATTACCAATCTAAAAGCAATAAATGTCAAAGTAAAGAACTATGCAATATTCCGGCCTGGAAGAACAAAGGACAAAAGTAATGATAATGCCTTTTTATATTTGCAGTCTATTATATCATGCATAACAAATGACCCTATGATTGTAGACAGTGTTATTTTAACAGGTTGTAAAGAGAAGATGGTGGGGGTGGAAAGGGAGGGGTTTGAACACTACCCTGACAAATGCTATAGGGCTGGTAAATTGGAATACCTGATGTTTTATATGAATTTTATCCCGATGAGTAAGCTGGATTATTCTGGAGCTATTTTGTTTATCACCATGATCACCTAGACCTCTGCAATGTGACACCAAGATCCTTGTTTGCAACGTTAATGGTTTTACTAATAACTTGGTGATAGCCTCAGTTCTCCTCTGACAGAAGCGTAAGCAAGGACAAAAATACATTTTAAAACAAAGGTTATTGATTTATGGAAATTTCTAATTTGGGCATTTATAGACCATTCAGAGGTCACACAGCGTTTGAGTACTCATTCATTCATTATGAGCTCGAGGGTTGCAGTAAGTGGCGAATGCTCTGTCTGCTGCTGCACATACGGTGGTATAGATTCAGATACTCATGCTCTTGTAGAGTGGCTTGCTTTTAGCTATCTTGGTTTAATATTTTTATAAACAAAAGCAGAAGGTAGACAGCTATTTGGTCAGCATTTAGAATTTGTTGGTTGGGGGTTTTTTTGGTGTGTTTTTTTTTAAATTATTTTTAAGTTAGGGGTCAAGGACGTTGCCTGAATCTCAGGAAGCCAATGCCTCAGCTACTGTCCTTAAAAGCAGGCTAATTCTTACTTTTTTGTGCCTTACATTCATTGCCTATTTCGAGAAAAACTTTTTGCTGTCTCTTAGTTTGCAAGTGCTTCGTGTCAACATGTGAAGATCTGCAAAGCAAGGCTTTTACTAACACAAGTATTTAAATGGTGCTATTTTCTGTGTGGTTGAAAGAATTCATTCATGCAGCTTTGATGTACTAAGGAGGCAATTAGCATAAGTGGCAATTTATACTTTAGATCTTCTTCACTAACATGCACAGTCAAATTGTGTGCCTGGGTACGTAGGCCTGAAGTAAATCCACCCATCCTGCTCTCTCTCTAGATCTTTGCTTGTGGATATGAGTAGGATTTAGCTGTAAGAGGAAAAGCCAAAATTTCTTTGTCGAGAAATGAACCCTTGCTGATGTTATATTGCCTTATAACTCATGGGATTTTTTTGTTTTCCATAATGTGGCCATTTTATACCTTCTCTCGCCCATCACTAAAGATTCCATGAGATTCAGGACCCTGTAGGGTCAAGCCCCGTATGGTTTCATTAAGTGAAATTCTATTTACGACTTGCTTTGGTGCTTTATTATCAGCCAGCGTATAGACCGTAAACAACAAATATTATATTAAATTGAACTAAGTGTGCTTGCATTGTGTTTATTAAGCTGGTTTAATAAGTTGCCTTTGGCGTATGTTTGCTGTTGATATGGTCTTGTTACCTCACCACCTCAAAAATTAACCCAGACAAGTGTTTGTCAGAGGGAAAACAGGCCTTCAGAACTAAGCTGTACAATTCAGGTTTGCGCTTGTACCGCCACTTAACAGAAGCGACAGAAAAAAATAGCAAGCAGTTATTTTACATATCTCTTTCCTGCTCAGGGAAAATAAATGATTAAACTTCTCAATATTTGCATTTTCTCCATCAGGGTACATCCCAAACCTGTCAAGTGAATGGCAGGGAGTGGAAATGCCTGTCGCGTCCCTGCTTTTGGAAAAGATCAGAACCCAAGCTTCCTGATGGCACAGCCATACTGCAGTTTCCGCAGCAGATCTCAGGAAAGATGTTCCCCACGAGAGTTATTTATAGGGCTATTTTCAGGTAAGTTCTGGAATAACAAATACAGCTTGTGTTTTATTTTTGCTCCTTCTTCCTCATATCAAAGTTATGCATTTATCTATATGTTCATCTGTTTCTGTTTGTCTATAATTTTATGTGGTAGCATCTGTGAGTGGTAGTTTTGTATAACAACATGTATATATAAGTTAACTTAGCAGTTGGGTTTAAGGACTGTGTTCAGTAAGCAGAGGAGTCTTGGATGGCTGTTACTAGTTACCATGAATTGACTGCTACATAGCTGATATGGGAAGAGGCGTCTAGTTAAACAGTTTGTCTAGGTGTCAAAATTATTGTCCTCTTTTCTTGAGCTACTATAGAAAAGAAATCAAGCTCCTTTCGGTCTGGGAAAAAAAAAAATAAATCATCATAGATACAACAGAATTATCTTTTGGCTCATGACACCCCATCCCAAATGGCATTTGCTTGCTCCTCAACTTGCCTTTGTCCAGGCTCAGAAATACTTTTGGGAAGAACACGTGTAAATCTGTCCTCAGACAAAAGTGTAAATGTTAATGCTGCCACTGAGCTGGGAGTAAGATAGGTGACAATGTCCAAGATATTCAGGGGAAAATAATTAGAGAAAATGTTTTGGAATTGCTTATATATTGATTTTTAATGCCAATATATTGTTGAAACTGAGCGGGAAGGCACATGAATGTCCTAAGCATCAGTCTGAAGGCAGGACTGTAAGACTTCAAATGGTCTGTCTGAGGTACAGAGAGATTCAGAAAGAAGTGGAAATCCCCAAAATCTTTCTTTGAAAAAAACACACAAGGATAAGGTATGGCTAATCCAGCTTTCAGCCTATCTGACACTGCACAAATGAGATTTGGCACATCACTAGTAAAACTATAATGTAAGGCTTTGCACAAATTAATTTACAAATATGATTTACCCTTCTTGAATTACCTCCGCAAGGCTTAGGGGTTAGGCATTGCTTCTTCCAAGCCACCAAACAAATTAATAGTAACATTGTTGTAGCTCAGGAGAATTTTCCTTTTTTTCAGTCCTGTTCTGCGTAACAGTGCTTACTCGTTAAATCTTGTTCTTGTTGTGCTGGGTTTCATTATAAGCAGGAAAGCTGTCACATCTGAAATGGATATTCCCACTGCCCCAGTTCCCAGTTATGCTTGCAAACATCTGATAAATCGATTTATCCCTTGCCTTGCCAGTCTCCCGCTATCTCATCAGTTCCCCACGTTGATCATATGTTGGTCCCAATAGCTACATCTGACTAGCCATCCTGAAATGATTACAAGTTTATTTAAGCAGACATGAAGAAGTACTATTGGAATTCCTTATCACAGAGTCAAATCAATTGCTTCTGGTACTTCCCTTATCACAACATGGTGTGCAACCCATCACTAGAGAAAGTAACAACTTCTCTTAAGCTTGTTTCTGTAATTTACTCGCTTTTGAAAATCAATATGTAAGCATCTCTCAAACATATTTGTTTCATATATTAGACTACAGCTTTTACTGACTACACAAATATTTTTTTGTCAAAACGAAGTACCACACCTTTAATTTTTACTGTTACCCAAAAGAGGGTTTAGTTCTTTTGAATAACAGGATATCTCCTGTATATGAATATGCTATAGTTCATTTATGCCAAGAAAACTTCTTAAGCCTACTTTTTTCCTACCTATACTTCTGTAAAGCATAAAAATCTTTGGTAGAGTCAGCAGCTATATACACTAAATTTTTACATCTAATGCATAATTGTGATGAATAGAGCTTGAAGATGACAAATTCCAGTTAATTGACTGTGTCTTTTCCTAAACATTTCCAGTTATCTTCTAAGATGATGTTGGGGGAAAAAAGGTTTGGTTTTTCTTTCATTATTAGCAGTACTAAGCAATAGAACCATTTTTTATTTAATATTTTTCCTCATTTTCATTGTTACAGGGAAACATGCTTTAGAGCTTCTTATCTTGCTTTTAGGTGAATGTTTTCCTAAAAAACGTTATTGTTAGAATTCAGTCCTGTGTTAAGCATTTGTAAGAGAATAAGGCAAGTTCAGGAAAATTCTGATGGAAGTCATATAAGCAGACAGTACTGTACACTGGGCTAGATAACAGTTGAATAAAAGGATGCAGATAAAACAGATACTACTGAAACAGATACTACTGTAACAGTGCACACCAGCAGGAGCAGGTTCCATCTCTCCCTATTGCGCGTCCCCACAAGCCTCAGGAAAAGCATGGGAAACATCAGTGAGGACAGTTATACAGTTAGCCATCCATAATTTTGGGGGGTTGGATGTTTTCCTTTTTTTTTTTTTTTTACTTTGTTTCCATAATAACTACAAACCCTTCGATCTTAGAGGTACAGCTAGCCAGGAAACTAAATCTTCACAACAGGGAGATTGTCACATTTTCAAAAGAAGTTGTTCTGATCTAGAGTTCTTCTTCATCTACTTCTTCTCCCAAAATACCTTGTAAATTAAAATTCAGGATTGAAGACAGTTCAACCATTTAGGTATGAAAAAGTTTTGCAATTATAGCAAAGCTATACACCTGTGCGATGTTTTGTACCATGTGCACCTGTAATAGCCATCGCAATAGATGAAGGGTTAATATTTCATCCTATATTGAAATAAACATGCTGCTATACAATGCTGACTTTTCAAATAAGGGCACTTCTTTTTGATTAAAGACAGCCAACTTGTTCAATTCTTCAAGTCTGTGTCCCAAGCATAGTGCCAAGGTAGGAGATGTAGATCTTCAGACTTGATTATTTTTAGCGATAATAACCTGTATATTCTTATCTACAGAACATCTTAAAACTTTGTGTGACACTTTCGTGATGAAGACCATGAAGGCTTAATTGGGCTTACTTTTCTTATAGAAAAGCTAAAATACTACACCGTCTGTCCAACTAAATGTTCATTATTTCATTACTAATGTAATAATTAAATTTAAGGGACTTACTATTAAATACTAGCAAATTGTGTTAGCAAAAGCTGGTGGAAAGAAGAGTCAGAAACATATTCCACACCTGCTTCATACAGCTGAAAACACTCCTTCTGTACAGCAACTCACAGGTGAGGTTTCTGTCATTGCTTCCGGCAGGAGTTCCCCAGTTCCAGGCTTCACTGTGCATTTGGTGCCAGGCCAATCTGGACAGGGTCTGAGGATTCAGCATACACAGAGGCTTCCTGGGGTCAGGTCATCCAGATGTTCCTAAATGCAGGATCCTAAATGCAGAGTATATGCTTTAAATGCTTTCCTGTATATTAGATCTGTATATTAGATGTATTAGACCTTTTTTTTAATTCTTTTTTTTTTTTTTTTTTTTTTTTTTTAATCTAGGAGGGATCCTGCTTTAGTACTTAACCCACATGAAGTGACGCTTAAAATCAGTCATGCTGGTCAAGGTGGAGTTGTGATGTGGGCATTTCATGGCCTTGTTTTACTATAATGTAATCTAAGGACTGGTCTATAACGTAATTACAAATACTACAGACTGAAGGAGTGTGCTGGCATGGTTGAGAAGTTAGATCTACCTAAAGCAATCTAGAAGGGGGCTGGCCAGTACCCACATACCAAATCTAACATTTGTGAGCCCAGCAGGTGCTATATGTTCAGTGTTGCTTCATAAGCAATACTAGTTGAAAAGATTTTAAGAAAGCCTAGGCAAATCGCTTAAAGAGCTGTTCTGCCTCTCTGATCCTCGTGCATCTGGCAATGCATTTTACATGTTAATGGAGGAGGCCTGAGGCTGTTAATACGTCTTGGAGATGGAGAATTCATGTAAACAGGGAATTGCACAGAATGATATAGTGCAGGGTCTTGTGGGACTTCCACACTTTCAAATAATCTCATCGCATTATACTTTGGAAGGAAGTGCTAATTAAAAGTATAAAAGAGCGTATGTGGTATTGGTGAAGCTGTTATCCAAAGTTATATTGCTGCATCTGTTATGCACTGCAATTAGTCATAGTTTAATGAGAAAATAAGATATCTGAGGTATGCTCTTCTAAAACTACAACCCTATCCCTGCACTCCCTCCCCCCACCCAAGAAAAGCAGTCACAGCGCACCTGTAATGCATTAGGGGGAAAAGTATTTATAATTTCAGCAGGTGTATAACCTGCATGAGTACTCAGCTGTTGTAGTTTTGCTTTGATCCAGATACATCACTGAACTGCTTTGCAAGCTTTTAAAACTGGCAGCGACAATATATAGAGTTTTTGGTGTGGAACTGAGGAAGATGGGATCAGATGTTATATATAGATGTTCTTTGTATGGCCCACATTAACATGTCTTTTCGTATGACATACTGTCATAGGTACTTATCCTACTGGGATTTATTTTTTTTTCCAGTAAAATTGAGGAAAAAATATGAAAGATGCGTCTTGTGAACGTAATATTGTAATAATTGAACCTGCTGCAATGAAAAGGTAAATCACCGAAAATTTTTTAGATTTAAAAAAAAAAATTATCTCCTTTATAATGGCCTTTTCTTTCCTACAATGTTTTATATGTCCATGACTTTAGCCTATCTGTTTTGTTAAATGCTAACAGCGCTAATAGCTATTATTACTCTGGTTTCACAGTGTAAGTTATCGGGTTTTTGTGTTCTCCCCTCGGTATATGTAAGTTTTAAATAAGTTAATAAAAATGTGAAGATAATTATCATAACTACAATGACGAATGTAGTCAGGCTTCATCCAGACTAAGATTTCATGTGTAACATTTCACACCGCTGCTATCTGCAGTTCAGAGCCATGATTAGACATGAGATCGATAAAGGACTCTTGGACGTAAGCAGCATGCAGGAGTTCTTGCTGTTTCACTGTTACCAAAAATTGTTACAAGAAGTTATTAAAAAACCAATTAGTATTATTAGTGGTAAAATAATGTTAATATTAGGAAAAAGTAGAAAGAAATATGGAGTATTTTTCTATGTTGGTTCTGTGACGTGTGGCCCATTTTGGAATTTAAACTATAACTTACAGTGGTGCGATGATTCTTAGTGGCATCCAAAATCAACACTCTCTGCTATTCTACCCACAGAAGTCACAGCAGTAGAAAGGGGGAGAAAAGCAACAGTGGTACAGGATTTTCTTAAGAGCTGTTTCACGGTATTGAAATATAAAAGGACTGCACATTTTGATAAAAGAAAAAATTACTTAAGCCTTGTAATTTATAATGTTTTATGTTAGTGATGCTGGGTTTTTATTTTATTTTAATTGCTTAGTTACTCTATACTTACTGTGAGTTTGACATTTCTTGGTGCTTATATTTTCTTGTTGAATCCCCTCTTTCTGCGTGATCCTCTTTCCTTTATGAAATATTTTCTCTCCTGGGTAGAGAGACAGGCAGTTCTATCACGGAGGGGACCCAGGACCAGGGAAAAGAGGTGACCTCCCCAGAAAGTGTCTGAATTTTTCTGTATCCCAGTACCTTTTATTGCTAGGTCATCTTCCAGTTCCGTATGTATAAAATACATCGTAAAACTAAATAGATAGATGGGGAAGTTCCTATTTTGGTGTTATTAATGTGGGGTTTAGCACTTAAATACACCAGATAGCGTTTTCTTTTTCAGCTGCTATCGGAGGCTTACGGGATGCTGTTCATGAACAGTGTTTCAGAATGCTATACTCATAATTAGAGCTGGGTGAATTATTCATCCCAAACAATACTTACTATATGAATTTATGCTTCTCATTTCCTACAAAAGCACTAGTTATTATTACTCTTATTGAATAGGACAGCGTGCTGCTTGCTTAGGGCTCTCTATTGCTGGGTTACTAGAGGCACCTATGAATTTTGTATCCAGAGTCATTTGTTTTCCCTCAGAGATGATGGGGGATGCTGTTCCCTCGGGAGCAGCACTGAGGATGACTCCTGATGCTCTGCCTGGTAACGGGAGTTGTTGGCTGAAGCAAAGGAGAGGTGGCTGAAGGTGTGACCTTTCCCTACGGGGATGTATCTTCTGTCAGAATAGTTCACAACCTGTCATTCATATGCTTTGCTGATTCACTGGTGCTATTTTGATCTGGGCCAACACGTCTTCATGAATATTATTCATTGTGATCTTAGCACCTCCTTTTGAGGTAAGCAAAGCTTTTTTTGGCTCTGGCTTCCAGAGTGTTTGTAAAATGACCTGACTCGAGCTGGAGATGTTAATGTGGCCTGGCAGCTTGCCTGCTGCGTCCCATGGGGTGGGTAACTGCCTTTCTGTGGATCATCTGGCTTGTACACATCGTTGGGTACTGGGCTATGGCATGCATCGTGCTTTGCCCCCGGGGGACAGCTCCATCCCATCTAGTTGCTTGCTCCCCCTCAGGTGGGATGAGGGAGAGAATCGGAAAGATGGAAGTGAGAAAAATCATGAGCTTAGATCAAGACAGTTTAATAAGTAAAGCAAAAGCTGGGTACACAAGAAAAGCAAAATAAGGAATTAATTCCCTGCTTCCCATCAGCAGGCAGGTGTCCAGCCATCCCCAGGAAAGCAGGGCTCCAGCACGCCTATCGGTGATTTGAGTTGGCAAACGCCATAACCCTGAATGTCCTTCTTTCTTCCCCAGCTTTATATGCTGAGCATGCTGCTGTGTGGGCTGGGATCCCCCTTGGGCCAGCTGGGGGCAGCTGTCCCGGCTGTGCCCCCTCCCAGCCCCTCGTGCCCCCCAGCCCACTGGCTGCTGGGGTGGGGTGAGGGGCAGAAAAGGCCCTGGCGCTGTATAAGCAATAACTGAAACATGTTATCAACACTGGTTTAGTTAGGAATCGAAAACATAGCCCTGTATGGCCTACTTTGAAGAGAATTAACTCCATCCCAGCCACAACCAGTACAGCATGTTACCTCCTGTGTAGGTATTTAATCACGTGTCTAAGTCTTCGAGCCACCAAGTACTTCTGTGACTGCATGGGAGAAGGGCTGGTGTGAGAAGGAGCCCAGAATGTACAGCAGCGAGATGCTGTTGCCTCTTCTGATGGTCCCCAGCAGGGTCCTTGACCAGCCAGGTGAGGTGGCTGCTGCAGGGCTCCACCAGCCCTCTCTGTAAGCAGCATCTTTGCTGTTCACGGAAAACATTCTTCTCTAATTCTTGTTTTGCTCAGTAATGGTCATTTCTAATGCTGTGGGATTAAAGAAGTAATTTGGTATTGGCTTTGCTTCTTTTTGGAATGGCAAGTATTTTAAATACGAGAAAATTTTTGCAATGGTCCTATGGTGGTGGCCTGAAAGTTACTCTGGCAGTTGACCTGTGAAACTCAAGCTCTCTCTCAGATATAAGGAAAACGAGTTTTCCTTAAAGAAAGGATTAAAAGTTCCCCGTTCTCATGTTTGCAGATGTAAGTTTACAATAAGAGAACTATACAATCTAAATAGCTGGAATGCAAAAAAGTATTGCAAAGAAAATAGAAAGATTAGAGTCTTTGAGAAAATTATTATATTGCAGGCGTGGACTGTATCGTGGTATTTGTGAAGGTTTTTTTTTCTTGCAACTGTCTTCACAGAATGTCACAAAACAGGTCTGAAATGGTTTTGGGTGTTAGCTAATGATGATTATTCCCCAGTTTTTATTTTTTTAAAATTCCTGGTTTCAAATGCATTTGTGTGTAATAGCTATGTGGCTATGTGAGTCTGGGGAGTTGTACATCTCTTTTAATCATCCATTTCTGGCATGCAGAATACCAAATGCCAATAATAAACAAGCAATCTGGTGGTTTCATCTGTGTATACATTTTGCTTTATTCAAACATACAATTTTTTGTAGCAATTATTTTCTATTAAATTTAAAGATTTGGGATTTTTTTGGTCCTGTTTTTGTTGTTTTTTGTTTTTTTTTTTTTAATTTACCTTATCATTGCTTGATCTAGGAAAGACCAAAGACATTAAATGAAGGGTGAAGAGATGCTTAACAGAAAAAAATACATATAAAGACAAATGTATCTGATTGTTTACAGGACTGCTATACTCCTGATATTTTGTGTAAGGCTGATAAAAAAAATATTGATTGCCAGCAAAGAAGGGAAAATAATGCCATGCTTAAAATTTGTATTTTCTAGGAGTGGGATCCATTTCATACCATCAAAAAGATAAGATTATTTGTGTTGTGGTTTAACCCTAGCCAGCAACTAAGTATCATGCAGCTGCTTGCTCGCGCCTTCATGGTGGGATGGGGAGAGTTGGGAAAAGGTAAAGCCTGTGGGTTGGGTTAAGAACAGCTTAATAATTTAAATTAAATAATACTAACAGCAGCAGCAATAATAGTTGTAATGAATAGGAGAGGGAGAGAGAGTGGAATAAAATCCAAGGGGGAAAAAACCAACCCAAAACCCAAGTGATGCACACTACAGTTTTTACCACCTGCTGACTGACGCCCAGCCAGCAGTGATGGACCCCTCCTGGCCATCACCCCCAGTTTATACACTGAGCATGACGTTCCATGGTGGGAATATCTCTTTGGCCAGTTTGGGTCAGCTGTCCTGGCTGTGTCCCCTCCCGACTTCTTGTACCCCTGCTCTCTGGCAAAGATGGGAAACTTAAAAGTCCTTGGTTTAGAGTAAGCCCCATTTAGCAACAACTAAACCATCAGCTTGTTATCAACATTGTTCTTGTACTAGATCCAAACCACAGCGCTGCACCAGCTATAAGAACAAAAATAACTCTGTCCCAGCTGAAACCAGGACAAATTGTCATCCATGTGATGCACAAAATTCATATTGACCCAGAAGGTTTGTGTACCATTTAAGATTTACTTAAGCTCTTCCTAATAAGGGTTTTATAACCTGCCTCTTCTAAACCATAGCATCTCTGGAGATGTTACGGGATGAATGTGCGGTACATATTCTCCCAGAGACTAGGCAAATTTTGTACCTGAAGAGAATTTCACCTCTGTCTGTGAGCCACCACAGTTACAGTAGTATGTTTTCTGCATTCTCTAGCCAAATTTGTACTTACAGTTACCACTTCTTGCAAGAACTACAGAAAATCAGGGAAAAAAAAAAAAAATAGAAAGGAATGGCATGAATTCTGAGGGCCAGGATGTGGAATAAAATTTTTCCCTTTACAGAAGATCAAGTGATTTTCAAAAACCTGAAAGTTCAGGAGAAAAGCGGTTTCTGTCCATTTCGGTGGAAGACTGCATGTTGAGTTACAAGGGGGTATTTGGCCAACTTTCTACAAAAGACTGTAAGCCCTGTTCACCTGGTTAAGTACCAACAGTTAAAGCTGCAGAATTACAAAACGAAGGTTTGTTTCTTGTTTTATTTATGGAGACAAGAGACAGAGCTGCAATACAAGAGACCTGAATTTTACTCCTGGTTTCTTCCCCTGACATACCACTGAAAAACCTTGTGTGACCTCTTTCTCCACTTACTACTTTTGTCTTATTAATATCCAGGAAAATTACATCTCCTACTGTATTTGATGTAATACTGTCTAACAAAGAGGTTCGAATTTCAGCTGATGCCTCTACATGTTAATATAAATTATAAAAAAAACCAATTATAAGCCCAAAATCACAAAATCATCCATCATCTGGTTCGCAATGGCTCTGGAGCACAGGTTTCTCCAAGGGTTTGGTAGAGCTGGAAGCTGACACAAAGGAAGTAAGCTGTGGGAAGGACGGGAGGAAAATGACGTAATGGAAGTAGGGCTCAAGGGCTTCATAGCCCTGCAGGTGTTTCAAATGAGGTAGAATATTTCAGCAAATAAGCCTCTCTGGCCACATCACTGCTAAAATTCCTGTAATAGGTGTAGGATGATATGATTCTACTTACGTTAAGTTTTGGGTGTGCGTGTGTTTCTTGGATTTATTTTTTGTTTGGTTGGCTGGTTTGGGGTTTTTGTGTGTTTTGTGGTTGTTTATATATATCTATACAATTAAAGCAATGCCTCAGTGTCTCTACCTAGAGTCTGTGAAGTTAACAAAATCCTTCGTGTGTCAGAATGCAAGTAATATCACCTATCTTCTGAATTCCTCTTCTACAGATATCCTTTCTCTCCATTTATCTCCTTCCTTTGCCTTAAGAAAAAATCCTCTCAAGTGCTAAGGAACCTGTAATTCCTCTGAAATGAAAGATTTTCCTTGGTTCTTTCTCTTGGCTTTCCTTATTAAACTATTTCAAATATTTAATTTTTATTTTAAAATGAGGAATAAGAAATGGAGATGATGTGACCTAGTTTTCTTCTCATTATTATAAGATATTTTCAGTGATTCTTAAGAGGATTTCCTGAAACATCCTTTCCAATATTCCGCTTTCCTTCCCAGGATCTCATTTTTTAATATTTATGAAGAACCTGAAGCTGACCTGAGTTTTAGATATGTCACTTTATAAGGTGATACAAACTCAGTGCGAGCAAATGTATATGCTCCGAAGCCAGAAACAGACTCTGTGTGTGGGAGGGTTAAACAAGCATTTGAGACGCAGTAAAAGCTTGCTTTGCTAGGAAGACAAAAAAATAGATATTGTGAAGTAGAGTACTTAAAGTTCAGCGTTTTTTCCCTGTTAGTGTCATCTTGTACCACAGAGCTTGTGGTAGCTATAGATGAGAGCAGACTTTGAAGCAGGGTAACCTATATACAGCAGGCATGTTTTATTTTGGAGGTAGTACTCCATTTAAACCTGGGGGTGAGGTTAATTGCAGTGCATACAGCAAAACCAGGTGTCTGGTGTTTTCTGATGCTCCCTTACCATCTTGGAATTTTACTGAAATAAGTCTGACTTAATTTATTTTTCTTTTTTTAGTGGAAATTGGAGTTTATTTAAATAAAGTTTGTAAAAACACATTTACCATTTTAACTAATGAAGTCTAACTAGTGAAGTCTAGTGACTTCAACCATCTCTTAGCTAAAGCCAGGCATCCACCTTGGAGTACACCTTTATCCATGGGAAGATCAGACTGGTCCCGGAGACAGATGTTTCACTTGTTTTTCACAGAGATTTTATTTTTTTAGGATCTAAATCTTAAAGTGCTGAAGTTATCTGCAAAATAGGGAACTGTGGTACCATTTACAAATGCTATGACCATCATCACCTGAATCTTTTTTTATTTCTTTCAAGTTTATTAAAACCTTAATTATGATATCATAAATTGCCTTAGCTGAATCTAAGCCACAAGTTCTAAAAGGAGTGAGAGAGATGAACCTCTTAGTTTGTTTCATCTTTCATGGTAACAAGTACAGTAACATTTAAGTGACTGACATTTTCAAGTTCCACTGATGACCTGCACTTTTTTTTTTTTAACAATAGTTCCTTTATTAAAGACCCAAAATGTCACCATTCTCTTTTTCACTTCTTCCCCTTCCCTCTTGCCTTTATCTGCCACAAAGCTCATTCTTCCTCCAGTCCCTGTGCTTTCTTCTCCAGTCCTCCCTTTCCTTCCGTGCCTTATCCTTCGCAATGGCGAGGTCCTGCTTTGCCCCTGGGCAGTTCCTGGGGGATGCCAATGTCAACCCACCTCAGTATAACGCCCAGCATTACCTGCCGGGGTCAGCTGTACATAGCGAGTCTCATTGCTAACAAGCAGGTTTGCTGCCTGCAGAGCAGCAAGTGGCTTTATCCACCCTCTGGAGAAGGGGTCTGCAGGGGACAGGGGCTGACTGGTGGGTGGCAGAGGGGTCCCCTTGCAGGGAGTCATTTGCCTGGGGAAATTTTTGGGGAAGATCCTAGAAATTCAGTAGGTCTACTGGCAGCTGCTGTGCAAGGTAGTTCTTGTAGCTGCTTTTGAATTTATAGGGGACTATTTCTGACAAAATGAGGATGTTTGGGAGTTCAGTCTTAAATATAGGTCTCTCCTCTGGAGAAGATAGTTTTTCATAACAAGAGTTGGAACAAAGACAAAGTAAGAACTTTGAAGGAGGAATTTCTTGCAAAATGTTTCTCCTTTCTTGAATTTATGTGGCAGGACAAAGCCCTAAAGACTGTATAGAACCTGGATCTGAAAAAAGCTAGAAGTCACCTTAGCAGAAGGCAGCCAATGTTTCTGATAAAACATACAATTTGTATTTCACTTGATTTTTCTTCTTCACAGGAACATTAATGAAAGGATCATATTTGCTGGCTAAGTTAGAGTGTGGCACTGTAAATAATTAGCTTAGCATTGCCTTGGGAGGTTTGCTTTAAAATGCAAGCAAAACAAACGTGATGTAAAGATTTCATTCCTCTCCTAGAGCTTCCCCACCAGTCAGTGTTTCAGCCAGAGAAAGCCTGTTTCCTGCAGACCTGGTACTTACATCAGGAATGAGAGGTGCTGACACACAGAACACCTCTCCAGAGAGTGCCAAGCTCTGTTTGTAAGCCAGCAGCATTTTGGGCTTACTTCTCCCCCCAACCCCCACCCCCCCACCCCCCCGCCCCCCCTTCCCCTTTAAACACAAGTCCTGAAATTTACTGTATTATTGAGGCAAATCTGAGAGATGATATATGTGTTGACACTTCTGCTGTATGAAGGATTTATTCTTAATCCAGAGTCTCTGCCAGACTCTCACTGGTAAGGGCACTGAGGAGAAGTGGGTATGATCGTTATCAAGGCTTAGTTTGTCATTGAGACTATTTTGCAATGTACGCTTAATAAATGCAAGTTTTTTATTAAAGAGGAGATTTCTGAGCCTTCCATAAATAAAGCACTGTTGAAACCACCGGCTTCTGATCACCGCTGTGCAGTGAAACCAGTTTCTTTTTCAGCTTAAGTATTCTCTGGAACTTGATTGATTTTTATATTGTGCTTTGCTGCCTGAACATGGGTTCCATCTTCCCAGATGAAAACCTGATACCGTTTCTTCATGGAGCTCTGGACACATGATGACATTTGAAAAGAAAATGTCATTTTGTGTCTGCTGAAGGTGCGGTGAGATGTGCTAACCTGACAGGTCTGGAAGCTGGTGCACAATCGGTGAAATTCATGTTAAACTGCAGGGTAAGGGTTGCTTAATTCAGTAATCTCATGGATGCTATTTGTTGCAAATGTCATCTTGATTGGCGTTGGTTTTTCTGTAGAGCAAGAGCAGGTGCGCTTTCAAGGACTGTGTTATTTTGCAGGGAAATGTCCTGTGTAAATGAAACTAGAAGTAATCATGGCTTTTGCATGCTTCTCTAGAAATGAAATGGGATGTGGTTATTCCATTCGCACATCATCCTGTGACTTATAACTGGCAATTAATAATTAAATTTTTCAAAGAGAAAATGGAGGACGCAGTAGCATCTCTCACCATCGCCATATATGAAGTACTGAGTGCTTGGTTTTAGGAGCAATAAACCAGGGGCTTGTTTGAATTGTAAAAACACAAGCTGAAAAGTGCTGACTTCAGTGTGAGGTAGATAGGATGAGTTAAATAGAAAAAGTTCAGCTCCATCTCACATAAAGTTTGCACTGTCTGCACTACCCTCAATAACCTTGCTTGCGTGATGATATTTTTTTTTTTTACCTTCTGTCTATAAAGGCCTTAATGATATATAACATAAACGCTAGCAATTGCCTTCACTGTATTTTCAAAAGGTTATTTTGTTAGAAACTTTTGTCTGTGTTTTCTTGCAGTACTTGAATTCTTGTGCATTTGCAAGGTGGTTTGCTGATATTTTTTTTTTATTATTATTATTTTATTTTAGCTTCTGAGAGTCCCCTCAAAACAAAAAAGACACCTGAAAAGTACTTAAAGCTTAAGTGCAGACAGTCTTTCTCCATGCAACAGGCAAGGAGCCTTGGCAGGGATTAGCCCCTGCCCCGTCAGAGCTGGGAGCAGCAGCTCAGCCTCTGGGCTGGCGGTGGGAGCCCACCCGAACCAGCCGGCCAGGGCACGTGCCCCATCCCCCTCCTGGCCCATGGAGGTGGCCTGCCAGCCCTCATGTCTTGCACCCCTTGGGAAGAGCTGCAGAGCTGCTAAGGAGAATTTTGCAGAGATGGTTTTGTCTGCGCGGTGCGCTCGTTGCTAAGATCTCAGAGGATCAAAACCCTAAATAAACGTGTTATCTTAGTCTATTCTCAGAAACCAAATGTAATGCATCTTTTATAGTGTTCTGGTGCTTGAAGCACCCAGTTGGCTTTTCTAAATTCAGTGCTCATGGGGAATAAAGCTATCACAGCCGGCGTGTTTCTTTTAAAATACGGGCTCTAGAGCCTTCACACCTTCTCAGTCATGTTCTGAGGGATTCGGGGTCCTACTCCGAAGGGAGGGTGTTGCCCTCTCCCTTTCCTCTCTGTTTTCTTATCTGTTGGTGAAAAAGGGAGGTAAAATACTGATATCTTAGGATACAAGAAAGTTGAAGTAAAAGCTGAGAAAACCAGGATTAAACCAAAAGGCTGTTAATCCTATTAGAACCGAATAAAACAAAAAGAGTGAATATTTTCAGCCTTTTAACACTTTAATTTTTTAATATTTGAAGTGGTGTGGTTATCTTTTCTGGTTATTAATACTGTTCCTAAATGTAAATCGAAGGTCAAGATGGCACTGTGAATACAAAATATGATACTTTGAGTAGCTGTGCATTTTATTGGGGAAGGGAAGGCTGTGAAGGTAGCCAGGGTTGTGTTTATTCTTTTAAGGCATGGCTGACAGAAAGAAATGCAGGAGGTGGTGCTGGGTCTAGTTATGCTCTTTTAAAAACCGGTCCTTTGCATCAAACTCTGTTGCAGGGCAGTGAAACAAAATAGAAACAAAAGCCACTGAATTTTCTGTGCCACAGCAGAAGAACAGAAGAAAGCCACCTCGCAAAGTCTACTCAGGGTCTCTGCTGGTAGACGGCATCACCTGAAATCTTTTTCTCATTCAGATTAACAGAATGATATGTTATCTAGCCTAACAGACCACTCAGGTTTTTAGGAGATACCACGCTGCTATGGTCCCAGAACAATTTTTATGGGAGGAGTGGGTTTCAGGGAGAAAAGTGCTTCCTTATAAAGCCAGCCTAGCAAAAGACGCTGGCAGCAGACATCACAGGCTGCCAACGCTAGCGCCGTGCTTCTGTACACCTGCAGCTCCGCTCTGCTCCTCACCAGACCCGAGTCCATTGGCACTAGGGTTTCCCACAGAATTTAAGCAATCCTCAGTATTCTATTCCCTTTCATTTTCACAGATGCTAGGGATTTTATTGCTTAGACTGAAGAAATTGCTTACGAGTGGGGCTTTGAAGGCACCTCACTGTGTGGTGGATCCAGTTTCCCAAGGAGAGCCACAAGCAGCAGTACAACTTCCAGATGATCTAACTTGCATCTTCTGTATTCATGGTTATTTCATTGCTTTTTTTGGAGTCCACCTCTCACTGGAACCTGTTCTGAGTAACCTGCTATATTCTGTAAAAAAGCAGACACCTTTTTATGTATTTATTCTGTTCTTGTCAAGATATCAGAAATAGCCAGAGGGAACTGGTCTGCTATGGAAAGAAAATGAAATTTCTAGTCTGCTTCATTTATTTGGATGTATTCAAAACAAAACCAAACTTTTTATGTGCATCCTGTAGACTTTTTAATATATGAAGTATGTGCACTTGGGTGAGTGTGTACAGGCTTACGGCTGAGCTGTTCCTGTCTATTAAAAAAACTTTGTTATTTAAAAAAAAAAAAAAAGTTTCTTAAATATCTGCCACACTTGTACTTTAATATCACATCATATTAGCCAAATCAATTATATGAAGAATTTATTCATAACATTTAGTTCAAACTTGTTTATTAATTGAATTGCCTTTCAACTAATTAAATAATGATTACCACCAGCAGTGCACCCAGCATGAGGTTTGTGGGGTCTCCTTTAACAAGTTTGCTTCTAGATTTTGGTTGAGAGTGTAGAAAAGTAGTATTTTGAAGGGAGCTGATTTGACGTTTTTATAAGAGCAGCATTTTGTGAGATTTTTGACTACATGGCAGAGCAGCCTCTATAAAGATCTATTTGGCTAAGTAGCACTTCTTAACTCCAAAAAGGGAAAATAATTAAAAAATGACTACTCAAGTGAGTGGAACAAGAACAAGGAAAATAGTCTTAAGTCCTGGGAGACAAATAGTTAGCTGGAATTCCAGTGTCAGTGTATGAACATGCCACACACCTTCAGCATCATTGATGTTCTGTGCAAGCCCTGTCCTGAAAAGGTACTTATGTTTTGTTGTTTGTTTTTTTTTTTTTTCTTTTGTAATATAAATATTACACAGTTCTTGCTCTGCTGCTGAATTTCTGCAGGGGTATACTTTTCCCTTCATAAGTGTTAACTTTTTTTTAGAATGATAAAATAAGTGGCAGCTGTGGAGATTTTTTATGTGATCTGTGGAGATCAAAAAAAAGAGACATTTTGTCCTGCACCACGTTTTTATCCATGTTTCTTTGTGGGCTCGTGCTAGTTGCTTCTATCAACTTCCATTCCATACCAGAAATTAGAGGGATACATGGTATCTGTTGCTTGATTCAGAGTTTTCTACAGTATCATCCTCAGAAACCTCATATTGGTGTATCTGGTTTTTCTTTTCCATTTTACAAAAGCATCTCTCTCTTGCTAAAGGGTTTGTATTTAAGATGGCAGAATGGATTGGTAGGTTGAGAGGAAGGGACACAGGGCTGTCTAAATACTTTCCCTTTTCCATATATTTTAATCATTGGTAGGGACAGTGGTGAAAGGAACATTGGTTTGAATTTTTTTTTTTTTTTGAGCGTCATTAGAATTCCTCTTTGGACTTTGACTTATAGTCATCAGCTCAAAAAATGAAATCTAAGAAAATGCAATTCCCTATCTATTTAGTAATTACTGTAGAGGTTGAAGAGATACAAAGACATGACACCCTAGATATTTTATTCTGTAATACAGCTAAAAGGAGAAAACAGGTGGTCTTCTGGAGAAAGGTTGTTTAAGATTTCTTAAATACAAGTAGCTAGCATATCTGATTGCATGTGTGTAACTTCAGACATTGACAGATAAAATATACGCATCCTTTTAAAATACAGTTTAAAAAATTAATTCTACTTCTGTGAGCTCTCTGTTGTGTTTCCTTTTTCACGTTGAAAATGTAGGAGAAACATACTTCCAGTTGTTCAGTATTTTAGACAAAAACCTAACAAACTAAAAAAAAAGCTTAAAAAAGAAAACAAACACCCCCAAAACCAATTAACAATTGTTAATTCAGGATTCAGTTAATACTCCTGATTATTAAAAGTGACCATGTTAGCTCAGAAGAAGTCCTGATGGAAAATCAGGAGGTGATTGGTGACAGCAAAAGTGGCTTCATTAAGGGTAAATTGTGCCTGACAAGTTTGGTGGTCTTTTATGGTGGGGATAAAGCATTGATGTATCAGGGAAGAGCAACTGATATCATCTAACTGGGCTTGTCAAAGCATTTGACCCTGTCCCTCATGGCACCTTTGTCTCTAAACTGAAGAGACATGGATTTGACAGGTGGATTACTCTGTAGATAAGGAACTGGCTGGATAGTTTCAGAGTTGCATTCAGTGGCTCAATGTCCAAGTGGAGACCCATGACAAGTGGCTTTCTTCAGGGTTTCATAGTGGGACCAGTGCTGTTCAACATCCTTATTGGTGACACAGACAGTGGGACTGAGCCCACCCTCGGCAAGTTTGCTGATGACACCAAGCTCGGTGGTGTTGTTGACACACTGGAGGGAAGGGATGCCAGCCAGGGTAACTTTGACAGGCTGGAGGGGTGGGCTCAGATGAACCTTATGAAGTTCATCAAGGCCAAGTACAAGGTCTTGCATGTCAGGGTATCCCCCAGTATCAGTTAAGGCTGGGTGGAGAATGGATTGAGTAGCCCTGAGGAGAAGGACTTGGGGGTGTTGGTGGACGAAAGGATCAACACGGCCCAGCAATATGTGCTTGCAGCCCAGAAATCCAACCAAATCCTGGGCCGTGTCAAAAGAAGCGCGACCAGAAGGTCGAGAGGTGATTCTCCCCAGAGACCCCATGGGGAGTGCTGTGTTGAGCTCTGGGCTCCCAACATAAAAGGACAGGAACCTGTTGGAGCAAGGGCAGAGGAGGGACACAAGGATGATCTGGGGGCTGGAGCCCCTCTCCTGTGCAGACAGGCTGGGAGAGCTGGGGTGGCTCAGCCTGGAGAGGAGAAGGCTGCGGGGAGACCTGAGAGCCCCTGCCAGTGCCTGACGGGGCCCTGCAGGAACGCGGGAGAGGGGCTTGTTACAAGGGCGTGGAGTGTAGGACAGGGCGGTGGCTTTAAACTGAAAAAGGGTGGGTTTAGGTTAGATAGAAGGAAGAAATTCTTTTCTGTGAGGGCGGTGAGACACCGGTACAGGTTTCCCAGAGCAGCTGTGGCTGCCCCATCCCTGGCAGTGCTCAGGGTCAGGCTGGACGGGGCTTGGAGCGACCTGGGCTGGTGGAAGGTGTCCCTGCCCCTGGCAGGGGGCTGGAATGAGATGGTCTTTAAGGTCCTTTCCAACCCAAACCATTCTGTGAGTCTGTGATCCAGCACTGTGTTTCTGACAGGTGAAAGATTGATGCCAAGAGAAGAATATAAAAATGTGGTGATCGGTCAGTGATGTTTCCCTTTAACACTCACCCAGCCCTTGGCAACGTGCACCTGGGAACCCTGGATGGTTTTTCCAATGGATTTTCTCATCACTGATTGAATCAACAAGAGTTTTTAGTGAACAGTGCTACCTCATTTGGTTTGTATTCAAGTCACCACACGCTCCCTTGCTTGGGAGCCCAGCTTAGTTCACACTGAAACCCAACCCATAGTAAAATGCTGCCTATAAATTCCCAAAGCCCACAAAATAATCTTTTGAAGTTCCTTGAAGGTGTATTAGAATATAATGGCAAAATCATGTATTCACTACTAAACTATGTATCTCCTGTCATTACTGGGGTATCACTATGTATGGAACAGAGCTCAGAGCCCTGTAATTGAACCTCATCAGCTTGATTTCTCACAGAAGTCTCCCCAAGTGATATATGGTGTTATATATATAAGTACAGGTATTCATATACATCTGTTTATATTTATTAATGGATCTTAAAAAAGTCTTAAGTGTTTTGGTTACAGTCTTAAGGTTTTTTGCAGCTACACATCTTAATTTTGCTTCCTTGCGCTATTTTTGCAATATTTTTTTCTTTTTTCTTCTGGGGCTCTGTTTTCTTTCTCCCAAAATATTCAGAATGGAAAGGAGGGAGAAAGAGCTGGGAGCTGGTGAGGTGAAGGAGAAACTTTCAGAAAATTAATTTCCTTTTCCATTTAATCTTTTATCCTCTGTGAAGAATGTCAGTGTTGTGCAGTAAAGCAACATTTGGTCACAGATTGCTTTTTATTTTGTAGATTTCTGCAGTAAGAGAATTCTTACTGCTAGTATCCCGCATTCAGGATGACTGCTGTAGAATTTGACTTTGCAAGCACTGTAGCTATTAAAAAACATCTCTAAGGGATTTTGGTTTGTTTGGTTTTTTGTTGGGTTTTTTTTGTTGTTTGTTTGTTTGTTTTTTGGTTTGGTGTTTTCTTTTTTTTAAAGGTATATTGCTATTTGAACAAATTTGATCTGAAGCTGCCCCTTGGAAACTGAAGTTCAGCTTTTTATTTCATTTCTTAGCTGTTTTCTTGGCTTTTTCTTCCCCATCAGCAAAACTAACCCCCTCAGGAAGGTAGCAGAATGTAAACAAACTCCATATTCCCAATATTATTTCCTGATTTATTTTTTTTTAGATTAGCTTTTTTTTTTTTTTTTTTTTAATGCAATTGGAAGAATTGTTAATGCATAGGTGCAAAGAATTAAATATATGAGGAAAAGCCACATAAAGGATTTGTATACGGAAAGCCTTATGTGCTTTCTACTGTGCACAGCTGTGGACCTATGATCAATAACAATCTCTTTTTCAAAGAATCTGGCTGTCTTTTGAAGTTAACATCAGATTTTATTCCTCAATAGAATACCAAAAAGATAAAACAAAATGAGGAAATAGCCTCCCAGGTGCTGTTTTGATATCCCACTTGTGGGCATCTCCTTGGTAATACCAACCAAATTAGATAGGAACAAAACAAATCTATATGATCTTGATAAATGCTGCAATTATGTATTGATTTCTTCAGCAGGCCTTTTACACGTTGTTAATAGCTGTGGTTGAAAGAGGCTTACCTCACAATTTCTGGTCAACTGTAATTCATGCTCCAGCATTTCTTTGGAGTTGACTGACTGGCCTGTAGTTATAGTTTACATCCTTCTTTTATGTCCTTGGTTTCATACGTGTCTGCACGATCTAGTTAGACTGTGGAGGCGAGCTCAGGACCATAAATCCCTCCTTCACGGCAGTACAGCCTTGTGTGCCCCGTGTGCATCCGTAATGTGCTGGAAGTCTTGAAGTCTCATAGAGAGGCAGTTGCATCTCTTTTTTTTGCAAAGGATGAATTCTGACTTCTGAACTTGCTTAAAGTAGTTCAGATATAGGAGCAGAAATCTGAGAAGGATGGGGATATTGCATTATTGTTCAGATTAATTTCACTGACTTTAGCATCTGAAAATGTTCTGCATCTAACCTGAGCTAATTGTCTAGGCTGATTCTATAGCTGTGGGAAATGACAGTGAAGGTACTTCTCATTCTTTTTCAGTTTTCACCAGACCCCTCCTCATCCACCCTGGATAAGTCTTTTGCAGAAAAATATTGATGGGAAGGAACTAGGACACAACTGGGTGCAGGGTGGTAGGAGAAAGCGGAGCAAATGTTTTATGGTAGTGTCCCTTCGCTGATTCTCTTTGAACATCGTTATGCTGAAGAGGAGCTTTCCGTCAGCATAATGTTATAAACAGCCGAGGTCCCTTGAACTGGCAGACTTGCTCCCAGCCTCAGTCAGAGGAAGGATTTGTTTTTCTATGTGTGCAGAACCCAAAGGTTTTGTTTCCCTCACAGAAACTGGAGTGCTGAGCACTTCTCTGCCATCTCTAATATACTCCTGCCAAAAGTGAGGTTTGCAGAATCATTCCAAAAGGCAGCTTAGAACAGGAGTTCACCACCCAAAAGGGAATTTCACAATGATAATACAGATAGCAACCTGCATTCTTTTCACAGGTGAAAAATAGCACCGTGCAAAGGAAGCTAGGAGATTTTGAGGAAATGAGCCCTGGGAATTTCTGACTCCCAATTCATGCAGAGCTGACCTTTTAAGAGCACAGGACATGGAGTTATCCAGTGTTTAAGAGCTCTCACCAGCTTCTTGTCATTTCAAGGAACTGCATAAAATGAGGTTGATCAATACCTTTGTATTTTATATGAGAATTACACAATGAGAAGCTCAGCGAATGTGTGCCTTTTAAGATTGGTTGTTCCCTTGTAAAAAAAAAAAAAAAAGCTGATATATAAAATGTGAGACACAGTAAGTATATTTAAAAAGAATAAAAAAAAAAGAAAAAGAAAATACCAACAGTACAGAAGCATTTAGGATCTTAGCTTCTCAGATACTAGAGAATTAAGGAACAAGTGAAACATTAGGAGCTCTAGAATTCATGGGTCATTCTTTTTTTACTTGATAGGATCCTTACGAAGAAAAGAACACCAAAGAAGTATATAAGTGCAGCATTCAGTATTCTGTATGCAGTACTGTAACAGCTGTGATTTCTAGGACAGAAATTAATCAAAAGACTTTGTGGGAACTGCAAAGAGCAGGGAAAAAGACATTCAGGATGGAGGAATTAGGCGGAATTATAATGCACTTGATATCGTAAGTTGTTAAACCTTTATATACTCATAAACTCATTACCTTTTGCTCTGCAACAAAACTTCACAAAGCACAACATAGATTTTGTGTCTGGTAGGGATTTCATCTACTCAGACAGGGGGGGAGAAATGGGGACTTCAGCATACATACAGGATCCTTTCACTAAATAAAAGGAAGATGCCTACAGTCAAGCTTTGAAAATAGGAAACAAATTAGGTAAATTTTGGGTTATTACTAAATGTTTTCTATTATGGTTTGATCATCTATTGTCTTGATACTGTTAAGTGAGAGCAAGAGAGTCATTGATTCAAGTAATTGTGGTTTAGACTATCAAAACAGACATAAAGGAAATATTCATTATCTCTTTTCTTGTTTACAAAGCAGGGTTTTGCCAAATAGATGTGACAGTGCTATGTAAAATTTGGAAATTCTTAGTCATGTATTGATCTAAGTCTAGAATTCCTTTGAGATGTGTTCTCAAAAAAAAAAAAAATCATTCCACTTTTAGTGTGTCTACCCTACACAGCTGAAGTCAGAGTCTTTTAGGTATGATTTTATTTGTATTGGGACTATAGTTGTATAGTGCTGTGCCTGTTTCATCTTTGTAAATGACACAAAGTGTGTAGCAGTCAGTCTTCTGAAACTGCAGGTGAGAATATAACCTTATCAGATATAGCAGGATACTATACAGAAGAAATAGATCAGGGGATACATGGGTGACACACAACAGAGAACTGTAGTTACTGTATACATACATAACTCCTTTTATTTTGTATGATGCTCATATAGATGTATTTTAGTGGGTCTGACAGTAGTTCTTGAGATTAGTATTTAGTACCTAATTAACTAAAGGCTGACGTACAGCTCTGTCAAAAGCATCGTCCAGCTTTGCTGTCTCTACAATGAAAGGGTGTTTGGTAAAATATGTATTGATTTCCTTGGGCCAAACATGCAATTGTCTGAAGTGATAATTCTTTACGAGAAAGCTACCAGGCTTCATTCCTTTCTGAGGTGCAGGTTCAACACCATCCATCTTATAGCAGGGCTTGGAACAGCCAAGACTTGACGTTGTAATGCATTGACCCTTCATTCCCTCAGCGATTGCTGCAAACAAATTGCAGAGGTCTGATAGGTTTAGCTTGTTGCAGGTTAAAGATCAATGTTCAATGAACATACAAGGCAGGCAGACTAGCTTCTCCTTTATTCCCATTAATTTTGAAAAAGGGTTGTCTGTAGGTGAATTGTTTGGCTTATGTGCGAATCTATAGCAAGCTGGAGCAGAATTCCAGATACAGTTAAGAGACACTTTGATAATATGAAGGTCTATCACGAGGGCAATTTCCAGTCTTTTTCACTGTGAGATCAAAAGAACTCTGCATAAACTAATAGCAAACCACTTTCTACTGGGCTTAATGAGGGATGGATGAGTTGAAAAGGGGTATTTTGGAGGAAATTAGGTTCTTAAGAATGACAGAGCAAAGAGAAGACTGCAAAGGCAAAAAAAACAAGTGGAGAACTCATTTCGTAGATTGGTGTTTGCTTTGTATGGTTTTTGTTTGTTTTGGGTTTTGTTGGGTTTTTTATTTGTTTTGTTTGTTTTTGTTTTTGTTTTAAATGTAATCACCCTCCAAATTTGTTTCATTCAGTTCTGTCAGCAAGCGTTACTAGTGCTATCTGCCGCTTTTCCCACTGCCAGTAATCTCCCCAGATCCCAAGGGGTGCATGTGTCTCAGGTTTGTGTGAACTGCTATGTTCTGCAGCTCTTGTTCTCTAGCGTGTTGTACAATCATCCCACAATACAGCTAGGAATTGCACACTTAATCTACAAAAAGACTAAAAATATCACAGCTCTGATGAGCGAAACTTTCACTTGTGTATGAAGTATATGACTTGAATTCTCCCTACTATCTGCAGCTATGATTCATCTTTCAGTCTTATAGGTTTTCTTTTTTTTTCTCATACACAATAGCAATCTTGCTCATTTTCAGCCCTCTAGAAAGTTAAATCTTTACCTGCATTTTTCTTATAAAACAATAGCTCCAGCTCCTGCATGTGTCTCCTTTTTGCCTCTGATATAATATTTCTTACATTACTTTCTCATAAACCCTTTTGGATATACCTTAATCAGTTTTTGTTTCTAGCTCAGTTTTAGAACCAATCCAGTATTTGTAGCTCTCATGAAGCAAAGCACGTATTTCCCCTTAAACACTCTAAAAATGCATTCTACTGATTCTCAAAAGTAGGAAATTAAGTCGTGTTTTTTCTGCGTTTTTTTTTTTATTTTTCAGATTTATATTGAGCAGAATTTTGTTCTCCAAGGGTAAATTATAGCCCTGCGTTTGGGGTGATTTTACTTTACAAAATTTCCCCTTATTTCTAGCTATCTGATTTACATGTAATTGCAGAGTTAGAGGGATTGTTTGTTTTGGTTTGTTTTTTTAACAGTTGCTTTTAATGACAGGTAGGAAAAAAAACGTATCAGCCTTATGGTCAGTTTGGGAAAAGAGAATCGCTACATTTTCTAACTATCACAGTGATGAGAGTTTGGTGATACACAGTACAGTTAGCCAGAAGCAAGAATATTATTACCAGGAGAGACTGAGAGAGAAAGGTACAAATAACAAGAGAGATGCTGGGATCTCAAGTAAATTATTCAGCTTGCCTCCAGGCCCTGAAACAAACCCGGTGTCAATTCACAGGCACCACCCTGAAGTCAGTGAAACAAGTTTTGATCTATGATCATCGTGATTATTTGAGAAACACAGAGCAGTAATGCTATGTCAGCTGCCTTTCAGTCCACCAAACAGTTTCCAGCTTGCATATCTACACCAAAGAGAATTTGGTCCTCCAAGGGTATCTCATAGCCCCATAGTACTGGTGGCTTTAGGTTACAAAGATTTTCTTTCTAGCTACTTTTTATGATATCTGTTGTATTTAATTGTGGAGCTGATTTGGTGGAAGATTCTACATATCTCAATGCACTCATGGTGTATCATCTGTCTGCCTGAACATCTCACAAATTTAAGTCACCGACTTCAGTTTATCTAGGTTTAAGCATGCTGCTGCATCAAGAAACAGTTTGGTAATTTGCTGACATTGTTCATTTAAAAAAAAGTTGTGTTTTTTTTTTTTTAATAAATTGAGAAACTATTAATACTGGGTGAAAGGACCTGGAAAACTGCTTTTATGGAAGCAATCTGTTACATGAATTTCTTTGTTGCCATCCAGCAAGGTTCAAAATCGGAAGATGGTTTTGCACTCCATCCCAACACCTTTCTCAACCTCAATCTCTTCCTCCTCCTGAGGCATGGTTTCCTGGTGCTGATACTGTCTCTCTAGGTCAAGTAGCTTGCTTTACAGCATCTGAAGTAACACAGAGAAGACGATGAAGTATTGCACTAGTTGGGTGCGCTGCAACATGGTGATTTACACCTTCCTCTTCAAAGTGTTTCTCATACGCCAGGATCAGAGAGAGACTGGTTGAATTACTGGCATCTAGTGAATTAATAGCTGCAGGGTAGCAGATGGCTGTTCAAGCCACTCCATGGTTGTGCTTTAGACAGCTGTAAATGCACACAGCTGTGCTCGTCATCTACTGTAGACTGGCCTTCCTACATACTACAGAGCAATATTAATGTGTAACTTTGTACCCTGAGAAGGGCCAGTTTTCCTCTTGGCGTACCTCTTCAGTGCTTCATTTAAAATGAATCTGTTCTGGTAAAACAGGTTTTAATATAGACCCCACAGCAGATGCCACCTTCTCCAAGACATCTCTCTTTGTTGGTGAACTCATAAATCCAAATCAAATTAGTTTAATCAGTGCATGAGCTGTGTAGGGTAGCCTTTCTGACCTGAGCGCCAAACTGAAATAACTTGTTTTGAAGGCAGAGCAGCTCTCGCATTGCTTTTCTGTCAAATACCTGTGTACGAAATGTGTAAAGAGGTTGTGCTGTATTCAGCCTGACCGATTAATATGTGCCACTAGTGCACACACATCTTGTGCCGGTGTGTCACATAGGTGCACCTGTTGATGAACAGCCTTACTCAGTGGCACAGCGGTAAGTGTTATTGCATTACCAACCCAGCACAAAATTATCTGCGTTATTTTTTTTTTAGCAGATACCTTTTCTTACATTTTAACAGGCAGAATAATATTTCTAGGTTTATAACACTTCATTTACTGGCAGATACTACATTATTTTTGAGAAAGCTTCAAAACAAGGTCAGTATTGTTACATGCCTGCAACAGATTTCTTCCCTGTTCTTTTCCCCTGGCAGTGAGAATTCTTGCGCACAGTTCTGGCCAGCAGCAGCCTGGGCTATGGAAGTGAAGCCTTCCATGAAAAACCACAAAAATCTTTGTGCTGCGGCATGAAGCTAACTGAAGTCTGTATTATTTTCAAAAAATGTTCTCAAAACTAAGCATTTCACTTCATCTGGGTGCCATTTTTCTCCTGTCGGCCTCCGTGGAATGGAAACTACGGAGTCTGACAAAGCCAGAGATTTGCTGGTTGACAGGTGTTAACTTCAGTTCAACTTCTAATTTCATTTTATTTTGCTCATGTCATCTCCCTAGTCTGCCTCTCTGTGACTTCAGCTTGAGATATTTTTTCAGTCCTTGGTTTTCCTCCTTCTCTATCCAGTCAGACAGAATGAAAGTGGAGCTTTGATTGTCTGCTCTTTCTTTGCTTATTGCTTATCTTAAAAGATCAAGACCAAGTGGGCATCTCCAAAACAAGTATGAATCTGACTTGATGGTATTGTAAGACCTTAAAAATAGAAGCTTTGTTTTGACCTGTCCCATGATTTTTCTTAAAGCCCCTATCTCAACATGATCATATGCTCAACCGATGGAAAACTGGGCCTTCAGGGGACAGAAGAACGCAAGTTTAACTGCTCAACACAAGGCTTCACTGACTTTCTCCTCATTGGACTTTCCCCTCTCTTTTTCCACTTGCAGATGTCTCTCAGACCCAGATCTTCCACATCCACCTCAGTTGCTCTCGGTTCCCCCTAAACATCACACTGCTTGTGCAGACCTTGTCTGCGTTGCAGCACCTCTGTCACTACGTTTTAGCAGCAGCCTGTAGTGTGGAGGCAACATATGGTGAAAGGGAGAAGATTTAACTAGTGTTCATATGTCTTCTTACAGAACAATAAAAGTTAACTCAGTAGAGATTCTTGGTGGCGAAGCCTGACTCGGCTTTTATTGACATAGCAATGTTCATTAAAGGACTAATTTCTTCGGTGAAATTCTGTTGTGTGTTTCTGGTCTCAGAGCTTCAGGCCTGACTGATCTTCCCATCTCCTGCATGTGCTCTCCTTTTCCTTTCCCATTTTTTTCTTCCACTGTCCCTTGCTGTTCCCCAGAAGTGCTGGGGGCATTTAGAAACCAACCGCTTACACTATGAATGCCTTTCCCCTTTTTCACCTTCTCCTGTCTCTCCTTCTCCCCATATTCATTTTTCCATGTCTTTCTGTCATCTTTGCCCAGTTCTGTGCTATGGCCTCCCTTTCCTACCTATGGTCTCCTTTTTTCCCCCAGTCTTATCCCAAAAGGTCTAGATGGGAATATTTCTTCCTCCTCCTTCTAAGCTGCTTCCCAGCGTGCCCTCATTTGGGCCACATTTCATATTGTGCCCCAAGGGTTTTGTGTTGGTTGAGGCTCTGTATACTTTTAGGCTTGCTAACAGCTTATGGCCTTCTTTACAAGAGGCAGCTTTGCTTCTATTATCATCTTTGGCAAAGTAGCTTCAATGATTTTGAGGCTTCCAGTAATATAGAAGATGGCTGCTTTTCAACCTCTTGCAGTGCTGGCTCACATAACTTCCCCCACCCCACCACCACCCTCCATTCCTTTTGCTAGCATTCCACTGTTTTTATTCCTCTTACTTTTTTACCATTTCTTCTTTCCTCTTTAATCTGCCCACTGGAGCATTATGTAATCATAACTGAAAAGATAAAGCATCCAAAATACAGAAGTGTGGACACTGTTCTGAAAAGAAAATCATCAAAGGCTTATGAAACATGCAGATCTCCCCATTTCATATTTTTTGCTTGCCGCTTTTGTTATTTCAATAGCTTTTTCTTACCAACAAGTAACAACTAACTATTCTGAGAAACAGGGAAAAAAAGGAAATATTTTGCTTGAAAATGTGTTTGTGTGTGCGTGCACAAATCTAGTTGATAAACTTTGGCAATAATTTCTGTAATTGCAAAGGTGCATTTTACAAAAGAAAAATTGCTACCTATAAGCTTGATAATATGTTCCTGTAGCCATACAGAGCTCTAAAAGAGAGATGGTATTCTAACATTTTTAAAAATTTACCCTGACATTAAATTGGTTTTTTATTTCTTGCAGAAGGCTAAGGCAGATTAGAGAGAGAAATCAAGAATGGAGTAAGAAATCCTCTCTAGACACTAAAAGGCAAAGGCACGTTGTGTATTGCGAGGACTTATTTTGCGATTACAGAATATAATTTTTTACTAAGGTTGTTTCTGACTTTCCTCTCATGTAAATGCTTTTAGTTGGATTAGTAAACCAATGTTCTGATCCCATCTGCTGTTTTTATCTCTATTGCCTGTGTTCCACTGATAGTTAAAACATCCCTCTGAGAGAAATATGCCAAATTATATGTAATCTTTTGAATGTGGCAGCCTGTATTTGGCTGCTAGCCAAAGATGTGCTTATAAAACTTATCAGTAGTTGAAACACCTTGATGATATTTTTTCTTATTTTGCTTTATTTGTTTAAGTATTTCAAATACAGTCAGCTTAACACATCTTTGAAGAAACATCAAGACTTTTATTTTTGGGAAAAGTCCTTCTTTTGGGAACACAAAGTTTCTAAATCTTTAGCCCTTAAGCTTGGCAGATATCTCTGTTTCACACACTTAAATGTCTGTGAGGAGCTTCCCAGACTCTTAAAAATAGTTAACAGAATGTGTGTTTGCAGGACTAATTAATCCTTACATTTTCTTATGTTGAAGAGCTGTCAAGTAATTTTTTCATAAATAGTAGAATAATGGTACAATTTCATAGAAATATTATTACATGTAACATATAAAATAATATTGATGGTGACTGTAGTAAGCAAATATACTTTTGTTGTTTTGTTAATGCCGTGTTGGTTGATTTCAAAGTAAAATTAAAGTTCATGGTTAACTGGCAACTGAAATCCTAAAGTAAACCACTGGTTCATCTCTCCAGTGGTATTCTTTGCTGTCCAGTTGCCAGGAAGAGATATTTTACAAAAACCTGTAGTACTCCAGCGGTGGGAAATCTTATGCTAACCTGCATGGTGGGAAGTCTCTTATACATGATCAAACTGCAAGAGCCTCATGTCCTAAGGCATACAGTTTGGAAAGATTTAGAACCATGCCCACCATGATCCACTCCATCTGTGGAAACAGAGCAGGCATGATCATGTAAAGGGTACACGAAGGTGTTTTCTTGGATGTGCAAGGCTGGAGTGAATGTACCTTATGAAGTTCTCTCCCTTTTCTCTTTCCCTGAAAACATCCTGAGGTAGAGCAGGATGTCCATGTCCTGAAATACAAAGGCAAGCCCAGACTCTCCAGTGGCATAACCACTGGGCTACGAGGTGCTGCTGTGTGTCCAGAGAAGGACAACAAAGCTGGTGGAGGGTCTGGAGCAGAAGTCTCATGAGAGGCAGCTGAGGGACATGGGGGTGTTGAGCCTGGAAAGAAGGAGCTGCCTGACAGGAGGCTGTAGGCAGGAGGGGATTGGTCTCTGACCCCAGGTAACCAGTGACAGGACAAGAGGAAATGGCCTCAAGGCTCCAGAGGAGGTTTAGACTGGATATTAGGAAAAACGTCTTCACTGAAAGGGTGGTGAAGCAGCGGAACAGGCTGCTCAGGGAGGTGGTGGAATCACCACCCCTGGAGGTGTTTAAGAAACATGTAGATACCGTGCTTAGAGACATGGCTTAGTGGTGGGCTTGGCAGTGCTGGGTTACCGGTTGGGCTTGATGGTCTCAAAGGTCTTTTCCAACCTGACTGATGCTATGATCTCATCTCTCTTAGAATTTGACCCACAAAACCTTTGCTTCAGTGTTCTTTGCATTGTGTCTGTAGTTCTCCTATAGCCAAGGAATAAAAATGCTCTGAGACCACGAGCACCATGTTTCTATCCGAGCATCTTACCTTAAAGTGGGTACACTTTCCTTTGTATACACCTTTGTTTATTGTAGCAGATGGCAGTTATTAGACTATTTGTGTGTACCTATTTTTTACTCATCAAACCAATTCAGAAGCTTATTTTTCTGTCAATCTCACAAAGTTGAATTTTAATTTTAGTAGAGAACAATAAAGCCAACTTGTACTATTTATTGTAACAGTTTATCACAGACTACGTATTTTTCAGCTGGGTCTCAGCCGCCTTTTAGTTCACCTAAAGAGCTTCTTTCCTGTTAAAAACTTATGGTTTGTGATGAAGTTGCACATTAACCTGAACTTTGATAAAACTGCATTTTACTTCTTAAACTTCTTTCTATGGAACTGTAAGGCAATGCAAGGCAGGGCTTTGCAGAGATACTCAAGATACTCCTCCTTAAGTCATTGATTTTTCTACTCTTTTCTAAAGTTTTTTCAAATATACTGTTTACTGTTGTTTCAAATTCAGGCTGTCTGCTCAATTTATATGCAGGAGAATAAAGTATTATCCTGTTTTATGGAGCATATATTGTCATCTATTTATATATCATGATAGGATTCAGTAGTCTTCTGTATGGAAGACAGGCTTGTAAACAAATATTAAGTGTAATCTTCAGGATTCTTATCCTATCCAAAGTCAGACACTTATTTGCTTTAGGGGTTAAAATATTGTGGTGAAATTTTGCTCTTTGGAAAATTCTAGTCGCACAATCAACTTGAGCACTGTAGTTTGCAGTTCAGTACTTGACAACACTAAAAGTTTTCCTATAAGTAGAACTCTGCTAGACTGTCTACACAACTTCTCTGTCATATGTTTTGAATGTTCAAATTTGTGCTATAAATACTTGGTTTTAAGGGAAAGGTCAGCAATAATTAAGCAGTCTTAAAATGTAATATTAGATAGAGAACATATGAATAGTGAACGCACCCTTTAGATTGAAATTTCTTTTGGGTGTATTACTACTTAACAACTAGTAACCTGTGCAATATGAAGCACAACTCTTATGTTTCCCCTTAGGATTAATTAGCTTTGTAGCATATTAATCAAACAGGTTGGAGAGCAAAATCAGAATACATATTCCTGTGTGGTTCTCAGACATCTCATTTGTTTAATGGAGCCATTTGGATAATTAAGATCAGTACAGGTAATTTAGCTAAAGTGCAATCTACAGGAAAGATTACCTAGCAATTTACTTGTGTTTATCTCCATTTTTTGTCTTGTTTTTCTCCCTAGTTATTTATACACATAGCTCAGTAGTTTGAAAAGCTTCTTTCCTGTAGCCGAGGAAATATCCTTTTGTACTGATAAAACTATGGTAGATCGTTTGCATTCAAGAAAGCCCCCCAAAGCAACTAGTTCAGAGGAGGTCCTATCCAACAGTCCTGAAAAACTTCCTTGTTTGGCCTCCCTTTCATCCAAAAAACCCAGAATTCTTGTCAGAGTTAGGCTGTACTTAGGTGGGATTCTACCCTCCCTTACACTTTTTTTTTTTTTTTTTTTTTTCTATAAAGTGGAGATGTTTCAGAGCAACAAGTGATTGTGCTGCTGCCATTGTTAACAAGAATGGAAGAAAGTGGTGTTGATGGACTATTTGGAGCTGCACCCACACGTGTAGCGAGGAAGGGCTGCAGATGAAATGTCAAGCATCCAGCTGGAATATGACAGGCAACGCAACCTTCATACACGGCTTAGCTCTGATGGGCTCGAGAACAATTGTTCTTTGATTTGTTTTGTATATATGTATATGTACACGTATTTCTGTTGGGTGAATTTTTAATTGCGTGCCGCCCTAAGCACTGAACGCAAACACTTGGTCTGGCTAGCATTCACAGGGTTTCCCTATAATCAGAGGAGAGATATCAGCTCCTTTAGGTGGGTAGTCCAGCTGTAGATCCTCCTTTGATGACCTGAACTGCTCTCCAGAAAAGCACTGGTTTTCTCCCTAGAGGATAAAACCTCTCCCTAGAGGCTAGCCCACTGTTCGATTTACATGTTACATAGCCTGTGATGTGACATCTCCCTTTGCATCTTATGCTTTCCTTGTGAAGGAGTAGCCATCTACCCTGAGGTCCTATCCATAGATTTCACCAGCATTGGTCATGGGCTAAAATACATTTGATTTGCAAGGAATTCCCAGCAGCAAGCTGTCCTTTTTCAGAGGTAAACTCAGTTAATGGCAGGCACTGTGCATTTTTTGCATTAAAATAATGATAATAATAAAAAGGAATACTACAGCAGTGAGTTCAGTTAGGTGAAATTACTTTAATTACCTGTGGAAATGTAGTTTTGCAAAACTTGCTATTATCAACCAGAAGACTATGTCTGATAAATATTAGGAATTTTAAAAATCATGTAAAAATGTTCTACATGCATTGGATGTTAAGTTTAAAATTAAATTGAAACACACGATATGACTACTTGTCGAAATACAAATGCATCAATAGCCTAATAATGAATATCTTCTCAATGTTTGTACTAAGCATCTTTGACACTTAAATGAGATGATTGAAAAAGCCCCTGCTTTTTGAAATACGGCACATTCATAAATTTGAGGAGAGATTAAAAAGCATTGCAGTCCATATACTGCACTGTTCAGACACATCCAGATATCACATTACTAGCTTCATCTTTCAAAATTAGCAAACACACCTTGCAAGGCACAATTTGAGGTGGTATGTGCAAATCTGTTATTCCACTTCAAAAATTCAGCAACTAGTGAAGCTAATGGATCCATAAAAGCTATTAGCTTGAGGCTTGGTGCTGCAATTCTATTTCAACAGAAATATTTTTAGTGGTATATTATTAAATATATTGTGCACAGCTGTTTGTTTGCCTTTCCAAGGTGTGGAAGTGGTTTACTCTGTTGCAAAGAAGAAAAGAAAATTGCTTGCACAGTACTTGCAGGAAAATTGTCTTGTTATGTCTGAAGCTAATGCACCTAGATATTGTACCTGTTAAATATCTGCTTGTGTAATCTTTACCCCAATACTACTTAATAATTTAGTGATTTAGTACTACAAGTGATGGCAGTGTGTCTACTCCAGGTAGATATCTGTGGGACTATTATTCATGGTAGTCAGTACTTACCCAGCAATAAGTACTGGCAAGATTAGCTCTTTATATTTTAAGCTTAATCGGAGTCAGATGGGAGGGATACTGGGCAGCGCTTAGTGTTTCCAGAGTGCTGTTTGTTTGATGTTTCTCGGAGAGAAGAACTCAGTTGCCTAGAGCTCACATATCAAGCAAGCATGAGGCAATAACAGAAAATCCAACTAGTGGCTGGGGATGTACATTTGGGCTGTTAAGTGAGAAAAAAAAAGATCAAGTTTGGCACTGGGGCTGTATGTGCAGGCTGCAAAGCATCAGTCACTGTAGAAGCAATAAAGATATGACTGACAGCAGTTCTCTGTCTCTCCATGTGTGCGTATATGCTTAAGCCTGGACATGACACAAGTGGGCTATTATTACTGCTGTGACATTCGTGCTACTTTAGTAAAAATGTCACTACTTACATCTAAAACCACTATATTCACAAGTTTTTAACTCGGCGAGATAAAATACCTTGGAGCTTTGGAGTAATTTTTTCTCCTCTTTAATAAAACTCCACCAAGGCTGTACATGGTAGGCATAATTCACTTCCCTTAGCCCCAGCTGCATTGTCCTTCAGTGTATATTGATTTGGATACCTTGAGATTTACAGATTTGAAGTTTTACAACATTTTATTTGGGTATCTTATGCTATTAAGGTACGCCACTGACGTTCTTCAAGCCAAAGCAAAAATGGAAGGAGGAATAATAATGGTACTTTAGAAGTCAAGATAATGTTTCACTTTATTTTATCCATCTAAAAATGTAATTTCCAGCATTGGAGATACTTGTTTAATGAAGTTGTGAACTCTTTTTAATAACCTCTCACTATTGCAATATTAACTGCCTTGAAGTGATGTTACACGATCCAGTATTTAAGCACAAGTTAAACAAAATGCAATGTGATTTGAGACTAACCACTGTGACTGTGGAACTTGGTTCTTTCTTTATCTTTTTTCCCTTCATCACCTAAGATGATATGTCCTACCTCTTTGATTAATTTTTGATTTTGTCTTAGTGCTTCATGTAGAAAGGTCATTCCTCTCTTTTTACATAGTGTTACTTGGGTTACAACAGGAAATCATCTTGACTTTTTGTTTTCAGCAGTGTATTTTTTATCAGATAACTGGAAATGTAGGAGTTTTAAGCAATATCTATAAGGTGAGCAGTCAAAGAGTCAGAGAGGTGGGGGAAAGCCCCAATTAGGTAAGCTAATGTGGGTCTTCAAGGAATAGTAAATATCAGATAAGCAGTTAAGTTCTGCCAGTAGAAATTGGTTCTGAAATAAAAGTTAGTTGTGCTGGTTATGCCCAGCAACATTTTGGATATCCACTTCCATTCCCAGCTAGAACCCAGCACTATCATGAGGACAGTCAGAGAATAATTAAAGGAATGAAGAATCTGGGAGGATAAATTTTTGGTGGGTTGTGTCTTCTTTGGGGCCTGCTGGTAATTCCTATATTTGTTCTGTCATTGAGGCACATCGTTCACGTGTAAGGAGCATGCGTTTTTTTTGTTAAGTGCTCCACTGCAGAAGGCAATTATGCACCATGCTCTGAACTAACTTTCACTAGCTTTGGAAAGGGATTCTAACGTTATAGTGGATAATTTCTGAAAATTTTAGTTTAATGCCCAAAAGCTAAAATGCAATGGCTGCTGAAAAATAATTCTGGCAGAGTGTGTGCAGGGTGCGTTCCTTGCACACAGTAGACTATGTGATTGATGTACAGAGGGGAGGGGCAGGATGGCCAAAAAGTGTGAAATAGCTTCCACGTGGGTAGAGGTTAGGCAGGCTACAGAGGATTTTTCAACGTGGAAAAGAGACGGTGGTGTTTGTGGCTATGATAGAAGCATATCAAAGCAAGGTAACTACCAAAAATTAGAATAAGAAATAATTATTTGTTGTTTCATATAGTGCCTGGAACAGAGACATCCCATGAGCCAGCCAGCTGCAAGGCTCGAAGCACACAGTGTGTGGTACTGCAACTGAAGCTATTTGTCCCAGGGCGCAGAGACCCAAACTGTACACAGACTCAAATGATACGACACCTTCGCAAAAGAGAAAGGGACTTACAAGGGCAATTAAACTCAGCCTTACCTCTACAGGCTTTAGAGGCTGAGAAAGACAGAAGTATCTCCTACCTTCCCCCCGTATGCTATTCCTAAGGCACCTGCACACACCCCACCCTCCTTTTCCATGTGGTTGATGGCCATAAAGAAATGCTCTGGAGTCCTGGCAAGGACTGATGCTGGTTAGCTGGTGGTTTCACTAAGGGAACTGTCGATTTGAGCAGCATCCCAGGGAGGGGGATTTCAGTGTGCTTTATTGAGCAGAAGTAGTGACACTTACTTTTGGAAAAAAATTAAACACCTTCTAATGAAGGTCAGTTGGCTGTTGCCCCTGTACGTTTCTACTTGGGACATAAGTTATGACCCAAATATTCACCTAGGCAAGAATTAATCAGAACATAAACCTCACTGCTAATGACATGCCCTCGCAATGTCTCAAATGTTTGCCTCTGCTGCCTTCTCACGCAAGTGAGGACGGAGAACGGAGAACTGAGAGCGCCTGTTTGTGACAACGCGAAGCCTTGCTGATGCTGTGACGCACAAAAGCATTTATCTCTTAATCAATGACTAACTCTTTATGTGCCATTCATACTTCTTGCAGGTTTTCTCCATTTAGGGGAGTAGGGGAGGTCTAGAGATGACAGCAGTCACTGTGGCCTGCAAATGTGTCAGTTGCTGTGACAACTAAACCTTTCTTATTCCAATATGTATTGATGCAGCAATACGAAGTTTAAAATATACTTTTTTTTTTTTTTTTGTTCCCCCCCTTCTCAGACTAGGCTTAAATTTGATCAGTTTAGAAGCCCAGCGTGTGATGGGAACGCGTATCAAAAAAGGAAGAAACGTCACAGACTGGCAGTTTAGGTCATAAAGTGCTGCAGACGCGTGAGTTAGTGCAGGCATAACCAGAAGTCTGAGCCAAGAAGAAATCCTAGTAAAGCAGGTGCTAGGAAATCAGACCAGTCAGATTTATGCCACCCAAAGCCACATGCTTGACACTGGCTCTGAAAATCAATTTCCCACTTTTGTGGGGCCCAGCAGAGCTTTCCAAAGGGAGCAGAGATATGAGGGGCAGCTCCGCTCTCGGTCACCGGGCTGCTGGGCTGCACATTGCAGGGGGGTGAGCAGGAGCTGGGGAAAGGTAATGGAGAAAGAGAAGAGAAAGGAGAGCAGGAGCAGGGGAAGGAGGGTTACGTTTGCAGCCTTTTAGGCTTTCTGAGGAAAACAGTAGCTGCTGGAGAAAGGAACAGCAAGGTATCTATCCTGCAGCAGAGGAATATGGTGTTTCTCAAGTTGGACAAAAATCTTGGCTGAAGGTAGCCAGGTGGTATAAAGTAAAGCCACGTTTTGCAATGGAAGTGTTAAAATTTAGAAACTCGTAAGTCTAAACTTCTAGTTTGAGGAACAGCCTTGTATATTACATCACCATTTCCAGTCTGGCTGGCAGTACTTTAAATTGAGTGACCAGAATTATATTGATGCAGTGACTGTTTAGATCAAATTTCTATCTTGACTGAATATAGACTAATTAACTGGAGGTGGGAAGCAACTATTTAAGAAAGTTGTGCTGTGTGTAGGTGTAGTTGTTTGCATCCCTCTCCTCAATGCTCTTTTTCTTTTAAGAGACAGTACTGAATTGCACATGCAGGATTTCACCAGCTGCCCAAAGAAAAGTTAGAAAGGCAAGTAGTATGTTAATAAAACTTAATCCTAGGGCAACTTTCTAAATAAATAATGCAATTTGTTGGTTCTTCCACTACATTAGTTTAGTGGAAATATAATAGTCACATTGCACTACAAGGATGCTAGTCGTTCATGGATGGAAACCCCCTTTTTGTTTTATGCATGTGGAAAAGACAGTCTAACAATAGCCAGGTATGGAAGTGAATTATTTAAGTTTTAACAACAAACACATTTAGTAAATAAATGAGTGCAATGATTTACCATGACAGGGGAGGGCTGAGTGCCAGGCCTTCTTAGGATGATAGGTGAGGTTTAATAAATGCCTTTTTGGGTTATACACCTACCTCTACAATTTATAGGTCTGAATTATGTAGCTTTGTTGCTCTGTAGTAGCTACTGCCCTCAAATCATATCAGCTCTATTACCTATCTATTATCTATCATGACAATTTCAGTAGTCCGTAGAAGAATAAGCCATTTTATCTTTGGCGGTTGCTGATTTACTTCAGCCCACTGCACTTTCAGAGTCACTCAGAGCATTTGAAACGCAGTGGGTTACACCTGCATCTCCCTCTCCCTCCTGTACTCACCTACTGAATCTGTTGCAGAGCTCAAATGACGCTGAGGTGCAACCAAGCAGGACATTTCATTAATAACAACAACCACCAAAAAAAAAAAAAAAAAAAAGAAAGAACACTATTCTGTACAGAAAAAACATGACCTGGAATTTCTCCAAGAGCAGCTCTCAGTCTCGGATTACTCTTGCACCTCAAATTATTAAATTAAGCCAAAGCATGAGTGGATTTAGTTCCAAGGAGTTATTCAAGGCTGAGAGGGATACTTAGAAAGGACGGACTTTGATAAGTGAGGTGGGTGTCCCTAGGCTTTTTATTTGAAATGTGGAGGGAGCCTTGACTCTCTTGAGAGAAGACTGAGAGCAGAAGTTGAAGTATCGGGATGCTGAATTGCCTGAGGGGAGAAGGAGGGATTGGGGGTCTCTTTTGACTGCATAAGAAAAGGAGCCTGAAAGCTTTCTGACTACTTGTAAGAATCCTGAAGTATTTCAGTGGCCCTTCCTGCTGCTAATGTGTCTGAATGTCTTTGGAAATGCTTGAATCTTGGGAACCATCCTGATACCTCTCAGATGAGAGAGAAATTGCAACTAAAGCAATTCTGCCTTTAACAGAGTGGAAAACCTGGCTTATTTGTTAACCAAAGACAAGTTTTCTTTTCAGATTTCATCAGAATGAAAGTCAATATCCTTTCCCAGTGCTTAATCCTTTTCATATTGGAAGCATTATACTAGGTTAGTTTTGCAAAAATCATGTGTGTTTTTGGTAGGAAATAATTCATATGGTTACTGTGAGAAAAATAAATGTAAATAAGAGCTTGTGTTTTGCTGATGGTTATAAATTCCTCTGCCTTTTAGTGGCATAGCTGGAGAATTGGGTTAAGCTGCTGGGCATGAGCACAGTAGGTTTCTGTATTTATTCTGTATAATCTATTTTTTTCCTCTCTTTTTAATCTTTGTTTACTTGCCAGGCTTTCCTTTGTGGCCTCCTTCCTACTATTGCATGCTGGGTTCTGCTCTCTCATGTTGTTTACTGAAGCTTAGACATGAAAGGACAACGAAATGGACATTTTAATCAATTAACTGTAGCCTGATCAAAGTTTCAGTCTTCCTTGTTGTTGTTGTTGTTTAAAGTGTTTTTATTTACAACAGCATCCAGTTGGGCTTTTGATTCATGTGGTGTGACAAAGTCACTCTCTTGCATAGAATAGCAAGCTGAGAGTCTAAAAACTGCATTTGATCAAGGTCTTGCTTTAATCATGGATCGTGTCAGAGTTCTGAGCAACAGCTCAGCTTTCCTTGTGGACTAATGCTGAAGGGAGAAGGGGAGTGTGTTGGCATAGCAAAACACACATAAAGCAGAGAACACAAAGAAAGAGGTTGAACGTCTACACGCTGGCCCTTTATTAAATCCCTTTGCCCTCAGAGGCCACCTGCTCGCCTTTTTCCTCTTAGAAGAGAATAACAAACACCTTCAGTCTCTATTCTTGTCAAGAGTTTATTTATCCTTTCTGATTCACAGGAGGTAACTACCTGTTAGATATATGTACAAAGAAAAGGGTGTTTGTTCACATGCGGTCATTGCCACCTGTTTATGGTTGCTTAGGACTTTTGGCAGTTTTAGGAGCTGGTGTAATTTCCACACACACATACACACACCCCCACCCCCCCTTTTTTTTTTCTTTTAAGGGTATTATTTGCCTCAGGTACCTTTTCTACCTCTGAGTATTACTCATAACAAACACGCATCCTGTAGCTCATCCAAACAATTCTGTTGGCAAATTTTGCTGGCTTCTTATAATTTCTGTATTTGTGATTTGCAAAGGGGACATAAGATCTCAGAATAAAGATGCCTTTGGATCACGTTTGTATCAGACCCTCTAAGTCTGACTGAATATGGGCAATTTTCCTAAGTTTTTCAAAACTGCTGCTTGTGTGTAACTGGGAGAGTCTCGTGTATATAATAGCTGATTCTTATGGAGTTACATCTTCTCTGAACATGGCCTCTCCACATTTGAGATCAAGATTCTGGGAGAAGATAGGATTTTTTAACTGCTGATGGAGGCTGCTGCTGGGTATCTACTAGCAGTAAGATGCATCTACTAGCACTGGTGCCAAAAGGGTGCAGAATAACTGCTCAGAGACAAATCTTGTCTTTAAGCAGCAAAGGTATTTATTTCGTGCAACATTGGGGAGCTACCAGTTCACACTGGACAAACTAACTTTGAAGTTTTCTGTGAAAAGTTAGGTATTTTATACAGTTTTCATGAGAGGTTACAAAATCTTTACATACATATTCATTTGATTTTGACAATCATTCCATTCATAATAGGTGGGATCTAGGTGGAATAAACCTTTCAATTTTCTTTGTTCAAGGATTTCCTGACTTAATGGTCTCCTTATCTCCTTCAGGTGCCCACCTTATCTTTTCTAATTATTCAGAGTACATTCCTTTCTCAACACAAACAGAGCATCACCCAGAGCGTTGTAACAAACTCATCTTTTTATTTTTTTTAAGACCTTGTTCTGTTTCACACCTAACTGAAGATCAACAGTGCTTTCCTGTTGCTACCCCGGTTCCTCCTTCCCATGCTTTGACTTAGGCAATGCCAGGGAGGTAGTCTCATTGATTGCAAGGGTCAGGGTTTTTACGGCAAGAATTGGATATCTATTGAGATGTTTTGAGGGATGAAAAGGGCAGGGGGACACATAATGCCTTGTGTCAGGGTGAACTGGCAATTTTGAGGAGAGAAAAAAAAATTATTTGGAATCATACCAGATAATCAGTACATCTTGCAGACTTCTCTCACCAGGCAATTAGTGCTTATGTCTTGTTTAGTTGCGGTGTCATGTGGTTCAGCTAAAGAATGTGGGTCTTTAGAAACTACCTCCAAAATGGCTGAAGGTCATGCTCTGAACCAAGAAACAAGCAGCCTTCAGGAGTGGCTTTGCACGTAGTGGAGTCAAAGCTCCTGGCTGCTCTTCTCTAGTGTGCTCTCCAGGCTCCAGCAGAGATTCAAGCAGGCAACCTCCTGGCCTTTCTCCACTCCGAAATTCTGCTGGAAACTCAACCCCCACGTGCAGTATCAGTAATAACCACATATTCATCCTGAACCCTTAATATTGAGAGAATTAATTTTGTTTTTCAGATTTCTACATTTGTGTAAATACAAGCAAGTAAGAAATGTGTCTGTTTTGTTTTCTGCATGTTGTTTCCAATCCATCTTCCCCAGTGGCAACGGTTAATGAAAAAGATTATTTTATTAATTAAACATTCAAAACAATGCAGTTTGTTGCTGGCAGCCACTTGTTTGTAATAATCTTCTATGCATCATAACCTTCTATCTTTGTGTTTAATTGCATTTTTCCCCCCCTTCCCTTCCTCTGGAGCACTCTTTCAAAAATCTCTTCTGACCTTTCATGCTGCTTTTGCATTTCATGTAATTTCAGTTATGAAATGTTTAATTACTAAAATAATCATTTCTGCTTTTAATCTGTTTATGCTTTTCTGCCTGGCTCTTGTTCTTCCACTGTAATTCCTGCTGATTGCAATGATGCCCGTGTAAGGGAGGAATTGATCTTTCCCAGTTCTTAGGAGGACTCCTTCATAATTATAGGTGACTGTTTAGCCTAACAGGAGTTTCAATCAAGCACCTACCAAGACAAATTCATTTTATGCAAGAAGGGCATCAGATGTAGGGTCATAAATGCTTATGTACAGTCAGTCAGATGCAGGAGAACTTTCCTAACTTCAAGTGAATGACCTCAATGGAAACATCAGTGGAGGTTACAGTTTGTGGTCAAGAGGTGCATTGCATGTGGAGGCGATAAATCTGTAGGGGTAAGTGGACAGGCTATTTACACGAGGCAGGTTGAAGGACCCAAGTAAGTTGGCTAGTTTAACACAACTCCCTATGTTCCCTGTTTCACAAATGGAAAGGAAGGTATCCAGAGAATGTCCAAGGCCACCTAAGTTAGGCACTCTGCTCATGAAGCGAGCCTAAGTAAAGTAGCTGCAACCCCACTAACTCAGCTTCCAAGGTACATGATGCAAATTACGAATCCACCTCTGGGGTCTGTGCCTTGCATTACTGCTTCTCAGAGCATCACTCACATGGAGCCCGACTCAAGCCTTTCGCAGAGGATCTTTCTGCAGCCTCTCATATGCACAGGGCTTGAAGCAGATTGACTGGGACAAATCCTACATGTCTTTGAACTCATCTCTGATAAACAGACTTACCTCAGATTTACAACTTTGTCACTGTCAGCAGAAAGTGGCTCCCTGACATTAATGTACCGGTGACAAAGGAGCTCAGAGAGTCAGGTCCATCAGGGTAGATGGATGTGAAGGAGATTAATTACATATGACAGAGTTGCCATATCTAGGATAAAACAGAAGTAAATTGCAATCCCCTGAATTTACTGTGTCTACACATCTGAGTAAGTGCTACTCAACTTTAACAGCTAAAATTAAACCAAGTCAGGTTTTCAATTATGGCACTTTTTTTCCTCTGGACGAATGCTCACATACTGAATCTTTGGCTTAAAAAACTTTTTAGAAGCAGCTGAAGGTATCCAATCTGGTTATAACTAGAAAGCAGTGGCAGAAAAGATAATGACAAATGGTGAGAATAACTGAGATTACTTCCTCTTTATCTGTTTTTCTGCTCAAGAACTCTGCCGGTCCCACCATCGGTTAGTTCTTAATCTTTAGACATCACCATTACACGGGCTCAGCATAATGCGTGTTCTGTGCACTCATTTGCAGAGGCCATGAAATAAGATTCTCAGAACTGGACTGCAGTCTTAGAGCACCTGGGGACGTATTAATCATTCAAATTTGCTCCCCTTCCCTTACTCCCCTGCTGCTGAGGCAACACCTGCATAATCCACCTCTCCAGTTCTTGCTCCACATTTCCCTCAGCAGCAGGAGGAGGTGGTTGCTGCTGCTCCCAACGTTGAGCAGTGAAGATCCATGCTACTCTGCTACAAAGCTCACGGCAGAGCTGCCAGGGTTTAAGACAAACATTATTCACAGCCAGTTTTTTTACATCTAAACGAGCTTCATTTACATATTTGATATCTCTGCTAGGTCTTCCTCTCTCTCTCTCAATTTTGCTTAAAAGAAAGAGAGATATTTTCATTGTAGATTATTTGGAGCATACGTTATATTCAGCCAAGCACAGGTTTTTAGCCCCAAGACCTCTACACCATACAGAAGTTAAAAAGAAGCATTAAAAAGAGATGTAGTCCTGCATAATCAGCAAAACCTTCAAATTCTCAAACAGCAAATAATTTCTGACACAACGGCTTTTCTGTAGGTGTATGAGTTGTCTTCATTTTGCTTCCTATTTACTAAGCAAGCAAGGGGGATTGTGTGAGTGCCAATCTGCAAGAGTGGACCCATCCTGAATAAACACAGAAAGAAACATGGAAATCTGTTGCCACTTGCTATTTTTGACATCTGTTTCATTTTGAGTTGCCTATGTTTTTCAAGAAGTCAGACCTTACCTGTATTCCTAACATCTTGCAACATCAGTCCCTGAGTCATTGGAGAAAGAGTATGGAAAGCACTACATGGCTGCCGATCTGCTCCTCTGTATTGCAATGGCTGGTCTGACCCTGGTGTAGTAAGAGTCTGGTGAATCTCTTACTAAGCTTTAGCTAATTGATCACCCCTTGAGTACAGCTACAGAGCAATGTAGCAGGGAAATTTGGGTCCTTCAGGGAGATGATTCTTTAACACCTCTTGTCAAGCTGTGGCTAAATGTGACAAATTAGTTCTCGGTTTTGCAGTTTTCCCTAATTGGAGACAGAATTTTTGAGGATTTTTTATTTACTAGTACCTGGGCTACAGTTTAAATAGCCAGAATTGCTTGTAGTGTATTATGCTTACCAAGGTTATTTTCTCCCACTAAAAAAACCCCATGGTTGAAAAAAAAATTATTGGGAAGCAAAATAAACTGGTTGGCCTTAGTGAAAAAGAAGCCATGATCCCCTTGTGAAGTTATTAGCTTCTTGTAATTTAGCTTGTATAAATGCATTTTCGTAATGCGTAGTGCTGCTGAGCATTTAGTGTATCTTTGTTTACCACAGAGGATGCTCTATGTTTTGTTTGAGATCGCATCTCAGGCAGTCTAAAAGTGATTATGGAGCAGTAATACGGCAGCAGGCTGATGAGAAACGTTATTACTTCCATGGTAGGCAGGGTCCTGATGATCTTGGTTGCACTCATTTCCCCATGCAAAGAAAACAAAGACCTGCCTACCTCCAAGTACAGCCTTAATTAAAAAGGTACGTGTGGGAAATTATTGTCAGCAGATGGAAAAGTGAAAAAGTGCTAGCAAAGCAAAATCTTCCATGACTGTGATGTTGACTGCACTTCAGTGGTAGGTGGCCTGTGAGGCATCTGCCAGGTAGACACCAAAGAGATGGTTAGGGAGCACAGGGACCCATGCCTTTCTTGTGTCTTTCTAACCCGGCCGATAGAAATAAAGTCCATCAGGGAGAATAAGGTTGTATAAGAGATGCAGCAGAAGCCAAGTCTCAACACCACACTGAGATGAGGCATCTTAACGCAGCCGCTGCAGCAGTGCTCGGTTTTGATTTGAACTGATTGGAAGGTACAGTACGGCAGGCGACTGGACCAAGAGACAAATTCATTTCCACATCTCATCAAGTCCTTAAATTTAGTCCTTTTTATACTTTATGCCGCTACATAAATGTGCCGCTGTTCTAAATATGTGTTTTGTTCAGTGGGAACTGCATTAAATCTGAAGGGCTCCATTTGTACGGGAAGAGATGGTTGTTTATTGGCCACTTAACTTACAGTCATGGTTAATGTAGGGCTGGTTTGATTCTTGCAAGTTTCTTTCTGTCATTGCTGTTGAGCCTGGAAGTAAATTCTACAAAGAGGATATCTGTTTTGATGACATTTCCTTCTGGTTTTGTGTATTGCAAATGATTTTTTACCTCTGCAGAGGAAATGCCAGAATCTACCATCTAGCATACTGAGGTATTTGGTAGAAGATATGTCTATTTTTAGCCAACGTCACCAAGAAGCACAGAGATCAAAATATAGTATTTTTAAAACATGGTTCAGTTTAGATTTGCTTGTCCATCCCTGTTGACTTGCTTATGTTATTTATGGTTAAAATTGTGAGCATTCCACACAAGACAGGTAAGCATTTTTACCAATGGTTAGTTGTTCATTTTTCTAGCTCACTGTCTGATTTTCATATAGGATTGCTTTTGTAGTGAAGAAGTTAAATTAGATGTGTAATGCACATTTCGGATGTTCAATTAGCTATTTAGGTAAAAAATGAGGCTACAAACTCCCTGGTATGTTTAAATGAACTTGTCCTCCATCCAGTGTTGTCAAAAGGGAGAACACTTTCACAAAAAAAAAAAAAAAAAAAAAGTCGCTATATCACTTTGTGGGATTTCCCAGGCTTCTGCAAATCCAGGACATCCAATTTTTTTACCTCTAAGCACTCCTGTTCTCTTAAAGTTTTGCAGTGATTTATTTCCAGTGTCAGTAACAGCATCATCATTACTAGGAGATCCAACTGTACCGAATGTTACGTTAATAAATCATCAACCCTGAAAATCAATACTCCAATGAATTGAATCAAATGAAACTGTTTCTGTTGCACAGTTTCACCCACAAAGTTGAAACCTCTGCTGTCTGAGTTCATAAAATTTCCATCAGCTGGTTAGGCCAGAACCATCAGACACAGCTCCCCAGATTCAATGTCGGACAAACCTTATCTGTTGATGGATTAATTTTTTTGTGTCGACCCATCAATGTGTCTGTGATGTTATATTATGATATTTACTTCCTCTGAAGTAACGTGGACTGCTGCTTTATTTTGTATTCTGAAAAGACACCAAAGGTTAGGTCTGACCTGCCCTTTTCTCCTTCTAGTCCTGGCTTTCCCTCCTGAACCACCTGTTTGCTCCTCTACCCACCCCCTTTTACATCTGCTCTTGCAGAAATATGAATAGCTCTATTTGTTTTCCCAAGTTTGCTTATTGGTCAAGTACACAGCACAATATAATTTTGTATACATATAGACCAATGCTGGTCATCTGTGTGTATGGAAACATGCTGGTCATCTGTGTCAAGACATTTGTATTCCCATGTTTGAATTGTTGGTAGAATATTTTATGTTCACTACATTTACTTTTTTATTGCTGCTGTCTGAAAGTCTGGTGAAATTTGTGGTACTTCCTTTTCAAGCTGGCTTTACTCCTACTGGTGATGAGAAAAAAAATAATCTCTTGAGACAGAGAATTTTACACTGTGCATAGGCTCTCTTTCTGTCACAAATAACAACAGAGAGAAAGAGAAAGTTAGTTATTTATGGAACTTAATGATGGCTAGTCCAAGTGTAGCACTAAGGCTGAATGCAAATAGACTACCTATGCAAGATGAAAGCAGGTTACTTCTCTAACATGATAACGGAGTTTCCTTTCCTACTTTCCATCATTGAAAGTAATCTAAATCTTATGGCTTATTTGTATATGTTACTGAAAACGTCCCTACAACAGTAGTAACTGGAAGCTCTTAATGTTGTAAAATAAATCCAGTGATTTTATCCATTTCTTAATGTGGATATACTGTAAATCTTCATGTTGGTTTGGCATCAGTGTAGTGATGCCATGATTTTAGTCATCAAGTTTGTTCTACCTTGTGAAGAAAAAGCCAGCATTTTTTTATTTAAACTCCATGTCTTTCTCTTTTCTCATCTCTATAAATGTGCTATTATTCTCTACTGTTGTTTCCAGTAAAAGCTGTAATCGAATCCTGAAGATAAATCCATAGGCAGAAAAACTAATTTTCTGTTCTCATGTGATCGATTTTCCAGCTTTGGTTTTAATTTGACAGAAAATCACAAAAACTTCGGAGAATGGTTTACACTAATTCAGCTGTAATCAGAAATACTGTTTTTTGGCAGACTTTGAGGCTTGCGGGCTTGTTTGTGGTCCCCCCTGTCTCTGCGCCCAGAACTCTTTGCAATGCTCAAGTAGTTAAAGGAGGCTGAATTTGTCAGCTAACGATGATCACTTTATTTTAGCATCTTTTGTTCTCGGTGCTCATCTCTTGCAAGATCCTTAAAGCATAAACTCTTGAAAGCCCTGTCGTTATGTGAAGCAGCTTACTGACCCTGGGAAGAGGGAGGAGAAATCCTTCGCTTTCTGTACCGTGATGGTGTTAATAATCATGCGTGGCATTTGGGTTTTTTCTTGTTCTGTGTGTATTGCCTCATGAGTTCTGTGTATCAGACTAACCACAATGGCCTCAAATTTTAAGTTTGTATCCATTTTCCCAATTGTTGTGATATTCTGAATTGAATTGCGCCCTTTCTTGTTGCGGTCATTATCCTGGTTATAATGAGAAGCGTGAGTGAACTCCTTCCGTCTTGCAGATACGTAGTGAGAGGCATGAAGCTTACATCCAAATAAGAATCAGACTCTTTTGTGTATGTATCACAGGCTGTACCTCTGCTCCCAGGCCAGGGATACCTAGAGCATCTGCAAACCCCACAGGGGCGGGTGCACCCACTCTTTGCTCCCATCTCCAGTGCCAAGCCTTCCCCTACCGATTCAGTGAAGTTTTCCTCTGTCCACTGTACCACCTGCTCCTACTTGCCTTTTTGCCTTCTGGCCCTGCTGTGATGGAAAGGGCTGCCTTAGGGCTATATGAACTTTAAAGAGATACCATGAGGTGCTGGAGCCTTGCAGATTTATAGAGCTGTTGCTGGGCATCAGAAGTTTGTGAACTTGATAGAGTTTGCCCCAGGGTTGTGTGGGTTTAAGGGCACTGCAGGATTTTAGGATATAAAAATGCTTTTAATAACTAGGTAACTCACCTTCAGATCTTACAAAAAAAAAAAAAAACCCAAACAACCTATTAAAAATCCTCATGCTGACCAACTACAATAGATTGACAAAATAAGATATGTCTTCCCAAAGCTTTATTTGAAATATGGTAAGTCACTCTGCAACACATTTCCTAGCAAGATGTAGATTTATTTAATGTAATGTGTGGGGCAGAGGCAGAAATACAATTGAGAGGGTGAAAATAGCTGTATCTATAACAGAGGAGCAGTGATGTATATTAAAACTTCTTTTGGGGAAAAAAAAAATCTTGAGATCCTAACACCTTAGAAAAATATACATCAGAGGATTCTGTGCTGGGTTGTTTTTTGTTGGGGTTTTTTTTTTGGTTTGTTAGGGGTTTGTTTTGTTTTGTTTTTTGTTTTGCTGGTTGGTTTTTGTTTGTTTTTTTTTTTATACCAATATCTGGAATATTATTTTGGCTCTGATCCTCCCAAGGATGGCAAGTGATGACAGCTACTGTCCAGTGACCAGTCAGAGAAGAAATCGTTGTGTTACCCTTGGTGTTAATTGAATTTACAGGTTAGTTCAACCCCAGCTAAGGAGATGGAGACCATCAATTGCTCATGTGTCTGAGGACTGGAATATTCTTGCAAATCAACAGTTGACAGATGTGTTGTGTTAGAGTGACCTCAATGTGACCTGCTGTGGCCACTGCATCACAGTAGCACGTCTACATATCACAGCTTATTGCATTTCTTGACCTGTGTTCATGCTACTAAAATTTTCTTAGGAGGAAAGATTTGATTTAGAGAGTCGTTGTTCCAAAATGCCATAAAGTTTGGGGCATGAAGGAACAGAGGCCATCTAGTTGTTATTAGTTACATGTTATTTAGATGCATGCTATCTTGTGCTCATTACAAATTGAACAAAATAATCCTGGCACTTTCTTCTAGACATAGTGGTCAAGGGAATGGAATATAATCAAAGAAAATCAATGGTTAGTGATTAATTATCAGAATTGGGTTAAGATTGCATTGATAAGCTTGGTGTCTGGAAAATCAAAGCAGTGAGCTTTGCCACGCTGGACAAATAAATAGAGGAACTGAGTTTTGTTTTTTTGACAGTAACACTTTCATAGGTTCCAAGGTAAAAGGGATCCTGTTTCAAAGCCATACAAGAAAAAATTTTGGTTACAGAGGGTTTTAATATCAACCTGAGGAACTTTTATTTGTTACCTTGGGAATTTCATAGAAAAAATAACAAATCAAGCAGCACACAAAATGATGTAAAAAAACACCCTCAAAACCCCAAACACCACACACATACTCTTACCTCAAAGAAACCCTTCTTTGCGCTCCTTTTCACACATTGAAAAGGAAACCCTGTAGTCAATTATGATCAAAGAGATCTCAGATCTTCTCGAGCTCTTTCCAATAAGGAGCTGATTTCATTTACCTACTCCTCTTCCAGCATAGGCTGTAGTAATAAAATAATGACAAAGCTACACTTGAAGGATTATATCACACGTAGCTTTCATTTCCTATGTCCTGAGCAGTTATTAACGTACCGGCAGGTTTTCCTTATTATCTCAAGGCAGACTGGTTTCTGTAAGAGCCTCTGATGAGGGACTTTGTCAACAAGCTTGCTGAAATCTAAATACATGTTTATGGATTATGTTTGGATTTCAGTGGTTTTATAAAAAGGGAAGCAGCTGCAATACAAACACTTGTAATTCTATATGTGAATTTAAAATCCAGGGGTTTTTTTGTGGGCAAAGAAGCAGTGAGGGAAGCAGGAGGAAGGGTGACCTTAAAGGAGATGTTTGACAAACCAGGTGCACTACAATGCTTATATCTTTCGAAATTTTAAAAGTACATGTTAATGATGTGTTTCTTTGTAGGAGACAGGGAGTTAATTGCTTTCTGAAAAAGTGCTGCCAGGAGGTGTCTGCTTTCAACTAATAGTTCTTAAGACTACAAACTCTTGAAGCTTTGCACACAATTAGAAGTAAAAAATATCATAAAGCAAAGAAATCATGAATATTCAAATATTTCTAATGTCACATCAGATAAATGGTATAGGATATTGTAGTAAAATCATTTATAACACTCTGTTCCCCAATCTGCTAATGAAACCTGTAGGTAAGCACAGATTTATGGGAAAGGAGAAAGCCATCCCGCACTGCCAGTGAAGCTCTGATAGGAGGATATAAATCTTTGTGAACAAAAGAACCACCATTTTCTGCTCCTGTCCCTCAATTTTAGAGGCATTCCTCTCAGGGCTTTGATCTCATCACCTCTGGCTTCCTTCAGAGAGCCGAAATGCAAGAAGATAAAAAAAAATAAAAGCTCTCATACAGCACCAACAGCTCTTCCACCAGCATGACCCTGCTTCTGCAGCTGCTGCCATCGCTAGGACATTGCTGCCTAGTGGTCAAAGGATGCTTGTCAAAGCACTAGCAAGAATGTACCCTACACTTTTCCAGTGATGCTACTGCATAGATTTCATGTGTATCTCCTGCTAAAATCCAAGGTAATTTCAGGGATAGATTCCTAAAGGCAAACCCAAATTGTAATCTTGCAAATGGAGAAGTATAGCCAATTAAAATTGAATGTGAGGTTCTTAGTATACATTGATTTCCCTCATAAGGCAATTCCTTTTGTGGCATCTTTTAAGCAACTGAAATAACTTCTCTTGTTAAAATTACTCATATTTGAACATTTGTGATTTTTTTTGTATTAACCAGGATTAAAACAGAGCACTAAACTTGTCTTATGAGACACTCTGCACTTGGATCGTCTTGCTTCAGAAAACTGCATCTCTGAGTAGCTGAAGGAACTGTTGTTTGCTTGCTTGGCTCTTCCTCTGCTGTGTGCCTTCCTTGGGTTTTTCCCTCCTTTCTTTAACAAGGAGTTACATCTGTTATTCTATTTCCCCCCACCCCATTTTAATTATGGTTTCCTACAGCATGGCCTGTAGCAAGAGTCGTCGTGATCCCCAACAAGTGTTAAAAAGGATGCAGATTTTAAAAGGTTTGGTTGTACTTTTTCATTTCCTTCTGCTGTACTTTTAATTCCAGAAATTAGCAGTGGCGCCTACTAGACCCCATACACTCTTTTCCCTGTCTGATAGAAAATTAGTATAACATAGCACATTCCTGCTTCTCTCTTAAGGGTTAAGCTGGGATCCTGGGATGGCAGGAGAAGGGGAGATACATACACCTTGGTATTGACTAAGGGAATTAAAGTGGTTTGGAAAGTCCAGAAGAGAGAAGCAGAGGGCTGATTTTTGCTCAGAGTGCTTCATTTGATATGACACTTGTGTATTTCTGAAGAGGACAAAGGGGTGTTAAATAAAACAGATATATCTAGACGTAGATTTGAAGTTACAAATGCATGCAGATATGGCAGATCCAGAATTTTGTATCTTGAGGGCTCATTTACTAAAATAACATTGCCAAATGCTGTATTTGAGCATCAGCACTTATTACACAGGGCTTTTCTGCTGACAGATGAGTTTGGGAGCTGGCTGGAAACCAGGTTCCTCTGGGTGCCAGGAGAAATACCACCGCCACCACCACTCCCCACTTTTTTTTTTCCTCTTGATGTAATATGAGTCCAAATGAATGAATCCAAATGATGAAACGATAAAGTTTGGTGGTTTTGTTTTGTTTTGTTTTATTTGTCTGGTGACCCAAAAGAGCCCTGGATACTGCAGCTGCTCAATGAAATTATTGTGCTTGTCAAAGTCATTGCTGCTAGCAGCTGTGAGACTACGGCTGTCAGCTGCAATGACCAAACGCGGGGTTTTGTAGCTGCAGGGTTATCTGCAAGGGTACGTCTATCCTTGAGTCATGGGCTTGGCAGTTTTCAGGATTTGGTGCTCTGGAGCAAATCCCTTGGGAATCCCTCCTGCAACTGATTTGAATGAAACTCTTCAGATTCAGTGATACAGCATTTTCTGTCAGATCTTTGTTTTGTCAAGGATTTGCAACCAGCTCTAGCAAAAACATTACCATCAATCTTGTGAAATATTTGTAATGTTTTTTCCAAGATGCTTGTGATGATTTATTTTCTAAAATACAAAGATAAGAGAGGAGGGGATCTTATAAAACATTTTAACTCTTTTCTACAGCACCTGTATTTTTTTATAGTTTCCTTGTACTTTTCAGAATGACTGTATTGTTTCCCTTTATGTTCTAAAGTTACATTCAGAAAAGTTACAAAAGTTGTGTTCAGAGAACTAGCTTTCATGAACCTTTATTGAAGCTGCAAAGAAGGTATAGATTTTTATCTTCACTTCACAAAAGACGCCTGGTCAGGGAAGCAAGAGGTTGTAGGTGGCTTCTAAGTCAGTACTGTGTAAGGTCTCATTCTATGTGGAAAATTGTGGGAGCATACCTTAGAATAGTAATCCAAATCAGTGCTTCATTCCCTTTCATTGGAAAAACGTGTCAGTTCCGGGTCTTTCACTTCTGAAGAAAATAAAAACAGTTCGGTCTCAGGCCTTACATAAGCTATTCTAAGCTTTTTTTACTAACTTAAACAGATTTTACCATGCCTTAACTTTTCTGCTACCAAGATTATATGCCACATCCATCACAAGGTGCCTACTATTTCCTTCTCTCCAGGTACTCTGTTGAGGACCATTCTTTCCATGTTGGCAAATGTATGGGTTCTGCTACTGGAAGAACAAAAAAACCTAACCAACCAAACAAGCAAAAAAGCTGTAGGTTGAGAATAAATTATACCTTATTTTGGAACTTTCTGGGCATCCACAAAGAATTCTTACCCCTTTGAAATTAGTATTTCATCTGATTACATGACAAATGCGATACCACAAGCAGCATGACAGTATTTAGCATACAGTATTCCTCTTCTGGCAAGCAGAGAGAATTGCACAGGATTTTCTTTAGCCCTAATGTGTAACAGGCTTGAACTGGAGAGTGTGTGTTATGGATGCATGCTCAGACAATTCCTTTTTATAACTCCTGTTGTTGGGAGGCAAGTTAATTTATGAGGTTTGCTATACAGTTTTCAGCTCTTCAAAGTGTAATATTTTTACAGCGACATTTATTCACAAAGCTGTATTTTGTAGACCAAGCAGTTACGACTAGTTTGGAAAACTTTTCTCTGCACTTTAAATGTATAAGTTCACCCACTGTTGGCACCGGTAAAACTCTGGGGTCTACTTACCAAGTCATGAAGTTTCAGGAATAAATGTAGCAACCAACTGGCTTTATTAGAAAATCAGGCTGAACAGGGAAATATGTATTGATATAGAAATCTTCAGGGAGGTGGCGGCTGATTTGACACTGCAGGGGGGTTCCTTTACAGCCTCTGTGTATGGCTAAATACAGCCTCAGTCCTTACAGTTCCTGGGTGACGGGATTAGGAGCAGTCTTGTGCACACTGATTCATGTGGAGGAGGTTTTCAACACCTCTTCACTCTCTTCTGTGTTTTTGCGTTGCCACAGGATGTAAAAAGTGTAATATATATCTGCACACGCCTTCTGTGCATAATTTCATGGTGAAAGAAGAGCATGAAAACTCCCACACTTCATCAAATCTGCCTCTCCCCATTTCTGATGTCCAGACTATCTATGGGAGGTTCTCATGGCCTCTGCATACCATTTTTAATTACTTGCACAGATGCAGAATCAGCAGTTTAGGTCTTGTGGAACCTAATCTGCTGCACCAGGTTTAGTTAGTTCTTTGCAAATCGATATTTGCACTTTATAGATGGGTAAGTGCTGAATCAAATTATTTTTCTGTAGGAAAGGAGATTTTTTGCAAATGGGAAGAAATATAGTTACCTATGGTAATATTTTATGATAGTTTGAAAAATAATGGGTTTGGGTCTTGATTACAGTTTATTTGTGTGTTAATTTTGAATAGTTCAAAAGGCACTACTCACTCTAACTGGTAGCAGTTCACTTTTTGATGACAAAGATCTGCGTGCAAAATGCAAGAAGTTAGCAAGTCAGGCCTATTAGGTCTCAGAAAAGAGCTGAGAGCACCATAGTCTGCACATAGCTAATGCAAGTCTGTTTTAATAATGATTTAATTATACGTTAATTATTTATTCATTAAATTGTTTATCCGCATATTTCATCAAAAGTCTCAGGTGTCCCCGCCTAGAAGCCGCAGTTCTTTCAGTGGGTGACAAACCTGGCAGCGTAGTGCTGCAGTGTATGATTACATTTAAGCCAAAGTTGATGAGTTGACACTTTTTAGCTGGAGGAGGGCTTTGAAATAGCAGAGCATCCAAATTTGTGAACTTTCAAGCTTCCCTGACACTGTAACTGCAAAATCAGTGTATTACTAAGTAGCAAGTACTGAAGTGCAAACATAGGATTGTAGTTGGCTTGATCACATCTTATTTAATTTTTGAGTATTAAAAAAAAAATATGAATGTCACTCAAAGATGTCTTCTCCCCAGCCATGGAAGACTCCTCTTACTGAAGGAGCTGGCAATCTTTTAAGAGCTTTTCTCCTTTATGTGCACACAGTAAGCTCATCCTCAAAGACCTCTGGAGAGTTAGTAACAATCCATGTTGCATCTCAGCATTGTGTAATCAAATGTGTCTTGTTCTGAGACACGGTGAATCGCAGGGTGTCGTGATTTAAGCCTTGCAAACTGTGTGCTGAGCACTTGTCTGCTACCTGTAAATAGCAAGTGGGTTTTGTATCATTGCCCACAGCAAGCCCTGTTCTTTCGGTTGGCCCTTTGTTTTGTTCTTTCCTGCATTGCTTTCTCTTTTAATAGGATAACACACTAAAGATGGTGGGGTGCTCTCGTAGTAGTTTACTCTGTTTTTCTGGGCAGTCAGCACCTAAACCGGTGTTATTTTGTAATACCATTAACCCCCATGTTTTCAGAGTTTAATAATGTATAATGCTTTTACCTCTTTCATGGTTAGCATACAGTCTCCAGGCTACCTTCTTTTTATGCAGGTTATTAAAAAAGAAAGACAGGGTAATATTTTGGAAACTGAGCTTTCTTCAAAAAGCTGCCATTCTGAGTTTTCCTCCATTATTGCCTAAATTTATTCTCTGCCATGTCACATTCATACAAATCAGAAGTGTCAGAAAATCTTACACTGTGTAAAATAATAATAATAATGCACTTCAGATTGTAATCAACAATTGAAATCCCTGAAAAGAATTTTTGAATCAAGATTGTGGGGGGTTGATTTACACACACACACACAAACACACACACACACACACACCCCAAGACCCTGGCAATCAAATCTGTTTATTCTGTTGATTAATTAGCAAACAGGCCTTTTCATGAACGTAAGTTAATTCCCAGGCTAGCAAAAAACTGAGAGATCTTTACGCAGTCTGTAAAATAGCACTTGTCTCTTGCAGAGGCCCAGTGGGTCCATGGTAAAACTGTTCAGTTGTTCTCTGCGGGGCCTTCTTATAGATTTGATATTTCCTCTGCTTTACCACCATAGCTACTACTCACTGCTGTTTCCTATGAGCATCTCCTTGTCCTTCTGAAAGAGGTTTCTGGAAGAGGAGTGATTGTTTTTGTGATATTAACCAGACAGGTAAGTGCCAGTGAGGTTCTGTCCACGTACGTGTGACATCTGTTCTCACTCACGGTGCTGGTGTGTGTGACAATTCTGAGTCCCAGGTAACCTGGACCATCAATCCTGCCTCATCCTTCCTTATCACGGTCTGTTTTCCGGCATTCTCCTCATCTCTATTCTGTGAAAGACAGATGGATGTTTATGGAAGGTTTCAGATCTGCACAGTTTCTTCTACCTTAAGTTTTATGAATGCCTGCAGATTTTTAATTGCTTGACAAGCAGGATGTTGCAAACAACCCATATTTTATGCATATATGAAACATAATCGTGAGTTTTATGATGTTATTGATTGATGGCCTTGAAAAGTTGAGCAGGGAGGTTTAGAAGATTTGAGACTTGGCAAGAATGGATGTCTTCTTTGTGATACTTGGTATCTTTGCAGTGTGGTCTCAAAAGTGGTTTCTAATGATAAATCAGATCTGTGGCTGCTCTTCAACAACCTCTGAGTTGCAGGTGAACATACCAGCAGCCTCAGTTTTCAAAGGTGGGACTCCTAAGAGAAGTATCCAACGGTGCAAGTTTTCAGGCCCCATTGCCACATTTTGTCATATGATTATTGTTTTCTTTGGTTTTCTTTAGAAGTCTACACAGCTACCGAATTTTGGTTGACTGCTATAGACATGACCTGTCTAAAGGGAGCCCCAGAAAAACTCTAAAGACTCTGTCCATACCATAGAGGATGGTAAAGTTCAGTCCCCAAAAGCACTGAGGATATTGAAATTCCACAAAGGGTCAGATGCAGGTTAACTTTTGCAGTAATTTACATCGTTTTTAAATCACAGGATGGAAGTTAATTTATTTTTATAGATAATTCACAGGCTCTTTATCTGAAAATGTGATCATCAGGGCTGGTCATAGAAACTACTTAGTGGCTTCTCAGAATGGAAGCCGGTTGGAAATACTTGAAATTTCCATTTATTTTTTCTTTTAAAAAGCAAGGTAAAAAAAATCATTTTTTTTCTACATTAGGATCAATTTTGGCGAGTATAGATGGAAGAGGGAGTAATAGGGCATTTTCATCTGCTGTTGAGCAAAAGACATGGATAGCCCCCTGCTCCACCTCTCTTTCTGTCTGTTCTTTTTCATTTCCGAAAAGAGACATATATGTTCTTGTTGAAAACTGAGAACCAAGTCCATCTAAAGTCCTCCAGGATCCTTGGTTACTTTGAAAATGTCTTAAATTACCAAGTGGGCTTTCTGAGGCTGTGTAACCAGATACACTGAAATGCAAGAAGCGTGATGGAATCACTGTTGCAAATCTCTCAGCCCTTTCTGATGGGGGGAAGGCTTTTTTTGAAGGGGAGATAGGAGGGTGTTTGTTGGTTTTTCAGGTTTTTTTGAAGCTAGTCCAGTGTTAGAACTATTTGATTTTGAATACAGATTGTTTCCTGAGGTTGACCTATTTCTTTAAGCTTTAGTGAGAGTGCCTCCAGGCATTGTAGTTATGCGCCTCATGTAAATAAAGCGTGTTGTCCTACTGTTCAAGTGACTCTTCATACGTGTATTAATGTATTTCAATAGAGAGGGAAGCAATGCTGAATTCACTCTCCTCAGGGTAACTAAAGAGATGTATTTCAGGTGGCAGAGTGGTTACAACTAATGCAGTACTTGGATGTCAACATCACGCTCTCATCTCAGCTGAAGTATAACAAACCTGACCATTTTTTTCCCAATTACTTCCTATATTTCTTCAACATGTAAAGCCAACGCAATCATTCTTATTCAGAGATTCTAGTTTTGCAGTGCAGACCCCTTCTAGAGTGTTTTTTCTGGGGGAAAAAAAGGTGTGAGCTAGCCTATGAGTATAATTGCCACCTCTGAAAACACTTTTATTCAACGGTAAACCCACTGATTTGTCAGAGAACACTAACTTCAAAGGGATCTGTGATGAACTGCAGGTGTTTTTATTTGCCATTGTTTATAAGCATTGTCTTTGCAAAAGAGGCTTAGTTACTATTAAGTTGCTTTAGGTTTTTTTGGTGGTTATTTTATTTTTTTTCCATTTACTACAATTGATAATAGATAGGAGTACAAGTGTAACTTCAAGATTAGATGAACAAAACTCATGCTCACTATTCCACTGAAAAACTCCCTTAGCCAAGCACCTATTTGGCAGCTTTGAGATGTTAAATGATAGCAGATTAAGAACATTGGGTCCTAGTGCCCTTTTCATTCCATTAAGAGCTAACGTGTATAATTATAAAAGCAAATGTGCAGAAGGCAATCATGTAAATACCAATAAAGGTTTCTTAGTAGCAAAGCTGATTTCATGTAAATCACTCATTTTAATCTGTTTTAATTAAAAAAGTCTAATTACAGACAGCAGCTTACGTTGATCAGCATGTTCAGATGAATGCTGGTATATGTCAGCCAGAAATAAATAAATAAGAGGGAAATCATCTGTATAAAGAAAACCAAAAATAGTGTAGGATAACAAGATTTGATTTAGAATATTGGCATTGAATATGTATTGCTGGTTTCACCCCAGCCAGTTAGAAAGTGAAGGACAGCTGAAAATACTTCTAATTTAAAAAAAAAAAAAAAAAAAAAAAAAAAGGAAACCCAGGCAAAATCGACATATGGCACTGTATAAGAAACTCTGAATGCAGGAGTGTGTGACTGATTGCAGTCAGATCACACCTTGCATGCCTTCTCCTTTTGTTTGGGAAAGTTCTTGACCAGGAAGGATGCATGAAAGCCTCCTTCAGGTACTTACATACTGGTCGCTACTGAGGGCATTAAACAAAGGTTTAATCTGGGTAACACAAATTTTCAGATATTTAAAAGAAATAATAGTGAACTAGTAGTAAATGGTGGTTTGATGATTATTTAGAAAATAATGGTAACACTGCAGTTTCCCATTAATCAGAGACAATAAAAAATATTTCAAAACAGAATTTCAAAGTGGAATGGACTAAATATTAATTGAATTGTCTAATTACTACTCTTCTTAGAATAATTCAAATATTTTTAAAATACTTTGAAAATCAAAGATTAGAAGAACCATCATCAGTAAGGAAAAACAATACATAATTAATAGATCAAGGCAGGTTTGTGTTTTTTTCCTGCAAGGTGGATTAAAGTCTACTTAAGAACAGATAAAAATTGGCTTTAAATTTTAAATGGCATATTTTTTTCCTGCTGTCCTTTGAAGATAAGATTTATGTGATCACATTGTCTGTTCATCTACTGCTCTAATAAACTTTTGACTTTTCAAGAGATTTTAAACTACATTTGACAAAGGATTAGAGATCTCAAAGCCTCTATCATGTTCTTTAAAAAAAAAAAATCAAACGAAGATGGCAAGGAAGGAGATAGAAGGTGATGGTAAGGTCTGAGTTTGATGCCATTGTTAAGCATGAGAGAATCTGCCAATGCTCTCATCTGACTGTTACCCTCCCCCCCCCCCCCTTTTTTTTTTTTTTTTACTATGCATACTGGAAAAAGAAGATGAAAATAAAGCAACCATTCCCAAAAAATACTAAAGCATGTATATTTATGGTGTGACTCTATCACAAGATTCATAAGGTGGTCCATGTGGTTTTGATGCAGCAATTGTTAATATTAGGTCGTTTCTGCAAAAATGTGGAACAACTTCAACGGATTTCGGAAGCTGAAAGCATCTCAGTCCACCTCTAACACCTCCAAAGGTGAAAGAGTATAGAAATTTCATGTTCAAATTCCTGCTTTATTTTGGTTTAGACCAGGCATTTTCCCAACACGTCTTGAGTTCTCTAGCTGTCTAGTCTGTCTCACTAGCACTAATGAGCATGTAATTGTTCACTGGGGGTAGAGTAGTCTGAAGGGTAAAATAGAAACTTTCGCTGTAGCTCCATGGGTACCACATTGCAGGGAAGATGTAGATGAGTCAGTCTGAAAGTGCTGACAGAATATCACCAAAGAAATTTGAATTTTATTCACATTATATTATAATTATAATATATATAAATGCTGTGACCCGCGGGCAGCGGCGCTGGGGCAGCTCCTGGCAGGGCCCGTGGCCCCGCGGGGAGAGGAGCCCGGGCTGGGGACCCCGCGGGGACCCCCCTGGGGCCGGCTGGGCCTGGGGGGCTGCGCCCTGGCAGGGCCCCGGGCTGGGGCAGGGGCAGGGGGCGAGGAGCCCCCCATGGGGGGCAGGGGCGGCAGGGACAGCTGTGAGGGACTGACCCCAGCCCCGGCCCGGCGCTGCTGGGGGGAGGGAGAGAGACACCGGGGGTGAGGGTGGGCCCGGGAGGATGGGAGGGTGGGGGGAAGGTGCTTTTAACTTCTGTTTTTATTTCTCATTATCTTACTCTGATTTGATTGGTAGTAAATCAAATTTGTTTCCCCAGGTCGAGTCTGTTTGCCTGTGCAGGTAATTGCTGAGTGACCTCCCTGCCCCATCCCCACCTGCAGCCTTTCGTCATGTTCCCTCCCCTGCCCAGCTGAGGAGGGAGAACGACAGAGCAGCTCGGTGGGCACCTGGCATCCAGCCAAGGTCAACCCACCACGCTCTAGATGGCCATAACTGAGCTGTGTTGTTCAAATTATTATGTTAGATGGGAAAGAAAAAAAAAAAAAAAAAGAGCCTTCAATCAAGGCCACTACTTCTGTGACAGAAGATGAAACAGGTTACTATTTTATATCTTTTCCCCAGATATTATCGTCTTCAGCCATACATCATCCTGCTATTTTTCCACAAAAACCAATTGATATAAACGTGTCTTGGGAGGTAGAAGGATCTTCAGCAGAGTGATTTCTCTCGTAGAATTGTAGTCTGTGCCCAGGAGCTGTGGGAAAACATACAACTTGTTAAACACATTACAGATTTACTCTCTTATGTGGACATGTCACTAGCAGTGGCAACAAGAAACTGGGGCTTCTGTTTACAGACATTGTCATCTCTTAAAGACGTCGCCTCTCTTGTCCTACCCAAAACAGGTTCTGGGGCATTGAGGTTTGTATTTGTGGTCCAGGGCACATGTACTCACAATACATTTGAGTGCCTCCATGCGCACGAAGGAAAAGGGAAGCTTCCTTGTAGCACTTGTGAATCTGAGAGCCAGTTCAGTGGGAGAGATTGAGAGTTACATTGTGCCATGTAGTATGATCAATTGGTTTTCTTTTTCAAAATGAAGTCATGCAAAAACACAGCGCCGTAGTTCTTCTATGCTTCACAGTTTTGCTTTACTTTTAGCAGAATTCTATTTACAGCAAGCAATGGATTGAAAATAGTATCTAGCTGAGATCAGCACCTTCAGTGCTTACGAGCAGACCAGCCTCCTGGTTGATGGATAGAGCACAAGTTTTCCTTAAAGGTTCAATAAGGAGGACTGAAATTGATGTCTTCACCCCTGTGGTACCTGCTGAAAAAATAAAATATGGCTTCCTATTCCAGAAAGCATACAAAGTATATACAGCTGCCCCAGACTTTAGTAGCAGCATTTTATTTATGCAGCTGCAAAGCACACTTGTGGCTTTACAGGTATTGTCTGGAAGAGTAAATACAAATATTTGGAAAACATTTGGAGTTTGCCAAGTAGTTAGACCTAAAGGAGTTGGGAGCAATGCTACCCTAAAATTCTGGGCTTAACAGGCTTTCAATTTTGCGAAGAGGTATTTCTCAAGGAGAGAGAGGATGATAGGATAAGGTTTTCTCTTGCTGGCAGAGTTTTTACATCAACCTTGCCCTGAATTCTTTGCAAGAAATGCTGTGCCTTTCTAAAGTCTGGAGTTAGCAAGGCAGCGTGCTGTAAGCAGAAATGTATTGTGGGTCTCACTGAAATGAGTCTTTTGACTACAAGTATCAGCTCTTACTTAAAATAGCATCATTGTCATTCCCTAGGAGGGGAAAAATAGCAGCTGACTCTCAAGAAAAAAAAAGCCATCAGCATGTTCTGCAAGTATAGATGAGAAATGTCCGATATAATAACCATAAACATCCTGTGCAAATATAGGGTTGCAATACTAGCAAAACAGTGTAAATGCTAAAACCCTAGTACAGATGAAAAAAATCAATCTCAGTTTTTCCCCATGAGTATATTGCTATACTGAGTGTTGTCTCTAGGTACCTATCACCTTTCAAAGCTGGCTTGTGCAGGGAAAGGCGGATGAGGACCATGCTTTGCCAGTAAGCAGCACATTATAGGCATTTAAAAACACCAAAGATTCATCTGAGCTAGCTGTGGGTAAAAAGGCTGTTCTATTTTTATGTTTTACAAATCAGGCATTGTGAGAGCTGATAATCACTTACCTGCCTATAAAACCTTATGGTGTTCCTTTTATTCTCAAGAGAAGAAACAGTGAACAAAACACAGAGGAAAATGCGTTTCAGAGGGATGCCAGCATGGAGCTCGAGGACACCCTGAAAAGCACTGCTGTGCTTCAGTCCCTAGCGTTTTGTTGTACCACATACACCTGTAAACATATGAAACATGTCTAATGAGGCACTACTGTATTGTCTGTGCAAAACCAATATTTCAGCAACTGGCAGACACAAACCGAGCCAAAAATATCAATATACTTCTGACAGAAGCATTGTCTACCCAAAGGGCTTTTTATTAGTCCCAGGCATTAGAATATGGCCAAGCAGTAAGGGGCTGTGGAAGTACTAGCCCCTCAAACTCTTGCCCTTATCGAGTAGATTTTCAACAAGATCCGATTTAGTCTCCCAACCCGCCTGCCTGTCTCTCAGCTTAGAAGGTCTATGTAAGTCTTTTTCCTTTGCAGCTGATCACAGACTGCAACTGTCTCCCTGATGCAGTGAAGCTGTCTCTCTGCTGCAGGTTCTCCTGCAGGACCATGAGATAAATGGCTCTTATCCCAAACTCCTGGATCTGATTTATTTCCTCCTGACGGATAACTTTTATATCTATGTCTCAGGATGCACAGGCTTCCCCAAAGTCAGACTGTATCTTTTAGTCACTCTGAAATTGTGAGAAGCCTGAAGTACCACCAGACATGAAAATACACGTGCTGTTGATTTTACCAGCACAGAGCAGCACTCTTTTCCTCTCTCCAGAAGCAGGTATTCAGCTGAAGCTTTAAGGAGTGTTTAGACAAGCAGAATGAGAAAACTTGTCATCAGGATGTTCCATGTGTGACTTCCACATACACCGAGTGCTCTAGAAACCAAAAGTATGCGTTGACTTTGATTTGCTATGAAGGAAGATCCTTCTGAAAACACACTCTTATGAAAATGGGAGTTTTCTTTAATTTACATTCAAACTAGAAAATACTACTTATTTACTGAATCACCTATGCTACTTCCTACAACTCATTACTCATTATAGTGCTCATTCTTAATTTTAACTCTTTGCCTTGCAGTTTTGTGACTGCTGTGTGTTTACTTGTATGGCTACAATTATGGTCATTCTAAAAACGTTCCACAATTTAGGAACAAATTTTTTTTTCAGAAAACATCATTGTAAAACGTCATTAACTCTTAGAAATAAAATTTCCTATTTCTTTTCATTAGAGGTACAGGGTGACTACCATCCTGGGTTGTTTTTTGTTTTCTTCACAAGATAAAAATGAACCAACCCTAAGCCCCCATTCTAAGCACTGTTGCTGAAATGTATAGAAAAGAATAGTGTTTACAGACTAAATCTGCCTTTAAACAGCACATGTAACACAATCACTTTAAAATGAGTTGTTAAATATAAGGAAGAAATCATGTTTTTATTAAACTACCTAAGGTGAGTGCAGCTACAGTGCATGTGTGTGTATATACATATTTTGTAAATATATATATATATATTTATATAAATACGGACTTTTCCCCTAGGCTGCTTCTGTAATGAACGAACAGAAGCAAGCACTTTTAGGACGTGATTCTTCTGATCTACTTTCTGCTTCAAGATGAGATGATTCATGCATTATAAATGCTGATTTCTCCCCTAGAAGTGGTATATATCTTCTCCATATTACAAAAATACAGATGGCATACTCAATTGCAGATGTCTTCATTTTGACCACGTAACGCTAAATAGACTTCTATTCCCTCATGCAGCAAAACCTGAAAGAATTGTAGTTCTATAGCCATGAATGCAAATTTATAGTATCCACAAGTGTTTCCAGGTTTGCAAATCTTTTAGCATGAATATGAGCTCAATTTGAGTGTAAAGTCACTTATTTTATAGTCTGAATGTGATGACACTCTCCTGAAAATCTGTCTCCCTCTGAAGATGCTAAGCCCATCAGAAAAATTATTTGAACTGATATATCTGACCCTGCATAGCTTGAGAAAAGCAGCAAATACAAGCTGGTTAGAAGTACTAAATAAAAGCTCATTTGATTGATTACTATTGATTGTTGAAAATATATCTGAATGATTATCTTCTCTTAAACAAGAAACTGATCAATACTAGCAGATAAATTAAACAAGGATAACTCCAGGAGAACTTTGAAGATGGTAAAAAAAAATATTAGACAGACGTGTCTGGAAGAAATGTGGCTCTTCCACAATACAAAGGACAACTTTAACAGAAATAGCCATGGTTTTGGGCTGCTGTGCTTGCTCTTGATTATAAAGGCACCGATGATATGAGAATAAATGCTTTGGCTGAGTTCAATGATAAAAGATCCTTGCATTAACTTGGGTGGACAAGTTCTGGCAAGGTTCACTTTCTCGGTTAATTTTCAAAAATTCAGGAGTGTTTCAGCCACATTTTCAATTGATCACTGTTATGTTATTGAAATCAATGACTTGTCACCAGTTGCTCGCCAGTGATACATTACTTTTTCTCCATCTCAGTAAAAAGGTTTGATTTCTTCTTGTTCAAAATCACTTCAGAAAGGCTATGTAATTTATCTGGTTTTATTACTTAAGCATTTTTCCTTTTTTCTTTAGAAAAGCCATACTGGAAAAAAATCTCTTCTCTCAAAGTGATCCTTCACATCCATCTATAAATGTGTTCCAGTCTCATTAAAGGAAACGTGATGCCAGATTTGTAATTCTAGAGATAATAGTCTTTGTCTCGAGACATCCACGTTACCAGCTATAGTCTGTTTCCCATCTGTTTCCATGGGCCAACAGCTCAGCTGTAAGGGTTGTTTTTCTGACCAGTTATTTTTCCTCTAATCTCAGCCAGAACTTCCCACAGTTAGAATAGTTGTTTTAAAATAGTCAGATCATGTGAATATGAATAAAGGCCTCTTAGCCAGTCTACCTTGATCAGTCCACCAATAGTTTTTTGATATGTTTTAGCTATTAAACTTGGTAATACCAGGCACTATGTTCTCTCTGAGTTATTGTCTTTCTCCCAAGCAGGTTTTTTTTTTTTTTTTTCGCTAGCTCATTTTTGCTACTTTTTGATAGCAGCTGACAGGTTGTTATACAGCTCTAAAGAAAACATGTTCAAGGAGAAAACCTGTAAATTTGTTCTAGTCTACAGTAATCAAATACTGAAAATCCTTACTCTTCATAAAAAAAAATTCATTGTGTTCTAATAGGACTCCAAGGGGCCAGAGTCCTCTGTTGAAGTCAGTGCGGAAATCCTTCCCGTAAATTGTCTCTTCTGCTCATATTTCACTTTTTCTTTAGACGTTTTTCAGTTTATTGGAATTGGAAACATTGAACTCAAGTAGAAATAGGGGGGAAGATCCATATGTATTTACTGTGACCAGAAATATTTTTTCCCATAGATATTTATACTTAATAAACAAAAACTTTTGCACCCCTCTCTAAAACGCACGGAACTTTACCTTCTTTTTAACAGTTCAATGAAGAGCAGCAGAATTCAAAATTAGGTTAAATATCTCTGATCTTCCTTTTGGTTTATTTAAAGATGCTACCTGTTATGTGAATGGAATTGGTGAAAGTCTCTCCTTAGACTTTACTGGGGGTAAACCAGGCTGGACGTGTCTGACTTCAAGATGGATTTGCAGGATACTCGAGGGAGGAAAATGTCTGTGCTCCCAGCAACTCTTTGCTCCATTCAAGAGCCCAAAGAGGACTGACTAGAGCATTGTGGGATTCATTATGCTTTTGGAGAAGATAAAATACAGCATATATTTATCAAGATTATTTGAACTTCTAATGGCTTAAACCAGTGATATACTCAGCATTTGCAACAGATTGTTTTCCCCCATTCCAAGAGAAAGTCAGGAGTACATTCCTTCTGATCTGTTTTCATAAAAATGTTTAAAGTACATAATAGATCTGTTATAGAGAGGAGTCACTACCTTAATTGGTATTTGGCTAATTAAGGATACCACAAAGCTTGTCAGTGCGTTAGTCACAATCTAACCAAACATAAATGTTTCAAATAATTGGCCTGCATTAGGAGCTTTGTGAGATTTCTAAAGATGCTGTGCTGTGCAAAGTCACACTTTTGCTAAATATTCTCTCTGTATTCAATGCAGACAAGGTTGCTTCAGTGTGAAGTCCGAGACTGTGTTCCCACTCACTGCTTCTTTAGGTATTTCCTCCTACCGGTAATTTTTGTTTGTTTCTGATTTATTCTTCTTTATTTTAATGTCAGGAAACAATCAATGCTGTCTTTGCTGTCAAGAGATTCCATTTGTATATGAATTCTCTGATTTTGTAAGTTTGATTTATGACTTGCCTTTGAGCCTATTCATTTTATCTTGTAATAACTGTGAATTTGAGATAGAGCGGTATTAATTTGTCATCTTTTGCTACATGAAATTTTCTCCTCCTCAGTTCCCTTTCATTCATTGTGGAATGCACAGCCTACAGACCAAACCTGCCTGTCTGCTCTGCCAGCTAATGACACTAAGGAATAGATCTAATATCTGTGTGTGCAAATAAAAGTCTTCATCGTAATAGACATACTGGACAAACTTACAGGGAATTCCTAAATTTGAAGAAATATAAAGACACTTAATAAGCCACGTGCTTGCAGAGTGCACCATTTGCCAATTTTGCTCAGCTGCGCAAACACCCAACATTTCTCAGAAGGATTGTGAGAACAAATTCACCCTAAAATCTGTGAATAAGTGTGTGTGTGTGTAAATATCTTTAATGTCCAAATGTATTCAGACTGTTTGAAAGAGTCTTTTCCTACATAACTGGGAAAACCAATTACTAAAAAATAATGAATACAAAAATAATGTTTTCTGTAGCCCTCATTATTATATCAGAATGCAAACATAGTCAAAAGGAGGTAGGTGATTAGTTCCATTAAAAAGAAACCTGAATCTCTAGGCTGTGAATTAAAATACTCTTTCTATCCTTATGATTGGCTGTAGAGGCAGAATTATCTTTCTAAACTCAAATTCTTTCAAGAGTATGTTCCGTTGAGTTAACCTCTGTCTTTAGCAGTCTTAAGTAAATTTATTGCATGATGTATTTTTTGATTACTTATTTGGATAGGCTCATTATGGGGCCTGTTACTTAGATAATAATAAGATGCTATGTCTAGTCATAGCAATACGCGAGTGATAAACTGTAAGATATACCAGCCCAGAGCTAGCTAGGTTCGTATTGGCTTCAATCCATTCAATTCAGTAAGGTCTTGGAGCAATTGTTTTGAAGCAATGTAGGGTTTGGCATTAGTGAAACTAATAATAATACTACTAAAAAAAAAAGTTCTTGAGATGCCCTTATCTTGTCCCAGGAAAGGATTGTTGCTCAGGTGTTGACTTAAGTTGTTTTACAGTTTGGCTTGTGGACTTAAGTAATCAGCTTACACGGTGGGGGTGGAGGTAAAAAAGGATTGCCAAGAAAAAGATGAGCAATGAAATGTAAAAAACAGTGAGAGAAGGATATGAAGGGAAGGAGAAAGTGAGAGGACAGAACATAAGAGGAAACATTAAAAGTAAAGAAATTATCTTATATATCTTTTAAAGATTTTGTGGGAGAAAAAAATAGTGTAACTGAAAGGTATTGACATTGAAAGGGCTTTTTTATTAGGATCATCATAAGCAATGCCACAACCCTGGAAAGAAATCTTTCCTTAGGGACTCTGAACACCTTTCCACAGTTCTACTTCAGGTAAAAATCCTCTTTAGTAGCAAGTAGCACAGATCACAACAGGGTCTGAAACCAGGATACAGACACATGGTTGCTCGTGCTCCCTCCTTCTCCCAGCCTTTGATGGTTCAAAAGCTTCTACATCTGACAAAGAATCGGTGGAAGTGACTAAAGTTTCTCAAAGTTATTAAAGCCATACAATAATCTGCAAAAGTAAAGCGAAACAAACAAAATGAAAAGGAGAAAGATTGTCTCATTCATCTAAAAATTAGATATAATTATTCATATTCTATACCTTTATACCTATGGAACATTTTATAGAACAGAAGTCCTTGAGAAAGCTTTGCATGACAAGCAGATATGCAATTGAGGGAAACAGTCTGGTACCATAACAGCTTCTTATTGACCCTATTATTGAATACAGGAATCTCGAAAGTACTGTATAATTTAATGGTACTTTACAGAGTTATAAAGTGGACAGAGGAAGTGATATGTAAAACTGCTTTTCATATTTAGTTGGAAATGCTACCCATTCTGTTTCTGAAAAGCAGTTTTCATTTTTGTTATATTTAAGGTCTTTGCCCCTTTTGAAAGCCAGCAAATATAAGAAAATGAAAAGTTATTTATTTACAGCTTTCTGGCTCTGTTCCAGATTCCACCTTCACTTCATGCAGACAATTAGCAGCTTCCCTGCAACTGCTTAAAAACCAGACTGTGAAGGTCGCAGCCTTCTCGGTGAGTTCTTGCACCCTAACAGGACTGAGGGGGAGCCTGTTGATACAGCTACAGCCATGGCTGGAAGAGGTAGTGCAGTGTGAAAACAGACTGAAAGCAGAGTAGGAAAAATCCTCACAGCAGCTTGTCCTCAAAACCATGCTGAGGCCATTCTGGAACTGTCTTGCCAGAACAACGCTTTGTATGTCTTTTAATGGGAATCCCTCATAATCCTGCCCATGCAAAACTCTGTACTTGAAAAGCATGAAACTCTCTGGTTCTGTATTAATAACCATGCACAGTTGCCCGGCCGCTGCTGAAGGACAAACCTTTGAAAAAACCAACAAATGGTCTTTCAATGCCTGACTTCTACTCCAGAGTTCAGCGCTTGAAGGTGGCTTTCTCTGAAGCACAGCAAGGTGTGTGGTTTGGGTCCCAGGTACCGCGCACTAGAAAAGCATTATGAACAGGGGCTGTTTAACGGGGCTGGGGTTTCTCAAGGTCTAATGCAGACATGCTTACCACATGTTTAGCTGAAATAAGCTTTTTTTTTTTTTTTTTCAGGTTTTCCAGTTGCACCAACGAAGCCTCAGGGGAGCAAAAAAGCTTGTGTGTGTTTGGACAGAATTTTCCGCAAGGTAAGGGAACAAGGCTGATGGGATCTGACAGCGCCCAGTGGGGACAGGGAAAATTCACAGACAGAAGTAGAATCTGAAGTTTAGTCACAGCATAAACAAAGATTCTGTCTTACATCGTCTATCCGTCTTTGACTGCGACAGGTCCCTGGAGATGCTTCCCTTCACCTTTGTTAATCACATGCAAAGGATTGGAGTCAGACAAGCAGATAACTGATCTTTGTTGGCCACAAACTAATGCCTTCAAGGGCTGCACCGCAGCTGCTTCTCCAGCAAATCTGTTAAGCTTATTCTCAGATTCCCTTTATTGGCATTTAGTTCATTGCTACTATCAGTTGGATTATCCATTATTTTTTTTCCAATTAAAGCGATCATTAACACTCTGTGTTGGGTGTGAAGGGCATTAGGATATTTTTGCAGCCTGCACATTCCGGACATCTGGACAGTGCTAAATGCAAATGGTCTGGGTGCCGATGGGGATTTCTTTTTCCTGTTTTAGATTTTTCCATTTTTAATTAGGGTCACGTATCTTACGCATCTTGTAAACATTATAAGAAGGCTTCCTGTCTGTGCCAGTACCACTTCATCAGGACCACAGTAGAGGAGAGTTTAATGCTGAGGAGTATCTAACCTGCCAACCAGCAACAAGGGAAATAGGTTCTGACCCTTTTCTGAGTGTTGGGTGGTCTCTCCATGGGTCTGGCAGGCAGCCTTCCCAGAGCAGATTGCAGAGTTGTCTGTGAAAGATATTAGGGGCTGATCTTGTTTCACCATTGCCTAAGCTTTCACTTTCATCATTGATTATGAATAAGAAGTGGAGATAGGAAGGATAAGACCTAATTTAGGAGAGAGGAGAGACTGCAAAAAGAGCAGTACGGGAAAAATGCAAGAAAGGCTTTTTACTAAAATCTTCAATCTTGTGAAGGGTGATGCTTGTCTGCTTAGTGGCTGTACGTAGTATTTGAATCTGTTCTGCTGAGGAGTCAAGTATCTCAGGTCTGGTTTACCTTTCATGAGCACATGTTAAGATGGTGCAGATGCGTGCTGTAAGAATATTAGGTCAGTATATGAAAGAATCTGAATTTTTTGACAACACAGAATACAAACTTTGTGCTGGATCTTTTTTTTTTTTTTTTTTCTTTCCTATTGGATGGATTCCCTTTTCCTGCACCCTCCTTTCCTAACAGCAGTGTTTGCAAGGTACGTTGAGCTTCTGCTCCCTCTAACTCACTGAGACGTGACAAATAGGGTATCTCCAGGGAAGACCTAATTTAATGACCACATTAGTGTAGAGTCTTCAGCTCGGTGTAACAGTATAATTTCTTGTCTTTTCATTATTTTTTTTTACCATCCCCAAGTACAAAATTGTAGATGGTAAGGCATATGCAAGGCTTGTCTTTGGAGCTCCCAGGAGGTGAGCTATCTGTACGGCACAGGATCCATAAGGAGGTTTGCCCGAACACCAGCCTGGGCATCCCTGCTGCTACATGACTGTGTGCTGGCCAGGTACCTGCCTCTTGCCGGAGTCATTGGGCAGCAGCAGGGAGGCCATGAGGCTGCAAAAGCAGCATGGAAGGGTGTGTAGAAGATATTTGTGTTTGGTGTGCAGGCCCGCAAAGGTCTGCCTGTGCTTGGAGTTGTTCTGGCTTGGGTTTAACAGATTCATGGATTTGGGTGTTCTGTCGCTGTGGAGAAAGCCGCTATCCTTGCTGACAGATCTTCAGCCATAAGCAGTTCTCCCCTCTTGACTCTTATTTCACAAGATGCTTTGAGAAAGCATTTAAGTGCCTTAATGAGGACAATATGATCGCAATGGAACTAATACCAAATCATTTTTTTAAGTACCTTGCTGAATCAGATTCTCAAGTCTTCTTTATAACCACATTGGTAGAACCACACTTTTCCTACTGCTAACCACTTCCCCCCACCAAAGAGATTTCATTTGGGAACAACTAATGTTTTCCCAGTAACCTGCAGGGTACTCCAGTTGAACATTTCTGTGCTTAGTAAATATGCAAGTTGGTTGCTAAGAAGAGTAATGAATCCTTAAGTGTACATAAGAATGATTTATGACATAATGTGAATTTACAGCCCATTACGGAAAATAATTACATTCCACTAATTGCAAAATTTAATAGTCGCTCCAGCCTAGGAAACAGCAGTATGAGAAAGCAGATTTGTAGCCGTGCACTTGGAAGTGTGAACCACATGAGAAGCAGTTAGCTGAAAATCAGTTTGCCATTTAACCCCAGCTCAATTCAGACATCTAATTCATGACAAAGTTGTTACTGAATTAGTTTTTTTTCCACAGTTAACTATCTAAAAAGTTGGAGAAAAAGTATATTAAGAAACTTGCTTCATCACTCTATGAATCTACCATGTTTCTGAAAGAGTTGTTCACAAGGAAAACCAAGAGTTTTACCCATAGTGTGGGTGGGGTTTGTAACAGGTATGTATCATAATATACTTCATCCCATGGGTGCAAGGATGCTTCTTTGTCACATACTGCTGCTCACCCTGGACAAGCAGTGTACAACTTGGTCCTTCCCTTTGAACTGTATAAATGATTAGTAACTGTCAGAATCAATTCTGTAAATCTGGAGAATAAAGCCCAACATGTCCGCTCTGAAATTTTCAGCTGAAAAGTAGACAGTCGTTATTTTACTCTTTGATACCCAATTCATCTGTCAGGCTTTTGACAAGGCTGCACACAGAGGTGTGGTCTGCAGTCTCTACATGTGAGATATGGAACCTAGGAGACAGATTTTATACTAGGATCTCTTTAATAAAGAAAAATTGACAAGAACAATTTTGGTTTGATAGAATAGCATCTAATAGGAAGTGGAGCATGTTAATTGAAATAAAGAATTTGATCCAGCTTGCATTGTATTTTAGGAACTGAATGTGATGCAAAAAGAAAAACCACCCATTATGTGGAGTGTTCTGTTTAACCTTCATAGTGACTCTCGTGGTTTTTAAGAATAGCTACTTGACAGATTATTTGTCCTGTGTTGGGCTCAGGAAAGTAAAACCATCTTTCACTGACCAAAACTCTTTGAACGTAACAAGATTCAGGTGGCAAGAGCAGATTGTAAGCAAATTGTCAGTCAGTGGGCATAAAATAGAAGTGTGTGGCAAAACTTTTTGGATGTATCTGTGTTCCAGAAGAGATGATGTTAAATAATAGTATTTTCCAGAGGTGATGGATTTTCTTGGACAATGAGATAACTTCAAGAGCACAATCTGTTTAACAAGGGCTCATATGAACACAACTGAAGCTTTTTTTTTCCATAACATTACAAATTCACATTTGTGTGAAACTAGAAAAGCAACATTTGAGCTAGTACGGGATACTAGATGCTCTTTTCTCATTCACAAGGTTGCAAATGATGCTCTTGATCTCATCAAAATATAGCAGAAATGAAGTATACTATTTTTCGTAAGTATAGAACACGAAAAATGTTTTTATGGATTTGAAGGCAAAAGCGTTGTGTCAAAACAGAAGTTCCTCAGCTAGTTTCATTGGGTTTGCAAACAGCTGATCTGGGATTAAGATTTTTTTCTTTTTTTTTTTTTTCCCCTCTTTTTAAAGTTACTGCAAATTTAAGATTTTACCAAATTATTTTTTTTCCCACAGCTTAAACTGGAAAAGTAAGAACGATCTGATTCCAGAATAAAAACACATGTTCTTAAGTGTCATTGGCACTCACTGTCATAGCTCTAGTCAAGATGGTTGAACTCAGTGTCTTTCACGGAGGCTCATAGACTGCCGTCTCAAAGGCTGATAGCCTGCCCTTATCAAAATGCTTACTGTTTTTTGGAAAAAAAATGGTTATGCATCTGTCACAGCATTATATTGGTGTTTAAATGTGAATCTAACATTCTGGATTTACTTTGCTCCATTTCCATATGGAATCATCTGATAAAGCAAGCTGAAGGAAGGTACAGGTAGAATCCCCTTGATTCACTAAGAGAACAGTCAACAGAGATTTGAGGGGTTTTTTTTTTGGTTGGGTTTGGTTCTTTTAATGCTGCTTCCTTGAACCATACAATGTGGGCAACATTATTTTTTTTTTCTGTATAAGAAGGAAACACGCTATTACGCAGTTCTATTTTGTTCATATCTATAAACAGCCTTGATCTAATGTCAGAGGAACTGTGAAAGAGTGAATGCAGCATCAGGCCCACAGTACATGTATGTGCTAATCTTCCCTCCACAGCCCAGTTGTCTTCTGCAGATCAGCATATTCTTTGACCTGGATTCAGCTCTCTCCTCTCTCCTTTGCAGCTTGCCTAACACCTAACTTGCTTGCCATAAAATTATCTGTTAAGCAGGAATGCCAAAATGATCTACCTTTAATTTTCTGTTAGTTAATCTGATTCCATCAGGTCCTATGATTTACAGATCCCATACGAAAACTGCATTCATTTTCTTTTCTACCTGCTAATCCACATAGAGATTGAGGAAGCTGCAGTTTTCCTTCTATGCAGTTTTGGGGCTGGCTGTTTATTTAAAGAAGCCTTTCAAAAAATTGTAGAATTAAAAAATGATGAGTAGAAACCAAGAGGGTATTCACTTATGTGCTGGTACTTGAATTTCTGTTTTGGAAGTTAAGGTATAAGGTTATCTTTTCTAATACCTTCCCAGGATTACAAACACAAGGCTAAAGTTGTTTGGTTTTACGTCTGTTTACAGTCTGACTGCAGCATATTGAAATATGCTTGAATAAATATGTTCATTGTTATTCATTTAAATAAATACTTGCAAAACAGGGAGGTCAGATCTGGAGGTTTTCTAAGTACTTAGAGTACAAATGAGTCTTGCTTTATACCATCTGGCCTGAGACCAGTAGTTCACAACTATTCAGCACTCAATATTCAGGCTGGTTATCATTACAAGCAGTCTAAGTGTTGTTTCTTGTGTCCTAAAAGGTGACCAACTCTTTAGATCAAGGTTTTTGGCATAAAAGGTTAAACAGGAAGATTGTTACAGTGTTAGGTAGCCTTGGCAGTGACCTGCTTTCAAAACTGAAAAATAGCTTTTACTACAACTCCAGCAAAAGCTTCTTACCTTAAGAATTGATGCACACAGGTAACAGTTGCTAAATGATATTGTGAAGGACCATTCAAATTAGCTGGCTGATATATGGATGTTGGCCTGAAATTTATGACTGACAGAAAATGGACTGACCAGACTCCAAGAAAGCCAGGATTTAAGTTCACAGTTTGTCTCTAATTATCACTGCAGGGTGCTGTTAACGTTAGGCAACAGCCTTTCCACTCATGTCCCATAGCCTTGGTACCGTTGGCTATACTTGGTCTTGATCACAACCTATACCGTTAAAACTGCAGAGATCACATGCCTTAAAGATAATGTTATTTTATTGTTTTATAGATGGCGCTTTTCCCCAGCAAGGAGCTTCTCCTTAGGGCCTTGAACTTAATATTCACTTTAGCTTTACCTAGATTTTTATATATTAGCAAATATGAAAAATCTAGGAAACCTCTCTGTGACTTATAAAGGCGACGTATTCAGGAGGGAGCAGTATAAAAGGGTGTCATACTCCAGGAAACTTAGCTCAGTGCAGCCTGCCTTCCTGACAGCAGGGCTGAGTAGAGACTACAGAAGTCATCTTCACCTTGGCATGCAAAGTTTTGAGTGCTTGGTATTGAACTCTGTATTCCTTTAGTGCTCTGTGTAATAAACTCTGCCTTTGGCAGCTTGCACAATGCCTGTGGCTGGCCACTGTAGGTGTTGGACCATACCCACAACCACGCTTTTAGAAGACAGGTATTTGCAGCTAGCTTATAAGCAAACAATAAGAGTTGATAGTATACTAGCATTCAGTAATATGGCAGCATGTGCACATTATTATTATTATGTAAATATTAATTAGTTGTGCTTATGAGAATTCCTCTTCTCTTTAGATGATCTTATTCCTACTGCAAATGCAATCACATCCACGGATCTTGAAGTACTATCATAATATTTGCTACCAGCACATACTTCTAGTCAAGAATTATTTGATGTTAATTCCATCTGTAAAAGTTCTCCGTGATATTTTGTGGTGAAACTCAGAGCTATAGTGCCTGAAGCTCCTTGGATACACATATTTGTGCTGGCATGCACACACCACAAATAGAACCAACCAAGATATTTGTACATTTATTTGGGATTATAGAGTTAAATTAATTTGGACCACTGACTTAGCTGGTGTAGAGATCTCATTTTTCATTTAGTATTTATTAGAATGTGTAAGGATTTTGTTGTGTAAGGCATCGCTATAGTTTCTTATTCTAAATTTGTTAGCGATTTCAGATCATCTTGCTACACTTTCAGATATGATAGCTGCTGAGAAAAAAAAAAAAAAAAAAAGCCCTTACATAGCCTGTATCCTTAAGTAACCAAGGTAAAAACGGAGTATTGGAGGAGTAAAGGAGGGTGTAAGATTGACCAAAAGAGGGATTGTAGAGGGGCTTGAAGTTAAGCTTCTTTTTTATTGCCCAAAAAGTTGTTTACCCCAAGAACCATCCTGTAACCTCTCCCTATTTATTAAACAGTACGTTATATATCTGAAAGCATGCCATCTGCACAACTCCTGAGCAGATTTCCTTTTACCCTATCCTGAGGTCACAAACTCAACCAAACTGAACATTCAGTAGATCCAGGAAAATTCATTCCTGATGCTCATTCAACCTTACTTTAAGAATGGAAATGAAATTCTTAGCCAGGCAAGCAGCAGATGGTCAGTATAAGTGCACTATACTGCGGCATAAAGCAGGTCCAAAGGCTGGGTTGATCCTATCAAAGTAACTGCAGATCTCCTGACCACTCTGGCCCCCATGCAGTGTGTTACGTCCCAATGGCAGCATTTGTATATACATATATGTGTGTGTGCACGCGCGCGCTCATTTCTTTTTGGTTCGGGGTGATGTTTTCATAGCACGAAGCAGGGTGGGCATCGCACGGCTCTGAGCCACTCTGTGCACGCGTAGGGAGCTGCCTTCCCTCCCTGCTCCACCTGGGAACCTAATGGTATAAAACAGTTTCTGTAGGCAGTCTAGGCACAAATGAGGGCTGCAAAGCTCTTTTCAAATTTACTAATGCACGTAGTAGCTAACGATGAATAATGAGCTATTAGGCTGAACATTAATATGCTCATCACCACCTGATGAAATGCCTGATGGGGCTTTACCAGCTGATGGGTTGTCAATCAAATGGTGATGTGCCAGTCTCCTTTGCTTCTTAGAATGGGCTGATCCTTTTGTGTTGCAGAATTAACATCGTCTGAGTCTTCTGGTTTTTCTTATAGTTCTATACAACTTCATGTAAGTATTTTTGCTCTTGAACTCTTGAGCTGTTCATGGCTCTTGTCTCAAAAACTAGACTGCTTCTTGGTGTTTTCATGTGTTTTATCTTGCATAGCCTTCCATATGTACTTTCTCACATCTTAATAACAGTTTCTCAGTAAAAGAGAGGCAGGATGGTGCAGCTGCCTTGGATGGCAGCAGTTCCTGGATCACAGACCCTGAGCCACTGGCTGAAGCTTACAGAGGTGAGGGTACAAAGTGTGTTGGGAGACTGTTGAAGCTGCACATGGTGAGGAGAGCTAACTTGGCACAGACTTATCCCTACAACAGGAGCTCTCCCTAGCATGTGCTGCTCCTCGGACCAGACCAGTGTGTTGTCTGAGCAAGCGCTGACTGGCACAGCCAATCCGTGCTGAGGAGCACACTAGGGGTCCAGCAGTGAGGATGGTCGGCTGCTGCAGCCTTGGGAATTGTCCTTGGCATCGTTTTCCCTACAAGTTCAGAAAATCTGCCAATGCAGGGCTTGCTTTGAATGGGCCAAATAGAAGCTAGAGACTTCTGTATCTAGTCTTCCGGCTTCCTAAGATCTCCTACAGGTTTCTTTGGTCAGTGTAAACTTTGATTCAGCTGGTGATTTCCTTGCACTAGAGGAGGAAATCTGATGGAAAGCACCTGAAGGTCAGTGTATTGCAGGCATTTAAAAGTGTTCTGTTTCAGAGAAGCTAGCTATTTCTCTTGTAAATGGAAGTCTTTATTCTCCAGGATGTAGTATTGAATTGCAATTCCACACTACAACATCTGTCCTTTAATCGGTTAGAAAGAAAAGTGTGTATTTTACACTGAGACCGATATTTGCTTATATTTGGGAAATGTTGACTTGTGTGCTGTAAAAACTTTAAGTGGATTATTACTTCATAACATTATCAAAATCCTCCCTTTTTCAGCGGAATCATTCCTACCCCACACCAATTTGTTTAGCTATCCTACCCCTGCCTCAGATACCTTACCCTTGCAACCCGAAATGTATGTACCTGAGCTATTGATCATCTCAAAAATCTGTTATTGCTAGGTGGGTCTCAACAGCATTACAGCTGAAGTTGACAAGCAGATGATGGATTGTTCTCATTAAACACTATTTCAAATGGTGTCCCAAACTTTTAGGGGTTAAAATTAGGATACAACGTTGGAAGAATGGAAGGCTGGAAAGATTAAAGCTTTCCATGACCCAGAACTACACCCCAGGTAATGATTAAATCATGGATTCTTCACTAATGTTTATGAAGGTGTTGGGGCTCCTTGCTTTTCAGTGCTCCGGTAAGGGAAAGCCTCAGATCACTTTACTGTTCTATAAACTGTTTTTCACATATAGCAGCATAGATGAATCTTCTAGTCAGGTTAAAACTTGAAAGGGCAAACTAATCCTATTCCCTGTTGCTATGTATTAACTGCTCTAAATTTGCTTACTAGTTAGGTATCTTTATGTTACGTTGGGGTTTTAGTGTAAATCTATTCTAAACATTCTAAAACTAAAGCACCTTCTTTAGTGTGAGTCAGGAAACTTAAATAATTATTTTTATAGAAAAGAAAAAAAATATGGTTCTAACCCTGAATGTAGTTTTGCAGAATTAACTGGTATTTTCCAAACTTTTTTTTTTTCCACAATGGGAAGTGAGTTACAAGTTGTATCCTCATGAATCTGCCCAAAGAGGCATAATGCCTTGACACACTCTGGTAGCTTATGGGAGATGAAATCTGGCTGGAGATCCCAGCTGCCTGGGGAAAGCTTGTATATGGGGCACTTAAACTATAACTGATGATGCACAGCAGTGCCAGGAATTGGATCATGCTAATGTCAAGTAGCCTGGTTTTGACTGAAAAATGTCAGCATTACATCTGGCATCAGATATTTATTTTTTTTTCCAGCTGATAACCTGAGGGCTTTGAAAAGGCCTAAAAATTTTACATTTTAGTTCATTCTGCTGCTGTGATCTGATACCACTTCTGTGCATAGCGTTGCTGCACTGCTCTTGAGGTATTTTTCTAAACCACTGTATCTGGACTGCAAACAGAGTAAGCTTTAATGAAAGTTTATTTAAGACACAATGCCAAAAGAGGAAAAGAAACAAAATGCAATTTTCTCTCAGTCTTTTAAAGGAAATCCACTAACTGGGACTTTTGTCCTTCCCAATTTACTGCTCAGTTTACATCTCTGTAAATCATTATAGGCCAGTTCTGTTTCAAAACCCAGACCCTCACTGCCACTTGCTAGCTGAAGGGGCAAATCAGGCTACTGATGTGGAACAAGAGAGTCTGTGTGCTCCGTGTGGTATGAACTACACATTTGCAGTGACACATGCCATAGTCCAGGATAGAAAAAGACCCTCTAAACGAGTGGGTTCTGCCAAGGCATGTGATGTTTCAGCGGATGGATGACCATCTGCACACAGGGTGCTGTCTGTGCTGGGACAACACCTGGGTCAAGGTGGAGTGTAATCGAGCCGCACTCGGTAGCTTAAATTGTTCAAAGATTTTCAGATTCAGTCACTGGCTGATGTTTCCCCCCCGTGTGGGTATAAACACATCCTGATATTCCGGCTAATGGAGGGGCTGACAGCTCTGTGTTTAGAATACGGTAAAATCTCTCTCTTTATCCCCTTGAATACACCTCGTGAAAGATTCATCTGTGCTCCATTACCTGCCAGGCAAGATACTGTGACATTCCCTCTTCTTCCCTTGAGGTATGTTTTCCTTTTAAAAGGACATGAGGGAAGGGGTTTCTGTGCTGTGCTTTAAAATGCCATACTTCATAAAGGCATTATGCTTTGATAATCTTTTTCCTAGCACCTTTTTCAATTGAATGGTGCATCAGGCTCCTGCCAGAAAGCCCCTCTCCATCACCAGGCGTGCCGTCCCTCAGCAGGCAGCCCAGCCGTGACATGGAGGAAATAACAGCTTGCCACCTATTCAGAGGTAGAGTCACCTTGGAGGATCTGTGCTACCTTTATTTTTTCTCCCTTGAAAATACTCTCTAGTGTACATAAGCCTATTACAGATTTTCTTTTTTTCTGAATGACTAGCAAGCTACAATTTGGTTTCGCTTACAAGGCTGTCAAAAAATGGAAACACTTTGGATGCAAATCTTACCCTTAAACTGACTTGAAACAAGATGAAACTGTGCAAAAGACCAGAAAACAAAGAGAAAAAAGAGTATTTTTGGTTTGCTTGAAAAGTAACTGTCCTATAGCATATGTGATAAAGTATGTGTGTATTTATTCCTAGTTACATATTAGTAAATGTTAACTTACATTTACTTAGTAGATTTATTCCTTTCTGCTTCTGATTCATATCAAACTTTATCTGAAATGTTGACTTTAATCAGGAAAGCCTGAAGATACAAATTTAAATTTGCAATTCAAGGCTACAATTTAACTAGAGTCTGACCTTTATGTAGGCATCATATTGCTGGGAAAAAAACAAAACAAAACAAAACAAAAAACCCAACAAAAACCAACCAGCTTATTCTAAAAAAGGAAAGTGTTATTTTTAATTAATGAGTTATCATTCCAGGCTCCAAATTATGCTGGATTATGAGACTACTAGATCTCACTCCTCATTTACAGCCATAGCATATGAGGAATACAGTTTTCCTAATTTTTCAGTTCCTCAGACAATTCTCTACTTTAAATTACTCTCTGAACTAGAATACTTCAATGTCATGGGGGAAAAATCTATTTTGAAAGCAAGTGTGTCTACAAAGAAGCTATGGCTGTAAAATACTGGTTTAACTCTCCGTTTAAACTAACTACTCCTGTTAGAAGCCACAGTTTCTCGTACTTTACTGGTTAAAAAATCTTTACAGGTCAACAGATACTACCTGAATTACTTTATTTAAATTTTAGAAAATATAATGAGCAATAATTAAGGTAGCAAAGAATTTATTGGTTTTCAAATTATGCTGATACATTTATCTGAAGTAAATGAAACAATTTTGTTTAAAATCAATTAAAGTGTTAAATAAGCATTTTTATATTAAAACTAAAAGTTTCCTTAACAAAGCTTTCTTTATAAAACAGATTTTACATTGTATCTCACGTACCAATATTGTGCCTTTATATGGGCACAGCCTCCCAGAAGCTTCGTTATTTTCAGCCCAGAGGCATCACCTTTTGAAGAATTTGGATAAACAGCTTCCCCCCGAGAAGAAATCAGCTGATTTAAAAGAAACATCTAAACAACCAGAAGCCTACAACTGTTTAAATCTAGTCTACATGGAGATTAAGGTACGCAAACACCATCTGAGATGTGGTGAAGCTTTTATTCTGAATTCAGAGGCACATTAACACAGCAGCAATAATCATAATAATAATAATAATGATGATGATAATAGAATAAATGGATTAGCATTGTATAATGAAGGATCAGCATTTTGCAGTGCAACAGTGTGATAGCCTCTGTAGTGAATGGTTGCTGTGGTTACTCAGGATGGTGTGTGCCATCGGCACGCTGGGCAGGTTATGACAATAAAGCAAGAAGTGGTAGGAGCCAGCGAGCTCTTCACTCTGATCGGCGTAATGGCTCCCCAATGGGCAATGTGCACCAGGAAAAAACTCAAAGCACTCTGAAAACTAGTTAGTATGAACACACTGCTACCTTTCCCCCAAGGTTAATAATTCTTCTGTATACATATGAAGTACCGGAAGGCCCTAATCTATGCTAAACCAAGCAATTTCACTTTATATCTTCTTTTCTTTCTAGAAAAGCCTCCTGATAAAAACATACCAGCTAAACCGCAGGCTACATTCTTTTCTCACTTGAGTCGCTGCAGTGAGACAGGGAAGAATAAAAAATCCTGGAGGACTTCCTTGAAGGAGAAAAATATTTAAAATGAAAATGACAGTCAGAGAAGCAAAGTTTACAAAAAAAGAACAAACTTTGCCACTACTGAGTGCACAACTTCTGCGGTTCATAGGAACAGTGTAGGACCTTTCTGAGCTCTTCTGAAAGCTTAATGTTGCAGCTCCTTTTGTAACTAAGGTAAAGTCAAAAGGGGTCACAGATGTGCTAAGAAAACTCACTTGCATTAATTCTGCAGCTTTTATCTAGTGGCATCCCTTTTGGCATTTTAGCCTCATTGTCCCAAGATCTGCAGGACACAGGACAACGAGTAAGCTCAAAATAAATGGAAAAATCCAGTACCCTCAACCTTAAATACTCAAAGATCATGACTTGTCTTTCTCCCCCTATGCTGTCTGCATAATGCAAAATAATTCTTTTTTTTTTTTTTCCTAATGTAGTCAGATATTTTTTTTATTCCTCGCTAAATGCATAGATCCCTGTATTTGTTTTCATAGCAATGTGGTTCCAAAATGTTCTCAGTTCATTGACCTGGAAATATTATATTTTTTTATTAAATCATGTCAGCAGAGATCCTAACAAGCATGTGAGATGCAATAAATTCCAGCAGATACGGAATAATCTAACTGTGAGACTTTGCCACATTATTCCTGGAGTGACTTCTAGGTATCCCCTACAATAACCTCAAACACCAAAGGATTTGCCTTGCTTTTATTTTTCCTTTTAAGTTGTAAACATCAGGTCAAATGATCCTTATGCTGAATTATGTTTGCCTTTTCCCATTTAAGATGCACATGTGTGTATGTGAGGTGAAACCAAAGCAGGGGCAGCCGTGCCTTGGGATAGCGGGATGCTGGGGCCCAGTCCCTTGGCTAGTTGCTGTTCTGCCTTGGGAAGGACTTTGCAAGAAAGAAGCTACTTTTACCGAGAAGTTTTGAAGCAGAAGACTGAGCCCGCTGAGCTCAGAAGGGCATGGTAACAACAGCAGCGGTACTAAAGGTGCTTAGCACAAATTCCTGTTTCTCCCCCATCCGTTAGGTTTCCCTAGCTCCAGCAGCAAACAGGCGGTAGGTAGAGAATTATATATCCTTGCAAAAAAATCCCACAGACCGGGAACAACATTTAGAATGAACCAGGGAAAAGAACAATCTCATTATTGATCAAAACCATTACTTCTATAATGGATATTGGGTACATTTTTATCAGGCTCTTGTTATATTTTGTTAGTCTTGATCTCGAGGGTATCAGAAATGGAGCACTTTTTATTTTTCTTACGAAACTGTGAGTTTTAAAACTACCAAAAATTTTGGTTTAAAGCAATCCAAATAGAACAATTTATTTTCAAAGCTAAAGCAGGCTGGGCAGTATACTCACGCAGAACCCACATTTCCTGGAGCTAGAGTGTGGTAAATCAAGTAGTAAAACCCACGGAAAAAGGTAGTAGGCTGTTGAGAATCAAAAGATGTGGTTTGGAGTCTCCTATAAATCATCAGGACAGATACTTCAACTTTGTTAGTGCTGAAGTTATGAATTATAATAGAATGCACCAAAAGTATAATAAAATCCCATACAGAGAATGGCCTCTTTCAACACCAATAACCAGAGCGGTTCAGTTTTCATAAGCAGATGTTGGAAACATCTTTTTGGCCATATCTCACAAGGAAGCGGTCCATGTTTGCTGACACAATCATTCAAGATGTCTTTCTCAGAAATTAATGTCAGAGTTACATTAGCCAAATTATAAAAACCGGAGATCAGAAATAAGCCATAGAAACGGGAGTAGCGTAAATGTCTCTTAAGCTGTTTTTCTTCAATAATCAGTCTTTTCTTCTGAGAAGTGTACTGCAGTTTATATAGCTAAGAAATTCAGACTAAGGGACTGACTTAAATCTGCAATGTCCTTTCTTTTGCTGTTACTAAAGCCTATAATGCAGTAACTTCTTTTCTAGTTGGTTATTGTCACTCGTCTTATTTCAGGTCACTCATCACAGCTGCACTTGTTCTGCAGTAGAATCAGAAATGCACACAACTTTTATGCCTAAACTGGAAAACAGGGTCAACCAGCTCTGTTCATGTTCAGTTACAAATTCAAAAGCAAAGAAAATTTACAATCTGCTGGGCAGAATTCAGCAGAGCTGCAGCTGAGCACTCCATCACCTCCTTTCATCTCTGAAGAAGTGTTATGGCTTGCAGGCTCCTTCCTTGCTGCAGGTCTCTTCTGAAGCAGCAAGCTTCATTTCTAGTTCTGGGGACTTCTCTATCACTAGGAATGCCCATTCAAATGTTTCTGCTCTCCACAAGCCATCTCTCTTCCTTCCCATCCTTGAGTTTTGATCAAATGTTACAAAAGGCATGGAGTTATGGCTCTTTAGCATCTAGATTTTGTAACGATGAGATACTGGTTGGTATATCTCCAAAAGCATCTAATGCAATGATCCGTGCAATGGTTCCTAAGGGACTGGAAGTACAAGGAAAACTGGCAGCCGTGCGATGTCTTGATGAAACACTGTGGAAGTCCACTCAGTTTCCATTAAAACATGTCTGTAGTGGCTGGGCTAATTGCCTCTTACGTGTAAAACTGTCTAATTTCAGTTTGAAAAGACCTTCTGTGGAGGCCGACCAAAACAGAGCTGCTTCTTGACTTGATGGGAGACGTGCAGCAAGACAAGGCTGTCTGCTAATGTTGAAAGCTCAGTAGTGAAGGGGAGGGCTTTCTTCAGGCAGAACAAGAGGTTGTAAATGGAAAAATGGCATGTCCTTAAAAAAGTCCAGTATTGCTGAATGCAGGTAAAGATCCACGTCAATGAGATTTATTATGCTGCGGAGCAGTTTGCTGGGGCAAATTGTGAACCCCTCAATCTTTTAGCACAATTTGAAGCAATTTTTTGAAGCAAACAAAAGATATACTGCATGGAAAAGTCTTGCTCTGACGGGAAGATAAAACAGATGGACTGATAGATCTTTACAACTGAAAATCTGTGAGTCTCTGACATGGAGGTCCCTGTAGCTTAATCAGTTCCATTAGTTTCAGCTGAACTGTTATGATGTGGTAGCTATTGTGCAAAGTGAAATCAATAGACGTGTGTCTGTGCCGCACCATAGACTACACTGCAGACAGTGTAAGATGGAGGAGGAATTCACTGTGATGTAAAATTGTCACATCAAAAAAATTATAATAACAATAATAAAAAGGGGAAAATGCTCAAAGTTAAAAAGTAGCAAAATGTCTCTTGCACAGTAGGTTTGTACTGGAGAACATAAAACCTTGCAGTTATGCTATCCGTTGTCACTAGGTTCTGGTATCACTCCTTGGAGAGAAATTACAGTTACAATGTGGATATCGTAAATAGCACATCAATTGCTGACCACAAATTTCCAGGAAGGAAAATGAGGCAAGCGTCTAAACAAGTGTGATTTTAAGACAGAATAAGCTACTGTATAGTGTTCCTAATATATATAAATTAATGTGTAGTAGTTGAGCAAGTTTATTACTATGGCAACTGTAGTACTGTAATCTAATGTGCAATGGCTCTGTTCAATCCCTCTTTTAATTTCCAGTGGAGAACTTAAAGGGGAACATAATGGTCATTTGTTGTTTTACTGACATCTTTTTGAAATCTTGAGTTTCTGTTCAGCTCTCCTCTTCAGCGAGCTTCGACTTGGGCCAGTGAAGACAGCACTGTTTTCCACCTGGGTAATGAAGACAGGCACAAGCTGTCTTCTTCAGATTACAACTGGAAGACTGCCATCAGTAGAAGCTCTTTTTCTTCGCCTCCCCCTCAGCTTCCTTTTTTTATTTTTTTTTCCTTAGTTCTGTGCAAAACCTCAAAATAATCTGAAGCAATGGGATCACAAGCCTTTCTGACTCTGAGACTACTCAATCAATAGGGCTTTGCATCGGGAAAGATGACAACTGGTGGCCACGTTCTTCGTGTCTGCTCAGTATGTGGCTTCTCAGTTGGGATAACTAGTAGAGGGTGGGACAGTTTAGATGCTTATAAATACTTCAGCAAAGTGATAATAGGTCATTTCAACAAAAAAAGCAACACAGAATACTAAATGTTGACAGATTTTCTATCAGATAAGAGTAGACTTTATTTAGTGGAAAAAAAAGATACTGATATTTTCCTTGAGAAAGACAAAGTTTAGTCCTATAGATCTGGTGATATCTTTAAAATTCTAGATTACCTATTTCATTGCATATACAGCAATTTTGTTCTTTATGAGCACTGACAGAGCAGCTGCATTTTACTACTTCCACAGAAAAGAAAAAAAAAACCCAAAACAAACAACCAAACAGAAAAATCAGAATATATCGCTAGTTTGAGCTAAGACCTGGTTTCTAGTCATTTGACGCACATTTTTTATGGAAGTCTTGGTCAGCCTGTTCTTGGTCTGCTGCTAAAGTGAGTTTAGTGGCCACCAAACTCGTGGTTTAAAGTGGTGGTGAGTTTCCAGGACTCATTGCTTGAAAACACTTGGAATGCTTGCATTAAGAAGCTTCAGAATATGGTGTCACGGTGATCACTATCAGGCTTAGTCACACCACTTAGACCTAATAGCAGTGTCTGAGCGTAGCTCATCTGAATTGCAGGTCATAGATTCCTACTGTGCTATCTAATTTGCTTATTGATGCTTGTGTTTAAAAAAGTGATGCGGATAAATAATGCAGGAAGTAACATGAAAAAGAAGAAAGTAGGCTTTCCTCAGATTACCAGGTTTGCTGCTCTTTCCCTCAGTAAACTTCTATTTCATTCCCCCATTTTTTTAAATCAAGATAATGGTTGTAATGTGCTTTTAATTTTTTTTTAAAAGTCTTTATTTTAAAATTTGGATTTTCAGCTTTGCACTCCTATCAAATTTAGCCTTAGATATGAGAATTCAAAATATTAAAGGATACAGACCTTTAATGAATGTAAGTTATTTTTTATTATAACTTAATTTCCCAGATCATTTTGATGCTTCAAGGCAATGTTTGAGCAGCTGTGAAAAAAATTTGCATGTCCACAGAGTGCAATACTGTACACAGTACAGGCATCTGCAGGGAAAGCCAGCCTGGCTGCATGTACTTACAGCTCTGCTCAATTAAATAGGGTGTGTATCTATTCTGCAAAAATGTGCTGTTCCACAAATAACTTCAACAGCTTTCCAAGATAGATGAGTATCTAAAGAGATGACCTGTTTGCATATCTTTGGGCTTTGTGCCAACGAAATTTGGATATGGCAAACCATCTAATATTTTTTACAATGCTTGGAAGGATAGAACGGCATCCAATTTGAGCAGTTGTTTGGAGGAAGGTGCCAAATTTTGTCTCAGTGACATAAAATACCTTAGCATGAAGAAAGAATGGTAATAAAACTGTAAGAGAAAGAGATAAACTGAGACTGTATCGACAGAAAAAAATGACATCTCTTTGTATTTACTGCAGGTGCTACATTTGACAACTCTCAGCCTCTCAAAGATGGTCTTTTTAAGACAATCTTTTCCTTAATTTACCTTAATTAGGTAAGTGGCATATCCTGTTCTGGACACACACATTTAATTTCATCAGTATGTCAAACAGAGGCAAGGTGACTTTAATAAGAGACAGTAGAAAAATATAAAATGAACTACAGCTTTGGACTCTTAAATCTGCTTCTAACAGGCTGCCCAGCAAAATGAAAGTGCCCTAGAGCGAGCTGCTGAACAGTTTTAAGACACAGTGCAGGCTTTTTGCCCGGTTCCATTTAACTGAGGTCACGGACACACATCTTCCCCCAGCCACAGCTGTTTGCTGACAGTCAGCCCTTTCTCAGCGAGGATCTTGCCCCTCGTTCCTTTCCGTGCGGTCACCACCGCAGCAGATCCAGGAGGTTATGTGAGCATTCTCCAGCACATTTCAATGAACACGAGCTGCATTAGTTTAAACGGTTGAAGGAGAAAGTTTTGCTAATATTGGCTAATTTCATTCATCAGCCTAGAAGGGAAGAGGAAGAAAGGCAGGAAGGAAAACCCTCCTTTTTCCAGAACAGTACCTCCACAGTCAGGTGTACCTATCCCCAGCAAGGGGTGCTCCTGGAGCCCCGCTGTAAATGCAGATATTCTCGTGTGTTCTATGTGGCAAGATTGAAGCACTGCCTGCATGCAGCAGTCATCACTAGGTTTCCCTATATTCTTCCCTTCTGCACTGGTTCTTATAGTAGTAACCGCAAAGCTTTTGAGGATGGCAAAAACCAATTACAGAGCCAAATGGTAGGGGAAAATAAAGCTAAAAGAGGTGAAATAACCAAACTGGCGTTAAGAGATACAGGTAAAGATAGATCTAAAAATCAAATGCCCAGAATCACAGCTCAAGATCTTAACTGTTTGTCACAGCATTTTTCAGTTTTGCTGAGAGCGCATATGCCTTCACTGGGGAACTTCTACAGAGTAAACAGATGTAATTTCCTTTTGCATCAAATAAAACTAGAGACGAGCCCAAGAAAATGTAAATGACTTGACTAAAACCATACCCTGTGTCAGGGACAGAGTTAGAGTAGGAAAATAGGAGTTTCAACTCTTTGTAGCATTATTTTTTGGTGACTCTAAATTTCCCTAAACTCCTGTAAATCATGGTTTCTCCTGGACACTTTTGAGAAACAAAGAGCAGTAATTATTTTGAACTACTAAATTTATTTTATTCTAGCAGCTGAAACAGTTGGCTTACATCCACTTGCAATATTTCCAGCTTTGCTCCATTTATATTACCTTCTGTTTAATATACTTCTGACCATATTTTCCATAATTACCAAATGCCAGTAAAATTTCTGAAATTAATCTGGAAACCCATTTATTTTTTTCTTTTATTTAATATTACAACTTTGGGCTCTGCTAGTTGCTTAACATTGCTTCATTTTTGATAGGATGACAGAATATTTTTAAAGCACTATAGATACTGAATTTCTATTGTTCTTGCAGTAAGCATTATACATTTTAGTATTTAATAATGGGCACTGATTTTGATGACAGGAAACATTTTCCAAAAAAACTTTTTTCTATTTATCCTTATAGCTTTTTGAGAAAGAAAACTAAAACAAAGATGAAATGTACTGTGTATGGGAGACTCAAATGAGTGTGTCAATTTTTGTGTGGTCTTTTTTGGGTCCATGCTAAGTACGGTAATTCATTTTCTTTCAGAACATGATTTTGAACAACAGCATGCCATTAAATACCTGAGTCATCAAAAACAGGGAATAAAAATAATGACATTACCTTTATAAACACTATTGTCTTGGCAATTCACAGGTTATATTTGGGTTCTGGTGCATTCAGGATGTTCTAGACGGAGCTCAATTGAATGCATTTCAGTCTAATTCTCCTAAATATCTTCAGCAGTGAAAAAAACCTGAAGGCATGTTGATTTTGCTACACAAATGTGCTGAGGAACAGCTCTGCCTTTTGGCTTTGAGTAAAGAGAGTAAGTTTTGTTTGCAAAAGGACTACAAAGCCAGAAAATAGGAGTAGCGTAGCAAATAATGTTAATAAAAATGAGTGAAAGTGTGTCAAAGTAAAATTTAGAGCTATCATCTAAAGCTACATTAAAAAATAAATAGCATGCTACACTAATTATACTGGAAGTAGCAATAGAAATATTACTTCTTTGAAATATGACTCTGAAAAGTGTTTTTTAGAATGCTTAGTGAGCATTGAACACTTCGTGACTCTTTGAAACTTGCTCATCAGAGTGTCCGTGAATGATTTTAGTGTGCAAAGCAGTTGATCAAGCGATTGATCAAGCTTAGAGCTGATCTCTGGCATCCTATATCGTACGTACTTTGTTACAAACAAAATTATCTTGTGTAAAGCTGTGTGCTACCATGTCCAAAAGGCTTTCAATGCTTACCCAATCTTGCACATCTTTATTCTACACTGCAATTGAAAAGATAGATCATCCTTCTGACTCATCCAAACAGGGTATGTTTATCATCCAGAACTCTGCAAGCTCCAGTCCTTTTTCTGAGGCATTTCAGTGACACTACTATAAAGAAAAAAGGAAATAAAGTATGTGCACTCATTAACCAATTGTCAGCTAACAAATGGAATTTCTGCCATTTAGAGTTATGTGAAAAACAAAATAAAATCCAGGAACACAGAGGAAATTAAGATCTCCATCTTATTTTGGCAAACACATTACTACGTGCTCATATGCATTTTTTTCATTATTACATAGTGTAACAAAGGAACCATTGGAAAAGCCTGCTGTGCTTACAGTTTCAGCCTGCTTTTTTCTAACTTTGGAAGTTTCATAAAGCTTGAGCTATAAATTAGAGAGAGCTGGTAAATGATTCAAAGCAGTTCAGGTGATTATTGCTCATGTATCATAGAACAGTAACACACAACATTAGTTTGAATATTATCATGTATCATAATTGGCTAATCCCTTGTACTCTTCCCTTTCCTCTTTCTCCTTTCAATAAGCTATTCACATGTACTTCCTCATAAACTCTATCAGCTAATAATTAACACACTATAGAAATAAGGATCACATTTTGCATTCAAGTTTCATTTCCCATGAAATTTCATTCCTGATTTCTCATGAAGAAAATATAACTGTCGACACGGTGGGACACTGCAATATATATTTTTATTCCAGCGAGTGTGACACCTTTGATTATAGGAAGTCAAACATAAAGTCTTTGTGGCAAAAATTAATAGACCCTCCTGTTCCATTTCATCGAGAAGTTATTTCACCTTCAAGTGCACAGCAACCTTGCATGTTTGCAGAAAATATATGAAAGGAAGCAAAATGAAAAAAAAAAAATCTATCTGGGCAAAATTTCTTTCATCCAGCAGAGCTTGCTTGAATGCCTCTTCAGCATTTACCTTTAACCAGAACAGATTGGAAATGTTAGCACCGCAGTAAACAGATGGTGTCAATAATGACTGATACCCATTGGAGCTCTATAAACACAGGCATATTCATAGCCTGTCAAGCAGCCCATATTGTAATCAAATGATAAAAGTTACCTACTGGAATAAAAAGTGTGAACAAGACCAAGCTGTTTTAGTGTTAGGGTGCCTGAAACTGGTTTCCTCATTGCACACTCTCCTGATGTACCACCTTTTGTGGAAGTGAAGTTGGTAGGGATCGGTTTTATTGCTTTTAATAATCATGTAACAGAAACATTAACGCACTAAGTGGCCAATTTCTCTGAATGTTTCTAAGCCTTTGAAGACTACCACTCCCAAATCCAAAGTTGTGTCCAAGCTGATGGACTACTGGATAAGTAGAAATTACGTGTTAGCATCGCTGCTTACATAATCATGCTTCTAATAAACAGGAGGGTACATAAACAGCATTGATGTTATTTGGCCCATTCTATTTACATCTCATTATAGCCTCATACTCTAGATGTCAGATTTTCATGCAGAAATCAAGAAACCTCTTTTTATGGAAACCTTCTAAGACCGTGCAACAAAAGAATCCATGGGAAGCCATTGCAGATGGTAGTACTGTGGAGTTCAGTTCATGCATGTCACTGAAGAAGTGCTATTTAACGAGGCAGTAGTTACTGAAATTGAACTTAAACAACGCAGTCATTTGAAAGTAGTTTGGGAAGGGCAACTACTGAGTGGAATTAACTTATTGATCCACCAGAATGTGTTTAAATACATTTTCTCATGTAGGGTTCTGATATTGTGACTGTTATGACAGGTCCTGATTGCTAAGTAAGATCTCTCGTCACAAGTTTATAGAAAAGCTACTCGTTATTTTGATCCAATTAAGATAGCGATTGCATAAAAGTCTATGAATAGAGTATGCTCAACGATTTCTGTTATTAACAGACTTCTGTAAAACTAACATATGCCTAGATTACCAGCACCACAGACAGTCTGGCTGCTTTATGTTTAAGAAAATTAACTTGTGTCAGCAGACAGACTCATTACATGGGACAAGATTATGGTATCCTAAGACAGGATATAGGGCAGCCTATATGTGTATGTGCATATGCGCCTGTCGAAGCTGTACTGCAATCAGGGATTTAACTGAGTTCAGATTTTCATGCAGAAGTAATACAGTAGAATGTATCTTGATACAGTTGAAAATGGAGACAGAAATTTGTTGCTAACTGATATCTAATTACTTACCGTTGAGTGCATTCTATTTAATAAGTACACAGACCAAGAATCTATGGACTAAGTCCTTCAGTATTCTTTGTTTTGTGAAAATCTGAGAACCTGTGTAAAACGAAAAGCCACCAAAAAAAGGAACTCAACACTTAAGTCTTAGTTCCCATTTAAAAAAGTCATTAAATAAAAGACACAGGACAATAGGGTATTCCAGACATTCAGATCAATTTACTTCCATAGTGAACACGTGAAGCTGAAGAGCTAAATTTTATGCTGAAGTGCCTTTATTCATATATTTAAATGAACACCATCTTTATTTTGAGCAGCCTCAACGATTTTATCTGCTGATTACCAAAATAATGTGATTTATATTAGAAAATAAGCATTGTCTGAAGCAGTGTTTATTTCTAAAGACATTTTTGTACAAACCTGCTATGCCATACTCCTGTTGTTTCTTTAATAGTCATATTTTTGAACTTCAGAAATACAGTCACTTATTGCTACTTGGTTATATACACTTCGTGCTATATGAAGTATTTAATGTTATTTATTTTTATTTGACAGAAAACAAGACAGGTCAAAAACTATAAAGATTTCAAGCTACTTGAACAATATGCTACATTGGAAAAAAGTTCATTCATTAATAATCCCAATGCAAAAATGGAATTTGAGAATGATCAGTCACTTCTCTGTTTTCTTCTCTACTTCCTGGTAGTATGAATTAGGTTTTATATAGCAATAGATTTCCTTTGTTCTTTACAGTAATGAAGAATTAAATAGAATACAGGTCGATACATAATAAGCATTCTCTGCCTTATCATTCCTCCAGGTATCTAAACACTATGTTTTTTTGAGTATCTCAGATGCTTTTCAACAATTTTCAGAAGCTTTGCTTATCCTTCTCATAAATTCCCAACATTCGGTAAAATTTCTCAGCAGCTAATGAGTCAAATATCTGTCATCTGGGCTTTTTAATCCCTTGATAACACAATTCTTGCCCTTTTTGTTTGAAAAAAAACACCACCAAACATGTCAATTTTATCCAAAGATTATGACAGCTTGCTATTGGGCGGTCATTACAGTGATGAGTACGGTGATGAAGAACCTAGATGTCTGAAAAGGCACTGATGAACTAGACAAATGTAGGATATGAAACTGAACACAGCCTTGTAACAGACATTCTTCATTTATTTATTTATTTATTTATTTGGCTTGATAATTTCCCTTTATAATGTAGTAAAAGGCAGATATTTTTCAGATTTCATGCAGTTTCAGTACCAGTGGGGCATTGGGTACAACTAATTCCTTTGTCCACTGTTTTCCTCCATTTTCATCCAAGGCATAAATATGCGAATTCAGAATGTATACAATTTCCAATGCTACATATGAAATATTTTCATTGATTCATAGAATATTGTTAAGTATTTACTAATATGTCACCTGGTCTTACTAGATACTAAAAATTGTCATATGTATTCTGGATTTCTACTCCAGCTAAATCAATTATTAAAAAAAAAAAAAAGGAAAGGAAAAGCCCTATGTATGCTCATATCACTTAAGAGTCAATATTTAACAAAACATAAATTTGGTTTAGTATATATCAGGAAATGTAAGGATATATTATGCAGATCTCTTCAGTAATTGAATAGTCTTTGAGGAATAAGTAGAATTACCATTTTTCCAACTAAAATATCATAGTAGACCAACACAGTATCACATTAAAGGACTGAGCCAAAGAAATATTGTGTTCCTGAATGTATACATTAGTACATACACAAACTGCAGATACGGTAGATTACTTTGAGCTGCAATATTCTAGAAGCTGACAACGAATTTGCGAAAAAAGCTCCTGCTATTGGGTATCAGCTAATCTCCACGGACAGACCAGAAATCACCTAAGTGGTGGTTCAGCAGTCTGGGTAAGCTTAGAGTCATTGGTACCAAATGCTTTTGGCTCAGAGTGAAATCAATGAAGAGGAAGCGTTTCCACGCTGAGATGCTGGTTTCTGTTTGTAGCAAGTGATGCATAGGTCAGTGACAGTTGCAAGCACAAGGTTTATATTCCCTTAAAACTGATTAAATATTTATTGTGGAAAAGTTTCATTACATTTTACATGCCTCTGACTGAGCTGGATCCATTCTAAGTGTTCTGCTCTTCCCGTTGCTTTCAAGCAAAAGGTTGGCCTCGGATGAATTCATCCATTTACGTAAGATCTTTCTGCACACCATTTCTTTTCTCTCCACTTTCTGGTCCCTGAGACTGCCAAATCCTGCCCTAGCAGAAATACTGGGATAGCAAGTACGAAGCGTGCCTTGCTGTTCTTACTCTTTCGAGGTTTTGACTGTTCCCTGTCACCTTCATCACTGTGAGTGATGATGTAATTTGTAGTTGTCTTCAGTCATGGCCCTCTCCCTCCTCCCATATCTTTCCTGCTTAACATTTAGGTTTGTACATGGCGCTGTAAATCAGTTCACTGTGGTTATTAGATTACAGATAACGATACACAGTGTTCCTTACAGCTTGCTTTGTTTTAATACTAGGGTTTGCTTTATATTTTTTCCTCCAGACATTTCACTGTGCACATATTGTACTCTCCTTGGTCCAGAATTTTGAAGTACAATGCTTTCATGCTTCATAAGAATTTTCAGAGTTTTATTTTGAACCTTGATATTTTGATAGTTCTTTATTCTGACAGCACAGACTGGAATAGGATGGTAGTCAGGGGAGAGGGAGGTACGTATCACTACAAAGTCAGTACATTTTCCAAGATCCCTTATGCTGAGGTTATGGCTGTCTCTAAATAGACTTGTCTAACCTCACATTCCTGTCAATCATTTGAAAGAAAAGATCTATGTTAATTTTTCATCCAGTCCCTAGGAAAAACCAGAAAAGACACCCTAACAAAATACATGTAGGAAACGGCACTCGTTTCTGCCACTTAAGCCTGAAAGGCATTGACAATCTATAGTTTTCAATTGTTTTTCTTCTTTCTGTGCAGTGGCAGGCCTTCTGTATGCAATAAGACAGATGTTTCCAGTTGGCGAAATTTTTTCCTCGGTGCAAGCCCACCAGCAAACAGAGATACACCTGGAATTAATGTGATTCATTATTCCTGAAAAAAGACAGAAGGGTCCCATAGTGAGATAATTCTGCTTCTGCAACTAAGGAATCATGAGCAGACGGCAACTGTTAAATTGCAAAGATTAAATTTCATCACCAAATAGAAAAGGAATTATTGTTGCTCCAGAGAATGGACAGCAAGAGCGGTCTTACCAAAAGCTAACAAGAAGTCACTTTTGTTTATCTTCTGTTCATTATACATGGCTACGGTAGGCATGGGGATTTTATTGTGTCTAGTCCCATACAGCAGATGACTACCACAGGCCAAAACCAACAAGGCCAAGGTGCTGCACAGCCTGCTGCTCTGATAAATCCCACACACCTCAATACTCACCTCTGTGTTTTAGCCCTTGGCAAATTAATACCTTGTGGTGTTGCATGCATACACATGCAGAGCACCCCTTTCTTCCTCAAACACAGGTCATTAAGTAAAGAGCTTCTACTATTTAATAATATTAAAATAAAATGTAAGCATATTTGTAACTGTTCTCCCATGGCAGAATAAGGGTAACGTTCCACGGGTGCCAACAGCTGACCCAAATCCATCTGAGGATCAGAGTGACTTCACATTAGCTGTATGGAAGAGCTCCAATTTGCCAAGGGCCTGAACTGGGAAAGACTGAAATAAGGTGAGCAAAGCTTTGGGAAGGAGTTACCTGAAGGTGAGCAGACTGAGGGGAAAGGGTACAGTTAGCATGGTAAACTTTTAAAAAGCTGCCTTGAAGTGGAGCCACCATTTCAGTAACCAACAACAAAGCACATCAGAGCCTATTACCATCACCATTTTCTGTGCACTGTGCAGGTAATACTTTTTGTAAAGTGATTTCTGAGTGAGCTTGTAGTTGCCAGAGGACACTGGGAAGTTATTGCTTTGCTTGTGTTTGACTAGGGCTGTTTTTTCCTTTAGTCTTGCTGGAGAGTTTCATGGGCTTGTTCTGTAAAACAGCATTCCTGTATAGCCTTCCAGGGGAAGCATGGGTGGTGTCTTCTGCTTATTTTCTTTCTGTCTATATCTTTCCTTTTAAAGGTTTCTCCAAGTGAAAAGCGTATCAAAAGCTGTCATATTATTTCTGTCTAATTCATTTCTGGCCCATATTTATGAATCCATGCTTTCTCACTAGAAAATAAATTGCAGAATCACTGAGCTAGCAAAACAGCCAGGAGCTGAAGGGAGGTGGGAGAAAAAAAAAAAAAAAAAAAAAAAATCCAAAGCAAGGTTTAACTGAGATAGCGGTGACCTGTAAGTTGAAAAAGAAGAAATAAAGTGTATGCTTTCAAACAGTATGTTAGGAATCAAAGGCTCTGGATCGTCATATGGATGTGGTGCTGCTCAGCTATGGGCTCAGCACTTTTACGTGCAATCTTTTATCTACTAAGCCAAACCCATCCAACCACCTATTGGCAGTTCAGAGCTTCATCACCTACATACTAGTACAGATTATAGCATCCTAGTAAAGCCTTGTATGAACATGATGCAAACAAAACTTCTGAAAGTAGTTTTCCTCCACCCGAGGAAAAGACAACTGAAAGAATTAGGTGATTTATGGGTATGATCTGCAATAACACTCAGTTATCCTATAGCTTTGCCATCTACAGCCCCCCATGGATGGCTGTACAAGCTGCCAGCTGTGCCTACAGCTAAGCAAGTTCTTCCTTCTCCCAATAATAAGTTACAAAACTCCCTGCTTGTTAGCTAACGCTAGTGAGTTAGGAGGCAAGCAGCTTTTGGAAGCTGAGGAAAACCACTGTTTCGAAAGAAGGGAGGGTTTAGGCAAAACGATGAAGAAGGAAAAGGAACAGAGAGCAGTTTTACTAAATTAGAGCAGAAACCTGGGAAGCTGTTATGCCGAGCTAAGGGCCAAGTCTGCTCCCACCTTCTCTCTCCCATGCTGTGTGCAAGGCACCAGCCCCACTCCTCTGTTTGGCTGAATGCTCTGAGCTGAGTTTCTGTATGCCCAGAGGAGTGGCAGCCCCACAAGCCAGGCTCCCAGTTCTGTTAACTGGGAGCTTCCAGCAGGCAAATTGACCTGCAGTGTAGCAGGACTGGGCAGCCTGTACCATGTGCAGGGCAGCACCAGGCTATATGATCTGCCCACAGCTGAAGGACCCACTTTGGAATAGCCAGTTGAAGCAAGTAATCACGGTTTACCTTCAATCGTAAATTAGGGAAAATTTCACTGTCTTTAACACAGTCATATTTTGGTGACTTCCACTCACAATCAACACAGGGTTAAGAGGTTTTCCTTTTGAAATGAACAGGGTGCTAAATATTTTCTGCAAAGAGTGACGGATGTTTACACGTGAATATTCTGTTTTTTCAGCTTACATATTGACAAGCCTCAGCACACAAAGACATATTGCATATTTGCCCACATTTAACAGACACTTGTTGTAGGCCCCGGTTGGCTCTGTGCATAATTCCCATTTCACACAGTCTCATTTTTCTTAACTACTCCCTCCTCCAGAACTTCAGGCCTGTTTTAACAGTGTTGCTAATCACTGCTTTCTGTAAAGACAGCATCTCCCAGAGGAATTTGAATTATGGGAAGAAGCAAACACTGCTACTTGGAAAACCGTGCAGAGAAGCAGAGTGATTTTTAAAATGATTACTGGTGATATCGAGTGTTGAGTAACTGCACTATTTATCATCTAAATTACTTTTATCGTGTACTCCAGGTCATTCACGAAGTCTAAATCTAATCCTGCTTTGTCTTTTATGTCTCAAACATGTGTAACTTAAAGTATGTGGTACTTTAATTTTTTTGGGTTTAGTCTGTTCTGCTTGGTGAAAGAAGTGGCTTTATCACAGGAAGGGAGCTTCTGAAAAGCAAACCAATATTTTGGTTCTTAGACAGTTATACCACCTTCACACCGAAATGCCGTGATGGTGTATGTTTGCAATTAGAGATGTTTAAACTATCTCAACTCTGTAATTCTCAAAATTTCAAGTTCCAAGACATGACCTTCCTCAAGTGAGATGTGAACCGAGCAGTTTGTGTAACACTCGTACCAAATCACAGAGTCATAGAACAGTTTCCGTACAAGTCTTCTGCTTGATAGGGATATGGTAGCCCCCATACCTTTCTGTTCCACTGAACATTACTCAATCAGCTGTGTTTGATGACATGCTGAAGTGAAAAAAATGACTTTTTTTTTTTTCCAAACAAAAGCTTTTTCCAATATTTTACACTTTGAAGTGATCAGTTCCTCCAAGTTGATTATCCTTTCAATATTTACGGGTGTTGTTTTCTTTTCCCTGTCTTTTAGGAGCAACTAAGAGAGAACAGTTCCACTTTTACTTGCCATCAGGGCCTTGATCAACAGTGCTATCGAGTCCCCACAGAAGGCACCAGTCAGGCATGCTTTATGAGTTGAATTTAGCTGTTAGCAGAAATGTAATATCTTTTTAGGATAGTGGCTTTAAGCAGCAGAGAGAGACAGAGGCAGACAGAGAGGCTACAAAGCAGCAAAAGGCCATCTTGCCAACCAGAATGACCTTCACGTGTAGAGTATATGGGAAATTTGGGTCCACAGCATTAAGAAACTTCCCTTGTAACATCAGTGGCTGGGAGATGCAGGCAGCAGGTAAGCAAAATCTACTTTAAAAAAAATCTTGGCTTTAACAGTGAAATACCTTTTATAATTCCACACTAACGTAACTGAGTGGGAGAAAGAAGAATGGAGAAGACTAGCTGGCAGTGAAGCTGAGAACAGGCTGCACGGTGGTTTAGAGAAGTTCCTTAAGCAACAGTAGCCAGCAGTTCTGTTGGTAATCAGGATTCACGATCAGATTCGATCCCACAATGTCACACGTGACCTTTTGCCGGGACTACACAGCGCTGCACTTCAGTGCAAATAAAAGCTGGCAAAGAACGTGGGACTCTGCGCCCAGCTGTGAGACCTTCCACTCTGCAGGAGTGTCAGGGCCGATGCATTCCTTCCGTTACTGTAAGGAAGTTGAGTGGGAAAAAGAAAGGGAAAAAATGGTAAAAGGCATATTTTAGTCAAGGAGTCAGTGTGGCTGAAAAGACCTGTGGGTAAATGGGATCCCCGTTATGCAAACCTGACAGGGTAAATTAATCTGGTTTCCCTGTGGTGCGTAGATCCTTCCTCCCTTTCGATTAAATATGCAGCACGGCACATTGCCCAGCCCAAGCCAAGGTGCCTAGTACTGTTGAGACCATTACATCACCGCTAGCCATAACGTGTAAAGAAGACAGATCTACTCAACTATACAACACTTTTGGCACCGATTCAGCAATCTGTATACCATGCCCATGCATTACGCATGGTCGAATACTCTCCCTCTCAGATGACGGTGCTACCTTTGTGCCTACGCATATAGTATAAACCTTGCTTGGATCATGGCTCATAAAGGTGGACTATCAAAACTTTCTTCCAATTAGAGAGTGAGGTGACCACTGGTTAAAAGTTCCTTTTCTGTAAACAAAGAATTGGTCCCAGCCATGCACATTATTCTCTGTCATTTACCCAAGCATTCTTTTAAAATAATCCCCCTTTTTTATAAATAAGTACGTGTACACAATTTTAACTCCAGTTGCTGTAATTGCATCTAATCTAGTCAAATTCTTTTTTATTAAAGTTCACACTGTGAGACTAATGAACCTAAAACACTGAAATCATACTCAGTACACATGGTTAGATCTATTTACTGAATCTGTGTTGTCTCATGCCCAGAAGGGAAAAAAACCACAACAAAACCCCAAAAAAACTTCCACCACCAAGATGCAAAACACATCTTCTCAATCATTTTCCCTACAGGAAATAGTTTAACTATGTTTTAAAAGGTAGGGGAATGCAGGCAATGTTTCCCTTCCTGAGTTTTAATAGGAAAGAATGGTTGACTGATGAAGAGTGGTTTAAGGGATAATGAAACTGGAGAAAAGTCAGCCGCTGGTGATGGACAGCTAGATGATACAGTTGCAGACAGCTGACATACTTACAAAATTGATGTATCCAGAAGCTCAAGAAAAGATATAGTCATTCTGGCTGACAGTCAACTGTCCTTTCGTATTTTTTTCCCAATGGCCTGAGGGCACAGAATGATCTAGAAATCATTCTCAAGGTCATTCTTCCTCTCTTCATCCAGTTCCCCCTTCAAAACATGGTCTCCCATGGCACATGTAAATAACTGGCAGTATTTGCAACAAGGAGACAGTGGACTGCGTAGGTGATGCATATGTAGCAAGGAAAACGGGTGTATTTCAATCTATACTGGTCTTTACAACATAATATGCCTATCCTTTGAGGGACTGCCAGATATATTACTAAGTAAAGCAAAATAAAATCATACTTTTTTTTCCCAATACATAGGTTTAATCACAGCCTTTGCTCAAAAGCCCAAGTAAATAGGTCTTGCTATGTAAGAATGAAGAAACTTTTTGAGATTCGGGGAGCTGTTTTGCTTTTCACTCCAAATGCAACAATCGAGACAGACTCTAAAACTGGAGATCACGGTCAAAACACTTCTGTTTTCACCACTCTGTTCTGCAGGCAGGGGATGCCTATTTATCCCATTTCAATACCAGTGCTCTCTTTTGAGAAGGGAGCACAAACAGGACGCAAAGTGCCAGAATTTCCAAATGAAAGTTCCTCCATAGGTAACAAAACATATTTTGCCACCAATAAGAAGTGATTCTTTCCTGTGCTAATGACATTTCTGCACCTGGAAGAACAAAGACAGACCTCTTCTTAATCTATCTTCTTTGTGCCTCCAATGCAATATCAATTTTTTCCAGACTCATGAGAAGTTGTATCAAAAGAGGTTATATCCTCATCTGCCTGAAGGGAATGGCTTTTTCCTCAATATTTTCATCAACCTTTTCATGGTAGTTTTTCAGTCTTTTTAGCCACTGGTAATTATAGTTCATCCAACACAAATGCATTGATAAAATATTGCAGTAACTCCTTAGCAATGAGAATACATAAATCCGCTCCCCAGTAGCGTATGCATTCGGTTCACCCCCTGCAAAAAACATTTGAGATACTGCAGTCTCGATGACAATTCATTTAAAGTGGAATTTGTTAATGTTGGATGAGATCCTTGGCTGCAGTAAATCAGCACAGCCTCCTTGAGTTGACAGAATGACACTGAATTGCGCCAGATGAGTCAGTCTGCAGCTTTTTGGAACTAAAGGTTCCTTTTCATGAGCGTTGTTGCTATCGTTACATCCACTGTAAGTTTACTTAAATATGGTTGTTTTGGTTTTTTTTTCTAAGGAAAAGTTTCTTTGTGTAAAATATGTTTATTTTAAATTGCAAAATGTTACATCTCTTTTTCTATTTTCAGAGCACAACATGACAAAGTCTTTACTGAAGTGGTTGGCATTATTCAGTTTCTCTCTCGTATTTGGCTAGTGGCGGACAGGTCAATCATGGCTCTGCTAAACTGACCTGTTGGTCCTCTGATCTCCCAGACAGGGGACCCAGTCAGCTGTGGGCTGTTTCCAGCATACATGCTGGATTTCCTTCCCGTGGAAACCATGGTGCAGGAGAACAGGCAAGTCTTCTACAGGGTCAGGACACTGATTTCATCTGGGGAGCTGGGACTATTGGAAGGTTTTACAGCTTAAGCGCAGCCTTTATGCTGTATCCAACCTTTCTCCTTCTCCACCAGCTGTACTACTCAGTGTCACTTGACTTGTTGCATTGTTAGTGTTGTCACTTTTGGGAAGTGTGTGGCAGTTTTGCAGCAGACTGCATGTTTTCTGCATTGCTCACCTTTCAGAGCTGCTAGTACAGGCAAAAATGTAATTTCACAAAGTCCTTAAACACATGCTAAAACCATGAATTTAAGACAAGTTTGGGAAAGGCAAGGAAAAAAAAAGTGTCCTATAACGAAGACCCCCTTTAATTTCTAATGTCCTGTGATTAAACCTTAGGAAGAAGTTGGAGAGAAGCAAGGGCCTGGAGTGTTACCTCTCAGCTTTCTGCCTTTAGTATTTCCATTTACGGTGCCAATGAAGTGCATGTAAGAAGAACCTGTATAGGTAAGTAAAAATACTGGGGCAGGTTTGATTTTAACATTTTTTACATATAGTCTGATTTCAGATGTGATAAACATATCCCAAAATATATCACAATATGTTCCACAGCATACAAAATTAAAACCCCCCTGCTTTCTTTTATAGCCCTCTGTGCTCAGAGGGCTACAAAATTGCCTTGTGTATGTGTGCTTTCAATTAAAATTTCCAATTTCCAGGTCCACTGCTTTGTCTCCGCAAGTACAAAAGGCAGCCAAAAGCAGGGAGAAACGACTCCATGGAGCTGGACCTTTGCGCTCCTTATGAGCTGGTTAGCAAGCACCTGCTATTCACCAGCTTAGGAAACAAGTTGAAATTCAAGTAAGTCTCAGCAAGAACCTAACAAAGAACCTTGGGAAGCTAGGCAGCTAGCCAGTTACATACGCCTCATTTCTTAAAGATTTCTTTGCTCTGATGCTCTCCCCAACCCCCATACCCGGTTTCCCACCCCCTGTTTTTCTTTCTGTACTTCAAGTGGAAACATGTCACCATTTTAAATATCTCCTATATATTTTCTAGAACGGAGATTTTAATGCCTTGTAGTGACAGAAATTATTGAGCAAGGTATGGGTTAAGAATAAAAGAATATGTTAATCTAGAAAGCCAAGCCACATTTTCTCTTCAAAAGAGCACACATGTAAGCGTTCATGAAAAAAGTGCTTGGGCCAAATTAGGTTTAAAGCCTGGCATGTGATGTAAGGACTCAGAGCACATAATTTCCAGCTTTTCTCAGGTAGTCATTGTAGCAACCATATGAACTTAACGTCAATTGCGTAGCAATTCAAGAAATGCTTTATGTTGATGATGAACCATTCAGCATTTCTGACTAAGACAATTTTTTTTTTGTCGGGTGTACAATTTCTGTTTTCTAATAATTATGCTCAACAGAAAGATCAGATAAATCTGATTTAAATTTATATTTTTTTGGCCATCACAGACATGTTAAAAGCAGAATAGATGCTGTCTGAGAGTTCATGAATGTGGATGAAAACCACATTCCGTACTGTTTAAGAAACAGTGTTGAGGGAGTCTCAGGCCAGGCACCCTGACATCCCCAGATATACAAAGCCAAATCTTTGTAGGTTCAGCTGAGCCTTTCATCATTCTTATGGGTGACATGTACAAAGTCTCAAACCTTGGGACCTGTCATCCTAAAACGAGTGATCTGATTTTCACTGCAAGGTGGGAAAGTCACATTTCTGCAGTCAGTGTTTGGTTTTCACAGCTTTAAGTTTGGTTCCCCCTTTGGCTGCAAGCAGCACTGCTTGAATGTCCTCAGGTTAGTGATGGCTTGAAATTTTTAATTTTTAATTCAACCTGAAACTCTACCTGCTATAGGGGTTTGCTGGCTCTAGAGTCCTAAAGAATGGGAATCCATTGAACATTTCCTGTAGTTGGATTACCAAAATGTTGCACCTAGTCGCCACTTTTGTGCACCTTCTCCTACCACTGCAGAACTGGGTGCATAGTTCTCTTTTGATGAAATGCAGAAACCAAATTAAATGAGACCAGTAATCACAACTATGTGAATAACTGTGAAAAAAGATGTTCTAAAGCAAGAAATGTACTGAAAACGCATACAAGAAGAAAACCAAATCTGATACTCTAAGTGTTATGTGTAGATTGAAAGACAGAGTGGGAAGGTTTGACTTCATGATGTGTACTGATGTGGGAAATTAAATTGGTCAGGGTAGCTTCAGGGAGCAAACAATATTTTTGCTTAAGGGTATATAAAATGTCATATTTTCATCCCAAAATGCTAATACATTGCTTCTTTGTTAGCATTTTGTATTTAGTATTCACTGCTATTCATTGCAGGTAAAAAAGTATTTTTTTTACTGCAAAAAAGCTATACTATGCTCTTTAACATGTCCAGAAAAATCGAGGCCTAAGTCTATAGCTGAATAAACACAGGACTGAATCTCCTTGCTGACTGAGCTACTCCAAGTCATCTGCAGTTTTCAGGCCTTGTACTCGCTTCCTTGTGATAACGACAAGAAGTACAACCACACAGTAGGGCTAGACTGGCGATGGGTGTGCGTGTGTGGGGCAGGGCTTTGGGAGGGGACAAATGTCGTAACAGACCAGGAAGGATATGTTTTTAACTGCTGATGTACAGTTTGTAGTCTCAGGTGCAGGGATTACTTTACCCTGATGCATTCATGCTGTGTTCACCCATTCAAGATTAAAACAACGACCAGATGTGGGGTTGGCAGGGAATTTCAACTCCTTGGCAGCCTGGTAACAAACATTGACCCTCCTATGTAGTAGGTGGCCTTGGTCTGCTTCTTAGGGATGTTGAGGGTATTTTCCTTGATGTGCTTTCCCAGGAACACAGGGTCCATCATCCTTGCTCTTCTCCTGACGCACATGACAATTGACTTTGGTCTTTTACTGCGCATTGCGTGAGTATTTGGAAGTGTTGTGTGACTTGCAGTGTACCACAGTGTGTGGAGTTGCTTCTGAATTAGATAGATATAGCCTGGTTGTCCATGACTGCAGGGGACAGGACTCAATGATCCAAGTAATTGTTTCCAATCCTATGTTCTCCAGCATCCAGAAGTACAAAATAGCTGGTAGATGAAGGATGGTATTTATCTGGCCGAAGGCAGTCATGCACACTGTAGGTGAGTGCCTACATTTTAGCTGATCAGCCCATGATCTCTACGATGAACCAATATAAACAGGCACTTCTGAGGTGCAGTTCAACTCATCGGAAGGATATAGGTTAAACTACTCAGATGAGTCACACCCTAAACCCAGGACATTCGCTTTAAAGGACTTTAAGGACACTCAGGTCAGGTGTAGAGAGCTACAGCATAAAGTTAGATAACATTATTTCAGCCAGTGATACTTGGATGGAATATAAATAAGGCATGCCAAATAATTCCTCTGCTGTTCACTGGCAAGATACCAAGTGGAAGACTGCATCCATTTTTTTTTTTGACATTACACTTCAAGGAAGGTGTGGACTGATTCAAGAGAGTCTACAGATGAGTGAGAAAGATTAAGGGCTTGAAAACCAAGAACTACAAAGACTAAATGAAGGCTAAATACAGATTAAAGGAAAGAAGGCCAGGGAAAGGGAAAGAGGAAAAAGTAGAAATTAATACTCCTCAAGTGTATGAAAAATTGTTACAGACACTGTATTTTGTGTGTCTGGTGGGTGCAACAAGAAACAGGGATATACCTTGCTGCAAAAATAAAGATGAAGACCTGACAATGGCTTTGCCAAGAGGGTGCAGCAGTAGGAAGTAGCTCCCGAGGATCAATTTCTTCCCCAGGTCTCCTACCTGCTGTTGGTTGAGAGCTCAAATGTGTCAAATCTCTGCTTGGTTCAGTGTCTGCTGGTAGATGAGGGGGAATAACTAAAAACGTGTCCATCCTCATCCTGTCCTCCTACCTCTCCATGTCCCAGTTCTCACCCTGTGCTCATTCAAGTTGTTAAGCTATGGCTTTGTTCCCTTCTGCTGCAGCAACAGGCAAAAAATTGGCCCACAAATACAGAAACTGTGCTCAGGACTCTGCTGAGAGCCCAGTCAAAGCTTCACCACACCAGGGAAGCAGAAGCACGTTTGGCCCCACGTGTTAACAGCTGACCAGAAGTGCCCTGCACACTAACTAAACCAGAGATTTTTGACATTTTGCACACTTCTGATATAGAAATCTCACGGAATGGTGAAACAACTGACTTCTGCTGCTGTTTGTCAGGCTTTTCAGGTGCCACAGCGACTGCTTATGTTGAATATTTCACCACCTCACTATTACAGAGCCAAATTTGCTGATGTTCAGACAACTTTCCTTATCTCCCACCCTTTCATCCATCAAGCTATAAGAGAGACAAGAGGAAGCATGGGGGGAGAAATGTCAGTCAGCATGTATTAAAAGCCCACAGAAACGCAGAACGAAAGAGTAAGAAAAGTATGCAAATAAGCATGTTTGACTCCTTGCTGCTAACATGCAAGCTAGAGTGAAAACAGCCAAAGCTCTCTGAACACAGTGAAGAATATGTGGGAGGATTGTGGCTGGTTAACTGAAAGGGAGACTTTTAGTGAGGCCTTTAGCTAGCTAACCTTATTTTGTGAAAACACCTACATATTTTTTAAAGCCTATTTTCAGTCCAGCATTCTGAGCACATAATTGTTTGTGTTTTTAACAGACTAAGGAAAGTGCTGTTAGAACAGCTTTCCTCGAGTTTGACGCTGGTGCCCTTCCAGACCCTGCTTTGGGTGGTTTCTACCACTCCAAGAAGTGATGTGGAATCTGCCTTCCTGTATCACCTCCACTCCTGAAAAAGAATGACATACAGTCTCTTACACCCTTCCCTGGCCTTTTTCCTTCTGCACAGGACCCAGAACCCCCTCCCAACCTCATGGCCTCTTTGGACCTGCGACGCTTTCACATCACTGCAGCGAGTCAGACAACTGCTTAGAAAACTGCTGGTGCTACAGGAATCAGCCTGACCAACAGTGCTCCAGCTGTCCTTGCCTGATGTGTGGGACCACAGGTGACAGAAATGTTATGTCCAGATAAGGCCCCCCAAGCCTGCTCAGCTGAAGCCTCCCAGTCATGTTAACTGATGCCAGATGTACTCCTTGTCACGCAACCATTGCAAGATGACACTTAGGAAGTCTCATGCATCACAATGTGGGACTGCATATCTAAATACTATTAAAAAACAGCACTAAAATAATATGCATGAGCAATTACCTGCAAATAATATCAATTATTTTGCACAAACAAAAGTTGGTTAAGGTTTTGAAATGGGTTTCAGCAGACGTAAGTTCTTTCCCTGCCATTTTCCTGTTACTTTGACCTGAAAAATTCTATCTTGCAATCAATCAGGTTAACAAACTGAGCACTGAATTAAAAAAACCCTTTTACCTCCTTAAAATTTAAAGTAGAAGAATACTTGCAAGGAATTATCCCTTTTCCTTTTCTCACATGTAGAGGTGGGAAGTGGAAGCCTTAGGAAGGTGCTACGTCATATTATCTGGAGAATATCCTAAAGATGAAGGACCTCCTGTCCATGTTTCATTGAAGTCAGCAATTATATAGCTCAGTCTTGTTTTCTGTGGCTTACAGGAGTGACAGACATCTCTAATTTCTGAAGTCCTTCAGCCGTTTGTCTCAGAAATGTCTGCTATAGCTCTTCCTCATTGTTTTAAGATTAAATAGGAGTGTTGTACTTTTAAAATTCATGTTTAGTCAGAACAATGACTGACTAAAGCATCTTGTCATTCATTTTAAAGAAGATTGAGATGGCTATAGCACACCATTACTAAATTTAATGAAGTAATTACTTTTCAAATCGATTTCTAATTTCCTACAAAAAAAGTTCCTGTTGTTATTAATGGAATGCGAATAATTAACAGTATCTACAAATTAAAACTACCCATGCTATATTGCATACTTTGAGGTACTGTATAATTTTATTGTGCTCTTTGCATGGAAGCTAATACTGTGCTCAACAAACCGCAGGCCACTCATTCCTTTCGGTTGATGCTATCATCTTAAAGTAGCAGTTTACACTGTCTTCTCCCCTATACTTCAGTATTCTGGCTGCTGCCACTCTGGAAAAAGACCTCTGGATCACTGTGGATAGCACAGTGAAAGCATCTGTTGACACGCACAGTGATGAGAAAAGCAAGCAAAATATTATTCTCAGTAGGGCCAGAAAAGATTACTGAAAATACTTGAGGATCACTAATCGTTTAAGTGATGTACTGTCAAGATTTTATTTAATTCTCTGTGTCAACACACAGCCATCATACCGAGGATTTTTTTGTTGTTGGAGAGATCATAGAATCACAGAATGGTTTGGGTTGGAAAGGACCTTAAAGACCATCTCATTCCAGCCCCCTGCCAGGGGCAGGGACACCTTCCACCAGACCAGGTTGCTCCAAGCCCCGTTCAGCCTGACCCTGAGCACTGCCAGGGATGGGGCAGCCACAGCTGCTCTGGGAAACCTGTACCGGTGTCTCACCACCCTCACAGAAAAGAATTTCTTCCTTCTATCTAAACTAAACCCACCCTCTTTCAGTTTAAAGCCACACACACCCCGTCCTACACTCCTCGCCCTTGTAACAAGCCCCTCTCCCGCGTTCCTGCAGGGCCCCGTCAGGCACTGGCAGGGGCTCTCAGGTCTCCCCGCAGCCTTCTCCTCTCCAGGCTGAGCCACCCCAGCTCTCCCAGCCTGTCTGCACGGGAGATGTCACATACCTGAGGATGTGGCCTGACTTTACCTATAAATTTGCATCTGAAATTTGCAGTTTGAAGGAGTAGCAATACCTCTACTTAATGTCAACAATAGAATTAGGACAGTGAACAAGTTTGTGGGTACACAAGTCTCCTGCTTTAATCTTTAACCTTTAGCAAGGTTAAAAAAGTTATAGGACAATTACTTTAGCTGATATTACAAATATTTTTCCCTTAAATATTTGCATTTAAAGATAAGCAACAGAAGATAAGAATTAATAAGTGCATTTTAGGCAACTTCCCTTATTCTGTTGTAAATAATTTCCAGAGTAGGAGAGCACAGGCACATTCCAAAAGGCTGAAAACCAGCCAACCTTACTCAAAAAGTACAATTATGGCTGACAAAAAGATTTTAAAAGTTTACACCGCAATGCATTCTCCAGTTTTAGTTAGCATCAGTACTGCAGACAACTGAAATTACAAAAGAAATAGGCATTTATACAGCTAAAAGGCACCCACGTTCACATCAACATTGTGAAAAGAGTACGGCGAGTGTTTAGCATGTAAGCCTGTTCCTACCCCTGTTAAGGCTAGAGTTCGTGCTGATGCTATTCTTCAAATTGCTTGCAGCTAAAACCTTTGTGCCGTCCTCTGGCACGTCTGATACTGCTGACTAAACCAGGGGGACTGATGGCTGATAGAAAATCCTGTGACCTCTTTCACTCTTCTGGTCTGATTGAGCAAGCATACCTGCAGTAGATTGACAGGACGCCAGCCTCCACCATAGGAGCTGCATTTCCATCTGGGTGGTTTCTTCTGCTCAGATCTGCATGTCCCTTTAACCATAGAGATATTTTTTTTGGGGGGGGGGGGAAGCTGTTTCTATTTTAGTATCTCATACCACAGGAAAGTGGTTCAGCAGCAGTGTCAGGTGGTTATTTGTCTGATTATGCTGCTGTGGTGTATGTGTTCTAGAATGAAAGTACTTATATTGGACTTAGAGTTAGAAGCCCAGAAGAAAGGTGGTGGTTTGTTGTTGTTTTGGTTTTTTTTTCTCTCAGACAGAATCCCATGTCAATGGCAAGTCAGGAGCTACGCAGGACACAACCATTACTGCCTCTTCAGGTGGCACCAGGCTCTGCTTCAGCATCTTTCCTTTCCTTGCAAGTCTTTGTGTTCCCTCTCCAGCTGCTGTCTGGGCACACACCTGACTTTTCTCACCAGCTGACCTTATCTCAGTGTTCAGTGACTTGTGCCTCAGTGTCATTTCATGCCACTTGAATTGCATGTTTCAACCTTCTTGTCAAACCACACTATCAAACAGGCATAGGGTCTCCACAAACCATAGTCCTCTTCCCAAGGGAAGATCTTCCTCAATGATACAGGAATCTACCTAATACCCAGAATTACATGCTAATATGATGAACCCAGCTTTTATTTGAAAATCAACTTTTTTTTTTTAATCATTTTCAAAATTTCAAGTTAAACCCAAGGGTATCCTAAAGGCTTAGATATTAAAAAATTACCCAATCTAATTACTATTTTAAAGTGTCAGGAAGTTTTAAGATTAAGAGCTTGATGTATTAGGTTTGTGTGCTTAGGTTTGGAAGTACTGCAAAAAAAAAAAAAAGCCGATTTTTCCTATACGGCTTGATCAGAAAGAAATCCCTTTGACATGGAAGTCTCTTTTCCACATTTTTTTTTTTTTTTTTTTTTTTTTTGGCAAAAAGGGTTACTGGGCCAGTTTTCTTCATTAGCTTCAGAAGCTGGCATATCATATAATAACAAACCAATGAACTAGACACATTCTAATTAATCACTTCAGGGTTACTTGAGTGACCACACAGTCAATGCCTTGAGTAAACCAATGTAGGGTTAGAAAGTATTTCAAGTTGAGCTTTTTGGGGACTATGGGTTGGAATTCAGAGAAAAGGAAAAGTACTAGAAACCACTACACAGGAAAGAGCAACTGTATTGCTCTTTCTCAGCAAATTACATTGCAAACAATTGCTACCTCTTGACTTTAATGCAACTACTTTAGGAAAAGCCTGGATCTGCAATAATCTTATTGTCAGTTACAATGTTTTCACTACAGTACCTCATTAACTGTAATCTATGCAACTGAAAATAGGAATTTTCTTCCTAAACTGACAGAGACCTGAGTTCTGCTGCAGTCTTGATAGCTTTGTTTGTGCAAGAAGATCACAAGAGCTCGCCCTGAAATCCTGCTTACCCATCCCCAGCTTTGGGGGCTAGTGGGACGGTTGCCCCAGCTCTTCAGCTGGGGTCTGGCCAATGCTCTGATGTGGCCGTGCTTTCTTTGCTCACTGCACTAACCTGAACCTCAGCTCTGACATCAACCCTAGGGAGAGATCCTGCTGTGGGGCAGAAGCTCAGTCACCTTATGGCACTAATTTATAGGGAAGCTTGGGATTGTATTAAAGAAAGGAACCACAGTGCTGAATTCCTGCTCGGCTTCTTTTATCTCCTGCTTGGAGATAGATGACTGTGAGCCAATGCAGAGACTAGCTCTACTTTGTGAGGAAAAAGCCTGGTTTTTATCGTGGTTCCTTAGAGCTTCTAATCAAGGAGGAAAAGTAGTGTATAATGGAGGGGTATTTGCCCTCCTTTCAGCCTCACAGCAGCTTCTGAGACAAAGAAAAGTGACTAAAGTGGCAGCATTAAAGCATGTCACTTCATTTAAAGAAGTTATTATGCAAGTAACCTTTCTGAAATCAGCTGGTGCTTGAACAACACTCAAATCAGCCACTGTGGTTGTGGCTGTGCTCTAGGTGTCTCCAAAGGGGTGCTGACGTACAGAGCTGTCTGGCACCACGTCTCCAACACTGATAAGAGTTTATCTTTCAGGTGAGTGAGGAGAGCCACTGATGGTCAAAGCTCATCCTTTACCTCCCAGCAAAAGGTGGGCCACAGTCAAGGGATTAGAGCATCCCTCATATGAGGAGAGGCTGAGAGAAGGGGGACTGTCCAGCCTGGAGAAGACAAGGCTCAGGGGGATCTTACCTGTGCCTGATGGGGCCAGTAAAGAAGATGCAGCCAGGGTCTTCCTCATAGTATGCAGAGAGCTGACAGTGGGCAATGCATACAAATTGAAATCCAAGAGATTTCCTTTAAAAATAAGGAAAAAACTTTTTTACAGTGAGTGTGATCATGCAGCAGGACAGATTGTCCAGAGGGTTTGTGGAATTTCCACTCCTGTACATCAAAATCTGACCAGGTATGGTCCTGGGCAGCCTACTCTAGGTGACCCTGTCACCTAGAGATGATCTTCAGAGGTCCTTTCCTACCTCAGATCTTTTGTGATTCTGTGATAGTGTGAAATAAATTGGGGGGGGGGGGGGGGGGGGGGGGGGAGAGGGAGTAAATGGTGATTTGGAAGCCTTAGAAAAAGAATAGTGACAGGTAATTTTTATAAGGATAGCTCAAAAGATTTGATTTTTGTCTCCCCATTTCTGCCTACCTTTTACCATCAAAAAGGACAAAATATCAAAGCAAGAAAAAGGAAGTATGAAAAGCTTGGCCCCCAAAATGGCCAACCATGTCATGAAGTGTATCAGGATAGCACAGCCAAGCATGTCCTGGGGTGCATCATGATAGCACAACCAGCCAGCTGAGGGAAGTGGTTGTTCCACTCTACACTGCACTGCTGCATCCCACCTTGAGTACCCTGCAAGGTTTTGGGTGCCTCAATATAAGAAGGACATAAAATTATTAGGGTGTCCAGAGGAGGACAACTGAGACGATGAAAGACCTTGGAAGCAATACTTACAAGGAGCAACTGAGGTCACTTGACTTGTTCAGCTGAGGGAAGCGAAGGCTGAGGAGCAGCCTCATCACAGCCTACAGCTTCCTCAAGGGGGGCAGCGGAGGGGAGGTGCTGATCTCCTGCCTCTGGTGACCAGGGACAAGACACGAGGAAATGGAGTGAAGGTGCATCGGGGAGCTTCAGGTTGGACATTAGGAAAAGGTTCTTCACTGAGAGGGTGGTCGTTCCCTGTAACAGGCTGCCCAGGGAAGCAGTCAGGGCACCCAACCTGTCAGACAGAGTTCAAGGAGCATCTGGATGATGCTTTTAGGCCTACGGTTTAGATTTAGGTAGTCCTGCGAGGAGCAGGGAGTTGGTCTTGATGGTCCTTATAGATATCTTCTGGCTTGAGATATTCTATGGTTCCGATTTTTTTAAAAAAAAATATATATTTTTTCTTATTTAAAAACAGAAGCATAACAATTAGCAATTGCTCTATTTTGTAAATTGGAAGTAAAAGAAAAAGCTTCATACTAGGATTGAACTTTATTTTTGTGAGTGGTTCCCTGAAGGTGATTTCTGTAAAAGGGATGGAGAACCCATGACCCACAGACTAAGTTAAACCCACAAAATTAATCTTGCTTCCCTTTTCTTATGTGGCCTATAAGCCCCTTAGCGATCAGCAAGAAACAGATTGTCCTGGATTATTTGTTCTTTCACACACTGATGTAGACATTCCCTAACTACACGGCCAGAAATATGTTTGACATGACAAAAACTGTAGGTTTCTCCATGATGTAATAGTACCTATCTCGGAATTGCTTGTGCACTCCATCATGTTGGCATGATATGGAATGGATTAGCCAAAAGTTTTTGTGCTCTGGTTCACTGCAAAGCACGTTAGATATTAACCCGTGGTCATACGTGCCTTTCTTTTATTCAGATTGTCATTGAGCTGATAAAGAGGTAAGGTGCAGACAAACGAGGTCTGAGAGGTGTGAGATCCTATGCATACTGCCATCTGCTTCTCATTATTTCTGCATTCCTGTTCCACAGGACACCAGTAGGCTGCAAGGGTCAAATTCATCTGAACAGATATAAATATGCCGAGTTTAGTTTGATGACTCAATTGCATCTCTAGATGTGTAAAAATGCCTGCAGTTTAAATATCGTAAACTGAGTTACTTTTCTTGTTTTTTTATAGTCAGTGCAAAGAAATAGGTATTTGTGGAGTATGATCATCTCATCTCGAGGTAGGGGGTCTAAGAGAGACCAGTTGATGACCATCTCCCTACCACTGACTATTTCTTTGCAAATGGAGACTAGCACAAAGAGTTCACAAGTAGACTGATCTATGGGCAAGTATCGTGACACATTTGATCAGGCTAATCCCAGTTAAAAAAAAAAAGACCGTAAACAGTGTCAAATGTATAAGCAAATATTTACCTAGAACATAAAGCATCTGAAGGGGAAAGGCGAGATGCCATAGGTTACTCTAGACGACTCAAGCATGTAAACAGCGGGGATACTAGGAACATTCATCCCACTGGATCCTTGTGAGATCTCCAGATAACTTTCACTTTCTGTGTCATTAACTTGATTCGTCTGATGTGAACACATTTGGCAAATTCAAGAAAATAAAAATAGGGGAGTCTTACAGCTAAATTTACCCTGCTAGCAGGCTTTCCAAGGCATGGAAACACCCTGACATATATTATTGGTATTACAGATTAAAGTAGCTGTAAGGGAGCTATAGTATTGTTCTTCTGTACAAACCTACGCCTGCAGAGCTGTGCAAGAAAGCATAAAAAGTTTGACAATGATCAGTCTCTCAGGCGAGAAGATAAATATTCAGTCATTTCCACTTCCTAATTGCACTGAGCTTCTGTATTTATTTACTCAAGAATGACTCTGGGAGCTTGTTCTAGCTGCCTCGACAAACAAATGGGGTTCTATTTCCTTTTTTAGAACCTAATTCTGCATTTTAGAAAACCAGGAAAATGCATCTTAAAAGTAAACACGCATAAAAGCGCAGAGAGAGCTCCATGGAAAGTGTATACCTAAGAATGCTAATGTTTGGCTTGCAGATTTGTAAATATGAAAAATAAAGGGTGACCAAACCATATTGGATTTCCGCCTTCTCCTGCATTAGATTCTGGGTTGCAGCCCCCTTTGGGGGTCCCTAACCTTCAAAGCACAGGACAAGAGTCCGCCTTTCAACTTACTGTAGTTGGAAAAGAGTTCCTGGGCTTCTTCCTTCGAGTTGGGGTATTGAGGATGGCAGAGGAGCCACAGCTGAGCACACACTCCCAGGCACCCGCAGCTTTCTTGGTATCTTGATCATTTCCCCAAAATGGATTGCAGCTGTTCTTTTCAAAAACAGGATTACTTTGTGAGAACAGTTTTGGGGAAAAAAAAAAAAAAAAACAAACAACAGAGGAAGAGCACAGATTTAGCAAGAAAGAAGAAGACAAATGGCTAAAAAGAATTCATTAAGTGGCACTTGTGAACCAGGAGTTCATTTTCAAGCACTTTCTAAAGCCTGTGTGATTACTAGTGACTGTGTTAATTAAACTGAACCCCATTAATTTCCACTGCTTCTGCCCACTTAAAGGCCAAGCTGGAAGGCAAGTATCTAAATGTTCCTACAGGAGAGCGCCCATGGAAAGCACACATCCAGGGCGGGAGCAAAGGTGAAAAGAAGCGTACAGTTTTCACACCCAAGTGTTATAATAGCTGCTGAAATCATGTAGCTTTTTGCAGGTCACATTTCAATGTTAGAGTGGATACAGAATGATTTAAAACGTGATCAGGATTCAAATAAAAGCCCATTTACCATGATGTCTTAACATCCCCAAAAGCTTCAGACTTTGCCATTAGGTCTGCACTACCAGTATGTGTCTATACGCATGTATACGCTCACTGTATATTAGTGTGTGGGGGAGTATATATGTGTCGCAGCACTATCAAAACTGGCCGGCTGCAACAAGGCTTTTGCCAGCCCATCCCAGGTTAAGTTCAATAGGTAGCTCCCACGCCTTGCCCCGGCACAGCCACCGATCCCCCACAGGGTTTCAGTAGTTCATCTACTCTTTGTGCTGTTCCTCCATCCTCTGCCGGCCAGTCCACGCTGCTTCTTACCTCTGCTGCATTCTTCTCCTTGTCTCTCCCACCTCCAGGGCACACTCTCGCTCTCCTCCCTCTGCTTCTTCCAGGTCTCTCCTCACCCAGGACTCCTCTTCCCTCCCCCCTCAGAGCTATTTAACTACTTCGCGGGAACCAGCCACAGCTGCACCTTACCCACATCAGCCAAGCCACCGCCCCTGAAGCCAGCCCACAGCGGTATATTATCAGTGTTAATTAACCTGCCTTCATTCCTCTCTAATTCCTCTACATATACGCATATTACAAAGAACCAGAGGACCATCAGCAGGCTGTGGAGCAGACCTGTGGTGCTGAAGCTGTGGCAAAGCAGCACCTGCAGTGGCAGCAGCCCCACCGCAGCCTTCGCAGGGTGCAGTCACAGGCTGGGCTCTGCCACCCATGTGTCACCGCTGTGTGGATGCGGAGGGACAGGCTGGGCGTCCCTGGGCTCTGGTAGCTTCCCACTGCTGAAGCCTTTCCATTGGCAATTAGTCTGTCTAGAAAACATATGGTTTTTCAAACTCAGCCGAGAAGATGCCCAACACGAAGTCCTTGGCAGGTGTAATTTATACCTGTTGACTTTACACTGTTCTCAGTGAATTTTATACCGGCTAAAGACAAAACCTTGTGCTTATCATACAAATTAAACAGTTTCACAAAGGGCCTCGTAGGAAAGAGGTGTGTGGGTGCATGCGTATGCATGTCGTGGGTAATATCTGCAGTTCTTAGGAAACTGTCTGAATTATCCTAATTCAGGTATTTCAGGCATCTCAAAGACTTCTGCAGCTGCAAGAAATTGGACAGACAGATAATCCTGTGCCTCAGTAAGAGGGGAAAGCATTGGCTAAAAATTGCTGAATTTGTTAGTCCTGTCCCAAGTTACATGCACATCAGAGAAATGGCATTTCTAAGAGAAGCTTAAAACAAGGTCTGTTGAATGATTAATTATTGAAATGCAGATTGTTAGGCTGGTTTTCTAATAACTGTAATTCGAAGCATCTGACACAGTTCGTCCTATCATTAAATTATTTCTAAAAAATGTTACATTCTTCAAAACACCAGATAAAATGATAATCCGACGGGGTGAAAGGAAAAGAATGTATAATGAAAATCTGTTCTTCAAATATCCTCAGTCTTAGGGCTGCCTGGGTGACCGGTACGTGGTATTCCAGCTCACCAAACCCTGCAGTGGAACCAGCCAGCCATGGGCACAGCGCTTCGTGAATCACTGGTGCAGCCGTCGCTTAAGAGAGGAGGAAGATAACAGCCTTCAAAACAGAAAAGGCTTGGACAGCAGGTAAAAATAAAAATAATAGGAATGAGCAAAGTGTGTTTGTTAACTCATCCAGCAAGCAGACTATAATTAGCAGTTAAGGTGGGATGAAGGATGGAGCAGGCTTAGTATTGCCAATGGTAGGAAATACTGCCACCTAATAAAATACTACTGCAGAGATATTACTGATGGATGTTATAACAAAGCAAGAGAGTGACTTTGTTTCTTGCTCCTAGAAGGGGATATTTGACAGCATTCATTAACGCTGAGACACTACTGCAGTAATCTTTCTGAATGAAAATGCTCAATAGGACAAGGAATAGTTTGTGTAAAACCGTAGGAATCTATAAAGATGTAAACAGAGAGGCATATACACTCCCACACATACATGTAATTTTCTACAATGTTTTTTTAATACATCCCCCTTCATTTCAGCTCTTGTTAGTCTTGTGGGAATGTGGATTTTTTTTCTTTCTCAGGTAATCAAAGAATTTGCATGTTCATCCTCACTCTTAAACATGCTATAGCAAAACATACAGAACTGCTATGGTCCTCAGAAGTATTTTACTTACAATTACAACATGCAAGTCAGTGTACAGTATAATTCTGCACATGAAATATGCTTTATATATATGCTGCACATATATATATTTATGCATATATGTTATGTATATGCTTTATACAACTGGGATCATAAAATTGAAGACAATTTATTAGCTAAAAAGAATTTTCTACTATGTTTGTTGACATGTATCTCAAATGAAAGCAGTCAGAAATGATCAGCCAAATACAGAACAGGAAAAGCTCATGTGATAAAAAGTCTAAAAGGATGAGAGGGCCAGTTCTAAACATTTCCTAGTGAATTATTTAATCCTTGAGAAATCAGTTCATTACTGATGGTGGGAGCAGATCTCTTGCAGAGCTCGTGATACAAGTCTGCCAACATGTACAGAAACAAAGCGTGGAAATCTTACCTTATTACACGTCTCATTTACTGGAGGGTTTAAAACAGCAGAAAGGCTACTGACCCTTTTAGAAACAGAATCTTTGAATGCATGCAAGTTTTTTCCTTACAGAGGGCATAAGCTGGTGACATAAAAAATATGTACTCCTTGTTATGTATAAAATACGTAATACAGCCAAAAAGTTTATAGGGCAACAGTGAATGTCTTGAAAACAGTGGAACTACTTAGGGTTTTTATCTGGACTATAAACATAGACTGCTTCTGAATGCAACCTCAGAAATGCTGGCCGCAGTAACATCTCTTTCACAAAAAAAGAAACGCATGCCTTTGAAACCTCTCAAGGTCAGGTCCTATGCCATCCTGTCTTGGAACACGTTCATGTCAGATGCCTTGAATACGAGAGTGTTGGAAGGCCATCAACAGTAGTCTTCTAAATTATTTGTCCAGTGAGAGTTATAAAATCCAGAAGGCAATTTGGACTGGATTTAGGGATGACTCAGAAATCAAACCAAAATTTAGCAATTCAGATGCAAGCTGAATGGCATTTCTGTCCTAATTGAAGTGAAGATCAAAATAATAAAACTTACTCTCATGCCTGAACCTTGGCAATTGTCTAAATTGAAGAATTAAGGCATTTCGTTTTCTCTGTAGGCTATTTTTCCCCATCAGAAGCAGCTCTCTAAATCTTTTGGACCAGAACTAAAACATGCATTTTAAGCATCTCCCAGTGAGTGGAAAAGCATTGATTTAGGGGTTTGTTTTTTGGGGTGGTTTTTTTTTTGTTGGTTTTTTTTTCAAGAGCTTTCGTTCTAGACTGTTACTTTCAAAGCAATGCGAGTAGGAGTCCAGCCTCAGCTAGCTGCATTTTGTATAGGCTTTAGTTCCACCTTATGCTGTCAAGTCTACTACTAAGAGACTGTTGCATAACAACAGGGACTAGTCTTAATGTTTGTAATTATGAGAGACTTGCAGTGCTATTTTCTGACTTGTTTTTATGTCTAAGAATCTGTGCTTGTCACGCTGTTAACATGAAATTTAACCCTATTACTATGGCCTCCCACACTGACGATACTACCTAAAGCCATGGTTGTATTAATAATACGGGTATGATCCCCAGCTCCTTTCGGATTACGTCCCCATGCAGAAGCAGGAGTTTCACACTTAACAGATAACATCATCTGAACCACACTGTGGCATTTGATGTTTCCAGTTTCTTCCCATTTCATCTGAGATGCTGCTGGAAAGAGTCAAAAAAACAGGGAATTACATACCTCCTCCCAGCTGCACTCCAGGTTTGCAGCAGCCAGCTCACATATAGTCAGCAGACTCCACACACTGGGGAAAAAAACCAGCCAAATAAAAACATACAGTCATAAATTAAAAAAACAAAACAAAACCCAACCAACCAACCAAAACCCTAATAAAAACAAACCAACAAACAACACCAGCAATGCAAACAGTGAGTGAAAGGAGAATGGGATAAAAATATGACTGGGACACAGCTGGGTGGAGCTATGCCAGGTGGGGATCTGGGCTACAGACCGCGTGGTGTTCCTGAGACTGAGTGAAAGCCGTGACACCTGAGAGCAAGATCTGCATCGCCTTCAAGAATATGTCTGTGGGCATGTCACCGCTCCTGGAGATCACTAGGAACGCTTCAAATCGTCCTGGCCTGCGCCACTGCTGTGCGATGCCGCTGCCGGCACAGGCTGCCGCGCAGTTCCCTGGCCATGCTTTTCATTCTTGATTGGTAAACTCTCTCAGGTTTCAAGTTTGCAAAGCCTTTTCTCTCTATAAACGCAGGCAAAAAAGGCTTCATAATTCTTCTCTCCCATATAATATAAAAGCAGAGCTGGAGCTCCTACTGAGTCTTATTTTTCATTGCACTATGCACAGCGAATATGCCAATTTTTGTTTGCGACTTGTCAAGCAGGCATTTTTCCTGCCTTCCTCCTGCTGCCTCTCGGAATCTTTCACTTTCTCTCTTTTTAAAGCTTTCTTACAAGAAGATTGCCTGATCGGTACTAAAATATTTCAGACAGCTGACAATTTGGACAGTCGGCTGTTCTCCTATTCCTCTTTTTTTTTTTTTTTTTGCTTATTCAAAATGAAACCACAGAATGGGCTCTAGTTTTCCTTGCGGACCATGTGTAGGGTATGACACAAAAGGTATACTGATCTTGAGGGACAGAATGCGAGGGCCTCTCATGGCAGAGGAATAAGAATTTCTCTGCCTCGCTGATTTTTAGTAGGCTCATATATAATAAGGATAGGATCCACAAGGGCAAAAGGGAGATATTGGAGGATGTAGAAATCAATAGCTCAAACACTGAGAATGGAGTGGCAAGGAGTTGTTTTTAACATTTTGGTTTTTGTTGATGGTTGGGTTTGTTTTTTTCCTTTTTATCAGGGAAAATGAATAGGGAATTAGATCTGGCACTGCTAGGCTGACCGAGTGTTACTATTTTCCCACAATAATTGTATTTTGCTTGGAAACCTCCCCAAAAGAGTAGTTCATACAACCCAAGGCTACATGCCGCCTCTAGACTGATTTTTTTTTCCTTTTTCTTTTATATTTGGGATTTTATTAGGGTGTCCTCCTTTCAGAAAGTGTCATAAGTGATACTAGATCTAAAAATCTGGTTCTCATTTGTATTAAAGCCACTTTGATACTTACACACCACTTTAGTAATGAACAAGATTTGGACCCTCATGTTTTTCTCACTAGCAGCAAATTATGCGCAAGGTTGCAGGGATGACATGGGCAGCATCCAATTTATAGAGTTCCCGAGTTCCCTTTGCAGCATCCTTGGCCATTCCATTAATACTTACATAAAGACAAATAACTTCCAATGGCATTGTCATCACGTCATGTTCATATTGTCTCACAGTAACTATTTTAATCCCATAAAAAAAGTTGTTTGATAAGGTTAGGCCCTTAGATGTGCTTAATGATGCATACATGAGCTCAACCTTTGCTTAGATGCATATTTAAGTATGTGCATAAAAGGTTTGCAGGAATAGCAAGGAAAGCATATGCAAGCCGTGTGTAAATATTATGTCTGTACATACAGGCAAATGCACGTGAATATGTACAAACAACATTCATATATAAATCACATGTAAATACATAGGATTTTTTGTTTTAAATAATAGTGATATTACTGTTAGGATAGTCTTCAATAATTAATATAGGTATGATCTGTATGTTCCTTACCTACAGAAAGCTGATTTAACATGGGTCAAAATTTTATTTCTTCCATAAATATTTGTTCCAAGTATTTTATGCCAAAAATCCCTCACAATATAATTGCAAAAGTCTCACAAATAATTGCAAAGCTTTCAGGGATGGCTGGGGTGCAAGAGAAACCGCTAGCAGAAATAAGATACTTTTTTAAAATCGGATTATTGGCATAGTTGGGGGCCCACCGTCATATTTTTGAAGCTTGCCCTTTATGCCTGCTGTTGAGCCACTTAATAGAAATACATGACAGAGTAGATTGCAAGTACTCAGAATGCGAAACAATGATTTAATTTAGGTTAAAATTTATTTAGCTTTCTTCATACTATTTTGATACCTCAAAAGTTTGAGGCTGCTGTCTCCGCTTTCTTATTTTCAAGGTATTCCACATTGCCTAAGCAATGTGAAATTACTCATTTCCACATTAAGAACAAAAACATAACAACACTGGCTTGGCATATGCAGAAAAATTGAATTATTCAGGCTTTGGTGGAAACTGTCATAAGACATCCACCTTTGTCATTTCTGAAATGTCTTTCAAATGCAGCCTTTTAGACTCCCCACTACATCATTAGCAAACAAAACAAAAATGCAGAACATCCAAGGACCTAAGTACAAGCTCACACAGAGCTTCACAGTTATTTGTCAAACCAGGTTGCTGAAGTTATTGTAGCTACTTTAGTTATGGTTGATATTCTTCATTGGGAGATTTATTTATTTTTTCCTCCTAGTACTTTTGCTGCAGTTTGTGATGGACCGCCGGCTGCTTAGGGCTTTCAAAGTTTGAACAACTTTATTTTCCTGTTAGACCTTTGACAATCATATATGGGACTGTTCCACTTTTCTCCAGTGCCTGTGCCAGTAATATCCCACCCATAAGCAGAAACCCTACCTTCAATATGTGCATTTCTAGTACTAGCAAGCTTTGCATTGCATAATTACAGGCAAGCTGGGACAAGTTTTAAACATTTGAGTTGTGATTTGAATTTCTGTTTTTTCAGGGTGACACTTGCACCCAGGGGAAGGGCCAACATCAAACGTGGAATATCACTTTCAGTCCTGCTTAGGATCTTTCGTAGCCCATAAGACATGCTCATTGTAGCAGAGCCTGCACACGAAGCCATGCTTGAACTGTAAGGAACATAAGTTTTCTGGTACACTACTCCCAAATACACCCACCCAGTTATCATTGAAGCCTGTGATGAAGCTTTGAATTGACTGTAGCATCTAATGCCATCTCTGTTTTCAAGTCACCCTTCAACTCATGGTGGAGAATATTTTAGTTTGAACAGAAACTTTCTGGAAAGAAACTCTTCTGGCACTTTACAAAATACATTAGACTACTTATCTCTAAAAGCATTCAATTTAGCATGAAATCCAAATAAATCTTAAAAAATATAACCAACAATAAGAACGTTATTCAAAAGAAAGTAAGTGCTGAAGCCTTAAGAAGACACATAAAAATACTTTAACAAGTCCTACTAAAGAGAAAACTTGTTCATGCATTAGGAACTTAATGTATCAAAATTTTATTTCTAAAACCTAAATTGTGACACTTCAGGGTGTTCCCCAAAGACATACATAATTCTACGGTCAGTTTTTAAAACTGATGTTTTCCATCCACTCTGGCAAATAATTCATCTCTTTTTTTTTTTTTTTTTTTTTTTTTTTTTTGTATTGCCAATAATAGCTCTCTATCTAAGTTCTCCAAAATCCATCTCAAACAAGATCATTGCATCCTATGAGCCATGAAAACTTGATACGGGAAGAAGGAGAGAGGAGAAGGTATTTTCTTTTTTATATTGGTTTGGGATTTTTTAATAAAGAGATTCACTTATTTCCCAGTATATCAAAGATGAAAACGTGCTCACAAAAAGAAGAGACAGTTCTACAAGTAGAAACTTTTACTTTAGGTTTCAATACTGCCATTTCATTTTAATTTAAATGTGCCTTACATTAGGCAAGAAGCCAAGAAAAAAAAGCCCAATTTTTATCTTGACAAAGATTTTGCCACATGCTGTATGTTAATAAAGATTATAGCAATGGCAAAATTGCATCACACCAGTAGCAGTAGATATCGTTCACTGTGCATTTCCATCTTTTCACGACAAAGGATACCAGTACTGCATGTAAAATAAATTATTTTAATAGTCTTTCTGCAATTTAAATTAGTTTACATTTTAAACATAGTTTAAATATATAATTATAAAAAGTTATTCCCCTTTTGTATACTATTTTACATCACCTTGGCAATCTGCTGTGCTAATTACCGCATGTCAGAAATATTGCAGGGGGTTGTTTGGATTTTTTTTAGGATGACCACGTTCTAAGCATCCAGTTAAAACATCTAAGCTTTCAGGGTAGCCGATTTGGTTTTTTTTCAGTTTACTATGGAAAAGACTCAGCTTTGGGTGCTTATTGCACAACAACCTCACCCACTAAATGCAAGAAAGGGTAGGAAGGAAAAAGCAAAGATAATGGGCCAGGACCACCAGCATGGTGTATGTCATGGTTAAAGCGATGCTCTAAGTAATTGTCCTGCCCCTCTCTCAAGGAGCTCTTTGGAGGTGCTTCCCTGAAAGACATGGCTCCCATTGCCATCACCATCTACTCTTGCCCTTAAATAAGGCTGCTTTCTAAGAGGAAAATCAAGCCACGTGAATTAAACACCTAAATACGCATACAAAATAGCAGGTCTGGTTCTGCATTCATTTCCCAAGCAGAAGGTTTGCCCCTTCTAACGTGGTCCCTGCCGGATCTGTGTGCCAAGGCGTGCCTCACCTCCCGGTGCTGTTATCAAAAATTTAAGCAAGGAGGAAAACTAAGTTCTTACAGGGATTATACTGTTTGTGGCAATAGGCGAGGAGTGCTGTAAAACTTGAGGTGAAGTCATAAGAGTTATCAGGACAGGGTGAAGGTATTTTGGATACTTCCATCAGGTTCCCGCAAGCCCCACTGGGGCACAATGCCTGTAGGGATCCATACTGGGGGGGCAACACAGCTGTCGGCGTTGTTCAGCTCTTGCGCTGTTACAAGCCCTATACATACTGATCCAATTGCTCAATACGTGTACATTGTGGGTAAGGTGCTTGGGCCACGGATCCACATTTCTAGTAGCATCAAATCTGGTTTGCTGTTTGCTATATACAACCCAAAGTATTTATTCTTCTTCTGGGTGATAAAGAGGCTTTCCAGTTGTCACACTGTGGCTGCTCTTTTAGGTTGCGTCTGAAGACCCACCCCAGTAAGGACATCCTTGGCTGCACCCAGGTTGTGTGTTGGGATGCCAGAAGTGCCACACTGCATCCATTCTGCACACGAGGTGGTATGTCTTACCTCATGAGGTCTGGCAAAACCTCCTGGCAAAGCCCCCTCACTGTTCACCTGGACCATGCTAAATTTCCATGGAGCAGACCTACGGAATGGGATCATCTGACCCAACAAGCTTATAGGCCATGTAAAGTGATGTGAGCTGATAACTTCTGGGAACTCTGTGTAATATGGATCTTCTAGGTGTGCTCTGAAGACAGTCTAAAGAACGCTGTGAAGACAGGGTGCTCCCAAAGTCTCAGTCCTAGCATAATGACCGAGGCATCCTTGGAGCAGTCCGAAGGCTGGATAATTCAGAAGGATGAAGTTTGGTCCCAGGGACACTGACAGGCAGCACTGCAAGAGGCTACTGCAGACACAGGCAGCATCAGTAAGAGCAGTGACACTGCTCTACCGCCAGACCTGCCTCACAGTAATTCTGTATTTTTATTTCCAGACTTCTAATATGCAATGGAGAGAGGAAAGAAATGCAGTCATGTTCAAATGTCAGCACAGTAATATGTTGGTGACCAAGCACAGTGCATGACTAAATTTCATGCTTCTCTGAGTTGCAAATAATTTACAGAGCTATCAGGCCACTGGTTTCATTCTCCTATGAAAATGGCAGTCATTTGGCCTGGGAATTTGCTATTTAGCATATAAAAAAAAAATCCCTTCATTACAGGATTATTTTTTTTTTAAATTTATCCCAAACCATCAAATGATGCAGAAAGCTATAACTTTTAAATTCAGAGCTTTAGTGTGCTCGTTATGTCTGAAAGTTTTTCATTTTTCATACTTGAAGGTATATTATACACATATAGAAATAACATTCCGGTGATCTAATTTAGAAAAGGTTTAAAATGCTTGTTTCCCTGTTTACCTTAAAACCCAAAAATAACACCAAAAAAAACCCAAACCAACCAACCAAAAACCCCATAGAATAGTTTATGAAGAAAACCACCATCTTACCACTCTTGCAAACTTGATAGTCTAAGCCAGTCAGATCAACATTGGGATGATGGTAAAAAATTTAGTAATTTGTGTAGAAGTTTTGTGGCTTATATTTCATTTCAGTACACACAAACACAGAGCTATGTTTAGCACCTGAATCAAACATACAACATTCCGAGGGGTTGTGGACATCTCTCTGGACATTTTTTTCTTCATAGCAAGATTAAGAAAATTTAGGTCACCCTTGAGAGACCTGAAGTTGTGTTGTTCTTAAATATCTCTAAGGATGGAGACTCCACAACCTCAATAGGGAACCTGCTCTCCTTTTTCCCCTATTCTTAGCATTTTTTTTTCCTTATTCCGATAGCTTGGATCTCACTTGCCACCATTTACTTTTGTTCTGTCTCCTATAATTACAGAGAAGGCTTTTTAATCTCCTTTTTTAATAGCACCTCTTACCAATAAAAACCCAAAATGAATGCCCCGATTCTGCAGAAGTGCAGGAAGACCCAAACTTCTCCAAACCAAATCTGTGCTTCTCATTGGAGTCAGAAAGCACTTTTGCTGTTCACCTCAAGCCACTTTTTGGGATAGTCTCATTAGAACTCTAGTTTTGGACTTTAACATTAGAAAAGTTCATCTGAAACACTCTTCTGTAGTGGTATGAACCTGCTGAACAAAGGCAGTGAAGGTTTCAAGGCATCCCTTAATGCCTGTCTCACTCACCAACAGACAGCCTTTCCCAGCCCTGTCCCTAAAAGCATCCTGAAACACATTAGCCTAGGAAGCTTAGAGAAATACTTCTGAAATTCCCCCCAGACCTCTGAAACCCCTAAGGAAGCAACCTAAGGAAACGGAAAGTGTCACAGCACTCTCCAAACTATCAAGCTGTAACAAGGTCTTTTACCATCTCATACCAGCACACACTTCATGCCAGTCCCTCTGCTGCCTTCTCCTAGTCTCACCTCACCCAGGGCCTGCTCTCCCCTCTTACTTCTTCTCTCTCTTCTTCCTCAGCTGCCCTCTCTTCATTAACTCTCAATGACTTCACTTAACCAGCCACAGCTGCACCTTATCTACATCGGCCAATCCAACACCCCTGAAGCCAGCCCACAGCTGTATGTTATCAATATTAATTAACCCAGCTTCATTCCTCTACAGGAAAGGTGCCAAAGCCTTCGTGAAATCTATGCTGGTAGTATAATAAAAACCTGAGACTGGCCATACTACAGGTCTGCCCCAGGGCCCATCAGAACTAGCGTCCTGGTTGTGACTGTGCCAGAGGCCAGTGGAGCAAAGCTCTGAGGCTGTGGCAGCCGAGCCGCGGTGCCTCCCTCCATCACCTGCTCTCCCAACCCGCAAATGTTTGTAGCAGTGGCTGCCTGTAGGTCGTACTCAAGTTCACCCGTGGGATGAGAAGATACTCAATGGGTAGAATGGAGAGGTAGAGAATTAGATTGGTGTGTCTGAAGCCAAAACAAAACATGACAGAGATAAAATCAAACATAAAATTGTTGAAAGAATGTCTTGTCTCTTGCTGGAGGATTATCTGAGGGTGCGTGATTTGTGGTTCATGTCACTGGGCTTCAGTCTAGCATTGAGCACGTGCTCAGCAGTTTCCTTCTGAGGAGGAACAGCAAGAACACAGTTCACAGTTGGCCTTGCTGAATCAGGCCAGGCAAGATGGATCCTTTTAGTGCCAAATTCTTTGAAGTACAGAAGAGAAACTGAAGACCTGCTATCACCTGGTGGCTGGAATCAGGAGAGCAAGTATTGCAGCCCTTTCTGATTCCCCAGGTGCTCACGCAGGGCCTCATCCTGCACTCAACTCCTCAAGAACAGGGAATAGGGGTAAACAGTAGAGCGGGGACCAAGATGAAGCAGAGTCCTAGATCTGATGTGCCTCTGATGGGAGGGAGAAGATCCTGACCTAATCTGCTTAGCTAATTAGAAGACTACAGCTGATTTAAAAGAGATGTGGTACAGGGCTGGCCACCCGAGCAAGAGTTAGCTTGCTGCTGCACCGTTAAAGGACGGAGTGTGGTTCCCCTGCAAAGCCAAGCTTCCCGTTATGGAGACACATCTTTGTGCTGCCTCTGGGGTGGTGCAGTTGTGTACAGTCCTGAAAGCAGGACAATGTTGAAGTAGCACAAATCAGTCCCCTGATGAATTTTTGAGGTTTCAAATGCAAACACCACCCCCACCACCCCTTACTTTCTTATTCTCCTTTACTCGACATCAAACAGCAAGGTCCAGGAAAGGAATCAGTCCAGGTTAATGGAAAAATAATCAGCGAGCATTAAACGCTCTCACAGTTACTGCTGCCCCATAAACTTTTTTCTTTCAATACAGACACAATTCCTCATGGGCTTGTTCATCCCAACACTTTGAGGCAAATGATTGTTTTAGGTAAGGTGGGCCCCTTCTGTGTGCTCTTAGTGCTCGTACATCTGCCAAGCATCAGCTCAGCTCCTGCCTGCTTTGAACTCTATTTAAATCAAAAATGACTAACACATTGAATAGGTGAGAGGTTTTATTTTTATCTTATTTTTGCATCATGTCAGGCCTGAATGCAAATTCACGCTCCCAAGGGTATCTCAGGAGAAGCTAGGGGAAGACAATAAAATATCTACAGTATTTTACTGGCAATATCAAGGACAAAAGTGGTTGAGTGGGATATGCCAATAGTAAAATACATCACAAATAGATGAGTGGCCACTACAAGAAGTGACATAAGGGTTGATATCTCTGTCACATTCACCCTGGATGCATGTTATCATCAGGGCCATTCTCACAGTGCCATGTAATACCCTGAAAGTCATTGAGAGCTGCAAATTCAATTAGAGAGATATTTTACAACAGCTTACATTTTTTAGGCTGGAGTATTGTAAATTTTTATTCCACCATAAAAAAAAAAAAAAAAAAAAAAAGTAAACAAGGTTCAAAACACTAAAAGAGAGTTCCCTTTGCATGTATTTAATTACATATGGTATAACACATATTAAAATTCAGGAGACGGAAGGGAAGGATGCCTGCCTGCAACAATTACATGTGAAATAAAAGTGGATTAATACTGCTCAATTGTCCCATCAATGACTTCATATAAATTCATGGAAAACTGCCACAGCAAGTAGTTATTACTCTACAACAGTGCAACCTTAAACAATGGTCAAGGAAAAGAAGTTTTGAGACTGAAATAGTCTACATAATACATGTCTTCACTGGCAGAGTTCCATTCAGCTGCCTGTTCTTCACTACACAAAACAGGATGATATAATGAAATAAAACATAATTGGCTATTATTTGTTAGCTGGTGCATGAGTACCAGGAAAAAAAATAATTAAAAAACACACTAAGTCAAATAATACATACTCTTCTTAGGGCTTCTAATGGTTTGTCATGCTGAACTGATGGTTGTTTGTGTTCTCAGAAAGTAGATTAATGTGTTTAAAGGAGATAAAGGAATACCAAATTAACTCCTAATTTGTGGGCTGCAATTTATCTGCTAAGTTTGCACACATGGATGAAAGACTATTTCGCAGGCCAAGACTGCAAGGAGGCTACTCCAACAGACTCAGGATGAGTTCATAGCAGGAGGGAAAAAAGTTGCATGGAAGCTCTGATCATCACCGAAACACTGGCAAATCTGCCAAAAAGGCTGGTCCAGGCCTTTGTTCTGACCTGGGAACATGCTCGCTGCAAACTGTTCTGCTGATGGGGCCAAACCGTACAAGTGTAGGTCCGGAATGATGTAAGGACCTGGAAGAATGAAAGTGGAGCTCCTCAGCTGCATGCCACCACAGTTTGTCAGATTCAAGATAAAATACCTGTTTCCATTATTCAGTGGATGTGTCTAATGTTGTATGCCTGCATTGAGGAATGAGGACCATAGTAGGGCTCATCTTATTACCTGTGTTTAAGGAGGAGGATGGAAAGGATCAAGGGCAGGGATTGTCTCTGGCAACATCTTTTTGGAAGGAGCTTTCACATATCCTGGGAGTCCAGGAGGAGCCAGAGCCTGGGTGCAGAGATGCGTCTCTTGCTCAGGCTGAGGCGGGTACCTCCAGCCTGGCAGTAAGCAGGTCCTGACACCATCACTTATATCTGCAATGCATTGCTTTTCCACATTTGGCTCCCTTGCCTGCCCAGCAATTGTTGTTGTCAGAGGTCTGATTCCAGGGTTGCCACCTTTATAGCCAAAGTGAAGCTCCCAGAATATAGAGGCTCCATCAATGTTACTATTTCCTGGAAACCATAACCTCACCTAACACTATATAACTGCATATTATAAAATCACAGCTGGATATCTAGTACAGTAATCCCAGAACTATTTACTAGTGTCGTGAGAATAATTCTTTCAGCTATATCTTGTGTTAATGGCTGTAGGTCACAGTGGTATGGGTACTCAGCTCTGGCTTTTTCACAGGCCAGTGTCATCCAAGAGCAGCACCTGGTTGTACAGAGCTTACAGAGCAAAATTTGCAAAAGGTGTCTTTTACACCAATTTCCCTTCTTTGCTCCCTCTTCCCTGCTTTTGTAATAAGGTGTCTACAGGTGCTTTGAAGAGAGCGAAGAAGATGCAATTGCTATCTCTTTAGGGATTTTGACATTTCAGGGTGTTTTTTTCTTTGTTTTTTAATTTCTCTATTACATAGAAGACATTTTTCTTGTGGTATTGCAGGATCTGCTCAGAGGGGCTCTGACAGGCAGACTACAGCTCATACACATTTCACCCCTTTTCTTGTAGTATGTGGGTGCAAGATTTGCAAAGGCCAACACTGCTTTGAAAATGAAACACGTATTTTGTGGTTACTCAAGCTACAGGTCTTCTAAAAAATTAGAAAAAAAAAAAAAAAAAAAAAAAAAAAAAAAGACGACCCTGGTCAAAGAATATCTGATTTGCAATTATCAAGATGCCAAGGTCAATTTTAACTGGAGGGCTCCAAGTTTTAATCACATGTCTTCTCCAAATCACTTTAAGTCATGAGGTCGAAACTCTTAGCTTGTAATAGAAGCGCAATTAGATTGTAACTCACTTTTGCAGTACTGTGCACTCCTAGGTCCTCACTGCATTCTGCAAGTTAGAAGCCAGATTTTCCACAAAATGAGAACATAATATTCTTTTCTATATCTAGCAATTTTTGAGCCCTCTTGCTGTTGTTCAATGCAGATAGTTTACTCTTCAATGCCTACAGCAATAAAAGAATGACCTTCCTCGAAGAACAAAGCTCCTCTGGTAAGCCTCTTCCTGTGCTATATGGTCCTAACATCAAAAATTTTAATTTAGCACCTCAGGGTACCTTTTCCCTAAGATGCACACATATGAATGTATGTATTTGTATAAGAATGGCTTTTTAGAAAGATACAGCTTTCCAGTTAAGCACGGCTGAAATCAATGAGGAAGAAGCATGGGATGTGCATGGACCGAACCTCTCTGCTTAGGGCAGTGTCGCTCTGCACCAGGACACCTAAATCAGGTGTGCTTCTTACAGTGCACCATCATTTCTTTAGTCATGTTTCTTTTTTACTCCTACGACTTATGGTATCTATGAGAGTACCTGATCAGATCCAGGAAGGATGCTTTGAGCCTTGGATTCACCCAAGCACTTTGGTTTGTTACTTATGTGGTGGGATTGATAGAAAGTGGTCTTCAGTGTTTTCTCGATTTGGGACTTCAGCAACTACGGTAATGCCTAGAGCAGCAGTATCTTTCTCCTGGCTTCATCCTCAAACCCCCTTTGTTTTGTCATGTAGTATGAACAGCAGCTCTCATAACTTTAGGATACTGCCTGAAAACCATTTAAGCTTAACCTATAAATCACGCTGATGTTCTCAATAGCTGCTTTGTTCTCAAGAACACAGGAACTTAAGCTGGCTCTGGCATGAAATGGCCACAAAATATAAATACAGATAGTTACTACAAAAGGTTTTTTTCCAATTTATGCTGTTTTCCAGCAGCAAACAAAAGTCAGTTCCAGAGAAGAAACATATTGAATGACATAATAAAGTGTAAGAATGACAGCATTTGTATCTGATATGGACTGAAACAAATTTGAGGTTAACAGATAAAAGAACTAATGGAAATGGCATATGGCTACGTTGGTTCTCCTATGTGTTTTGTTCCCCTAGGGTTGAATTTGCATTCAAACTACGTTAGGTCTCCCTGGAAAGATTACACCGTGGAGGACGAATAACTAATTTAATAGAAATAAAGCACACTATGAGGTATGTCTTCAAAAATCTCGCTCTGACAAATAAATCTGCTATAATCAGCTCTCTACTTAATTCTTAATATACAGTAGGAAATCCATATTGGAATCAAGTGTTTGACTCAATTTTACAGCTGTCAGAAAGCATATAATACACCTTCCCACAGAGTCTTCTGAAACAAAAATCAACAGTAGGAAAAAAAAAAAAAAAGACGACGTCTACTGTATCTTGCAATGAATTGAAGAAATGGCCCGTGTTTCCTCACGGGAAACATGGGATGTAAATCTGGCAGTAAAATTGCTTGTAGTGGCAGCTCATGCCCTATACGCCTGCTTTTTACTGAATCATAAATGGTCAGAAAGTTACATGAAAAAGCTGAGGCCCTGTTTTAGCAGAAGGAAAGTCCAAACCAGTGACAATTCTGACTCAGGTACAATTTTGTGGGTTTTTTTTACATCGGTTTGGTGTAAGCACTTCAGAATAAATAAACATGATTTTTACATTAAGAAAATTAATTGAATTAATATTAGCTGTTGCTGTGCCATGCAACTATATAAATCCAACAATTGAATACATACAAAAATACTGTTCAGGATTGGAGACACGGGATGCTGCTTCAGGATTAATACAAGGGGACATTTGAGAAGAGTATATATGTATCACTCTAACACCTCCAAAATAAGTGGGGTCCTTTCAGTTATATGATACACCTTGACCAGGTGTGTGCAAATACAGATTCAGAAATCCCCATTTTTTCTTAAGACAGAGAATCCCCCTGGTTGCGGTTCATAAAGTGGTCCCCAGAAGTACTGTGGTGGCCCAGCCAAGGGCATCACACAGTGTGTTTGTGGGCCACCAGTAGGCTGGTTTGGGCAGGAGTGCCCCAGGCTTTCCTGCCACCCTGTCCCCTGAGGCTGTGGCCATGGCAGGTTGCGCTCATTCACGGCAACTGATTTATCTCACAGCATCTAGCTGTGCAGGAAAACCAGTGAAAAGGAGTAGCATTAGCTCCTCTTACCTTTCCCTTTACCACTACAGCCTTGTCTTTATCAACTGAAAGGGGAGCAAGTACATTTCCCCCTATATCTCTTGAAGGCTGCTCGGCTGGTCAATTTTCACCAGCACTCATCAAGCAAGAGTAGGTAGGGTGGGTCAGCATCGCTCAGTCACAGTGCTGCAAAGCAGGTTGATTAGCACAATGCTCTAAACGTGCTGGACAATTCAAAATATATTTCTTTTCTTGAGCTTCCAAGTATTGACATCTATTAACTCTAAAGATACCAGCTACTTCTGTCACTGCTGAGTATAGAGAAAGAAGGTTTTTTTTCCTGCAAAGGTGACACCCCTTGATATCAGAGCATGCATAAACAGCATGGGAATCCTCCCTCCCTTCAACATACGACACATGTCTTTCCAGAAATATGAATTTTGAAAGTGCCAGAAATGCAGCAATCTGATTACGAAACAGGATTGATGTGGATTACTCAGCATCTTGTAGCATGTTACGCAGGTATTTCTTCAGAGACAAAGATCCCAGCAAAATCTCAAGAAGAAAACTGTAAAGATTTGGCTGGCAGGAAAAGGCAAGCTTAGAAACCTTAGACGAAGCTCACCATGTAGGACAGGCGGATCTCACTGAATGCAATGTATCTGTGGGCAAACTGGCCTCCATGATGCCAATGCACTCTTCTGAAAGCATAGCTGGGACTTGAGAGGTGCAAAAAGCCTGGCACTGCTGCCGCCGGGTGCAGGCACCAGCTTCACTTGCTGTACACAGTTTGGTCACGGGAGCATGGAGAAGAACTATTCTGTGTAAATCTTCCAGCAAATCTGATACAGCAAAATGCTCCTTTCTTTTTAACAGAAGGCAGTTCAAAGAAATGGTTTAGAAAACAGACAAACCAGGCTGCTTGGGAAAAGGCATTCTTTGTCCTTGCTGCAGCAAGATATCACAGGCAAGCAAAACTGCAGTGACTTTCTGCACCCTCTCACTGATCTCTAAAATGCAGTAGAGAACCTGAGACTTAAAGAACAAAATGCTTTTCTAGGGGAATTTAATTTTTTTTTTTCCTTTCACCTTAGAAGTCACAGCTGAACTAAAGGCCCTGGAATATGTCTCAGTGTGCTAATTGAATTTAAATGTACTCAGAGAAGGGTAGAGGATCTCATAGAAATCAACACTCTTGGGTTTTCAGGGGGAGATTTTTTTTTTGCTTGCTTATTTTCCACATTCCAGTACTCAGCATGTTGTCAAGTCTTCCTTCCTTTTTCTAGGCTCTGGTGAATACAAATTATATATGTAATCCTATAAATGATCTTAGTAATTAGGCTATTTGGCTGTTCCTTCTCTATGTATTTAATTAAGTCACAAAATGGGAAATATGGGAAAAAAAGCCACCCAACTCCTGGCTTTACTAGAGTCTAGAAACTAATTTTCTGACACTTTAACAAATGCAGAAATCTGGGGTAGGGGAAGGCGGGAAAGCTACAGGGAAAAAAAAAAAAAAATCTCTTGTACATGGGAGCAGAAGTCAGCAAAGCCCAGAGCATCCCACTAAAACATGCAATTGTCAGAGGGAAAATCTCCTCAGTTCAGGTGGTTTAAATCAAATCAAGATCAAATGGTTTATTGATTTATGAACAGCACATAAATAACTGGCAATCTGTGACCTATATGTTCAGGATCAATACCAGCAATAGAAAAGATTAATCACAAGGTTAGACACTCACAAAATGTTAATATGCGCTTACAGACGCCTCGCACCACCCCATGCCACCTCCAAGGCATGGCACCCACAGGCACAGAAGCCTCCCTGTGCCCCAAGGGCTGCAGGTAGCCCCCTGCCCTCCCCAGGCACCTAGCCCCAAAGACATTTCACTTCACTTTATCACTCCTTTTCAAGCTGGCTCCTCTTTTTTCCAAAGTCTTTTTATAATTCCCAGCTGCTGGTTAATCTAGCTGACGGTCATCTTTCCCCATTGCTCCAACAGTTTTGGGCAGACACCCTCTCCGGCAGCCTTTGGGGGTTAAGTGAGTGGGTTTATGCTCACTTTTCTACTTTGCTGCCCTGTCATCCAGGCCATCCCACCAACAGGAGGGGTAGTGCAAGTCCCTGACATTCACCCCTTGGACCCCTGTCCTCCAGAACTCCCTGAATGATCGAGCATCCTACCCGCTGCTGCTATCCAGGACACCTGACCAAGAGGAGGACCATGTGGGCACCCCTGTATAAATGGTTTGATGTGACAAATGATGATATGGTGGGGTTTTGCTTTGAAACAGGTTGTGGTTTTGCAAAGCTGACTGAAATGCTTTCAAACACCCGTGAAACTTTGCCAGAGTTGAAGAGAACATTGTGAGGAGGGTCATTTGTGCATGAGGTCAGGGAAGGGGAAGGCTACAGCCACAATGAGATGGATTTTAAAAATTAAGAGTTCAATATTAGTCATATACATTAGCCAATACCTCATATACAGATCTATTCAACCCTCTGCACATACGAAAATAAGATCTATAGCATTCACTCACTTGGTGTGCTCTTTGATGCCAGGCTGCTCTTTTAATGCCTGCAGGGACTCCTTGATGCTGCTCAGCTGGTTGTAAGGATGGGGTGCCCGTATCTGCAATTACTTTGCACAGAACCCACCACAGGGAGTTGCATGTCAAGGGCCTCTCACATGGAGGTACCACACCAAAGCTTTTGAATTAACCCTAACGAGAATTGCCCTCCCCTTCCCTCAACCTTGCAGGATGGGTTCAGCTTTGCATGCTGGGGGGGAGGAGACACAGCATCATCTGTAATTAAAGCTAGAGGAGCCAGGGCAATAAAAGCAGGGAGCCAGACTGCTTGGGGGGGGAAATCATCCTGGACCCATGGGTTGCAGGGTGGGTGTTGCAGCTCCCCCCACCTGAGGTGGTGTGTTCCAGTAAGAGTAAATGACAAATTTTAGGGAGAAACACATCAGCATTTAACACCTGGAAGATTGTTTCCATGTTGCAATCGAGCTTAGCTCAGCAGAAGCACCTCAGCTTTCCATTTGTGTCTATCAAAGGCTCTCTAAAACAGGCAAAGCTTTTACAATTAAGACTCATGAAACTATCTCAAAATCCAGTGCTGCTTGTGTAATTTGTTCTAGGATGCATCTTCTGTGCATCAGCATGAGCAGTAATCCTAATAGTGACAATTTATTCTTTAAATACAAAACTGGATATAAAGGCAGCTACAAACATGTTTATCATTTACATTGTGGTAACAAAAATACGACCTAAATTGGAGCTGTAATAAAAATAAATGAGTGCGTGACACGAATTGTTACTTTTACAATTAGATTTTGCATTTTCTATTACATGTTATCACTTAAAGATAGTGCATTTTTTAAATTACTTTGGTGGGGAAGGAAATGTATGCAGCTTATTTATTAAAACTTTTTTTAACACTAGTCATTCCATATTGTCAGAGTCAAAACATCTCATCTAGCTGCATTCCTCCCAAAGTATTGTATTTTGGTTAAAACATTTGGAGTGTGCTGAATATTATTGTAAAATCCTTCCCAATATTCACTGTTTATGCCTCAGAGTAGCAGCAGTCCTTCTAATGGTTCAGAAACTCAAGTTCATTGAGCCAAGTCACCAGTTGTTGTTTCAAGATGTAGTTGATTCTGTCATTTTTTATAAATCTCAGATTTCAGTTTAAGAAAAATGAGGTCTCATCCTGTAAATGTTAGTGTCACCAAATGGTGGTTCTCACCAAAGCCACATCGGAAATAGAGATGCTGGGGTTCTCTAGAGACAGAGATATCTACAGAGAAGAGAGATCAGAGTTCAGACATTCACCATAATTACTGAATAAAGCAGAAAATCTGAAATCGGGCACTTTTTCCTCATCTCATTTATGGCACACTTTCTATCATGCAACATAACCAACATAGTTGCTTTTCTGCCCACGTGGAAGTGGTTATAGCATTATGACCTAAATATTTTCAAAAGCTCCAGTAATATCATTTGCTGATAGTTCACTCTGACTCTTTTCAAGGTGTCATGCACCAATATACTTTTCCTATATAACCTACAACATAAAAGTATTTGCCAGCAGCCACTCCTCCTTCATCAACACCCCACTGCATCAAGTCTAAGCACGTGAAGGGCTGTTGTGATGAACAGCGGCAACGTCTAAAGCAACCGCTGTGCAAACGCGATGATTCTAAAATATCAAATGTAATATATAGTGCTTCGGCACATGTTGGCATTCAGATTAGTTAGAAAGATAAAATAAAACTTTCTCAGCAAAATCTTTAGCTAGGCCCATAACAGGAGCATCATGACTCGGCCCCTAGACTGCTCACTGCTCTTACATCACTCTAGACATGGCAGTATTTGTCTGTATCTTTGTAAAAGTCACTGTGATAATATCAAAGCACCTTTAGGCAAGGGTGACTCATTTGACTATATCTCAGCAAGCAAGCTCATCCTCACGTCAATTGTATTTTTGTTATACACAAAAGCTATAGAGCTCTATGCATTGTATCTTCCTAGTATAGACATTTTAATCGAGGTGCTGAGCAGAGCTGTGCCCTCTCCACAGTCCCTGGGAGCACCGTCCTGAGCGGGGCTGGCAGAAGCGAGCCCACAGGCTGGGTGAAGCGTTCAGGGTTCAGGCACCCCGAGTCCCCCGAGCGACTGAAAGATAGAGGGTGCCTGCAGCCAGCGTGCTGGAAGGCTGGCACGTGAGAAAAAAAAAGGGTTCTGGGTGAAGCTGCAACTTTTTTTTTCTTTCTTTAATTAATCATTCCTTTCTCTTTGCTCTTTCTTTTGGCAAATTTTGATTCAGACGGAAGATACCTGATAGGTAATTATTGGAGAACCAGAGCGCTCCACTATATTTATCTTTGCTCTCACTAATCTTTATTACAGGATTATTTTTCTTCTATCAAATAGCCAGAAAGACTGAATCATCTTTGGAATTCAGACTTCTACCTTTAGTAAAAGGTAAAAAAGGCTACACACAGGACCTTGCTTTTGCTCGCATTAACATTTATACATGCACTTAATTCTTTTCACCTGAGTGCAATTAAGAACTTGCATACGCATTTGCAGAACTGGGGCCAAAATAATTATAGTTTACACAAGACTGTGACAGGGAAGTATTTCATTACTGCAATTAATCCTTTAAAGCATTATGAAATGGCCAATTTCTCAGAATAAAGCAGAGTATTTGTTGCTAATCAAAGGTAAAGTTTATGTAATGGGAATAGATGTTATTTAATAGCATAGGAATATATAATATTTAACAGCTCCATAATCCACAGTTATTTTTATTTCACTAATGTTTATTGCAAATGGAAGAGAGAGAATGAGAAAGCTTTCCCTTATACTATCAGAGGCACTTGGGTTACATTTTTACGTTAGGTGGCACTAATTCCCTATTAACTGGTATTAATGTAATATGCAAGAACACTTCAGTTTCATAGAGGTAATCTATAACTTTAGTGCTGCTACACTTCACAAAGTGTATAGTACAGTACTAAACGCGGGCGTGCCTGTACCTTATACAAGTTATAGTAACCTTCAGCTGTTCTTTAGCAACCAAGTCAGATCACGTTTTGAGATGATGGACAATTTCAGAATCTTAGACCAGTCTCAGATATCCAGTACGTGCCCCTGTCAGCTGCCACCATAAGGAACCGGTGTTAATTCAGATAATTGATCTTCAGTGCTATAGGTAGTAGAAAATAATTGCCAAGGGTACCAAGTATTTGCATTTGATTACGAAGTAACTTTTTATTACACACCAAAAGAGTTTTCCATCAATTAAAAGATGCAAAACAATGTGATCTACCACAGAGAGCCATGTGGCACAGGCAAACAGCAGCTCAGATGTAAAGTCTCTGTATGCTTTGCTACAGAGTTCACTGGTTTCGGGTCTGGATGCCTTTGTCCATGCAGCGCATACCCTGCCTAGCCCAGGCACAGGGCTCTGTGAGCCACCGTAAGCTGGCTGATTCCAGAGCAGTGACAGTGGGGTGGGAGGAAGGGGGAAGCAAGAGACAATAGTTTCAAAAAACGCAATAGGAGGCTATTATAGAATAAGGTGCAGTAGTGCAATGCAGGCAGATGTTGCAGTGTGGCACTGAAGCCCCGTAGGGCCCACGGGACGGTGAGTACATGCAGCGTGCAGTGCTGCCTGCCCTGTGCCTGGAGCAGCCCGAGCACACCACGTTGCAGGCGCGCTCACCCAGAACAGCACAGGCTGGGCACAGCCGTGAGGGCTCCCTGTAAAACCAGTTTTCTGACATGAAACAGAGCACTGGGCTCCAGGCAGGGCGGGTTTGAGCACGAAGATCACTGTCCTTGTAACGATTTCTGTGATGTAACTGGGATTTATTGTCTGAGTTTTATTTCGGTTTGAAAGACCCCTATTTGCATCTGCTGGTCCACATTATTTAAAGAAACCCGGTCACAGAGAATGGTGTTACAGACCGCTTGCCATTCCCTGTTTAAATACACACTCATCTATACATATACAGGCATTACTGCTTTTCCGCAGCGCCCAGAACACAAGAGAGGAGGGAGATTGAGCTTTCTAAACCCATTACTTAAGCATGTAGTCTGCCAAGGGTTCGAAGAAGTCAGATGGGCTAACCATTTTACAATTACATTTTCCATTAGCTGTATTGTACAATCCGTCGCCTTACGGCTCCCAGCTCTGTGGCATTTTGTTACAGTGCATGGTGTTTGCTATTGATAACTGCCAGGTTAATTGCTCAGGAGAGTCACAAGTTCTACTTGCCAGCACCAACACCAGAAAATAATTGACACAGCAGTGGGGGTGACTTTCCAAAGGAAAGCCTTGTAATGGGTTCATGAATCTGGAGTGAGAAATCTCAAGAAGGAACTGCAAATGAATGATTGATACAAATCAGAGGAAACTGCTTTTCTGGAAGGTGAAAGTACATCTCAGAGAATGTGCAAAATTAATTAGCAGTTAGAAGAAGAATTGTTAAGGAAAGAATACGTGGAATTTTCTTTTTAGCAAAATCCATGCCAACATAGTCCTAAAGACAAATATAATTAAAATTCAATATAAATTTATTTCATCTCAACATTTAAAAACATTTGTGGTTAATTTATGGTCAGACTAACCAGAAGAGTTTTACAGAGCAAGGAGCACTGCCCAGCCACACCTAGCCCCCCGCTGGAGGTAGCAGTCAGACAACAAAGATGTGTTTCCACACGCCACCTACCCCAGCACGTCACTACCAGCCAACCATTACGGGTGGCACAGGCTCCTGGGTTCAGCTATCAACCCCCCCCTTCTGCTGGCTGCTGCCACCATGCCAGCAGCCCAGGGAGGTGAGCGGCAGAGCCAGCACACCAGGGAAACGTGCACAGCTTCATAAAGTAAAAATCCCAAAGTAAAAGTCAGCATTTCCCTGCAGTGTTGTTTTATTTATTTATTGTAGGTAGTCAGCATTTCTTTAGGATTGGACCACATTGTTCTCCACAGGATCAACTTTCTTTTCTCTGAAGATTTTAATAATTTTCTTATCAGTTACCTACGCTATGTCAAAGGGTGTTTATTTTGCTGCCAGGTAGGCATTTGCCTAGATATTAATATAGCATATTATAAAGTATTCTGGAGACAACCACATTTACAGAGTTATAAGGTTTGTTTTATATTTACAGTGATTTCCATCTCAGCTACCCGCAACCAGAGAGAATAACCTACCACCACCCCCAAAGCAATGGGGCAGTTGCCACATCAGACCCTCCCCATGTTCCATCTGCTCCAGTATTTGGGTTTTCAGGTAACTTCAAAAGAACTAAAGTATGTTAGATAGTTTCCCAGGAATTGTCTGGGTGGTTTGTCATATTTTTCTGGGACTTGATGTAATGTTGGTTGTAATAAACTATGTGACCACAACGTTATTGGGAGGATCTCCTCCCAAAGTTGAACTGTTACTGATTTAAACAAGGTTGTTGCAGCACTATCAAAACTGGCCGGCTGCAACAAGGCTTTTACCAGCCCAACCCAGGTTAAGTTCAATAAGTAGTTCCCACGCCTTGCCCCAGCACAGCCACCGATCCCCCACAAGGTTTCAAAAGTTCATCTACTGTCTGTGCTGTTTCTCCATCCTCTGCCGGCCAGTCCACCCTGCTCCTTGCCTTTGCTGCATCTGGATTCTCTCTTCACCTGGGCTCCTTTTCCAGCCAGCTCCTCCTCATCCAGGCCCCCTGCTTCACAAAAGGGACTCTCCCACCTCCAGGGCACACTCTCGCTCTCCTCCCTCTGCTTCTTCCAGGTCTCTCCTCACCCAGGACTCCTCTTCCCTCCCCCCTTAGAGCTATTTAACTACTTCGCAGGAACCAGCCACAGCTGCACCTTACCCACATCAGCCAAGCCACCGCCCCTGAAGCCAGCCCACAGCTGTATATTTTCAATGTTAATTAACCTGCCTTCATTCCTCTCTAATTCCTCTACACAAGGTTAACTTACAAAATCAAGGGAGTGCACTACAGAGCGAAGAATAAAACTGAAATTATTTAGGAAGTGCTTGGAAACTGAAAATAGGTAAAGTAAAGAAAATGTGGTGTAAATAACATCTACCTAAGGATTGTTTGGTATTGATTTTTGCCTTTATTGGCTTGGTCAACCTAACAGCATGTTCTTCATGTGAAACTAACTAGCTTTTGGGTCTAGTGCGAGCAAGACCCAAAATCAAAGCCCATTTTTTCTTGTTTTGTGCTTTAATATCACTAACAATATTAATTTCATATCTATACTGTAATGTCATGTTAGAGAAATAAAGAGGTGTTCTGTTCCCACAGGTGGTATTTTTAAGTGAACCAATTATTGTCTTGGAAGTGATTTTGTGTGGCTTGTCTAAGGAAAGGAAAATGTGGAGAAGGTTGGGAGGAGGCTGTGGCAATACATTATATTCACAGCTTTGTGCAAATTAGAGTTAAACCTAAACCAAAAGCCTAGATCTCAATTTTAGGATCTCTGTAAATTCCAGAGCTTTGAAGAATAGCGAAAAATTCCTACATAAACCACTCTAAACTCTCCTTAGGGTGACTACAGAACTTGATTTGAATTTTTGTAGCTTAAGACTACCTTTGCTATGAACACTTTGACAACCAGCTTTAACTGGCACTGAAGCCAGTTAATATATATAGGCCTCACATCTGTGGCAGGCCTATATACATACGTGTCTTACCCTTCTCTCTCCTGGAGTTGCAGGAACCTCCTGCATTTTTAAAGTTAGGTTTCCCACTGCTTGGTATCCGGCAAAAACAATACATGAATTTTGCAGCCTACTTGCAAAATCAAGGAGGCAAGTTTCTGCCCTTATTCAAAATGGGTGCAAACGATTTTGAAAACCACGGCAGCTTTGTACAATGCCTTTGACCAAACAAAGCGGGGATGTGGCTCTGGCTCTGCTGTTGGTGTTTGTAACACACCACGTGGAAGGCGAGCAGCAGGGGAGGCCAGAGGAGGAGCATTGTGGCGGGTGCCATTTGTAGTTTAGGAAAATCCAGACTGAAGGAGAACCGAGAGGTTTTGGCTTATTTGGATTCCCAAGAAACAGTGGGTCTTTTTTTTATTATTTATTAAGAGTTCTGTAACTGATAATTGTCCAAAAATAACCAATGGCTTGAAGCGAAGACAGGCCGATCGTACACTGATGATAAATATGCACATGGTGAGACTGCTGGGAGTCTGCCATGAGCCTACTTTTACTTCTTCATGGCAAGACTGGACACTTGTCTGGAAGATATACATTTGCCAGACACCAAAGAGGTTGTCATCAAACCAAGTATTTTAATAGATGAGGAGTAAGACAAACGCTTTGATGCTTTCCTCTGTATTAAAAATTTGTGATTTGTGCGTAAATACATGAAGACCCAAAGATCTTTTTTTTCTTTTCTAATTGCTGATAGCACAGGAGGGCCAGCTATCATGCATGAGAAACTGTACCGCAGCCAATAAAAATATCCAGAATAACTATAAATCACAGTCAGTAATTAGCATATGTTGTATTTCAATACAGTAACATAAGCTGAAAGGGAAGTTTTTTTCTCTCCCGTGCCATGCTTCCCTTAATATCTGTTTCCAGCAGGAATTTGAGGAAATATCTTCTGCCCCATTTGCTCTGTTTAAACTTTTGAATAAAACTTGTTCTGATGTCTGAGAGGTCCCTTATGAAGTCTGAGTAAAGGCTCGCTCGTATAGTATAGTAGGGATGTTACTTACAAATGCAGACCTTTAAAATGCTTTTAAAAACTTCTAAGATGTTACACTCATCCCAACGCTAAAGTGCAATTACTGTGGCAGTACCAGAGTGCTGAGTCATGAAGTGACAGGGGATGCTGTGTTCACTGGTAAAGGGATGGCAAGGTCTGTGCTACCTCACGGGTCTGGATCCTCAGGTGTTTTGCTGATCCATGCAGGTGACGTCTCACCAAGAGTTCAAAAAATGCAGCTAAACCAGGAGGTGCCTGGAGCTGCTGAGCCAAACAACTATTTCAGCAGGTGAAGCCTTGCCAGCCTCAGAGCTGTGGGCATACCACTTGGAAAAATCCTGGGTGCCATTCCTGTGGCTTTCTGGGATGTCTAATCTGCAATAGAAAAGAAAGAAACCAGGATTCAATGGAGCCTTTCTGTAGTAATGACATTAATAAATTTTAGACTAAAGCCTACCGTGTTAAAAAAATAGAAAATGTTCCAGAATCAAGGAAAAAGCAACAATGTCCATTTACTGGGACCCATTTATTGCTGGAAAGCAGGAAAGTAGATTACCGTAATGATTAAGACACTATCCCTCAACTCACAAAACACTCTGAGACACTCAATTCCCTGCTCCTGTACATTTCTCTCACCACTCCAGCAGCATGAAAGGGCACAGAAGTGAATGATAATGTACTAGCAGAGTGACATTAAGGAAAATTAGATTTTGTGTAGTGGGAAAAGCAAGTATGAAAAGTGGCTATGGGAGCACTTGTAGTGACCAGCCATTTCGCACTTATGGCTGGGGTGATGGCTGCAGCGAGCTCTTTCAGTGGAGCAAAACCCTGTGCACAGAAACACTCAGCATTTCTGTGTCCACACCTCATGATTAATGTCCACATGAATGAGGACCATGGAGTAGCTTGTACATTATGCATTTATTCCCTAAACCACAAATTCTTAGGTTGCCGTGTACTAACCCTTGCACTGCCAAGCCCTCAGAGTGCCTGGAAGAGCTGTCCTCAGCACGTGGGTATTGGCTCTGAAGAAATGATACTGAGAGATGTAACAGGTGGAAAAGAAAGGTTACGACTGCAGTCCCACAGTCAGTCCCTAACAGCACCACCGGGATATAAAGCACATTAAAAAAAAAAAAAAATCCTTTACCTATAACATCCCCAAGCATAAGTGCCTGCTAACTGTGCAAGGCAGCTGGAAAATTAGTCACTCCTGTTTCTGAATAGTTCCCCCGCTCAGGAATAGAGCTTAATTTGGCTCTGAGCAGAGCAAGGCCAATGGTTTTGTTCTGCTCTCTAGCCCATCTCACTGTCTGTGTAAACATTATGCCAACAGCCAGCTGTTGTCATGAGCAGGGCTAGATAAATGCTGATGTTAAGAGGATATTGACACTTTTGTTCAAAGTCCTTCCCTATGTAAGTCTGCCAAGAGAGGGGGATGGGGCAAAGAAAGAAGTCAGCATTGCATACCTCAAACACAAAGTTAACCTGAATCACTTCATCTGGCCTCAATACATAGGTACGCCAGGACTCACATTGGACCCAAATTTTTTGTTGCATCTCTATCAAAAACAGATTTGGATTTGAATGCTATTCCAGATATGAAAATGCATTTTGTTGGACAAGCTTTAGCATCCTATTATTCTAATTAGGAATGTAATTAATTTTATATATTGCTTTACAAGGCAGCAAAAGCTGTTTCAGGTCCCAAGGCAAACACAGTACTTGCTCTTATTCCGTATATGCTCTATCTCCTTCCATATGTCACCTCTTCCTTTTCCTTTCTCTGGCCTCTCTCTTCCTTACCCTTACCAAGTGATGGAATTTAAGAAGATAAGGGAAGGTCTCTGGTCCTCCTGTACTGTTGTCAGGCTGCTGCAGACCTGTCCCAGCTGCCCTCCTGTGCTGGCAGATCTGATGCTCTGGTGGTGGTGGTGGTGGGATGTTAAACTAAAGAGGTCTGACGGTATGGCTACATTAAACTCAGTAGCCCGATTACCTTCAGATTCCCAGCAGTGGTAATCTCACAGCAGCATCTGTGAGCAAAACCTAAGCACATCAGGGTCTCTCACTGCCTGGGTAAAAAGCACAGAACTAACATATTCCCATTGTGTATGTGTTAAAATCTACATGGGCAGAGGAATTCATTCCTCAGCTTCTCCTGCTGTGGACCTTTCCAGTAGGAAACAGCAGCCCTGAATATTGATTCAGTGTTTGTGTTTGGAGTAGAACATCACTGAGAAGTACAACTTCACCTTATTACTGCTATAGTTAATGCAAGAAACCCTGCCTTTCCTCTGGGTTAGTAGCACCGAATCAATATTCCCCAGGTACAGATCTCAGCGATAGGCTTAGTTACAACATTTTTTATTTCTTCTTTTTAACCTTCCTGAGGGATGGAAATTACATCAGTGCAGCAGTCTGGACTAGCATGCTTTGAACCAAATCTTTCTGCTCTGTGTTCTTATTCGATGTGCAGAGTTTTATGTCCAGGTTTCTGGATAGTTCTGGTGACCTAATCTACAGGTTCAACTTATTTTTGGAGTAATAATAGCAAAGAACCAGCTGAGAGCTGTGGCAACTAAAAGATATGTTGTGCCCCAGAACAAACAAAATATTCACAGCGTGCATCGTCTCTTACCAGAGAAGCAGCTTCTTGCCCTCCACATACTGATTTAGGTGGTGACATGGAAAAACTCTGAACTGAAGGATGTTCTGCAGGTCTCTTCTTCTATGCTGAGGGCAATGCCCCCATAAATGATGTGGGTCTTATGCATTTACAAGTGCATTAAAAATGCATGCATATTTATTTTGAAGTATGGTGAAGGATGATGTATCAGGAATTGCTGCTATATCACCAAGGAAACAAATGTATTCATCAGTTCCTAGGATGTCTGCAAGGACTATGCAACTGTTGTCTGGGGCAGAATCACTGTGTGTCCTGGTTTCAGCTAGGATAGAATTCATTTTATCCTTAGTAGCTGGTGCAGTGCTGTGGTTCGGATTTAGTATGAGAATAATGTTGATAACACGCTGATGGTTTAGTCATTGCTAAGCAGTGCTTACTTTAAATCAAGGACTTTTCACATTTCCCAGGCTCGGCCAGTGAGCAGGGGCACAAGAAGCTGGGAGGGGACACAGCCAGGACAGCTGGCCCGAACCAGCCAAAGGGATGTTCCCACCATGGAACATCATGCTTAGCGTGTAAACTGGGGGGTTTGGCCAGGAGGGGCTGGTTGCTGCACAGGGATGGGATGGGCATCAGTCGGCAGGTGCTGAGCGACTGTGTTGTGCATCACTTGTTTTTCCCCCGTTGGGTTTTACTCCTCTTTCCCTTTCCTTTTCATTACAATTATTATTTTATTATTGTTACTATTATTTTTACTTTATTTCAATTATTAAACTGTTCTTATATCACCTTATATCTTATATCAAAAGGTTTTACCTTTTTTTGATTCTCCTCCCCATCCCACCAGGGGTAGGGGGTGGGGGGAATGAGCGAGCAGCTGTGTGGTGCTTACTTTCTGTCTGGGATTAAACCATGATGATGTGGTTCAAATGCAGATGTAACTGGAGCAGACATATGTATGAGAGCAAAGAAATACTGTACACTATTTCAAGAAATCATGTGTATTAACAGACAAAGAAGGAAAGAAAAAAAAAAAAAAGCTGTAACGTAATTGAAACTACAAAGGTAATGTAGGCAGGGAAAATACAATTATCCAGTTTAGAACCTGAGCAGGGCACCTGTGATTAATAGGGTTCTTTGGTGAAACCTGCTGTGGGAAAGTTAATCGGGTTAGGGGCCAGGATCTGGTTGCTGCGTCACTCTCTGGCAGCCCAAAACGCTCCAGCAGAATAGTGGGGGTGAGGTGCAGCACTTGGGCTGTGGAAGGGGAGGGAATGACAGCACCAATTACTTATCCATAAATACCTTTTCCTACGAATGTGATGGGTTTCCCTTATCAGCTTTCCTATCAAGCTACTAACAAGGTAAAGGCTGACTCAGCCCTGAAATCCTGAGGAGATCCTAACTCCAGCAGATGTGACAGCAGGTATCGTTTTATGTTGGTTTCATATGGTCTTGGCTCATTCAGTCTGCGCCCACCAGTGCCAACACAGCTACATTCGTGGTTGAAAGAATGAAATAATATCTCTTTATAAAGTTGGCTATGTTTTCATTATACTGTTGTGTCAGCTCCTGAGCTGTGGATAGTTGTTGCTTCCTAATTAGAAACGTAAGAAATCTTGAAACCACACCTTGGACAATCTTGAAATATTTCCCCAAAATGCATCTTTTCCTAATGACACTGACACGTGTTGTTGTTCCCTCTGTACCTCCCCAACCCCCTTTTCTACTCTCTGTTGGGAACATAGAAACCTATTTCCTACCCTAGTAGTTATGCCATGCAGTGATTTTTCTCAGTTTTTAAGGGAGGGGGAACAAATGGGTTTTCCTCTCCAAATAAGCAGGTGAAAAACAGCAGTTTCACATGAAGTGTAAACCTGTTAGTCCTTTCTCACTAGGATGGCTCTGCTGAGATGCTAAGCTCCCTTTCAAGGCTCTGAGTACCCACTTGCAGGAGGAGCAGGGATAAAACCTGCTTTTCCTTTAGGGAGTGAGCGTTCATATCAGGGCTAGGTATAGCTGCTACAGTTCCTATGGCTGAGGATCTTGAAAAGGGGCTGCTTTGAAAGAAAAAGGGATTTCCCCTGCCCTGGACCTGAAATAGTAGTAGTATATCCTCTTGGTACAATATTGTGCAGCAAAAGCATGTAAAATAAAAAAAGACATAAAGCCCAAAACACTGATACAAAACCTCAGCTAATTTTCCATGAAGGACATGCGAATGTTCCTAGTGATAACATGACGACAAATTGCTAAAAAAGGGGATAAACTGTGGCTGTGGTAAGGAGGGCTCTAACTGGATGAAAGACAAGGGATCCGGCAGAGTGAAGGGGATGCTATGGGCACCCAGACTATAGACAGGTTGCTTTATAATAGTACCCATCCCGCAGAAAATACAGTTATATCATAGCCACAAGCACTTTTCTGTAGAAGCCATTGCCTAGAGCTTAAATCTTGACTTTTGTCTGCCTAAATTTCATCTCAGAGAAAGTACAGGTGGACTTCTCTGGGAAAACACAGGGTATCAGCTCTCTGCCTCAGATGTTTGCACAAAACATATTGGAGCACAGGAGGAGGGAGCTGCGTGGGCTGGCACATGGAAGAAAAAAACGGAATAAAAAAAGGCTTAATGGCCACAAAGCCAAATATCTCCCTCCCTGACGGGGGGAGAGCTCAGCCCCGCATCCATCAGTGAGGGGCGGAGAGAAGCAGGGAGGCCAGGGGAACTCCCAGTCTCCGAAGGCATCCTGCCTTCCCAAGACCTGCTCTCCCGGCTGTCTCCAGGTAAATGTCATCCCGCTGACATGTGCACACAGGACAGTTTTGTGTGGTAAGCACAAATTTTTCCGGCTTTTTCCCTGGAATAAGTTGAATGTATGTTTTACGTGCAGATTTGCTGTCAGTCCATGAGGTCAGCATGCCAGATGCTAGCTGCCAGCATAAAATTATTACTGTAACCCAGCTGCTGACTTTGCAAATGTATATTGTACACAGACCACTTTTTTTTTTTCACTTCTACACAAGACAGTTTATCTTATTTGCCCTGTGCAATTAATCCTCATAAATAATAATAAAAAAAAGAACAACCAGGAAATAAATTCAGAAGTATAACCCTTTCAAATTCTTTAATTAAAACATAAATGGTCTGTGTTCTACCAGGCTTGGCATTTAAGTTAGCAGTCTTATATTCAGTATACCCCGTAATATCAATACCATAAGATTTTTTTTTTTTTCTCCCTGTGTTATAGTTCACATACATTTACAATCCTGTGGTAAATTATAGCCAGAGGAAATGGAGTGAGAAATGCCCTCTCAGTCTCTTTGACATTATAAAGTACATTCAGAAGGGAGTCTATGCACCAGAAAAAAGCCCCTACACACACACACACAGACACACAAAAAGAAAGTAAAAAACATCCACTGTTGTGGGTTTGGGGTTTTTTTCCCAAAATAATTGTTTTTTTGGAAAACATATGTCAGCAAGATAGTGTAAGCTAAGGAAATATTTGATTAATTGCTCATTCTGGCATGAAGGTTGGGTATACCAAAAAAAAAAGCTAATCTGAAATTTGTTATATAAACATTCCAAAAATTTAGGCAAAATATTTGTGGCATTTGCTCATGAACATAATCTAATAAACTAGCGACATTATTAGGAAAAGAAAAATGAAAACATTCCTGAATGTTATTTTTTGTCACTTTAAGCTACCTATACTTTTCCATGCAGTATATTAAAAAACAAAATCATCAGTTGGATTGCCTAAGGGAATGGGCTGTGAAAATAAATTGCAAAACCTCTTTTTTTTAAAAAGGTAGTTTATAACCTTTTGCATAGATGCCCGACATACGATGATGTTAAAAATTAGAGTATACTGGTAACTGAAGAAAATTCCACAGTTAAGCAGAGCTAAGCACTGAAAACCTCGGGTAAAACTGAAAAATTTTAAAAAACCTTATTAAAAAGACAATATCTGAATTTCCTGTTCTTGGGAAAGCACTATTCAGTCATCCAATTCCATTCCTTTTATTTGCAATAAACCGTAATGCTTTAATTAATGTGTAGTACTGTTTGCTGGTTTAGGTTAAGACATTTTAGGCAACCTTAAGGCACCCTTTGGTTCCTCCTCCCCCCCAGCCCTGTGACATTGCTGTTTGCATTGTGGCACTAGCCAAACCCCAGCTCTCGCGCCAGCTCCATTCTTCTCGAGTAGAACTAACCCAGAAGACACACACCAGGAGCACACATAAGGCAGCCCCGTTACAAACGGTTGCTCGGCACGTGCAAGGCAGTCTGAATTAATAAAACAGAAAAAGCCTGGAATGTGGCATCCTCACTACCATTTCACTCTACAAGCGCATTCCTCTTGGTCCACGCTGTTGTGCCCATTTTGGAAATATTCACCGTGAGCTGTGAGAGTAACTGCAAGAAGCAAAACTCCTCTTGAATTATTACAGCAAAACCATTCTGACTTGCAGTTTAGCCAGCTAACCAACACCAGAGCTGCAACTACTTCTAGAGCATGGGACAAGAGCCATTTCTGAAGGACAGAAGCAAGTCCTGTAGTCAGGGATAAGTTGTATCTACATCTGTTGGGAGGGCTGAAGAGTAGGAAGTCAGGATCTCTGTTATCTTGAAACTAATAAACTTCAATAGCCATGCTAGCACGGATGTAGCATCAGGAATGTAAACGCAAACTGTCTCCACCTGCCAGAGCTCTCGGGTACGCAGTCCAGCCAGGCTGACGCCCATGCTACTGCCGCTTCACTTTCTGTGGGTTTTCAAGAGCTAATGGGCTGCGGTCTTACCTTTGAAAGGCTACTTTGGTACCCCCAGATCTGAGAGGAAAGCAGGGACCATTTTTTTTTTTTTTTTTTAAAAGGCACAAGGACAGTAATGCTGGTCAAGAGAGGGACAAGGGGAATGATACACAGGTAGCTTTCTCCATGCCTTAATCTTTGCAGCAAGAACATGGCAGTTAGGCAAATTTGCATACAAAGAATGCAAATTGGGTTTCACTGTAAAATCACCTTAATTTTATCTTTTAATTGACAACCTGTGGACCAGCCCTGGGACCAGTAATAACCTTGCTTGCCAATGATCTTTTATACTTGCAAAGAGTGGAAAGGACTGCTTAAACCAGCAGCTGTGGCGACACGGCTTCACAGAATGCACGCGAACACTCACTTTGCCCAGTGTATCTGCAAGCGTGAAAGAATTCCCTACGTCGTATACTCTCATAAAGAAACACTGGGGTTTACATCAGTGGGCTGGAAAATATTTGCTGTGAAAAGTGTCCCCTTTTTCCCTTGCCTTGCAATTGAAGCGTTACCTCTTTACACATCCATTGAAGACACAGCTGCAAAGAACATTTTCCGAGCACAGCTCGCTCTCTTTGGCACACAGTTCCTCTTTGCCTTGCATGGAAGTTTAGGAGTGGGTAGAATATATTGCCTTTCCACTCATGGGTGTAATCCAAGGGTACGGTCCAAAAAACATTCCCATATAAAAGTCACCTGCTGTTTGAAAAACAAAGCAAAATAAAATGTTGAAGTGCATCATGTGCTTTCAGGAGTGCCATCTGCCCCACATCTCCTGCCCTCTGAACTGAGCATAGTGGGAATTAAAGCTCTGGGCCTAGGAATTATCCCTTGGGGAAATGCCTGAAATATGCCTCCCAGCAATAATAAGTAGTTTTGCTTATTTTAAAAACTTTCCCACCCCTACGGATTGGAGCCCCATTACGGAGGCAGACAGCTGCCTCCCTTTGGGCAGCCCCCCTGCCACAGGCAGCCCCAGGAGGAACAGGACTGGGAAGGTCATTGCAGGGAAGTTGAGCTGGAGCCAAAACTGTAGCTGCCACGACAACAACGGCCATTCATGTTTCAGCTGGCAAGAAATGCCAGTTGTACTCTTAATATAGTTTCAATGAGTGCTCTTGTTTCTTCAAGAACCACCAACCTGCTGTTTCACTGCTGCCTTGATCTTTGACAGCAGAAAAAGATGGCATGTCGAGCCACTTCCCCGGGATGAGATCTCACATAATTAGAGCTGACACCATTGTGAATTTAAAGAACAAATATAACAATCACAGAGGGACTTGAATTTTTAATGGGCATTAAAAGTAGCAGAAATAGTAGTGGCAGACTGGGTAAATTCTGTGTTAATCAGTGGGCAGACACTGGCATCCTTTGAAGTCAGTGGGAGTTTTGCACGCCTTAACTTCTCCCTGAGAAGTTGCGATTTCTTTACCTCTGAAAGAAATTTCTTATTCATATAATTTAATAAAAATATTTCATTCCAAAAGCAATTTTAGTTGGTACTTTATTGAACTGTAATTAAAGATTTATGATCCTATTAAAAGGTAATGTTGTAGTTAATCCTTAATAATAACACACTTCATAAAAGTTCAGTGTTACGCACAAAGCTGGGAGCAGTTGACGCGTTCTGCAAAATATTTACTGTATTTTCCAAGTGTCAGCAAAGTGCACTGCTACAGCTCTACTTGAAGTAATAATCCATGCAACTGTGGAAGTAAACTACCAAACTAGACATTGCTTACCTTTTATGACCTATACATCTATACTGACGTTTAAGGCACACGTTTTTCCATCTTGATTTCACAGGATCAGCATACAGATAATCCCACTTTATTTCACGCAGCTCCATTGGGATGATAGTGGCAGAATTGGGGCCCGATTCAGTCTGGAGCATGGTATCAGTACCTACCTAGGTTACCCCAGTGATTCATTTAATTATTATTGAGTTGTTATTATTCAAAATTAACATGTGATAATCTCAATTCTAATACGATAGGTGAACTAGGAAAAAACACTATCCTGCAAAAATAATACAGTGTAACTTTGGTAAATTTAAATGAGAATTAAATCTATCACAAACCTTAACACTAAACAAAAATATGGACTTGTTGCTTTTCTGTTATCATATTTCACACACCGCTGAAATTGTGAGAAATTCTGTGATTCAAGAGAAATTATTTATCTGGTTGATTTTTTTTGAATTATCTTTTTACACACATTTTAAGGAAAAAGCAAAAGAGCGCTATGGGCTATATAAGAATCCAGAGTACTTCTTTCATTTTTCACTCATACAAAGCTCTTCTTTAGCTTCAGTTGATGTTATGTTGGTTCAAATCAGCTTTAAAAGCTTGTCTTGAAATTCAGCCAATTTTCCTGCAAACCATGTAGGAGCCAAAAATGTTCCACATAAGTAGCTGATATAAACATCGCTAATTATTTTTAACCGTAACTGGTTATGAAAAGCAGATTTGACCATTATTCTACAAACAACAAGCACTGCCCTGTTGTGCCCTTAGGATATGCAAAAGGAAGTAGTTGTTACATTTTGTTCAACTCCAGAAAAAGTGAGAACAAAAGACAACATTAATTTTTTTGTAGAGTTATTAGCAATGAAATTGTCAGGCTTACTGCTACCTAACATCTTTCTTAAACTCCTACTGCTCTTCAAGATGCTTCATACACATCAAATAATTCACAAAACACTTCTCTCCCTTTGCATTTTTGCTGTAATAGTGCTGTAAAAGTGACTTTTCTGTCTGCATTACGTCCTGTTGCTGGTTTTAGGAGGGTGGGGAAGGTTTCTGCCGTGTCACCAACAGCAGCCAGAGCAGTCATACAAGCCTGATGAACCTTTGCACTTTTTGCTCCCCACCAAGCTGAAAAGCTATGGCCATTGCCTGCATCCATCCCTTGAGGCCCTCATTGTCTCAAGGATGAGACAATGGAAGAAGGGCTACTGCAGTCGGTCTGCCATGGCACTTCCGTGCCCTGGGAAGTGATGCTAGAAGGGATACGAGACTTTTCCAGGAATATTCATAGGGGATTTGCATTGTGCTCTTAGTTTCCGTTGTATTTTACCCTCACACGCACAGCAAAATGCGCTGTTTGGTTCATTTCCCCTCCCCCCCCCCCCCCAAGACTCAGTCTGCAGCAGCACCAGCCACTTGCCCTAAGGTAAGAGAGAGGAGAGGTTACTCCCTCGCTGTGTTTCATCTCACACAGTAGGTCGCAGGATCCAAGTGTCAGTTAAAAACAAATGGGCGCTGCTGCTGGCCAACCAGAAGTGCAATATAAATAAGGAAATCAAATGGCTTTTTCCAGCTTACACTCATTATTAGCCACCCTTTCAGAGCAAATGCGATGCTAAAATGGGATCTTGCCAGCTGTTCAAAGGAAGCCACTTGAGCAGTGAGGAATGTTGCTGACAATCTCAGCGTGATATTTCCTTTACCCTATGGATTACAAGTTCAAAAGAGATGAAATACTGCTTTGAAGTGAGAGGAGCTGCAGAAGTTGCTGTTTGTGCAAGAGGGACTCTGCTCTGCTGCCTCCTGTACCCGACCAGGCAGTCCTGTCGGCCCCATTGCCCTCGGAAGACAAGCAGAGACTTGCGAGATGAATGGCACCTGCAGTAACGGCGGGCTTCGCGCAGATGAGTCATCTTCTTTGGTGTCATGACAAGTCTATGTTGTAAGGTAGAATCTGCAAATAATTTTGCCTCCCTGGTTTTCTCAGCAGGTGGATTTGTTTTTACCTGTCATCTTTCAGGTTCCCTTCCTCCTTAGCTGTGGAAAGCAGTGTGTTTCTTCAGTTGTTCAAACATTGCTTTGACAATATTCCCAAGCGCTATTTGGATAGGCAAACCAGATTTCATTAGCATTTTAGCTTAAGGTAATTGGTTAAGACCAAAGGCCTGTCATGGTATTTGCCTGTTTAAAGATTATTAGGCCTCCCAAAGCATCATAAAAATAACCCTTCTCAAAAATTGATTTACCAAATGGGTCAAAATTGTCTCAGAATTCAGGTGGATACTCAAATGGATGAAAGAGCATCTAAAATATTCCATCTTCTCGCCCATGACTCTACATACGATCGGTATTTTTGCATAAGATTGGTATTTATACTTTAATCTCCAGTGAATAAGGACCTTTTCCTAAAGCCATATAAGAACTGATGTGGTGACTGACTCAGTCTAGAACCATGTCGTGTTCCAATAGCCTGGAACATATCTTCCAGGGCAGATACAAGAAACACTATTTCAAGCATTTTTTTCATCTTTGGAGATTCTTCTGTCCTCATTCCCACAGTGCAAATACCCACCTAATTCACATGTGAAATGTTAAAAAACTTAATCCACAGAGGCTGGCTTATGCTCTCAACTGCAGTCATAGCTTCTGACAAAGAGATTTACAAGCTAATTGTTTGTTATGTAAAAGAATAATTCCTTTTGCTAACTCTAAATTAATTGTTTTCAATTTAATTCTATATGCTTATCTAGTATTATTATAAAACAGAAGCAAAATGGCATTGGCTGTCTGTAATTTCTTTGTGCTTTTTTTCCCCCCTTTTTTCCCCTTTGTTTTGTTTGGGGGCTTGATTATATATCTTTTTAGTCACATTTTGTATAGAAACCTAATTGTTCCTGTAATCTAAAACCCGCCTATCCATTCTAAAGGGACGTGACCACAACTGCACTCTGTACAACTGCACTCTGTATCACAAGATCTACTGTACCATTAGAATATGATATATATATATATCATGTATTGGATATTTTATCACCCAATCACCTGCTTTTTGTGGGATTTTTTGGAAATCCTACTCAGTCTTCTCTTTTATGTGATTCTCAACTGTTGCCAACCCAGTATTTGCCCCATTTTCCACAGCCCATAACTATTATGACAATGCTGGGTGTCATTAGCCAGACAGACAATATTTGCAATGATGCAGTGATGAAATGTTGATGTTTATTCCTGTTTAGATAACTTTATATTACCTTTTTTTTTTTTTTTTGGTTAAAATCTCTTCAAGCTTGAGATTAAAAGAATGCATCAAAACTCCAATCTTTTAAAAATAATGCCTCTGCAATGAAGAAACCGTCAGGCCACTGCCTTGCTACCAAAAAGCAAAATAGTCTGTACGTACATCTATTTTAGCTGCAAGTACATTTTTATTTCAGTCTACTGTAGCAAGCAAGTGAGAAAGGTGTGGGGTGGGGAATAGCGGCAATTGATGTACTAGTTCTTTATAAATCACTCAGAAGTAGCGAACAGGTAATTTTTTAAATGCTTTCTCAAAATGTATGAGTCCATGGTGCTTAATAAGCCAGAGTTTACCTAATTTAAGTAGAAATCTCAGGTCTGCTTGTCCTGGCTGAGGGTGAAAAATGCTTGACCCCACTTTCTTATTAGCAGTAGTTCAGAGACTCAGGTAAAAAAATCACCCAAAAGTTTGATTACCCCAGAAACTGGAGGGGGTTTTTTCTGAAAAAAAGCCTCTTTCTTTAAATAGTTTCAGTTTCTGCTTTTCCTGCTTTTTTTCTTTAATTCTTTCACTCTCTATTATCAGATAGCTCCTAAACCACCTTGAAGTAAAATAAAAAGAAGAAATAAATCAGCCATTTCAACAGATATTGAACTGTAAACAGTTTTGATGGCTATACTTGAAAGTTCCTTATATCCACAATTATATTAGCACTAATATTAGTAAAATCATGACAAATATAAAAATAACCCAAACTACATTAAATCTGTGACACATTTAATTATAGGATTATCAATAGCATAGAAAGTGTTAGTCTGTGTCCTAGATCTCTCCTGATATGGAATGTTACTTAACATGCCTTTCAGGATCATGCACAAGGGTGTAAGAGCAGGACAATGTCTTCCCTAAAGAAATTACGGTGTACAGATAGGCAGAGGGACAAGAGGCAGCTACAGCTGAGAGAAGAGGTAACAAACCAGGATTCGGAAGCACAAGGGACAGTAGTCAGCAGCCTGCAAGCTTTCCAATGAACACAAGCTGATAAGACTTTGCTTTCCATGTTTGATTGGGAAAAGGGGGGAAACCCTTGTTTAACTCCAGCTGTGTTAACAGCTGCCTTACTGGCCCCAATATTTTAGCTCTGCCATTTGCTATAAGTACCTGTATACCTGTATCCTTATAGCCATTTGCTATAAGTACGCTGCATTATAAGTTAAATAACACAATTTCCACAAAATCAGATTTAGGCCCTTAATTCCCCAATATATACTTACTGGAGTAGTTCTGTGCACAGGAATGCTTACAGACACCAGGGTTACTCAGCTGAATAAAGATTTGTGTGTGTGTATATATATATATATATATATACACACACACATATATATATCTACACACAGAGAGGTATGTTTCTGCAGTTGAGCACCTTAGATTCAATTTGAACCAATTACCCTGAAATCAAATGATCAATCCTCTATTCCATCAGTAATTACAATCTTTCAGTTCCCCAGCTGTCCTCCTTGAGTTCTTATACATTCTGACTTCTTCTTGTCCTTCTAGCACCTTCAGAACAGTGGTAGATAAAATAAAAATAGATAAATTTCACAAAGGCAGGATTCATTTAAATAAAACTCAGTGAAGTCTTTCAAATCTTACTGAAACAGGTGGTTAATTTGTTAATGCACAGCGCTGGGAACCTATGTGCAGAACTAAAAGGCATGTCTGTCTGGGTATGTATGTAATAAAAAAGGATCTTTCCTTATCTTCTAAGTGTCGCCTGCCATTTTCTTAAAGACAACTGTGAGTGGCAGATGGCCGAATCACGTTTACTTTTGAAGAGAAAGCGTTGATCTACATGGTCATGGTACAACATCACATTCTCAAGTTAAAAGCACAAAGCTTCCATTTGCATCAAGCATTTTTTAATTGGGGGGGGGGGGGGGGGGGGGGGGGGAAGAAATGTATTAGTCCCAGATCATGGAGGGGATTGGTTTTCTTGCTTTTAACTTGCAAAGCAGAGTGAGGTCATTTAGTACAATGCACACATTAATAAACTCCTCAGGCTTGGGTAGAAGTATCAACCTCAGCCTAAGGATAAAGATTCTTAATTCCTCAAGCAGCTTAAAAACATCTTATTAATTGTTTTTAGGAAAAAGAAGACATGAATAAATCTGCACCAGCTTCTATCTCAAATGAATAATCACTTTACAACTTGTCCCGGAACAAAAGATTTTAAAGTTGATTCAGAATGACATCTTATCATGTTTAATGTCCCTCCTCATTCTATCAATAAGGTGACAATATCCTTGACTGCACACATACATCACTGCTTGAGGGTGTTCTCAGTAGCTATGGTCTAAACTCGAAAACAGCACCGAGAGGGAAACTCAGTGTGAAATGTTTCTTTTACCACTGAGCCGAGGAGCACATTTACTCTCTTCTTGCCTAATAAGTGAATCAATGATGGGAGGCCAGGAAACACCCCAACCCCCACCCCAAAAATCTCGAGACGCAGCAACAACCCTCCTGTTGTTTGAGTGGAGAGGGTGTCCTCAGTAAAGAGTGGCTCATCTGCACATAGTGCTTCTGGTAACACTGCCAGAGCACCAAAGCCCTACGACAAAAGGGATTTTGAACGCTCCGCTCAACGTGCCACAGAGATTCCCGATTTTCAGACAACATCGGGCAGAGATTGCCTGTGGCCTGAACGCCTGATGCTCATACCCTGGCACAGAGAAAAACACCAGAAAGGGACACTCATCTCCAAAACCGAAATGCATTTGTTGTGTCTAATCAGATGAGCTTTCTGCCTCACAGATGCCAGTTCCCACAAGAACATCCCTCCTGGATGTCCGAAACATGGAGGGTAGCCTTTTATCTGTTTTGACATTTCCACACAGCTCCACAAATTATCTTCTACCTCCACAGGATGAGTGGCAGGACATTCGGTGGGCTGTCAGCCCAGGCCAGATATTCGTTGAGATGGATGCGTTGCCATTTGGATTCCTCCATCACCACATGGAAATACTGTCCCTTGGAAAGTCAAGAACAACTGCAGCGCTCATTTCCAAATTACAGGATTAATTAAAAGATGGTTATTAATATTTATTTAAAAGTAACTAGGCATTCAAAAGAGATAAACCAGAATGAGATGGGATGCAAGTTAGAATTAATAATGTATTTGAAATAAGAAATAAAATGATTTGCCTAAAAGGAAATAGAAGTTTGAAAATAAGATCTACAATTCTTGTTCAATAATGTTAATGAAAATTATTATCATTGATGAAAATGACCGTCATGTCAAGCAGTTATTCCTAGATAATTTTTTTGGTGTTGTTTTTTTCTCCAGCAGCACTCCTTCCCATTTCACCTCTATGCTTTCAAACCTCCTAGCAGGATTGAGCCGTGCCGCTCGATTTCTGTCCAGCTTGTGAACTCCACGTAGGTGCCACCATGCTGCTGGGGTTATGGCACTTCATTTGGAAGCCAGCAAGACTTGATTCACTCTTGCAGTCTCACTTCAAAACAGGTTAAGCTAGAGGTGAAGAAAGTCTTTAGGGTTTTTCTTTTTAACTGCAAACCAGACATGGTGCATAACACTGGCTAACATTAAAAAATATTTTTAAGAAAAATAATCCCATTATAACATTGAAAGGTGGAAGAAGGCTGTTGGCCTGCATTGGCCAGCTTTGAAGAACAAAACTCAGCGTTAACTCCTGCCATGCCTGGGAACAGCAGGGCCAGCACTGTCCTTTGATGGCTGTGCAGTGTGCGTGGCTGTAAGCCTGCCTCCCCCATATAACAATATCTCCAAATAACAAATGAAACATCCCAGCTTATGAGCCAACTCTGTGTCTTCCTCGAGCACCTTTACACCCTAGACTTCATTCCCCACAGACTATTTCAGCATTTCATGTAACAGCAAGCTACACATAAAATAATAATGAATAAAAAATGCCCTAAATATCTCAACATCCTCAAATTACTTTTTTTTTAAATGAATATAGTATGAATTTAAACCTTTCTGAATTTCTTTATATAGAACGCAATTCTCCATTTTCAGCAGACTTTATAGCAGAACACAATTTTTAGAAAGGAAAGAGACAATTTGCCAACATGAGTGCATTACACATGTAACAGTAATAAAACCCACTTTTTTTTCTGGACCTTGAAATTATCGGACTGAACTGAGATAATCAGATTTACCTTTGCTTTAAGTATACCATGCTAGGAGATCAAACGTGCCTTACTACAGAACTGCTGTGTTAGGCAAAAATAAAAGGTGAGGAAACACAACTGGCAGGGAAAGGCAACTCCTTTCAGCATCCCCCACATCGCCTTGGGGTCCCCGGTCCCCTCGGGGCTGTGCTGTCCTGCCAAAACACAGCAACCCTTGGCATGGTCCTGGGGGCAGCCTCAGCGCCCAGGAGATACCAGAGAGGTGCTGAGGGGAGCCCTTGGTGACAGCCCTGAGATGGCGTTAAAGTCTTTGAAGGGGAGAGCAGGGAATCAGTGGACCCTCAGCCTGGCAGCATCATCTCTCAAAGTTTTCTCCCCTTTTGCTTCTTCCAGCATGTGTGGGGCACAGCACCTGCTTGTTTCTCCTTTTCTAGGGCTTTCTGCAGATGCTTTTTCTTTCTTTTCCTCTTCCCCCTCCCCATCACTCCAGAGGTCTCAGACCTTTGATAGTGTTTCTTTTGTACATATGACACTTGTGCCTAATTTCCAGTTTCGGCTTTCAGAAGAGCACAGCACCAGCTTGTACTTTCAAAATAAACTACGGTGGCAGCCGGCCACTGTAATCAAATGAATATTTTTACTAGCAGCATAGATTTGAAGAGGATACATTACAATTCAAATCCAGGACGTGTTTACTCTTTTTGAACTTGAGAATTGGTAGGAGTTGAATATATGAAACTGTTAAGAGCCCATTTAAATAAAACATTGGCAAGGGGCCCAAGCCAAAGCCCAGAGATGTCAATGAGAGACATTTTCTTGGCTTCAGTGCACTGCATGGCTGGCTTTAGAGAAACAGAAGTTTTTTCAGTTATATGAAAGCAATTCTGGGGTAGTCATTTTGTTTTTAATAAAACCAGTCTTGCATGTCTGGTAGCTTAGCTCATAGAAAGCTCACAGGTGAGTGCATGACCATTCACAGGTTGCTAGAGAAAAGAAAGGCCACATGTCAGGCTAATAATGAGCAAAAGTAAAGTATGTGTCACAACTCATTAAAGAGCCATTACTTAGAAAGGAAAAAAAAAAAAAAAGGAAAAAAAAAAAGGAAAAAAATTAACAGTAAAAAGATCATGTGTCAGAAAATGTTTTCAGAGTATGCTTAAAATATAGCAACTGCAGAAGATACTTGTATGGAAATATTGGAGAAATTATGTATTTTCAAACTTTGTTGAATTTGAGCAGCAGCACCTTAGGAGAAGAATATCAAAATAGGTTTATCTAGTGTTCCTCAGTCATTCCTGGTAGCCTGTACTCTACAAACTGATATGGGACATATCAGTAGAAGGAAACTGGGGCTAATATGGGTCTTCTCAGGCTGTTATACACTGCTTCATGCAAGGGTTGATGAATCTAGGTGGGTCATTCTTTTAGTATAGTGAGACTGCTGATCATTTTTCATAGTGGCACTAAATTAGACCCCCTCAGATATCATATTAATATTGTGGTCAAAACCCCTCCCCCAGGTCTGTGGCAACCCTGGAGAATGAATCCTAATGTCTTGGAGGCTTTTCAGTCATTTTTTCTGCAGAGAACAGCCTGGTTTTGAGTGCAGATTGTTAGAACTGATATGAAGAAAACACCTGGCATAGATCAGTTGTGCTGATTGATTAATACAACTCATGCTCATGTACTTTAAAGCCTTTGGTGGGTAGTTTGAGCTGCAGAATAGCCTCGTTTGCTCAGGAAGATGAAATTACTTAACTCCGGTGTATAAGTTAACTTATAGATTCCAGTCCACACAGCCTCTGCACCCAGCAAGCTTCATAGCAGGGGCTGCATTTGAAGGTCTGGCCCTGTCTGTTACAGTGTAGGTGCATGGCAGGGTCATAAATAATGAAGGTATTAACAGATGTACATTTGCCTTTACTCATGTGAAAGGAATAAAAGCAAATTATTGTGTTACCATTTTCAATGCAGCTTACATTGCATATGCAAAAAGAGAGGAAATGAAACCCATTTTTTGGTTGTACTACAAGCCGAGGAATTTTGCGTTCTTCCTCACTGCCCCCCAGTGAGAAGACTGTGATAAGAATGAAAAAGAATAACCCCAGTGCTTGGCTGTGTTGCCTCTGCATCAGTTTTTCTGACATGTAATCTATGTTTAAAACTTACAGACATGAAGGTGAAAGCCTTTTCATTACAGTACCTTATGAGCTTTGCAGTCAGGTTTATCCTGCCCCATCATGCCTGACGAGTACTTGTAGCTAGATTATCTCTGTTACTGAGATACAAACATCCCAAAGGGTCATTACTATGAAGTCTACAAACATTTAGACTGCTTAGTAATTAATTTATAGTATCATTTCACTCCTGTGGTATATTTCACTGTGAAGGCACTTCATGTGTGTTGGGGATATATTTTCAAAGTGTTTTCCTAAGTGCTTCATCCCTGGCTTTTGGGCAGGTGTTTTGCAGCTGGAATCCCACTCATGGCTTTGAATATCATCTCTTTTCACATGTGCACAAATACCTTTGTTGGGCTGGGCTATAACATCCTACAGTGCACCAGAATTAATTAAATGCTCTTCCCTCAGGTATTAGCAGAACTGCGGTTTGAATGAAAACAACACTGACAGGTGGATGTAGAGAAAATTATTCATGCAGAGTTTTTACAGAAGATAGGTGGTGGCTTATTTTCCAATGATATTTCCTGTACTGACTTCCATGACAAAAGGCACAAAGACTGTAGGGACAACACTTCTCAGCTAGCAGAGGCATTCTGCCACTGTGAGGCATGGGGCACCATCCCCAGCACCATGCCCTGAGGACCTCCTGAGGGCCTTGCAGCTGTGCAAGCTTCCTTGCTGTAGGCCCAGAGGCTCCTCTTTGCCTACCAGGCCCATGGACAAGTCTGCCTCACAGCCAACCCTGCAGCCCTGTTGCCAACACCTTGCCACCTACACCCTACACATCCTGCATCTAGGGGCGGATAACCTCCGGCACAAGTAGAGGCTGGAAATCAGCTCTGCAGAAGAAGACTTGGGGTCCTGGTACACACCAAGTTGACCATGAGTCAGTAGTGCACCAGTCAGCAGCAAAGAAGGACAACAGCCTCCTGGGCTGCACCAGGGAAAGCATTGCCAGCAGGTCTGAGAAGGCGATCCTTCCCCTCTGCTCATCCCTGTGTGCTGTGTGCTGGACTATCCAGTACAGGTGAGACATGGGCACACTGGAGTGAGTCCAGGCCCACCAAGATGATCAAAGGACTGGAGCATCTGTCGGATGAGGAGAGGCTGAGAGAGCTGGGACTGTCCAGCCTGGAGAAGAGAAGGCTTGGGAGGATCTTATCAATGTGCATGAACAGCTGAGGGGAGGGAATGAAGAAGAGGGAGCCAGGCTCTCCTCAGGGGTACCGAGTGAACAGACAAGAGGCAATGGGCACAAAACAAAATACAGAACATTCCGAACATTCCATTTAAACATAAAGCAAAAGTTTGTGGGTTGGTTGTTTTGGGGTTTTTTTGTTTTTTTGTTTTTTTATTACTGGGAGGATAGTCAAACACTGGCACAGGTTGCCCCGAGAGGTTGTGGAGACCCTGTCCTTGGTCCTGGGCAACCAGCTGCAGGTGCCCCTGCTCGTGCAGGGGAGTTGGACTAGACGACCTGCAGAGGTCCCTTCCCACCTCAACCATTCCATGATTCAGTGATATTACATGTCTCTAGAAGTCTTACTTTAATCAGATTTTTTCCTCAGGCATCCACAAAGAGTCTTTAAATGCTTTCCATATCATCATGCTTTTTCCTGTTCCATGAGTTCAAGTCACACATGGAGCAAAAGAGCAAGAGGAAAGGTCTTCAGGCCAGCAGAGGAGCTCCCATACCAAAGCTGGCTGGATGTTGAGGCCAGGGCGGAGATTCAGTAAAGCTGAAAATCACTCCTTGCCATAAAAATACCAGCAGATGAACCACCTGTGAATAAAGTTATTTTGGAAATTGAAGGTAATCATTATCACGAAAGGAAGGCTATTCACTTCGCCAGCTGGTTAAGTGAAGCAGAACTCCCTAACCGTCTTGGTAATGGGGCCCACTGAGTTAATGAAGGGCATCAGAAAAATCATCTGATATCATACCAAAGGGCCAGGTTTCACAAGGCCAAGAGACGCTTTTGAGCCCTCTGCTTCTGTGACGTGCAAACATCTAAAGGAATATACAACAAAGCTGTAGAGCCACACAATGACTTGATAATGTCTTTTTAATGATTTGCTTTCCGTATGAGATCAAATCTTCATGAGGCTTCCAGCAATCTATCATTTTCATGTAAATCGATCTGCCACAGAAATGGTAACGCTTCTCTTCAAATCTACAGGTTTTACTTCTTCAGCCAAAATATTCCATCCCAAAAGCCAGTCAGAAGTGTGACAGGAAAAGCAAGAAATTACTTGTGCCTTAAAACTTATACTACTTGAGAAAGATATTTGCTCTTTGGTGCAAGTTTGTCTAAAATTTTATCAGGGTGTTGTCATTTTAAAGTTTTCTCAGTACTGATAATGAGTGTAAAGACAGATACCAGAATAAGAAATATGATCTTGGATCCAACACTAAAGGGCTAGCACAGACTCCTTTTGTAAAATAGGTCCTTGTTTCGAGTTTTGGAAGGTGCAGATGTACAGAACATCATACATGTGTCTCTTTCACATGTGGATATAATGTTTTAAGCTGTTTATATAACTGCTTTTACAGTTCCTCCTGAGAGCTGAACACTGGTGGCCATCTCCTTGTGTTTCAGAAAGGAAAGCTCTAAAAAATGGCTTGAAACTCTCAGGTGCTCCTGGTTGGTTTGGTGGGTTTTTTTAGAGCGAAACAGCATTTGCAAAAGTTGTAATGTTGCAGACACATGACCAGTTACAACCACTGGCTTGCAATGACTCTTGGCTTTAATGCTGCTGAGCATTGCATCCACCTGAAACTCCCTATACAAAAATTCCTGTGCCATGCTACAAGTTGTATGTGCACTACTTGTTATGTACACTACTTACATACACAGTATTAACTTCCTCATCCCCCAGGTTTAGTCACCTCAGGGGAAAGAGCATGGCAGCTATGTTACGCTACACATAATGAAACTGCACATGCAGATTGCAACAGAGATTCCAGCTTCAGCATAAAGAGGTTTCAATTTGCTTCTTTAGCGCCTCTTGATGAGCTGTAAGAACAACAGAAGACCTCTTCTCCTTTCCCTTGGCTGATTGCCCAACAAATTTTGCTCACTCACAGCCCTGAAGACAGCTCTTGATTGTGTTTTGATGTTTCTGCCGACCTATTACTGTATTGACTGTATGGCAGCCAAAACATATATTTGTGTTCTCATTTTTCCCCTGCACTCCTTCCACTCAATCAAACAGGCACACAAACTTCCACCGAACAGGAGAATGCTTTTAAGCCATGGTGATGCTCCTGGGAATGGTGGTGTAAGAAATCTCTTTTCTCTTTCAATAAACACACTTAGCTGACCGCTAAGACCTGCCATTTTTGCCTTTCTGTCCTTTTGGTTTGTTTTGTTTTGTTTTGCTTCTCCCCACCCTCAGAACGCAACACCCATATTCACCTTGGCATAGAAACTGCCATTGTAAAAAAATATTTCTTCTGTGGCAGTTCCTTCCATCCTATGAAATATTTAGTGGGAATGGTGTCTTCTGTGATGCAAAGTACTGGATTTTTTATTTGGAGTAGATTGCTGGGAATGATTTTTTCATAAGGTGCAACTGTCCATTTGAATTATCATCGGGTGACCTTGCTTGCTGCAGACATCAAAGACCCAAATATGTCTCCAAAACACTTCTCGTCCTGTGGGGCACGTATAAAATTAGACCGAGCTTACCTTAGGTCCCTTAAACTACATTACAATCCCACACTGCCTTACTTTTAGCACCACAAGGTTTCCGTTATAAAACCTGAATTCCTGAGAGCTGCTGCATATCAGCAGAATTACTTCCACTCTATAGACAACTTCATTGTCTTGCCCTTGCTTTAGCTCGTTTTCCTCTCCATATTTAGGATCATTTGCAATATATCTGGCTGTACCAAAAGCCCCCTCAGCACCTGCCTTTTCTTCTGGTGATCATACAACAGCACCAGAATGTACCTCTGGTAACACCTCCTTTTGGATGGAGGGACTGGTTTCTTCTGGAGATAAGCCAGAGCTATCTGTGTCAAACACTGGACATCTCAATTAAATTTTCAGCTCTGCTACTGGGTTCCAGGGTGACCTTAACCAAGAGCACTTAGTTTTTTGGCTCCTCATTTCCCTATCTGGACAAGACAAATTAATCCTGATCTTTCTCTTTCCCTGGTTTAATCCCAACGTTTCGAGGCAGGTAGAATATGCTCAAAACCAGTCCCAGCTGGCAAGGTCTTTATCACTTGGGTACTGCCAACTTTCTTTGCAAAAATCAGATTTTTACTCTGACTTACACCAATACTGGAAGCAGAACTGGAAGCATTCAGTCTATCTCAACCCATTACGATTCTGCAGTCTGTTCATCAGTAGGCATTTATCCATGGTTCATTACTAGAAAGACTGTTAGACACATCTGCATACATAATGCTTCTAATAGGCATTTACTCAGTGCTTCCTAATGGCTCTTTGCTGAAACAGATAGATCTGATTGTACACTTTCATATGTCAGACATAGCTGGAGGCACGGAGCATTGAAGCAGGCACTGTTAAACAGTGGAGCACTAACACCTAACCCCGCCGCACAAGCTGCTTTTCTATATGCTGGGATGTGTTGTAACGTTCACGTTTTAAGACACCACCCTGCAAAATGAAAACCGGTGAAGCTGGTGGAGAGGCAACGATATCACAGCGTGAACCATAAATTTATATCTACCTTGACATGCTTCCTAATTGATGCTCGTTATTCAAAGATAATGGAGAATGTGGGGACTCTCGCTTCCTTTGCAAACAAAACATTAAAAAAAATAATAAGGAAACTGGGAACTAGTGTGGGGAACTTGGGGTACATTCATTTTGTCCTAAATCTCGGACCAGATCTGGCTTCGCATTTTGCTGCATTTCCTTTTGCAGCTCATTCAGGCTCAGACTGAGCATGCTTCAGCCTTTGTGTAGACCTGTCTTCAGAGGTGAAGGCTCCACTGAGAAAAATGTTACGTAGCTGATAAATGCATTTTGTGCCTGAATCTCCTCGGCAAAAGCACTCTGCGATAAAATAAGCATATCCTTCTTCCTGATGCATCTGCCAGGCTCAGTATAGAGTTCATTCAACTCCTGAAGGGTTCTTGAGAAATCCAGATTCCTGTGGTTCATTCTCTTCTCTGAAAGCGGGAATACAGCTGCTGTATTTTGACCCTTTTGTTAGTCCTTGCTATAGAGGTTGCCAGTGGCACTGGGCAAGGCCTTTGTACGGCACCTGGCGTAACCAAGTCCCTGTGCCAGGCAGGCACTCTCTGGAGCTCTTGCAGTGCAAACAGCATCACTCTAACCAGCACAGAGTTAAGCTTCCTTGTTTTTCATTGACAGCATATTTGAGCTTTTCCTCTGCAGGACTAACTTACTTTTCTTATACTTTATTATCAACTGGTCAAAACAGAAATAAATACCTATATGTGCCTCTGAGACAGGACTTTTGTCCATATAACATTTATTCAATTAAAAATAATAAAATCAATATTTTTATATGTACTTTATTAGTTTGGAGAAAAAAATACCCAGATGACAAAGAAACATGAACTTGTTGCTGCTTAGCAACTGCTAAATACCTGAAGGCTAAGGCAATAAATGTTTTAGAGTAGTTTGTCTAGTCTCTTTACCCAGGAAGGTAAACAATTCATTGTGATTAGTTTTATCTGGTATTAACAATGCAGCAGACCTTTTCTCCTAACCTTTGTATTATACAAAATCTGTGACATGAACCATGCCATGTCCAGTAAAAACCTTGTTGGAGCTGCTCAAATAATCTCAAATCCTTCTGACTGCAGTTAAATTTTGGGGTTGGTACCTTTCCAGGTTTAAGCCCCAAGTAAAGTAGCTAGAATTAATACTGTGTTATAAACCCTCAGAAAATTATTGTTAAAAATGTAAGGATTTGGAAACTAGGATGTGTCATAGTTAAGATTGGCTATGAGTCCCTGATGGTCTGCATCATGGTGCAAATACTGAATGATGTAGCATTGTTTCCTTATAGACATTTTCATGATGGGCAGCTGGAAATTTAGCCCTGCTGAGGTGATGGTGCCTGGGCAGAGCCCAGGAGCACACAAATCAAGGAATGAAACATGCTAAATAAAGCCAAAACTCCAGGTAATTCAGGTTCCAAACCTGCAAACTGCTGCTGAATCTGTTTCTCAGGGACATTCATCACAGTCAAATTTGCATGGCACGGCAATAGGTACCCTTCCAGTGCTAGAAGGGCCCTAAATAAGTACTAAAGCACCAGATGTTTTCAGCAGAGTAGGGTTGGTTGGGTTTTTTGGTTGGTTTTTTTTTTGGTTTGGGTTGGGGTTTTTTTTGGTGGGTTTTTTTAATCATTTTAAAAGATGCTAATATATATATATGGTAGATCTTATTTAGAGAACATTTTTGCCCTTGTTATACATACATATAGAGCTTCATTGAATGCACTTTATTTGGAATTCCCTCAAACAACTGCACCTTAAGCAGAGGCTCTGCACAGCAGATGTGGGAGTGCTAAGTGCTAAGATGTGGGAAAATTAAAAGGAACTAAAACTGTAGTTTGTGATAAGCATTAAACGGCAAGTTAAATGAACTAAACTATTTTTATGTAAGACCAAGAACAGTAACTTGAATGAAAAGCTAAAGTAGCTGCAGTTAGTTGCAGAGGGTTTGACTAGAGGCAGAGACATGGTGTAATCTTTAGTTATACACCCTGGTATTACCACATATATATTAATAAGGGTTTTAATCCTGCTGATTAACAAATTTCTATCATCAGCTTGACTTTTACCAGAATTCAATAAGCTTAAAATCTGACAATTGTCTACTTTAATTAGAAATAATATTTTGTTTATGAATAGCTCTTCTTTTCTCAATATAATGCACTGTAAGAGCAGCAACTATAATTGTTAAGTAATAATTATATTCATAAAACCAGCCAAGATGGAGGAATGTAGGTGCCTGAGCTATTGAATTTTGTATTAAAAATTAGTTACTTTCCAAGCTTTTGAGTTATGGAATAAAAGAATCCCAAACAAAGCAAATAATAAAATACTGTGACCCTATTTCAACTGTTTTGACACTAATATTAGGAAGTCAATTTCCACCCGGTGACAGTAAAGATACTTCAGCACAGGCTGACAGGGTGATTTGGCAGAAAGCTCTGTGGCCGCAGAGAGGAATGTTTCTTCTACTGTTTAAGATTTGTGGCCCCAATCCCAAGCAGTGCTTCTAGGTGCGTATAAAGCACAGGCTGATGTCCCCTGCAGGGACTGAGCCCGTGCTCCGAGTCACTGCGGGGGGCCAGGGTGCATCTGGCACAGCCAGACCACCCAGCGCAGTCGGGGCTGATGCCAGTGCCACTTACCATGCGCTCACAAGGCCGGCACACCATAAAAAAAGGGGCTCCAGGGAAATCTGACGGCTTTCTTGAGGTCCCTGCGCTTAACCAGACTGCTTTGAAATACTGTAAATGTAAATGCAGGCCTAATATTATTGCCTGAGATATAGGCTCCTTGGCACGCACAAGGCTTAAGAAACCTCTGAAATTATTAGAGCATAATTATGGAGCTGACAGCCTTTTATTTTAATTTGGATTCGCCTCACACAGCTCCAAAATTCTCTGTTACAGCACAACCAGGCAGACTGGTATTGTTACTTTGCAATACCCAGGCAACAAATAAAAAAGGCAGCCTAATAATTTTCATGCAATTAAAAGAGACTACAAAATTCAGGACAGGGAAATTACATGTTTGCAACAAAAAAAAGTGCAGATATGATTTTTTTCTTGTGTCCCAAAGGTTACAAGCAAGAATCCTGAGGCATACAGCTCTAAAATGCTGTTTCAATAGAAAACCAGAAAAAAAAAAACCCTAACTTTAATGCTGCTTTCAACGTCAGCTAAAAATCTTTCAGAAAGAAATAGCTGGAATATTTTAAAAGATAATTAAATAATTTTTGATTTCTAAATTATAGGTCACCATACTCTGGTACTACTAACTACATCAATTATCAACAACCAGAAAAAAAAAAATACTATAAATAAAGTGGTGATGATAACATAAAGATTTATGAAATATCAGTGTTACTCCTGTAATAGACTTTGAATATTTTTCCCAAGTATACTTTTTTGTGCAATGTTCTTTACAATACTATTTCAATATAAAAATTAATAAGTGCACTTTGCATGAGACGATGAGGTTTGGGAGACCCACAATAATTTGTAGCAGTCTTTATGGCTTTGAGCAACTCTTAATTGTGAACCCACTATAGAAATTGTAAAGAAAGAAAGCATTTGATCAGCAGCCAACAATAGAGTCTCCTCCAAATAGGATAGCATGCAGTAGAATTTGTTCTAATGCCAAATATTTTATTCTAAGAAAACTTATTTGTGGAACACAAATTTTCTGGAACAATTCCATGCTCAAGGTTTTCCTCTGCAGGCCCACGGGAAGAAGGTGAGACGGTACCAGAAACACACGCCGAAGCATGAAGTTAGCCTTTCTCTGCTCTCCCTTTTCAAGAAACAACCAAAGCATAAATCTTTTTTTCTGTTTTCTGAACAACGCTGTCCTGCGATATCCAGTCTGAAGCCTTTCATACTCTTGGAAACATACCAAGAGCTGAAAAAAATCTATGACTGGTAGCTCCCTCCCATTATCTTTCAGTAGTGCGAATCCCGACTGATCCTTAAAACCCACGTAACAACTCACATAACTTGTTCATCTGCTCCTTCCCCAGGCAGACCTTTGGGTTGCTTCAGCTACTGCTCACCGCTTCATTTATGGGTGACGCACGGCATCAGGCTCAGACGCTGGTCAAAGAGTCAGCCACCCTACGCAGAAACTCTTTGTGTTTTGTCATTGATAATGCAAACATTTTAGAGCCGGGGATATCACACTGGAACGGTGTAGCTGCGGTAACACAAACACACTCAGTAAACGCAATAAGCCTGCACAGTGCTGCTCAGCCATGTGGCAAAATCAGTGGTGGTTCTGCCACTGAATCGGCTTTAGAGAGAAGCTTTACAATTTGCCTTACCTCTTGTGTTTCTTTTGACTGCCCATTTTCAGTAACATTAGGATTAAATTACTTGGTGTTCATTAGTTTTCCTTCTGGTATCTCACCATATGGCTCATATGCTGAAGTTGTTATACAAGAAGCCTAATCTCTGCTTTCCTTCTTAGGCATGAGGGAGGCCATATTCCCAACTCCCACATTAATGCAGCCCCATATGGTTAATACCTCCAGCTAGAAACACACCTCAATAAAAGCATTCTTAGAAACACAATACTTATGGAAAAACACTGTGCCATTACAAGGATTTGGGATAGTTTACCAACATTTATGAACTTTCTTTTCCGGTGCAGATAGAGTCCTTAAATCTTTCCCAGAAAGAGAGTGGCGTTCCCAGAAAGCTAGAAAAAAAATTCCTTTCCTTTGGAAAAAAACCCCTCCATTTTGCCATCTGTCTTCATCAGACTTTTCCTGGCCAGAAGCATTTAAAATAATTTATCTAATAAAGCCCCTTGGGGAAGCCCTATCTTGGCTTTGAAGCCAGTTTGTTGGTGGCATATAGTGAGCCAAATTAGCAGATGACACCCGGAGGGAAATTCTGCTTGTTTCCTCAAAGGTCAGTTCAGTAAAGATGGCAACATCTTCGTTTGGGCACGTGACTTGGGTACTCAAAGGTGCTGCAGTGACAACCTCACTGCTGCCATATGTTCTAACCATCTGGATTGATCATGTGTGATGGATGTGGTAGAGCACTTTTTTTCACTTAGGATTGCTAACTAGAACCATGCATCTTTTGTAAAGAAATCTTCATTACTGGAAAAGTGTGTTTAAAATAACAACATAAACCCCATCATGTTTATATCAAAAAGAGACATGAAAGACTTTATGGTCGTTCATTGGGCATTCAGCTACTTGGGCACAGTAGTATTGTTAAACGCCCAAAGCAGAAGGTAGGAATGCATCTCTTAAAAGTTCAGCCATTTTTAGGCTTTGATTCTAATTGACTTCATTAGTTCATAATAAGCTTTGCTAGCTGACATAGGGATTTAAAGAGTTGCTGTGGAACAAGTACAAAATTAAAATTTCAACCCCTCTGAAGTCCGACAGTGTGGACATGGATACTGACAGTCCAGATCAGCACTCTGGTTTACAGACCTTTGGAGCATGCTATTAAGTCATCTATATTCCAGCAGGTTACTACGCAGGAAAGAAAGAATGCAACAAAGTTTGGGGTAATGCTAGATACAGGGGAGAATGTCAACCGATTTGCATTATGTATTTGCTTAATTGTGTATTATAGTTATGAAAGAGTCTTTTTTTTTTTTTTAAAGGAGTATTTTTTAAAGGGTATAATACCACAGTTTTTAAGAGCATCTGCTTCCTACACATGACAGCCAGAGTTATGAGAGACTTCAGGTTTTACAAAGTAATTGAGAAGTTCTTCTAAATACAACTTTGTCATACCTAATTTAAACTGTTTCTTAAAATAAGCATTTGCATGTTTGACAGGTTATCAGTCTATGCTTCCACTGCTGATACTATGTATGTTGGATTCTATGGACATCTGACGAGCGCTTTTGACTCTAGTAGGCTTGAATTGATCGTTTGACCCTGGCTGGGTGCCAGGTGCCCACCAGGCTGCTCTATCACTCCCCACCCTCAGCAGGACAGCGGGGGAGAAAATAAGATGGAAAAAACCCCCAACAAACACCTATCCTTGTGGGTGAAGATAAAGGCAGTCTAATAAAGGAATAGCAAAGGTCAGATGTGGAAGAAAAGGAAAACAAAAGACGTTATTCTCTGCTTCCCAGGAAGCAGGTCTTCAGTTCATGTGGTGGTTGCTTTGGAAGGTAAACATCATAAATAATCAATGTCCCGCCTTCCTCCACGTTTCTCTTAGCTTTTATTGCTGAGCAGATGTCATATGGCATGGAATATCCCTTTGGTCACTTTGGGTCAGCTGTCCCAGCTATGCCCCCTCCCAAAATCTTGCCCACCCTCAGGCTACCGGTGAGGGGGAATGTTGGAGAGACAGCAGCGATGCTGTGCCAGTAGTGCTCCGCAGTAGCCAAACCACCGGTGCGCTAGCAACACCTTTCTAGCCACCCACACAAAGCACAGCACTATGAGGGCAGCTGTGGGGAAGACTAACCCATCTCCATCTCAGCCAGACTCAATACAAATAGGAAACAAGATACTGCCCAAGGATTAAAGGTAAGAGAAAAACAACACAATGGATACAACTCTGACGACGTGACCATAAATACTGATGGAATTGTGACATTTGTAATAGTCAATTTCTCTCTCCCCATTATTTATGCAATCATTCCTCAGTGAACTTATAGAATATATTCTGGTGGACCAGTTCTACTTTAAATTTCAAAATGACATCTCCACAACTCGCTAACTTTTTATACCTCCCTTTTCTTCCATTTTTTTCCAGAGATGTACTCATCTGATTTACTCTGCACCTTTAAGAGAATGTTTTGGTAATCTAACAAGAAAAGACTAGAAAAAAATGGATGAACAGTAAAGCTACAATTTAGATCTTAACCAGTGTGCAAAAGCCCAGATTTGGGATAACATTATCAACTAATCTAATTTTTATCTGAAAATATTTAATCATACATGCAAACCTACTATTTTCAGAGTATCTACAGCTGACATGTATAGGTTTAGGGTATGAATGAATACATGCATTGAAAAGAGTTCATGATCAAGTTCAATCACAACCATCACACAGATGACTTGCAATTTCAAATTATTACTTGAAATCCATGCACTTGAGATTCTGATGACTAGAGAACAATTATTCACTACCTTTTAAAATAAAAGAAACAAGGAATGTCAAGAGACACTGGGAGGTGAGAGGTTCAAGGCAAACAAAACCAGTCTCTTTTTCATACTTTTTCATACATACAATTAAGCTATTGAATTCCTTGTCAGGAGTTGTTCAGAGTGTTAAATGTTTCTAGAGGTCAAAACGCAACTGAGCAAGTTGATGGAGGGAAAGAGAGTCTATTGAAGGCTGCTGAACATAAAATGATACTCCAGTGCTTTCAGAAGTGCCTGAATTACTAATTATTGAGGCTTCAGAAAACATTTCTAGTTTTCTGAGAAAGAGTACACTGACCCTGTTCTGGCACTTCCACAGGCTTCTGCAAGCGTTAGAGGTAGACCTTTAATCTGACCCTAGACAGCCATTCTTACGGGGTGTCTGTGTCTCCTTTCGTTTCAAACATACCATAAAATGGTGTTTCAAAAGCAAGATTAAGCGTCATAGGCTCTAAGGCTTCTACACCTGAGATGGTTTTTACTAGATTCAAAGCTGTGAAGGCAAGACCTTGTTTCACAGCCACCAGTCAGTTACGTGGGGCAGCAGTTACCCCACCAAGACCCATGCCCATCTCAGTGAGAAGCTCCTTGGACATATGGGACACGCAACCCTACAGCAGCCCAATTAGCCAGGCATGACCCCACTCCTCCCAGGACAGGACAATTTTAAGCACATTTACTTCTTAGTTTCTCAAATATAAAAACATTTCCCCTCTTGCCCTCCCCCCTTCCCCAAGTGCATTATGAAGAACTGAAAGTAGCAAATAAATGGATGACTCCAGAAAAACCAAGAGAATATGAATTGAAAATGGTCCAAATTTGAAAAAATTTGAACTACGTTTACATTTTCAGATCATCAGGAGATACTGTTCCTTATAGGCTGATCTGGAGGGTTGCTAGCAGTAGGTTTAATATACATGAAGATCTTGGCTATTTCCAAATCTCTTTGGAAGAACTGGTAATACCACAAGCTGCAATCACTCTTTCCTGAAATAATATAAGTTGGTTTAATGAGACGCAATAAAACATTTAAATTAGTCTTTGCATGCCAAATGCATGATTAACCCCATAGGAAACAAAACGGGAAGCATTATACATTTGTTTAACAACTTCTTTATTATTATTAGAACTAAATATATATTGCACTTTTTCGGAAAAAGGAAAAAACAATTTTATAAAGTAAATAATCTGTTATAACTGTGCAATATTTGATGCTTTATGAATATTGATCCTTTATGAATATTTATTTTTACAACATATCAGATATACTACTGCGTAATTTGTAAATCTGAGCAATCTGGATATTCTGGGCCCTGTTTTAACAATCTGCTTTAAAATTGAGGAGCTTCTTAAGCAAAGGGGAATTCAAGAGTGTGAAAAGAGGCACAAATTGTAGCAGTGCCTGATGTGGTATGGAAGTCTGCATCACAGAGCTCCTCTCATGGCCTGCCTCCAGCCCTTGATCAAGAAATAAAATCAAACACCTATTTTGTCAAAATTAGTCAAGAAACTGCCCTATGTAAATACTGATAAAATGAAATATTTTTAATGCTTGGTTACACTCCTAGGAGGTGATATCCATACATGTGTTCAGCTCTTCTGATTTCGAATATCTGAAACATATCTGAAAGTTGTTGTTGGGTTTTATGACATGTTGGGCCATTCAGAAACTTCATACAGTATTCCCACGCTGGTTTGCATATTGCAGTTCCTTTAGCTAAATATACTATGTCAAGTATTCAAGACATGCGTTGTGAAGCAGTGGTGCTTTATTGCTATTGCCATCAGAAACGTGCCATGGACCTTCCCACTGCCTTTACTGTCAGGAAACAGGACTTCTAAAGATTTTGCTGGAATTATAGGCAGCTGCATATGCACTCAGATATGATATTTATTAATTGTGAAATCAGCTTTGCATGGCCACAGATTTAAAAACCCTTCCAGTGAAAGGCAAATTCAGCTTTTTGACAGAAATCTTGCTCAGCCTACATAAGAAAAGCCTTTAATGTGATGCCCCATCAATTTGCTTATCTTTGGATTTCACTGTATCAATCAAATATGATAGCTCTCCCTGACTGCTTCGTCTTTGGGAGCCTAGGGGAAGCATCTCATAATGTTGCATGGCTCACCTCACTGGTATGTTGCTTGCTTCTTTAGACTGATTTGCTGGAGTCATAAAAACTTTCATTGACTAAAATAGCCAGTTTATATAGATTGAGTAGCACCAGGGAAGGGAAAAGCCTATTTCATGAAAAATAAATCAGATATGAACATAATGGCATCTCGATGGGTTTTATAAAGATTCATAGTAACCAGATGATTTAACAAAGTGAGTGGGAAATAAGTGGAGAAAGGGGAAAGAAGGGAAACAAAGTACTTAGCTGGCTAAACAGCAACGTGAAAGAAATACAAGAAGCTTTGGAAAGAGGATAGGGGCACGTGGGCTTATGGAACCCAGGAAACCAGGAGGTATATCTTCCTTCAAAGAAGCCTTAAACCTCTCTGGTGAAACAAACTCAGGTGCAATCATGCTCTTCAACCCCTCCTGATGACATACTGCTCATTCCTTGCTACACATTTAACACATTTCCCTCACTCCATATGCTGTGCTCAGCTACCGGTATTGTATGTTTCACACAGTTACCTTGACAGTTTTCCTTTTTTCCTCATTTGAACTTAAGCAGCATCGTCGCCAAGTGGCAGACATGGATAATTGACTGTGATGCAAGGAAAATAAGTAAAAGATATAAGGAAAACAGTTAAAAATTAAGTATTCCTTCTGACCTGGAAAGTATCCCTAGAATCTATGTTTTTATGGTCTCCGACATAAGTGCCACCGCATCATGAAACCTGCTGGCCCCTAGGCCCTAACATCTCCTTCACCCTAAACCAAACATTTTCCTACTACATTTGTTCTCAGCAAATGGCTTTTCCTATGACAAACCCAAAAGTAAAGTTTGTCAATAAGCCTCATCTGTGTTTAATTCCTAAAGTCCATCAGCCAAAACCAGCATATTCAGACCAGTTCCCTCCCTTCTCCTCCACTGCTGGCTTATTGAAAGGGAAATACGTGAACCCTGAAACACAGATGTGGTGCTTTTGACCACAGGGAGCTAGAAGAGTGGTAAGCCCACCTTGAACGTATTCACTTTCTGTTTGAAGGGTTGCTATTCAATAGAAATAGGACAATACTTTTCCATTTTACTTCTTGAAACAGAACGATGTATTGTCCTGAGTCTTAACTAACTCACAATTTAGAGACTTCTTTGCAGGTTACTTCTCTAATTTATTATGGACCTTAAAGAAAAAGAATGATTTCCTAATCCTGCAATTTCTGCTACAGGTGTCAAAGCTTATGCCGATAATTAGTCCCATCAGGATACACACATGCACCACATAAGGTAGTTGAACCTCCCCCTGCTTTTGCAGGGTTGGCAACTGAGAGGAATACAGGTCTTCGTATCTGGTTCTGAATTTGATGCATACAAGGTGAAGGTGACTACAGATCAAGAGAAGAGCAGAGCTGATATTGAACAGTAAAGCTTTTCTATTTACATTTCTAACCTGAGTCCTAAATTTAGAGTAGTCTCCCTCTTTCTTCCCTTCCCTGCCTCCTTGCTTTTCTTCCTTTCCCCTCCCCTCCCTTCTCCCTCTGTTTAACTGACTTTGCTTTCATCACATCTACACTTTTTGACATCTGAGCAAAAGCATACACTTAATTACTTAAAACTGGAGATTTAAATAGTTGAGGAGAGCAATGCCTTTGGCATCAAAATAAATAAAAGATCAGATGGGAAAGGCATCCATACTGATTTAGTCAGCAAGATATTCCTTTGGTTGACTTTTATAGTCCTGATGAAGAATGAGATGAGACTACTTGCATGATTTAAACAAGCGCCTAAGTAGACAGTAGAATTCCAAGTCATACTTATCTTTTTTTCAGTAGTTACATCTGTTAATATGATGTTATTTGATGTCAAACAAATAACTGGGCCTGTCATCCTGGAGAAAGCAGCAGCAGGTGGAGGGCTTATCGATTTACCGCAGAAGGAAGCTAGCTGAGGAAGGAGGAAGGCTGAAGGCTGCGGAGCATTAACATAGCTGACTCATGAGGCTGAACCATTCAAATCGTCATCCAAACGGGCAGCTGAAATGTCCCACTTAGCTCTGCTACACGTACAGTTTTCCTCTTTTGCCTTTTTTCTTTGATTCTATAGTTACTTTGCAAGGATAAAACTTTACATGTCATGCTTTATATTTTTGACTGGGTGTGCGTTTGTGTACGTGTAATGAATCATATGTAAGTATTTTTTTATCAATTGTATATATGACACGAATGCTGAGGTTGCTTGTAAAAAAAAACCAACCCAGATTCCCTCTGTTATCTTTGAAGCAGGGCAAGAATGATTAATATGAAAAAGACTATATAATTTAAAGAAAAAAAGACACAAGAGAGGAGAAGTAAAATATACCATCCTTTCAGTTAACCGAAGTCCAAGAACACAAATAAGTTTTTAGCATGTTGTCAAAGTCACGGATTCTGAAGTTTTACAGAAATAATCCTGATTTATTTGAACTCTGTTCTCTTTCAGGGAAAAAAAAAAAATATCATTACCTTTATTTTAAAGGTAAACAAATCTAGAGAAAGATCAAGGGAGCTTACATGACTCAGGCAAGGCCACAGAGGAAATGTATCAGGATGCACAAAATGTCTAGATGGTGCCAAAACACTAGGAAGGTACCGTTAGCTTAAAACGTCCCTCTTCCAGAGGACAGCAAGATACACTATCCGTTGTGAAATGCATCCAGCTCACAGACTTTTATTTAATGCCAGTTTAAAGCATTAGCTGCAGTATTATGATAGCTCTTAATATAAAAACACTGCTGTGCAGAAGGAATCCCAGATATGATATTTGATCAAAGCTGAATGTCACAATGAAGTTCTGTTCATTTTTGCACAGCGGAAAGGCATTTGAAACAAGTTTTTTGATGGCCACCTGGAGGTTTAACCAAATGATTTCTTTTGAGTCTTCTGTCATGATTTCCACCCCAGTATCTCAAATTACTTGAGGCAGAGGAAATATGTAAACTAGATCAGTAAACTGCCAGAGGATAAATGGAAAGAAAAGGTTACTGAAGAAACTTAAGTGCTGTAGTCTGCAAGAAGAGTCTGGTGATAAAAAAATGTAGCTATATAAATATAACTCTATTTACAGACATTCATAAAACACGTGCATCAGACAATGTCCAATGTTATCTTTTAAAGGCAAGCATGCCTTACATCAAGGGAATAAATGCAGAGTGTTTCAATATTTGCCCTATCTGCTGTAATTATCCCTACCCCCTAAACTACCACCAGCAACAGAATCAAAGTATTTATTATTACATGAAGATACTTTCCTGCTTGTTCAGAATAGCCTACAGCTATCAGAACATTTTTTACCACAGCTGTTCCTCACAAATTTAATGACTCCTCCCTGATAAATATCCCATTAAGCTGAACCCGAGCTAGCAACATGCCACCTGTACATAACCCTGTTAACATGCATGCAGTGACTGTTCGAGAAGAATGGAAGAACAAACAAACTTTTCATCTTCTACCTGCTTCCCAGAGTTACAAAATGCAGAAGGGAGAAGGGTGGATTAATGGGTGATTCTACATGTTTTGCTTAGTACAGAAAACCATATATTCACTTTATCACCATATGTATATAATAATATATAGATCTAAAACTAATGTCAGTGGTTAGAATACGTTGTTTTCAAAGAGGTTCAGGGAGTCACTACTCCTCCTGCTCTGGAGTTTGTGATATTCAATGTTATCCTGCACAGTTTGTACACAATTCATAAGCTGTGAAAAGAGCTTCAGTGAGACAGGAATGTTAGCCAAGACCTTGAGTCCAAAATGAGGTATCAAATCTGATTTGACCGATTACCAACCCAGACACGTAAATTATGCACCAGACCTTGTCAACTGCAGTGAGAACATGTACCAGTTGTATGTAGGACAGAGAGATGCGTTTGTGAATGTTGGTCTTACCACATGCGCCAGCCTGACATGGAGTGTTCTTAGTACCACACAGAATTTAAGCTCTGTAGAGGAAAATCGGTGATGGACATGTGGTCTAAGTGCCTTTAGAGATCACATTCACATTAACCTTCTCTGGGACTCACCAGTCCTCTTCTTCACTGTTAATGCAACAGTGAAAAACATGCAACAAAGGTCTCCGAGTCAGGCTGTGCATCAGCACAGAATCTAAACAGGCATTTATGGTAACTGGAGGACATACATGAAATCAGGTCCTCACCATGGAGCGACGTAAGACACATTTTTATACAGCAACATTTATGTCTTCCATATAAATATTTAATAATGTCAGCTGCCTGATTCATCTTTCCCCAGACGCCTACACCTAAAGAGAGAATATTTTCTCTTTTCTCCAGTTTGAAAGAGCAATCCAAAAGTCATTCTGCCTTCCATGACCTGAAAGGGACAAAGTTTTGCAGGCTCTTGAAAGCAGATGATTTTAGCTTAAAGCTGCTGAGCGAGCTTTGGAAAAGGAAGAGCCCCAGTCTGACAGCAGAAAGTGCAAAGGACATGCTCCAGTTCTCTGGAAGCAGCATGGGGCATGCCAGTTTCTTCATTTTTACTTTTTAAAAAGCTGCAGTAAGAGGCAAATGCTGTAAAAAACTGTTCTATAAAAGGAATACTTCTTTTCCCACATTAAAGTGCAAATTAAACTTTGCTCTGCAGTGGCACTTTTCAGAAAGGTGTAAGGAATGCCCAGAGAAGTAGGCAATGGACTGAACATTACCAAGGGCTTTAAATATGTTTCACAAGTCCCGTATGGTGAGAAAAGCTCTCCTGACAACACATGTAAGAGCCAGATGCTGAAAGAAACAAGAACAGATAGGATGTCTGATCCTGCAGTTCTCGCATGGGGAAAATTCCCTTTGAAGTCCATAGGAACGCGTGGAAGGATTGCAGCTCTTATCACTTTCCTGTCATCCTCTATCATGCATCTAATTTAAAAGTACAATTTCTATTTAAGAAGCTAATTCTCATCTTTCTTCCCCTCCTTATACCGTTTTCTCCTTCAGTAGCTATTTTTAGCCTAATTCAGCTGCACATGTGATGTAACCCGATCAGTCGTCACCTGTCATTCAGTTATAAAAGGTAAATTTATGCAGAGAGATGTGTTACAATTTAAAGGCAGCATTTATACTTCAAAAGTCAAAAGACCCAGACTGACACTCATCTGAGGAACTGCTCTTGAAATCCTACCAGCCCGCACCCCAAAAGATCTGTCAGCAAACTGAATGCAGCCATTAGTGATGGGAGCTCCCATCCCGGGTGCAGCCCAGTTGTGCGCCGTTGGTGGCTCTGCCTAAGGGGCTACCAACACATCGCAGATACCAGCAGAGGACTTGGACCAGCAGACCAGATTTTTGTGCGAAGACTAGTCCAGTGGGCAGTTCTGAGGATTCCTATCTGATCAGCTTCTCCGATAAAGCAGAAAAAGGGGCATAAAGTTTATGGATCTTGATGGATTCAGAGATTAGCTTGGTATTGAGCTTCCCAGCCTCCTCGGGATCTGTGGGAGCATAAACTTTCTTTTCTGTCACTACTTTTAGCATATCTGGCCAGAAGTGAATATTCTAGTGTCTTAGAAACTGTAACATTAAACCCTGAAGACTGTAGCGAAGAGTCAAGGGGTAGGTGGTAGCAAAGCAGGAATTTAGAATGGTAGAACTTGACACATAGGCACCCAGTTTGTTTTGTGAATCTACTTTGTCAAAAACTAGAGCCCTCACAAAACATATTAATTCCACTCTAATTAGCTTATGGAATGAAGGCCAAGGTCCCCAAGCTTGATTATCTCTACGTATCAGGCTAGAGTTCATGGGATATTTTTAATCCAAATACTGACATCCTGTTGATTACATTTATTCAAAGAAACAAATAAAAGTGTGCTTCTTACAGAATTAAAAAGTGCATATAAAAAATATTTACGCCTGTTTGAAAAGCCATTCCTTTTTACTGGCAAAATGAAAAGCAACATTGAAAAGAGAACACATGCTTAAGATTAAAATCCAAAAGGAAACCCCCAGAACTACCAGATCAGGATTCCTACATCCTCTTCTACTACAAAACTGGAGTGCAGGGTTGTCGAGGAGTGATTTGCTTTTTTTGATTGTTTTGATTATTGTTGTTGTTACTGTTACTATTACTATTACTCTTACCATTACTATCACTAACACTATTTATTTATTTTTAAGAAATGGTCTTAATCTGTCAAAAAATCCCTTCCCTGTGTTTGCTTGAACATTGTCTGCCCTTAGAAGACCATAACCATGGTAATAAACATCCCACTTCTATTGCTTGTAGTCTCCCCAGGAGAAAATGTTCATGTATTGAGAATCTGTAATTTATTTTGCTCATACTTAGGATTTCTTTCCCACAGAAATTTCCAGATTTATGGGTGAAACAAAACAGGCAGCATTGTATTCTGAGTTTCTAGTGCTTCATAAAATGTGGGCTTTTGACTGATACTTTCTTAATTCTTCTAATCTAGCTGCAATTGTGAGAAGGGACATTAAGTGTTGAAGATGTTGTTCAGCTAGTTTTAGTTCAAGATGGATTGGAAATGCCTCTCCAAAGGACTAGGTTGTCTCTTGTATCAAAACACATATGAAAGACCATGAAGTAAATTTAACAATTTTGCTAAAATGCCAATCAAATTAATTTTGCCAGGTTATTGCCATACCATAGAAAATAAATATTAATTAGTATCAGGCAGGTCAGTCTGACATGCAGGGTCCTACTGCAAAAAAATTACAGAATATCCTTAGTCTTTGATGAACAGTTGGAATTTACTTCCTAAGTTCAGAATGTGCTGGAAAATAAATTTGTTGATATTGAATACAATTTAATTGACATTGCAGTATAAAATACAAAAAGCACCATGTCTCAATAAATCAGCAACGTTATATTCAAAATCAATATAATTTTCTTTTCCAGTAAAAGTTGTAATTTTTTGAGGGTATCATAGACTATAAAAATAATGCTTACATTCATTTACTAACATGCAACCTTCTTGTTGAAGGTTTTATGTTCAACTTTTATGGCAGCCATTTTAAAGACTTTGAGAAAAAAATGTTTGAACTCATTAAATGTTGTACTGATTATTTAACATTGAAAATTATTTTACTTCTCAGAATTTGACAAAACCCACAAGTTAAGATAGTGAAAGCTTTTCCAATTTGAGACTATCATTCTTTATGCTTTAATTTCAGTGTCCTCAGAATAGTACCATCAGCTCAGCCCATACTGAGATAAAAATTATACAAGACCCTTGTTGAGTTTTGCAGCAAGATAAATGAGTCCAGGTAGGTACGACATCTGCTGTAAGTAGATGAACCAGCCTGGTTTCTCTTTTCACTAATAATAATAAAGCGTCTTGTCCTTCACCACACTTTTAATTTAGGTAGCAGGATGCTGCGTATGCTACGTACTGTTCAATAAAAACAAACAAACAGAAAGTACAACCAAAGAGAAGCTTCTACCTTCAGGGGTCCCACGCAAATTTTTAGTAAAATCAGGGAAGGTGCAACCTTACAGGAAACATAGTATGCACTTTGCCAAATTTCTTCCAGAAAACATATGGCATTCGTAACATCCTGTCACAGTGAAAGATTAAACTTTCCTGTAGTTCTTCTTAAGAGAAATTACCTGGCACAGCCAGATGTTGTAATGATATTGGCTTACAAAAAGAGATTCAGTTTTAGAAGCAATGGATCTGTTTTGGTTCACGAGATGGATTCGATGTCCATTGGATCAGAAAGGACCTGGACCACATCTGATATATGAATAACAGAGTGGACTTCACTTACTAATTAATACTGTTCTAAATTCATCTCCTCAGCTGGTGGATGAAAAAATGTGCTGGTTCTGCTTTCATTTCGGACTTTGGAGGTGATTCGGTGGGAAAGGAGTGGACTAACATATTCAGCATAGACAGTAACGTACTAAGAACCCCAAAACAAACTGGAGAGTTGTTATTTGAAAAGTGCCCCTTAAATTCAGAAACCTAAAAAAAAGTTCCTTTCTGAGTTGACAGGTCACACTGTCTGGATCCCATCTCAGGGGGTTTTGAGAAACTTCATTTTCAATATGCAGTATGGGAAAAAACCCAAACATTTTCACTATGTAGTTTAAAGAAAATAAATAAATGCAAATTTCCAATAGAGAACCTGAGTAACTTCAGGCCAAACAGAGGTTTGCAGCAGAGCCCCAGGCACCTCATGCCAAGGTAGGGTCCCTCTCAAACACAACACTGTGCCTTATGACTAACATTTTCACCCAAATCAGGGGAGCAGATGCTGGGGGTTTGGTCAAATGAATCTTTTCTTACAAAGTTCTTGATTGCCATGGAAGAGCAGGAGAAGAAATGACGCCTCAGCCCTTGTCAGCATGGGATGTTGTACTCTTTTCAACATGCTTGGAGCAAATAACTACATATAGAAGTAAAACACTAGCAAGAGTGTCACAGAAATTCAGTCATCAGATTCATCTTCCTTAACTGTATTAGTGACATGGTTTGCACCTTCAAACGGATTTTAATAATGTGGTTTATTTCAAGTAATAGAATATAAATACGATTTTGACATAATAAATCTGAAGCTTGATGGGAAACAACAACACAAGTGTCAACATTTTCTGGAACATGTTTTTAAGAAGGCTGAATTTCATTGTTCTAGCTTGCAATGAATGACTCAGAAGTTGAAAAGAAAAAATAACCGTGTTTCTTTTATAAAATAGCATCTGTGAGCTCTGTCAATTTTAGTGCTCCCATCTTGGTCTCTGGCAGCTGAAAGCACTGCATATAAAGGTATTCTTTTGTTCTCACTGCTTTTTAAACTCAGGAAGAATCCCAAGGTATGTTTTCATTGTCCATGGAAGTTTATCTTCATTTTTTATAGCAAGATTATGACTGTTTTTTTATTTCTCCTACATTTATAAAAGTGTAAGATTTTATTCAGACATTTATTTTCAAGCACCCAATTATACATGCCATTTTTACATTCTAAATTCTTTCTTCCATTGCAGGTCTATTTTTATACACTGTAAACTGTTTTCCTATAGCGTTGAATTTTGATAGATGACCTTTGGAGAAAGCATATACTCAGGTGCAGTTGTCATCTTAAATACTGGACACTGAGATGTTACTTTTGACTTACAGAATTATTTAACAACGTAATAATGTGAAGTAAAAAAACTCTTATTCTTCTGTTTTGTCTTTTCTTTAGGTATTCTATAGAAAAAGTGAGGATTAACAATACACTTACTTTGAAATAACTCTGAGCAGCCCTTAGCTAAACTGCATTTTTAAAATGTTAAACAGGTATATAGGAATAATGAAAAGAACAAAGGGTGTATTTGTTACCTCACTAATGGAAGAGCTTTTCACTAGTGTTTTTCCATTGGTGAAGTTAGTCACTGTTCAGGTTTTTATTCCTTACAAAAAATAAGAAACAACACAGAAAGCAAGGGGACACTTTTTTACAATCAGTACTAATGATCTTGAACAGACAATGGGTAACAGTGGCATTTATTTCTTAGGTAAAATTATTATTTCCATGACTTTACAGGTATTCCTATTCCCTCTAGAGAGTTCATATCACTGCTAAGTCACTGCTAAATAAAGGTATACTTTATGTGTAGCCGTGTAATTATTTAATTAATTAGACTGAAGTACACTGATAACATAGGTGAGTCAGGAGACACCGGTGAGGATTATATGAAGTGTTTAAAAGCCATGATGATGCCTCGTGATGTCAGTCTCTCAGGGGAGAGGTTCTCTGCAGCTTTTGTCTCTTTCTATAGACAAGTGGCACATAAAATCTTGTGCAGATATTCTGAAGACTATGCACGGAGAGAATATACCTCTAAAGAGAGACAGGTGAAAGGCTGAGCCCTGTTCACATGCTGTTCATACCCTTGGGTTATGATTTTTCCCTGGAAGAAAGGGGAACGTATTCCTTGTGAATGTGCATTTGGTGCAGTTCATCTTTCGTGAACAGTGGCTGAATGCCACACATTTAATTTCTAACTTTCTAATGGCAAAACCTCTGAAATAGTGTAAACACGTAGCAGTCATTCACTTACATGTGTAAGGGAAAGACTCCTTTTTTTTTATAAAAGTAGAGATAGTTCAAAAGCAGTCTTTACTTTTCGAACATTTTTTTAATCTTATGACCTATATCTGCATTTCTGATAGAGGGAACGTGAACTGAACTGTCTAATAAAATTATAGGAGTTTAATGGAGCGTAATGTAATATTAATAAAGTGCACACCATACAATTATGGTGATTAACTTAAATTTCAATAAACTTGTGTCATTAAGGAGAGTGTACTACATTATATAATTGGTTCTTCCTCTGTTACAAAAAATATCTTCTAAAATACACAGGATTATATTAAAATGAAAGCTCCGATTTAATGAATGTATAAAGCAAAGTCTGTTAACTTTCAAATATATTCTGTGAAGGGCTGATTTCTCAACAGTTAGCTAAAACCGATAAAGAATCTGTTTCAACTTTACCATCAAAAGATTAAGGAAAGTCAATGTTTCTCTTTCTGATTGCTTTCTGATTTCAGAAAACTACAGAACATTTATCTTCCTATATGAATGCTGGTTCCACAGACGTTCATCAAACAATGAATTCAAGGTCAGCTAGAGCAGGTTGCTCTAGTAGCTCTAGCTATGTCCAGTTGGGTTTTGAGTATCTTCAGGAGTGGACACCCCACTGTCTCTTTGTGCAACCTGTTTCATAGTTTGACCACTCTCAAAGCAAATAAAAAGGTTTTTCCTTCCGATCATTTCACATTCTTGCCTGGCAATCTTTGGGAAATTCCTGAAAGAACTGAAGGATATTATGTTTATGGTGGTAAAGTGGCCCTTGACTTTCAGGAAGACGAAGCCAAAAATGCAGAGCGATCTTGTGTTGTCTAGCAGTGGCAGAAGAACTCTGAGTCCTTACCTGCCCCAAACCACCCATGTCTATCTATAGATAGAAAACGGTTCACTTTCAGAAGAAGTATGTCTGGTTAGCAACTTTTTTTTTCTAGTCTGGACTTAGAATATGTTGAGCAAGCAGCCCTTGGCTGTGAAACCCAGGCAGCCAAGCGTCCTGGGTGAGAAGGGGTCGAACTCACTGGTGCTGGGTCAGGGAGGGCTGTCAGGACATGGGAGTGGGAGAGAAAATTCATCAGACATTTGATAAGAAATTCTGTTTGGGCCAAAATATGAAAAGAACTGCTAGCCGTAGGCTCTGGATGCAATCATTTGTTTCTGTAGTGCTAATTGAAACAGATTGCATGTTGCTTTACATGTACTAGAAAAGAAACAATTACCTGTTACAAAGGATGCGTTTGGCTTTGCCACAACTGTCCCACATTGCAGGCTTATTGTTATCCTGTGGCTCAATGATATATTCAACTTCTTTTCCCTCTTTCATTTCCTAAGTGCAAGACCTTGTTCTTTGTACTATTGTATTTCATACCATTTTTTCACTCAGATTCTTTCTCTGTGATACTTCGATCCTCCTCTGCATTAACAGTGCCTTTGAACTTTGTTTTATCAACTAAAATAACCTGTAAGATTTTTAATGGAGATTTCTAAAGAAAATAAATAAAGAATAATTTCAATTTTGATCTTCAGGAACTCAAATTGTAACCTTCCTTCAGCCTTGACAGGTCCCCTTTCAAAGCACTATGCGGCTGTCTCACCTGCCTTTTAGTCAATTTTACCAAGCATTTATTGTTCTGCCTTCTTCATTTATGGAATGCTTTCCCATATAGCAGCACTTGCAGTTTCAAATACTTAGAAACGAATATATTTTCCTATTTAGAAGCAGCTACCTCTACAATGGAAGATAAGAGGATTTCCTCATTTAGCCCCTGATATGACTTGTCTCAAGATAGAAAAGGATTTGATGATGGTTGGTTTATCAAGGGCATGTGAATGTCAGACTTGGCAGGACAAAATCTGTGCAAGTGTAGAGCTTTCTATGGCAGTCATGATCAGGTAGCCTCCTGCCTGCAACAAGGGACTTACAAAGAGAGAGGTTTTGTCATTAAAATAAAGAATTATAAAACCCCAACAACCAAATAAATCCTAAAATGTAATGGCTGAGCCTCCGTCACGTAAGTTTAAAATTACTTTGCATCCTTATTCAGCATTTCCAGAGTAAGAAAAAAAAACAGAGAGGTAAGAGTCAAATATTTCTTTCATATCTCTTCACAGGAATACAAGAGGGATACAGGATACCTTGGTGCTTCCTTTAGAAACAGCAACAGGAAGAAAAGGAAATTCCCCCTCACCTGTATGTACTCTGTTAAGGATGTGGAAACACCACACCAAGAAGTGGGGATCTATACCAGATGCTCGTCTGACCTGTAAAGCTGAAACTGACTTGTATAATGAACAAAAACTTTGTAACTGTGTGGAAGTTACCTGATTTTTTTCAGATCCAATAATTCAAAGGATAAGAGCTTGAGCTATATGCACTGATGTGGGCGTATATACATGTATACATACATAAAACAAAGATATATGTACATACACATATGTGTGTATAGACATATATATAGACTCACACGCATATATATATTTATAAACAGGTTTAATAACTATTTCAGAGTTAATACTACCACTCTGGCAGGGGCTTACTTGAGTCAGAGGATGTACATGCACTCTTTTAAAACAAATTTTAACTGATTTTACATAACAAGGGGAAGCTAAGTCCATGTGTAATGTCAGTGTTCATTATTTTAATGGAACAGTTCAAACTCAAACAAGAAAATAATGTGATTTAGAAGAGAATTATAGAACAGAGGTATTTTTAATCTGCTCACTAAGTATAAAACTATAATTCATAGAAAAAATAAGTAATAATAATAATTTAAATGTATTGTGTATCAGTTGGCTGCTCATTCTGATAGTAGGGAGTAAAATCAAGTCAGTGCAGTTTGCAAAAGACAATTGTAAGGATAGGTCACGCTTTTCAACTGTTGTGAGGATGGCTGATTCATTTACTCTGCTGAAGAGACCCGATTTCTGATGAAGCCTGCAGTTATTTAGGGTTAATAGACTTTTCCTCATTTCATTATGCTTTTGCGAACTGTGAAAGTTTCCAGAGTAGGCTGAGAATTATTCACAGATTTTCTCAGCTGAAGACTACTTCCTCATCTTTTTCCTGGCTACTTTTCTGCAGCTAAGAAGATATAGAACTGTACCTTGCAAGAAGACCTTTCATGTTGGTCTTCTCACTGCCAAAGCAAAGGCTGTCTACACAAGCTTTTATTCTCCCCTTTGGGATTCATAGCCTGATGACAAGATGGATTTTCCCGTTAATGAAGCTTTGCTTTTCTTGAAAGAAACAACTCTGAAGAAAACAGCTGCATATAAAATCCAACACCTTACTCTATCTCCTCAAAAGAGAGCAGAAGAGATCATCCTCTGGACTGAATGTCCCATTTATTTATCTTCCATTTTTCCATGTTGAGAAAAAAAAAAGTTGAACACATGCTGTTTGGATTTTAAACCGAATTGAACCAGAGCTAGCAGTTTGTTCAATATTCTTTTTTTCTGGTGGTGGCATTGTAGGATTCAGTGTATTTATAGGTAGGATTTTGCAGAAGTTTAGAGATAGATGAAGTTTTCTTTCAGAAACTTTTAAACCTTTTCAGTATAACATATGTTGATGAACTAGACTATTCATGGAAGTGAGAAGTCAACAAAGGTAGTAACTGTGTCTTAACAAAGGTAGTAACTGTGTCTTGTTCCTTTCTCATTTAGCGTTACAGAAAGTGTTTGTTATGTTGTGGTTGGGGTTTTTTCAACTGTAGATGGGAAAGTTTTCAGCATGAATGCAATGCTCACATAGCCATAATTCAGAAGCACGAGCAGAAAACTGGTATCATAAAATAATGACAATTTTAACTATGCTCTTTCAAGGACACAATAAATGTACTTGATGCAAGATTTCCTGTTGATTTAATACACAGAATAGCATAAATTAATTTTCAAATTTCATAGTAAAATTTGGTATAAACTGTAAAGACTGTGGTAATATTCTTACCTGATTTTATTTGCTATTACTATGGATTGCCAGTAGTTAATTAATCAGTTTTGAAAATTTAAGTGTTTCTAAACCTCTTTGAAAAATGAAACAATTTTGTGTATTTTAAAGGCAAACTGAAAAGTAAATAGATTGAAATAGGGAGACTCCATAAAATGTTAAAAATGAGGTAGCTTCAACTTTTCTCAGTAGTCCCTGCTCAAACTTGCTCTCTGCATAGGAGATCTGTACCCACATCACGCCTCTGTCTGGGTGCTGTCTGAGCAGCAGCGTGCTGAGCAGGGCTGCCTGCAATGGCACTTCCCAAATCTCTTCTGCTGGTGCTTGTCCTCTCTGCACAGAACAATTAAATATGCAGCAGAGCAGAGGCTGAAGCTCAGGTGTTTCGTCAGGAGATGTACTGTTAAGTATTAGGCTACAAAACCATTCTCACTTTCAACCTCCATTGTTTAATGGCACTGTGAAACATTCTGCTCAGAGTGGGAGAACATCAGCAGGAGCAACTGCACGACAGAGAGTGTTTTCCCTAGCAAATGGCAGCCCTTAACTGTTTAGAAGTTGTGCAGGAAACGAAATCTAGTTTTCCAGAAACTTACAGCCATACATTTGCCTAAGCTATTGATTAAGGTAAAAAAATATCAGAGTTTTAGAAGTCTAGTTTAATTCTCTTCTTTTTATGACCAAAATATTTTGGTAGATTTTTGGTCAACCAGAAAGACAGCACTGTATATTTTAGTAAATAGATTATCAACAATTATTTTTAAATCATCCACTTCTGTTCTGGGGAAGTATTACAGCACCTCTGAGTGAATTCTGTAAATGTAAATGAACTGCTTTTACTGCTAGCAGTGTATTTCTAATCACACTTGATAACAACACTTGATCTTGTAAATGAATCTCTTTATATTCTAGGGAAAGAATTAAGGACTGTTCCTTCTCCTGGCATTTAAATAATACTGCCATCACAAACTCATGTTTGCAAAATGGTGAGGTTTTTTTCCACTAGGTCAAACATTTCCAGAGCTCAGAGAGCCCTTTTGCCGTATGATTATATCAGAATTTCAGCTTTTCTTCAAAAAGTTAATTTCTAGCCTCAGGATACCAGAGACAAGACTAAGAGCTTAAACCTCAAGATCTCAAAAGATAAATAAAAAGTCACTCAAAATTATTACTTTTATCTTCTCCCATGGGTCTGACTCATATTTGAAGACTGATACTACTGAGATGACTTGAAGGACAAAAGAAACGAAGACAGTGTCTGGTCTAGCTTTTGCAAGGAAAGAGCTGTACAATCCTACTCAGGAGCTCTTGTGTTTCATTCCAATTTTAAAAGTTCCAAATTCCTGTCTTCTACATAGAAAGAAAAAAGCCTGCATTTCTTTTGGCGTTTATAAAAAAAAAAAAAATAATAATCAAACTCCATTTGTCAAGACAGGCAGGGGGGCATGGGGTGACACAAGCTCATCCGCAGTACATGCAGTTTGAAATGTAAGTGAATGCAATTAGAAAATATGGGTTTGCTTTCCATGGATCTGGACTGGTGAGCTCAAATGGCAGGTCTGTGGCGATGTTTTGGAATCTGTAAGCCAACAGCATGAAGGGAGAGCACTGAGAGCAGCACACTGCGCAGGGAGAGGGCTGCCGTGTGTGGGAGAGCTGGCTTACCCGGCCTCCTGTCAATCCACTCTGCATCCCTAGGAGGCACGTTTCATGAGCGTGAGAGCAAAAAGAGAGGTCTGAGAATGGACATCAGCATACAGGGCAGTGTGGGCTGGGTATGGACGGATACACACGAAGAGCTGAAATGGCTCTGAAGGAATACTCATTATAAACCTTATATGAGAAGAGCCTTATTAAAGATTTTTTGGTTACAGCTCATTGACCCTGAGGTAATTAGCGTTAAATATCAGTTAGGGAAATTGCTAATCTATGGTATCTGACACGGGGAAAGAATAAAAGAGGAACTCGCTCTGACTCACGCAGCTTTGAACTTTCCTTTCTAAATACCACGCAGCTTTCCAATCCAGCAGTAAGTAACCCGTGAGGTGACCTCTAGCCCGCAGGATAATGGAGTGAGGGACTGGGCTCCTGCCTTCTTAGCGCAGAGGGCTACAAAAAGCTGTCACTGTGCATAATTATTCCTCTCATTCTGGTCTGGTCGAATGGTACTGCTCTCCTACCTGGCAGCCTTAGCAACTGAAGTTATTGCTTCTGAGAACCAAGAAGCCCAAGACCTACGACAGGCACTAACAAACTAGCAGGCAGAGCAGCAGAGGATGCTGAGGGAACAGCCAGAAGAGCCTGACAGTAAGAAACTGCACTACCTCCATCGCTGGATGTATTATGGGGTTCACACCTCTCACACCAAGTGATTCATGACACATTACATTGACTCTAGGAAAGCATGGACGCCTGCACCTCACTTATGAGCGTCAGGGCCTCAGGTGTGACAAATGGGCATCAAAAAGAAAGTCTGAAACTTCATATTTGTAAAAGTTAGGTAGAAAATGTATGTATTTTGGCTGTAGAGAAAGAAGGCTGATCTTGGACAAGCTAACAACTGCTTATAGACCATAGAGATCAGTACCTGAGCAATTTTTCCCCCACAGGTTTGTTGGGCTTCATGGTAGTAGCTCTTTTGCTGTACCAGGTTCACAAATGACGATTTTGTGGGGATGTAAGCTGCTGTGTATGTTTCTGAGATACTAAAACCTCTTGTTGCTTCTGTGTAAGCACAGGCATCCTTCTGGCTGGTGACACTTTTGTCAATATTGCATCACCCAGGAAACCCCATTTTATCCTGGAACCGCTGAAGTTAAGATCTCCTAGAGTGCAATTCCTACTTATTATCACAATTAGGTTTCAACAGACTCCTTTACAGCATGCCTTAGCTACAAAGAAAACAAAACTAGTTTACTTTTTTGGTTTTTTTTTTGGTTTTTTGGGTTTTTTTGAGCCATAGGGTCCAGCAAAAAAAAGCATCTGGTCTATAAAACAGACAATAATGGGAAAATAGGCAGTTCTTTAAAACATTGCAAAATTGATTTCTGCCAGAAAAGGCTCATGTGATCTACAACTGCCTTGTACGACTTCACACTCAGAGAGCTTTTGGCAGCTTTATTTTTGTTTTATGCTTTCTTTTCAGCCCAAAGCTGGATCCACAGGCTCCTTAAGGGTGGCTCCTGCCTTGTTACTTTATCTATTACTGACAAATAAATGAATCTGTGCTATGCAACCTCACCTCTCCCTATCACCAGCCCCATTCAGTGGGAGATGCTTTTCCTGCTTCCTGGCTGGAGCCTGTTCCTCAATCAGTGGCACGTATTTTGAGCTCTGTATTCAGACTTTTTTCCTGTTGAAAAAGTCCAAGAAGGAGACATTTCTAGTACTTATTTGGACAAGGGTCTGCAACCAGGCTTCTACAATAAATCTGTGAACATAACATCAGTTTCTTGAAGTCATGAGCTTTTTTTTAACCTTAGTGGTGGCACTGTTGGGGTGGTTTTTTGGAGGTTGCTTACCTCATTTTAGTGGCATCAGAGTAATCCAAGGTAACTCTTCAGAAGTCAATGGAATCATCTAACATAAACCCACATACACGTGTGGCATAGAAGTCACTGGAATAAGCCTGTAGCTGTTTGCCTAGGCTGCCTTCAACTAACAACTGGGTAATGAAAATGTTCTTTGCCGTGAGATTGAATCTGTTAGAGCTTTTCTCTCTCAATCCTATGTAATATGGGTAGATAGCTTTGTACTCTTCTGTGGTACATTTCATCCCTCGCTCGGTGTGAATTTTTAGATGTTAGATCTTTGTAAAATCTGACGGTAATTCTGACATAGGACAAGTCTAAGCTTTTTGTACTCTCAGTAGAACAGATCTTTTTTACAGGCATGCTGGCTAGACATTTTCCCAAGATGGCTTTTTGTATGTGCCGTACTGATGTGTGTGTGTGTCTATACGTTACTATTTGTAAATTGTTTACATCTTGTGATGACACTAACAAACTTTGTTGCTATTATCACTTTCTTTTCACACTGATTATTTTTTAGGAAAGTTTAGCTACTTTATTCTGCTGCAATGCATTTTAATTCACTGGTAAATTAAATACAGTCAGGCTTGATACACCCATGCAATATTTTTAATGGAAGACTAGTGGCAGGAAACAGGTTGCTGGAATTCCCTTTCTGCACCAGTAGAGATGGTGTTGCTTGGCTACTGTGATATCTACCACATTGCAAACCACTTCCCACAGTTGTGCTTCCTCCTTTATTTCTCATTTATGCTTAGCAGATATGAATGCATAACAGAGGACTGTCAGCTTTGTACATTATAATGCCAGTGAAATCATAGATGCTTAACTTTAAGTGAGATTTTCTACAGAGATTTTAAAAGAAGAAATTAACTAAGTTGCCTAGTTTGGGTCTTTAGAACAAAAATCAACTTTTTTTAAAATACTTCAGTGTGATTTCACAAAGATCTGAAAATTACTCATTTTGGAAAAAGGAATGCATCCACTTTATAACCAGTAAAATGTGTTAATTTCTTCTTATAATACCTTCCTGATGTCAAGGTTTTATATGTATTTGTATTGTTACATGGCTTTTATTTCATTTTTACACAGCTTTTCCTATATTGTATTTCAGAAGTAGAATCCTGCCTCTTTAATTTATCCCCACTATGACTTAATGACCATCAGTTATCAAGTAAAAAATGAGAGGTCAAAGTGGAAAATTCATTTGGTTTAGACAAACAACAGATGGACTACATTATGTACTTGTCTAGGGAAAAAAAAAATAAATAAAAAAGGGCAAGCGCTGTGCAAGAACTGGCTTTCCAAGCTATGGTAGTATTTGCCTGATGATACATCTTCCACTGAGTCCTTAGTTACCGTTAGTTTCAAATAGCATGAAAAGTAAGAAGAGGCTGCATTTTCTTATCATGTTATACCTTTACCAGCAACCCAGTTAATAGTACAGTAGAGTAAATCTGATCTGTGCATTGGAAGTGATGCCCCCAGACACACAGACACTCTGTATACAAAACAAGAAGCAGCACTGGCTCTTGGGTATTTTTTGCAACTGACAGTACATACCTCCTCTCATCTGAAACTTCACTGCCTTAGAGACAGTCACATCTCATTAATTTTCCAAAAACTCCCTGTTAACCAACAAACTCTTAAGAAAGCTCCTCCCCATTCCCAGCTTTTGAAAAGCTTAAGAGTTAAACATTACTTAAATATGCTCTACAAAAAAATATTGCTTTATTTCAATATACTATATTTGAAATATTTTGTGAATATTCTAAAATATTGAAACCATCAAACTGTGGTTTAGCAAGAAAAAAATTTGGAAATTTTTGTAGTTGTTTGAAATTTCTTGCGGCATGGTCTAGACTTCATTTTCTCCCAAACACTGGCAAAATTTGCTTCTAGCTTCATTATGAAAGTCAAATAATTTTCTGGTTAGGAATGGCTGTAGTCTTCATTGAAGAGCTTTTTCATGGCTGGGGAAAAGCCAGATTAATTGGACAGGGTTTTCTGGTTGTTTGTTTTTTGTTGTTGTTGTTGTTTTGGGGTTGTTTTGTTTATTTTTTTCTTTCTGATAAGGAAAATCATGTAGTATAGATCTCCTCTGATTCTGTGGAACTGTGGAGGCTCTACTGCCTATTTCAAAAGGACTTTCCAGCATTAAATTTTTCTGCTCTAAAATTACCTCGTGTTCCATTTTTGCTATTGTCAGTACAAAAAATGTGACCTTTCTATTCACATTTTTATGCTTATCTTGAGGCTACACAACACTTACTCTTTTTTGGCTAGACATAAAATTTACAGAACGCCTTAATGAGATCTGTTTATATTTAAGAGAACCTGGCTTGTTTCAACCATACATCTTTGAGTTCTGCAATTTGTTGACATGTAATTTGTCAACATGTAATTTGTCATGGGTTTGGGTGATGTCCAGGGAGAAATATGAGGACTGAAATGTATAGGCTGTGTCAGAACTTTGCTCTATGCCCTCTTGCAGTGAAAGTGCATTTCAGATGCACAGCACACCTGCCCTTGACCACATGCCCACCCATGCGCATGCACAAATAGAGGTGTGACGGTCCTTTCTGTATATCACAATAGCATCGCGAGGACCCTTCTGCTAATTCTGCATTTTTTGCCATTGTATTTATTGGGGTCTGTCTGATGCTGCGTGAATGCAGCGTTCTCCACATCTGAAGGGATGCAAGTTTTACTCATTATCTGTATTTCTCTTTTTATCCTGTCTTATTAAACCAGCTATTATGCCATTTATTCTCAGGTCTTTCTTATTGTGATGTGCAAAGAACCCTGCACCTCTCCTCCCCAATCCCTCAGTGCAGAATAGAAGCCAAATTTAAGGCTAAGTTTTGGGGAAAAGAGTTGGCTTTTTCCCTGCCTTCCATCCTCCTCACCAGAGTAAGAAATCCATGGTTAGCATTCAAATTGTTGTGCTAAAAGACTTTACCCTGCACACAGCAATCCAACCCAGCTGCTTACCTGTATGTGGACACTACTCTCATTCCCTTCTGTCTTAATCCACTATTTCAAACCTTCTGGGGTTTTACTTCAGGAGTTTCTACACAATACTTTAAAGCTGACTTTTTGCCAGATAATTTCCTCTGTTGTGAACATGAAGGCTTGGATTGGTGGCTGCATAGAGCTTCCTACACATGATAGCACTATGTTAATTAAGCGTTATAGCCTGGTCATCTAACAGGCTTGAAGTCCATGACACAGTTGTTGCCTAAGTGCTTCATTAAAGTCCTCAACAGGCTTTGCAAAAGTTAGGTAAGCATTAAATGATCCACTTGCATAACAGTTTTCCAAGTGACTCAGAAACTGATTTACATCGCAACTGTGGTACGGTATCTCAGGAAACCAACAATTCTGTGGGGCCCAAATGATATGATATTTGATATTTAGAAAGATTTATGATAATGGCATTCCAGTATGCCTCAAATTAGGCAGCTACAAATCATTGGTCACTTTGAACATCTGAATTTCAGTGATTTCATTACACCTAGTATAAAAAGAGCCTGCAAAATTAATATCTTTTTGGATGCCAAAATTTAATTTTTTAGGAATAATATTTTTAAATATAGAAGATTATACTTAAAACAATTAAAATAATTTCATGGTTCATTCATTTTAAAGACTTTAAATCATTCCAGTCCTGAATCTAATTTCAAACTTGCAAGCATTATTAAAGTGACTTGAAGTGTTTAATGCAATACATATGGGATGGTAATGTTGCTAACATAGCCCCCAGGGCTAAGCTGAAAACAAATGGGGTTTTGCAATTTGTGCCAGTAAGAACAGCACTTCCTCCCAACAGCTGAAAACCAGGCAAGCTTCAGCAGACTGTTATTATTTTAGTTAAATTATAAAAGAAATTAAATTCACAATGAGCTTCTAAAACAAATCCCTGTTATTTTGCTACCACATTTCCCTCTCAGTATTTATTTAAAACACACCTGCATTGAAATGATCTTAAGAACTTTAAAGGAAACGACACAAACTAAAGAACAAGAAGCAGCTAGACCAGACTTTAAGAGTTTGTCTGTGCACATCCATGCTCTCAAGGTTCACAAAATCGGCCTATTATTTTTTATTCATTTTTATCAAAAACTATCCCACAGCTATATCAATCATACATTTTAAAGTAAAAGACTGCTGTTTATTTTCAATTGCTAATTCATCTTTAATCTCTGTAATCAGAAGGGGTTAAATATTTGATAAAAAGAAACTCTCCAGCCCAAAAACATCGCTATGTTTAAGACTGACAACCACCTCTACTGTTTTTGTTCATAGTATGTATATCCCCCTTCCAAGTACCTGTGATCACAGCTGTAAATGAAATCATAGAAAGTAACTACCTGATATCTATTGATCTATTGATCAACACTTATAACTATCTGATATTATTGACTATCACTGAGGTAGGATTTCCTAACAGAGTCAAGCAAGCCCTTGTTGCCACTCTACCATGGGCACCATCCTGGAACACCAGCTGCAACCCAGACCATGCTATATGCAGGAAGATGCACAACTACAACCCTTTCTTTCACCCCATGATAGGTAGGTGGCCACCTTTCTTTCATCCCATGCAGTAATTCCTTGAATAGATGTCTATTCTTGCTAGAGTTAGAGATCAGGGCTTCTGTAAGAAAGAAAGCAGGGACAAGAGGCAGGAAAGAGCTTGAACTAGGCAAGAAGAGAATTTACACTTGTCCTGTTCTTCTCAGTTACAGTAGATAATTAGGTATATAAATGGAGATGGGAAGAAATAACAAGCTGCCTGAGCACTTCCATCCCTTCCATCCTCATTGTTCCTTCTGGGAGACCATGAAGTGCTGCAGGGCACAGTTCTATGTCAAACCATTTTCTGGTCTTTTGCAGCCACCTGTATTATTGCAAAGACAACAGATGATACAGTGACCTAACTAAGAGTCATCTATATTCCGTTTCCACAGGGTCAGATATCCACATTTCTTTGTGTCTTCAACAGTTCTTTGTAAAAAGCAGAGCTCCACTTTCTCTTGGTCTGTCCCTATGTTGGAGTGTCACTCCACTGTCACTTTGTGCAGCCTCCAGATTTTTAGCCTGAAAGTTATAAGAAATGGGAAAAACCTGCTGGTAGTGTGTTTCCTTTCTTAATATTTCTCATATGCTTCTGCATAAAAAGTTCAGGCTTAATTTTACATTTTAAATAGCACTATTTTATATAAGTAAATTAACAAAATGTGATTTTCCCCCCCTAACTCCCAAATCAGTATAACACATGTAGAATCAGAACATTTACCTGTAATTACAAAAATTACAAACCACACAACATTATAATGTAAATTGCTTCTGATCCTGACCCAATATGTAACCTGGACTTGTCTTCATTCTTGACATGTTACATGTGGGTGTGAATTACATCTCACTATTTCACTTGCAGCCTTCAATTTAATGTAACACTAACATCCAGGAAAAATCCCTAGTATTTATGTTACTGTGGCTTGTAGATAATCTCCTGTAAATTTATTAGATGGTACAGTATTTTAATTTTTGTGAAAAGCAGTTTCTTGTTGTCAGAATGTGGCTGAAAATTATTTTTGAATCTATGCTCTCTCCAGCAACATGCCAGAGTTGGCTGGGATTTAAAGCTTAATCATTTTTTTTTCCTTTTATTACAGCTTTCAAGTGGGATTTGGATGATGCCAGAGCATTATAAAACTTCTTTAGGAAAGCTATAACTGAAAGAAAACATTTTGAGACAAACCTGATGGAGTATAGTTTGCCACTCAGTTCTGTGATGCCAAGTGAGAAAAACAACGGCACCCCTGCTATAAGTGAGTAAGAGGCAGCCTCTACCGCCTCATCGCTTTCTGACAACAAACAGAACCCAGGGGATGCAGAGCTTAAGCAGGAGTCATATTAGAACTTTTTCAAGTGCTTGTGAGACCGTTAGTATCAGTGCTCTAGCTGTACTGCTTATTTTGCTTTCAGAGTTGAGAATTCTGTGATGGCTGGGGTTGGAAATGTGCACAGGCTAAGTAGATTAATTGGCTAATTTCTGGTTTTTTAGCTAAAGTAGGACTGTGTCTTTAGCAAACAGATACTAGCTACCACATGGCTACTACTACAAAAGCAACTGTCCAGATAATTGACATTTTCAGTTTCTTGAGGACTTCTTGAGGACAAGGTGTCTGAGTACAGAGTCTGCCTGACACAAAAATTAACTTGACAGAAGAGTTATGTTCTGTCAAAGCCTCAAAGATAATATTTTTTTTCCCCTCCTCTTCTGTGCCCCTCATTTTAAGCTGTTCCTGGTATTTGGACTCTGCTTGTTTGCTTCAACACCTCTTTGCTGTTGGGCTCATCTCTATGTGGGCTGCCCGTCGCTGGGCCCCTGCGCAGGATGTCGGCGGGTGAAGGCTCAGCCACTCTCGTGATTTTGCCATTCTGCGACAAACATGGCCAGAATCTAGGCAGAAGTCATTCCCAGGACTCCTCACCTCTGTGATACAGTTTGGCCCTTAAAGATGCCTCCTCACGTTTTCCTTAATATCAATAACATAGCAAAAATTTAAGCACAGCTAACCCTGTAATCCAGATTAATTTACTGTCACTCCTGTCCTAACCTAGGAAAACCTGCTTTCTTCTGTTGGGTTCTGTCTTGTTTTCAAAACATTTCTTTACAAAGTTATCCAATGAAGCTAAATGATCTTTTTGTAACCAAGCATTTCCAGTGTTCTGAAATCTTTGTTCATGTTACTTTTTACCTTATAAAATTACTTGATTAGTCTTGCCCTGCTCCATATGCTTATATCAGATCATTCATCTACATAACACATTTCACACGGTTGCCTTGAAAATATGAACTTCAAATTTACTTTCAGCTATCCATCTTTTTTTTTTTTCCCTACAACGTAACTCCAGTCATTTCTTATTAGAAATTTATTACCTAGTAAAGGGAACTAAAGCGTTTGTTAACTTCTTACCATTTGAAAATGTAAAAAGTCGCTGGTTTTGATATAGACTTAAAGGAATTCCTTGTCAAATTGGTCCTGGTCTTCCCAGACAATTCATTACTGTTAGCGATAGATTAAAGGCAGATTGCTAACTCCTTATGATTAAGTTATAGTGAAATGTTTAATGAAGCCTTGCCTTACCATGCCGTGGCTTCCTAGTGGTGCAGCCCTGTTACCTATAGTAACTCTGCAGAATCTGTTGCAAGGAACCCCTCCCTCCTTGCTGTGTGTGCATCTCCAGCTCTGTAGAGAATGACCATGTCAAGAATCAATTTAAAACTGTTCATGGAACTAGAAGTTTTTCACCACAGAAATGAAGAATTTGTGCTGTACGCTGTTAAGAAAATCCGCTCTGATGAACACTGCCTGGAAAACGGCTTTCTGTCAGTGTGCTTTGGGTGAGCCACTGCCTACATAAAGCACAGCAGGTATGAATTATTCATGCAATAAGGCAGAAGTCTTAAGAAGAAAAGCCCTGCGCTCCTCTTCTAGAAGGAGGAAAAAGGTAGCACGGGAAGGCTTCATTTGCATAAATTAAATTCAGCACCGGTGTATTTTTTCACTCAGCATTTTGCTGTAGTAAGAATCTGTATTCTAAGCCTAGGAGTAGCACGTGATGCTTGTGAGTGTGCAGAAGGGGGAAATGATTGGGGAAGACATAGCCTAGGGAAAGTGGTTGCCCTGAGCAAACTCTTAGGTAGGGAAATCAAAGCCAATAAGCAGATCATCTGATGGGCTCCTTGCAGGGGTCCTGTTTTGCTCAGAAATGCCAAACGCTCCACAAAGCAGAGGTTGCAGGACAAAATCAGCAGTGGCAGCTTTGAATAGAATCTGCTAGCAGGCATTTGTCTGAACCTCAGCAGGCAGAAAGAGGAAACCCAACCCTGAGATGATCTTGACTAGTTGAATTTGTGAAAGGGGATTTAAGGAAGTAACAGTGAGAATCTCATGAATAAGGTGCTGGATCTCAGAAAGTCAAACAAGTCGTAATTGGAGCAATGTAGCACCAGCATATTTCTGTCAAATTCTTTGAAATATAGTTACCTCCATTCAAATAAAAAAAAATATTTTTTTTCCCACTAACATAAAATTATTTGCAGCTACCCATTCCCAAGAAATACTGAAAGACTTCAAGTGGTGAGGGAAAGGTAAGGGCAAGCAGAGGGTTCAAAACCTAGATTTCAAAAAATGTATTAACTTTCCAACTAGAAAATGGAGCTGCAGTTGCATCTTTATCTCGGACGGTGTCTTCCCAGCTCTGTTTTTGAATGCAATCCAGTACACTGACATCAACATCTGGCAGTAGAAAATATGCATGTTGACCTGCATTTATTCATGCAGTTCTAGACATATTACAGTGAGAGGGCATCATTACAGTTCATTTTGCCAGGTTTTAGCTAAATATTTGTAGACCTTAATTCCTCTTACTTCTTGCTTACCAAAGAACTCACAGGTAGAAAACAAGAGTTACAGCTTTCAAGGAAAACTAGTGGTTTGTAAAATAGCCTAGGCTATTTAATATAACCTGGACTCCTCTCTTTTTCTTATGGAAAGGAATGCAGATTCGGATTCTGTTCAGGGAGGGTAATTGCAGGGTGACACTGGGTGCTGAACACTCACCCTTCACACCTGGAGGCTGGGGCAGCACTGGGCTCTTGCAGCAAAGACCATGGCTACGCCTGGCCAGCCAGTGAAGGCAGGCTTTGTTTAATCCACAACCATACAGTGCACTCAAACCAAAGTTACTTATCCTAGTTTTCACTTGATGCCCTGGAGTTTTTGATGACTTCTGGCTGCCAGTGATTTCTTCCTTGCTAAGCCATTCCAGGGTGCTCTCAGAATTGTGCTTTGCACTGATTGCATATTTTGTCAGACTCAGAAATGACAGACTTTCATTCTGTGTATAAATCTCAATCTTTTCCTAATGTTCAAATGCAAGCATGTCATTGTCAGCTCTGTAGCAAAGTTTACTTTACAGTCTTGTAGGATTTTTTTTCTTAGAAAACCAACATTACTTTGCATGAAATACAACAGATGCATTTTAAAACTTTCCAGTTGTTTCAGTTTCCAGTATGTAAATCTGAGTATTTTCAGAATTCATTATACTTCCCCAAAGGTTCTGCAAATGTTAAAGTAGCATTATTCAATTATGTAAAGCAGCAGAAAAGCTTTTCTTCTTTGTGTCTTGATATACATAATAGCATAAGTCAATATTCATGCTAATATTAATTGAAAAATTAGTACCATTTTATTATAGTTGTCAGAAATAATAAATATAAAAAGCATGAGTAAGTGGATAGACAACATCCCAGTTTCCCCACTTCATAAGATTATTTTCAGTATTTATTTATACTACAACTAGTCATGGGTCAAAATCCACTGTGCTAGCCAGTCTGTATTTAAAAGTTGAGGTAAAATCTAACCTTTGGTCTCCTCTTATCCCAAAAGGAAATTCCAGCGGGTTCTTCTTCATATGCAGAACTCCACTTGTATTTTAAGTACCTCTCCTTCCCATGCCCCAGTTGGTCTTAGGAGAGATGTCCTAATTGCCATTATACAGAATCACAGAATCCCAGGATGTTTGGGGTGGGAAGGGACCCCTGGAGATAGTCCAGCCCAAGCCCTGCCAAGGCAGGGGCACCTGGAGCAGGCTGCACAGAGTCACGTCCAGGTGGGTTGAATGTCTCCAGAGAAGGAGACCCCACAGCCTCCCTGGGCAGCCTGGTCCAGGGCTCCGTCACCCTCACAGTAAAGAATTTTTTCCTCATATTCAGATGGAACTTCTTGTGTTGCAGTTTGTGCCCATTGCCCTTTGTCCTGTCGTTGGGCACTGCTGAATGAAGCCCAGCCCCCATCCTCTTGACACCCACCCTTAAGGTATTTATATGCATTGATAAGATCCTTTCTCAGCCTTCTCCAGGCTAAACCCAGCTCTTTCAGCCTCTATTAAGAGATGTGCTCCGATTCCCCATAATCATCTTTGTAGCCCTCCTCTGGCCCCTCATGGTTGCCCGGTGGATCTTGGATCACTTCTTAGGGGTGGCACAGCCACTGTCTGCTCCTCAGCTCTTTAGCTAGGGCAATGACATCTAGTGAATCCAAGGAACATCTTGGCTCTTCCTCAGAAACCAATACTTTGAAATAGCTTTTTTAGGCAAGCTGAAAACAAAGAATCCTGCAGAGTTCCAGGAACGGTTCAATCCTTCCTGCACTAGTCACTTTGGGTTTTGGAGTTCCCAACCTCCACCTGAACTGCAGGGCATGGTATGTCACAACCTTATAGCAGCCCCATGAGAGCCTACATACCCCAGCATAGCCATGGTCTACCCTGCCTGGGGTGGGGGGTGTTGTCTGTCCACACTTTCCTAAAGAACTGAGGCTTTGTCTTTTCTAGCAATTATATTTCAAATGAGCACACTGACATCATTCAGACTCTTGCCCAATTTGGATTCAGTTAAAGTGAACATAAATGCATGCATAAGATAAATGCATGAGAACAGCAAGAGAACATCACAGATAAAATTTAGGCTCTTGAAGTCCAGGCTAACTGAGCTCTAGCTCCCTGAAATTAGTTTGAGCTATGTAATTTTAGAGAAGTAATAAATAATTAATAGATAAATTCACAGCTCTCTCCATACTGATTTTAAATACAAGCATATTCTATTTAATCATCAAATTATATAATGTGAGCTAGGGATTGGTGACTATGCACTAGGGAGCTGAGGGCTTGCCTTGCCATTACCCTGCTAGAATTTCACTGACCTGCATGATGTTCCTGATTTTCATTACTAAAAACAGACTCAAGGCCAAAAAATAAGGTTGAATTTACACCTTGGAAGAGGGTGTTAAATAGTGACATCTTGCTTTTTAATATAGAACTTAATCTCTACCCTTCCATCTTTTTTAGAACAGAATTCATAAGGGCTATAAAAAAAACATAAATGAGAAAAAAAGCAGGTTTATTTCATATTGCTGCAATCTTGTGGTTACAACAAAGGATTACTCAGAAGGCAGTTTCTGCTAAAGAAAAAAAACATGAAATATAACAGTGTACATATGCATGCTCTTTTTGTCTTTCTTTCCCTCAGTCTTTGCTGCACATGTATAATGTTAATTTTGCCCAGTATCTTGGTAATTTCAAACTGCAGCATGACAGATACACCTTTAATACTTCTCATAATAACAGCTAAAATACATGTGGGTGAATATTTTACAGAAAATGTATTCAGATATTGTAGAAACTTCTGAACTAAATAAAAGAACATAGTAACTGGTCGAGTAACAGCTGCTTCTTATAGGCAATACCAACTGAATAACATAAGGAGTGATATACTCAGTGGTCATGGTGAGATTTGGGAGATTTTCCTTCTCTTAAGATCCAGTGCTGAGGTGCTGTGTGCTCCTGTAAAGGTCTTTCCAGTCCTGGTCTCTTTGCTTTGTTTCCCAATTTCTGATCATCTTTTCTGTATAAAATATATTATCCTGTTGGACCAGCCCTCTGCATGTGATTGTAGAGCACTTGATACTAGTGTTTGATCTCTAAAAACTAGAAAGTATTACTGTAGTACTGCAGTTTGGGGGTTGATTTGGGTTTTGTTTTGGTTTGTTTTCTGGTTTTTTTTTTTTCCTTTTTTTTCCTCATAGTTATTGCACTGAAAATGGCAAAAATCCCCCAGGGCACTAGAAACTGGTGCTGATGACTGCTAAAGTGATATTACTTATCCTCTGAAGGTCACCCACAGGATAAGCAGGATGTTATAAGACACAGCATGGTTAAGGAAGATGTTTTTCTGAAAAGATTGACACCAATGTTCCTAAAGACGTTAAATTTGCAGTTATTGTTGGACAAAGGAGGACCATCCAGAGGCTAGAACTAAGTAATCTCCCATGTGAATCCCTTTGCAATCATCACCTGGAGAAGCAGGTAATGGTTTCTGCAGCATTACACAGCGTCAAGAGTCCTTAATCAGTTTGTGACTGCAGTGGAGCCACCTTTCAGAATTACATTCTATTGCTAAAGCAGGTCTGTGATAACAGCATGCAAAAGCAACACTAAGGGACAAAACTGCAGCACATCTGTGTTGAAAGGCATGCGAGAGGGAGAAGGGAGACCTCCTTCTCATCCCATCCACACCGCCCCAGCCAGCCCCCACTGTACCCGCAGGTGGCCTGTTTGTCACACGTGATGCCCCTTCAGTGCCCTGCAGCCCATGGAAATGCCAGGCACCACACGCATTTTGTGCCCTGGGACCCTCCCTAGCCACACTGCAACAGGTCGGTGTGCAGGCACTCTGCAGATGTGCCACGGCTTGGGAAGTTCAAATGCAACCTGGCCAAGCCTTCTCCCCTTCTGTCTATGTGATATCTATGTCCCTCATTAGATGTGAGTCGGAGACCCCTGGCAAAAGAAATGTACAGATTTTCCTTTCTTTTACCTGAGTCAAGACTATGGAGAGGACGTTTGTTCAGAGTTTGCAAAGGTCTGTAATAATGGACTTCTTTCTGTATTACTGTGAAGCTCTATGCTAAATAAACTACACATTATTTAGGACTCATCTTTGGATGCGCTTACCTCACTCCAGTTACATTCTAACAGCTAAAAAACACTCAGGCTCTTTTAATTGAGATGCAAAGCTTACAATACATTCTAGTCCAAGGCAGCCAAGATTTAAATGCTGCACTACTGAGGTCGCATAAACTCCAGGAAGCTGTTATTCATTAATGGATGCAAGGAAATTCACCCTCTGTAATTAACATGCCTCGATGAAAACTGTATTCTTCATCACCCTGGTTGTGAGAGAATACTGCACAAAAGCAAATGTCAGCTCTTTGTGACTCAGAAGTCATTAATAGTTTGACAGCCTTTTATATATCACCGAGTTAAAATAGGAATCTTATCTTTCTTGATTGACAGTAGCTTAGGAGGAAAGTAAACTAAAAAAGAAATCCACACTATTTTATTAATTGGTCAGTGAAAGTGTTAAACCTTCTTTCACTGTGTCCTTTCACTTCATCATAAAATGGCAGGACCTAAATCAGTTTATAGCAGTTGAAGATTTACTTCTTTTGATTTATTTCTCTCAATAAAATAAAGAGTCTCTTGTAGATTTCCTTAATCCCATTTTATTTACTGACTCTTTGTGATGACTAAATTACAATTCTGTCACCAATTTCTTTTAGAATATGATTAATCCAGCCCCAAATATTAACAGTTAGCAACTGCATTTGGGTTTGGGTCAGACTTGACTTGGGCAGGTTCACCTCAACCATCTCCAGAGCTTGAGGAAAGCTCAGCTCAGCTTCACTGTTCATCTGCACTGGCAAATAGCCCAGCTGCCCCCTTCACTGCTGTGTCCTGTCCCCTTGACCTATATATGCAGTCTGTAGGTTCACTCCGAGTGTGTCTTTTGGTGCTAAACAAACAGATCCCTCTAAAAATACATTTGGGTTTGGTTTTGATCTTTTGAGTTTGTTTGTTTGTTTTTTGGGGTTTTTTTTCTGGAAATAGTTAAGAGGTTAAATGAGCAGCACAGTTTCTAATGGGGAAGAAAAATAAAAGCAAATTCTAGATAGTCTTCAGATGCCAGCAACAACCTCACACATGGCCTTGTGCCATGTCACTGGGCATGCAATGCCTCTCCCTACCGGGCTGTTAAGAAAAAGAATTGCTCTGCAAGAGTCTGATACAGCCTTCATGTTATTTCAGTTGTTATACATTGAAAATCCACAAAACAAAGTATTTTAAGATACAAGGGCCGTGCTGAAGTCCCAGAAAAGCTTGGGCCAGGCATCCTGCCGGAGAAACGCAGCTGCAGTTCCCTGGGAAGGACTAGTTGTGAGCAATGTGAACACAAGCCACTGTGCTACCTGACCTGAAGGTAGAAGAGTGGGTAGGCATTCACTATATTTATATATATATATATATATATAAACAACTTGTTGTAATATAATAATTGATATTGCTTGTATACATTTATATGTTTATTATTTATAAATATCTGAATTTATTATTTATATAATCTTACTTATCTGCCCTAGTGAGAAAAGTCATGAAGGAAGGTAAGCTCACTTTTTGGTTGACAGTGGCTTTTCACATGTCCCAGGGTAACAGGATGTTCCTCTGTAATATTCACTTTTAAATCAGGGACAACTTTCTGGAATAAAACAATGCACAAAAAGAAACAAAAAGCCTAAAGAAATGATGTTTCCAAGGGGAAAACTAATCCCTCACACACCTTATTCAAGGGTACAATGAATATCTTCAGCTGGAACGTACAGGAAAGTGTAATGGACTGCAGATTCCAGAAGGGGTTAATAGAGTGCTAATGACGCATAATCTGATATGGAAAAGGGACCTTAGCTTCACAGGTAAAACAAGGTTATACACATTTCAGAAAAATGTTTTGAGCTTGGTGACTGAACTTCTGGAAGTAGACAGAATATGGAAACAGGTCAAAAGACAGCAAAAGGTGAAAAAACATACCTGTTGTGAGGATTGAGCAAGTAATCATCTCCTGTAAGAGGTGGATAAATTTAGAAGTCCATATAGATAAGCAGGAAATTCTGGGAACCAAGGACGAGGTAACATGAAATGAACACTTTCAACTGAATTAGGGACCAAAATAATCTCCCTCCAGACTTCATCTAGATTGACTCTAGTCATTACTAGTATGTGAGCCATCCCGCTACATATCAGCCTGAAGTTTGATTGAGAGTAAACCTTCCTAGTGCTCATGCCAAGGGAATTACAAAGGTAGGAGTAAAGCTACAGAAGCCCCTGTACAAGTCTATTACAATACATAAATAGGTCAAATCCCACTCTGACCTTCCTTTGTTTCTGGCACATCTCATCCATTAAGTTAATATTTGTTTACATTAATTTTCCATGCCATACCTGAACATACTGTTTGATGAGGGAGCCCGAGCTTGTGCACATCGATGGCAGTGCTACTCACTCTGGCCTTAGGATCACCAGGAACACCCAGAGACCTGCTGGGGTGAACAGAGCCCTTCCATGTCAGAGAGCTGGCAAGGTCATTTCTGAAGAAGATGGGTCATCTCAGCAGCTGGCAAGGTTCAAGTCTATGGATTTATTCTGCCTCATGCTTTTTCAACAAGTTAACATGAGCTCAAGGAGAAGAAGGTTTTTTAAAGGTTTATTAAAGGGTCTAATTGCAAGAGTAGAGGGAACAATTAGAGCCTAAAGCATTTTAGCTGAACAGAACTGAGGAGGCTCAAGAAATCTGTGGAAAATGAAACCTTGAGTTACATGGTGAGGGATATATCAAGGGAAGGTTTGCCTGCTTTTATAAGAGGAAACTACCGGATTAAAGAAAAAAGCTGAGCATAGATATGCAGCAACATTCAAAAGGAAGGAGAAACCAGTATTTTATTAATAGGTGTGTTTGCAGGAGTTGGATAGACTTGAAGAAAACTAATAAGGAAAATAGTATGAGATACCTGACAGTAAGTTTACAAAAACTTTGATAAGCTTGTCATTTTTTCCTATTTTTACCTAATGGCAGGCCTACACACAAAGCAGGAACTGACTCAACACAGCCCAGAAGATTAGACAGTGTGCTGAAGTGGGGTGGAGGGGCAACAGTTTTAGACATCAGAAGTGTAGTTTCAGTTCTCCTCTCTGCTACGCTTCCAATGCGAAATCTGCCAGGTTTTATGAAAGTGTCCTTCCCTATTTCTGCGACCCTTTCTGTTGTCAGCTCGGAGCATTCAGCACAGTCAGACAGATGGTCTAGTGGCTAAACCAACACCATCTTGTTCAGGAAGAATTCAGAACGTTTTTTCCAGCCACAAATTCAGCTCAAAAACATCATCTGTGTGTGCAGCTCAGTGTGGAAGCTCAGGCTGCTGGTGCCATTGAGAGAATGAAGATGAGGAGGCTGTTGGAAGGAATGGGGATGGGATAGCCTTTTCCAGAAAAATACCTCCAGCCTTCAACTTCATATACCAGAAAAAAAAAAACAAACCAACCTTCAGGTGTCACCACCCTTCTGCTGGATAATCCCAAACCCCAGCTTGACCTGCTCCTCCTGTTTCCCGTAACAGTAGCAACATGCTGAGGCTAATTTTTCCAGCGCTTGGTCTTGTCACCATGAATAGGATGTTTGTGGAGACAGGGACATCAGTTTGGAGAGTGGAGAAGAAGGAAGATGAACTCATGGGAGGATTACAAAACCTGGATCCATGTACCAGGCGTGGGCTGCTCTGTTAGACAGAGCTGGCTTCATACAACATTTTCAAGAGACTTCCTCCAGCCAGTCTACTTTCTCTGGGTGGCATGGATGAATTGTGAATTATCACCTCATCTTCTGTAATTAACCATACCAAACTTCTGCACTTTTCAATATTCATCCATTATTGCTTTCACTACGACAGTTTGTAATGGACATACTAAATGGCAGGAAGACGCTTCTGATTTCAGTGCATGGACTAATGTCTTCCTTCCACACATGGACAAGAAAATTAACAATCGGAAATGAGACGACTTACAATATGTATTTCTCATGAATCACTGACAAAATATTTTATGACCTCCTGTGAGATTAGAGGCAAGACAAAGGAGATATTAGTAGATTTGTTAAAAGGAAAAAAGTTTTGGCAGAATATCTTTCTTTTCTGTTTCAGAGTACCTACAGAGAAAAAGTTTCCCTGGAAAAGAGATGGTGCAATTCATGGTAGACTTTTATCCAGTGTAAGGTCATTACTACACTCATATAAGGCCTCTGAACGTAAATATGCTCTTTGGAATGATACTTCGTTATCAGATCTGAGGATTTTTTTTATTGCTCTACCAAGATAGATGCTAATTATGACTTTCTGCATATTATTTCCTTTTTTTTAATATATTTAGATTTCCAAAGTAACAATGTTGCTTTATAGTAACAGTAATGGAATAACAAACAGAAATCAAACTGCTGGTTTTGTGTTGGAAAAATGATTTACCAAAGACTTGGGAAAGGAGCGGTGGTGTGGGGAGCTGCTAGCCAACCACAATGTCCATTTGTATTTTTCCAACTAGAAATGAACTTCAGCAAAACCAGGTTATTTTCATTAATGTCATTGATTATTCTATTTATTATAGAATTCTGAAACTGAAGATATTTGTTTCATTTTGATTTCTGAAAACAAGAAGGACATTAAGCCATAGAGTATCTTATTTTTCTCTCCCTCCTCCCATTTTTGTGTTCATTGTTAGGTAAAATGGAAACCAGATAAAGACCTTTCCCTTCCCTTTCCCTTTCCTTTCCCTGTTCCTTTTTTCTTACCTTTCTTCAGGTAAAGACCTTCTGAGACTTCAAGAAAAGTGAAACTAGTATTACCTGAAATTGAGTGAAATGGCATTGACCATGGATTGATAATGGTATTGACTTGGATGTGACTGGCTTTGGGTACATGGAGATAGTATTGACAGTGATGGTGATGATGTTGATGGGAAGATAAAAGAAGACTTTTTAAAGCACATTGAACCTCTGTGAAAAAAAAATGTTGCCCTTTTCAAAATCTGCAATATGGAAAAAAAATTGAAATACCTCTTTTTTTCCCCAGTCGCTTTAAATTTAAAGAGAAAAAATATGATTAAGAAATACAGCTGGCATGTTAGCTGCCTTGTATCACTCACACTGAAAAGAAAAAAAAAAACAAACAAAAAACTGGTTAAAGATTTCTATTCAATTGACTCACGGTTTCTTTCTGCACTGTGTCTGTAATGAATTGTTAAACCCCTTAGGCTTCAGGGAAGAAACGCTTTTGAAAGAGATGGCCAGAAAATGCCAGTATGACACCTGTTCTATAGCTATACCTTGCATTTAAGCACTCAAATCAGGCCAGTGACCAAAGCCAATGGCCTGGTAGAGTATGATATATACTAATTTCCTGATCTTCAGCTGGGTAATACAAACAAGAATGACTTTCTGGGAAGCGTAAATTATTTTTTGGCAGTAGACAACAGGTATTTTTTTCCTCTAATGTACATTTTTGGTCAGTGCCTATTTAGGAAAGAGTTTGCACTGGAATTAGGAAACAAATTACTTCTTTTTTGATTACCTGATTTTATCAACAGTCTTTCTCAGCAGTGGCAGTGAATGCTGATGACTCAATACACGGCCAAGCTCCAAGCAGTCATTTTCACATAATTAGGAATTTGAGGGTAAGTAATCAGACAAAGGCAGGCAATTTTTTTAGCACAAGTGGGCACAAACAAGTGGTTACCCCCATTCCCATGTTCACATCAAGAAAATTATCCCTTGTTGTCATGGGAAAACTCTTTAGAAAATGCATTTCAGTGTACCTTCCACAGCACCAATGGCTTCTGTTTAGGTTTGAAGCACATCTATTTCTTTGAATTCTTGTTTCTATTTCTGTGCCCTGCAAGCACACAATGTGGCAAAAACCCCACTGATGAGTGTTTACAATTATTGTTTCAAAGGCAGTCAACTGAGTGTGTTTAAAAATAAAGGATCTTAACAGCTGCATGGGCAACAGGCATTTAAGTCTTATAAAATTGAGTTTGCATGGCGAATGTGGCTGGGAGCAGAATTTAGAACAAAATTCATATGCATTTTGCAATGAGTGAGGAATTTAGTAAACTTTGCTGTGTTATTAGCCTTGAATTGAAGACAGGTAAGGGCAAAGATGATCCATAAATTACAATACGTTAAATAGAATAATAATAAAATCTCTTTTCTGCCTGGAAGGGAAGGAAACTTGTTTAGTCCTTTCTTTACTGCTTGTTACAATGACTGCCACTGTCACTAGTCCACCCTCTGTCTCTCTACAATTGGCATTGTACAGATGGTGCCTACATGTCTAACCTCTCTTCTTCCCAAAATGTGGTGTCTGCATTATCCACTGGGAAAATAATTGGTCTGTACTATCCTTAGACCTAGTTTTGGGGATTTTTTTGAGAAACTGCACAGTTATGCCCGGTAAGGGTCAATAATTAAACAAAACGGGCAACGACAGGGCACTGCTCAGGCAAGTGCCCTAGCTTTCTCCATTTCTAAGTAGAGATGTTAACATGTCCAAAGCTGCACCAGGCATAAGCTTTTAAAATCTTCAAGAACAGGTCCTACATGAAATCTGAGAGGTCTTGTAATAACCTGCATGGTACTCAAATATTTACCTTCTCCCTGTCTCCCAGAAAAATCTAACCTCATCCATTTCCAAGTTGTGTTATGCACTAACCACAGCAATCTTCTGCAAACAACAGATTGAAATTACAAGCAGATACTCAACAATATGGTTTGGCAACGTCATCCTTCACAACCTGCTGGTAGATGGCCTGCTCTGGCCACGTCTCAGTGGTCAGTCTCTGGCTGATGAACCTACCTTTCCTAAAAAGCTTTTGACGTTGTCTATAGCAATAACCCTCCTCTTGTGCTGGTTGACAGAACAGGTAAATAACACCCTCTGGAAAGACAGGAAATGAGGGCTGAAAGAAGGGGTGGCTTTTGTGGAGGACAACTGGACAAAAGCTGTCCCCTGAGGTGAGAGATGGGCTGCTGAGGAGGGTAGGAAAGAGTTCCAAGAAGATAAGATATCATCCATAACTCCCCAAAATATTCCATAATCTCCACAATTCACTGAATTTAACCTTTCACATCGTGGAAGTCTGATGCAGCTGTCATTGCTTTCTGCCATCCCCCATTTTCCCATTTGCCTTTATACCCACCACGACACCATCAAAACAGACTTTCTGCTGTTCTGGTTAACAGTCTTTGCTCCACCCTGTCTTGAGCTGCCCTGTGACAGCTCCCTTAAGTAACCATCACAACACCTAGAGAAACCCACCACAAACATTAAATAAAGCAGAATTGACATCTGACACACCACCAATGCCTGGCTAACGCAGCAACGTGGTTTCTGCCAGAAGGAAAACCATCTGTGACTCACCCCTTCTGCCAGGCTGCCACTTTCATGGATAATATTAGCTGCATTCAAGCTAGGGAATGAGAGTGCTTTCGTCTTACAGGTCTGACTCTGGCTGCTTCCTGGCTCCATCGTGGAGCGTTAGTGATGATGACTCAGGACGGAAACCTGGACATCTGGTGTTGTGAAAGACACTGTGATGTGGTACAGTCAGGCCCCTGGAGAGCATCTCAAGGACAGACATAGTGCATTCCTGCTCCTCAGTCAACCAGCTGTTGCAACAACCACACAAATTCAGACGTGGAATACCAGCTTGTGAAAACAAACCTGCCCCGGTTTCTACTAAGGAACATCTAATGATGCTTTATAAAATTCTAATAGTAAATGTTATTCTGATGTGTTCTGAGCCGTACTCTGTTGCTAATCAGCTGCTGAGATTGCCTCAGCTCAACTCCTGTTGTAAGTGGAGAGTCCCATAATTACCTGTTACCTTGCAACTATTCAGTAAGACAAAATCAGAAGTATGTTGGCACTTTTTTTTTTTTTTTTTTTTTTTTTTTGGGGGGGGGGGCGGGCAGCCTAAAGAAAAAAATGGCTACATGCAGGTGGGTGACTTCCCTTGGGGCTGAAGTGAATGATCTCAAAGGGCTTTTCCTGATGGTGGGAGATGTCCCCACCACAATGGCTCCACAGTTGCCATCAGATCATAAGATCACCTCAGATGCTCCATCAAACCTCTAATGACAGCAGTTTTACTCTGTTTTGTTATCACACCAATGACTATGGCAAGTGCAGAAGGTAGCACGGCTCCACAGCTTTTAGGCAACAAAACAAGGAAAGAGCAAAAACACAGCAAAACCAAAAACATTTTAATCACATAATCTCTTAAAGGGTAATACTACTACTACTACTAATAATAATAATAATTTAAATTGCTGCTAAATACAAGTTTTACCATGTGAGCTGAAATTTACCTCCCCTTGCTGCCCTTTGATAGATAGTTTTTAGGATAATGCAATGCTGCAGAGGGTAAGGGCAGTTTAGCAGTTTTATTTCCACCTTCTTTTGTTCAATCTCAATGCCAACATTCATTCCAGTTTTGCTGTTTTCAGCTGAGCTCATGCTGGAGGGTGGAAACTTTCTTATACTCATTTATGAATGTACTGAAGGATGCAACTATTGGGATGCCTGCCCTGTGCATTTTTGGTTTGCAGCATTATAAGATAAAACCAAGCACCAAGCCAAAGACAGCTGAAACTCAGCAAAGCCTTGCTCTTATTAAGAAACAATGCTCAAACTTCAGCTCTGAATGTTTTATTTCCTGAAGAAATACTACACCAAATTTTGTCCAGAAAAAAAGTAATGTAACAGAATGCAAAAGAAAAGGGGCAATTAAAATATGATCATGCTATCAGGAGTGATTTTTTAGGGAAATCCAGACTATGAGATAGGCATGTATAGAGGATGTTATTGAACTCCGGCTTGCTTGACTTGCTGTCCAGGAACAGCAAACTTTGTTTACACCTGTCTTAAGACTTCTCAACCATATACTGTGTTCCTACCATTAAAATGAACAAAATTTTAGTCTAAGGAGGAAGGCTGTCTAAACCCACGGCTACAGCTCCCAAAGGAGGATCTGAAGATGCACTGGCTCAGTCAATTAAGTGCAATTAGTACCTAAGACACTGCAGCTCTTAAGTTATTGTCTGTTCTACAACCAAAACTGCAACTGAAAACCATGTATCCAGGCTAATTTTAGATTAGCCCGTGCAGTGGAAAGCTCAGTGCGGCTGGGACACCTTCCCACTCACACAGCTCCTCAGAGCAGCCTGCGCTGAGCGCAGCAGGGTTGTCATCACCACACGATCAGCGCCTGCGCTGTCCTGTTTCAGACTAGCTCGGTTAGATAGTGATATGGACGTGGGCAGGCTGTATTCAAAGGACAGATCATACACCCTCTTGGACGATAACACCTAAATGAAGTCTTAGACTGGGTAAAGGGAAAAGGAGAAAGTCGGACCCTTTCTGGCAGACACATACATGAGTAAGGCTCTGTTTACCGTGTGGATTCTCAGCCTCACATACATAAATACTGTGGACAAGGACAGTATGAATCTTTTTTTCTTTGATATCAGGAGATCAAAGCATTCGCGCCGACACATTGCTTTGTCATATTGATATTAGGGGACAGCTAGCTTGTGCATGAAGTTTTGTGCATAATGAGACTTAATAAGCTTAAAGAGCTACCCCTGCATTTCTCTATCTGACCGTATCTGCTTATTTAATCTTCCTGATGGTAGAAAGCTACGGCTGTCAGAACAGGCACTGTGTTTGGGTATCTTGGCACTCTGATCCTTTCATCACATCATTACAACAGCATTGGGTGAAACACGGGTCACGGGAAAAGTATTGGTAACAGATTCATTCTGCTGAATTTCTTTCTTGGTATATTATTGAGTCATCATCCTTTAAGCTCCTCACTATTTATGATGTGCACAAAATACATAATTAATTGTCCAACTCAACACCACTAGCACTGTGGCCTCTGACAGACTTTCATTTATCTAAATGTGTTTTTCTTTCTCTGGATTTATGATGTTGCTTAAGAAAATTAATTTGGTCAAATTCCCCCAGAGGTTTGAGGGGGGCACACCACTTCTTCATTTCCACTGAAGTTATTATTATTGGATTTGAAATTTTCTTTTTAACAAAGAATTAATTTGCATACATTAGAAGCTAGCCAGTTCTAAAATCAAGAAGCTGACGAAATACACTGATAAATATTCCAATGTATTTCTACAGTTCTCTGCATTTCAAATGAGGTCCAGATACCCATTGCCTAAACTTTGATGTGATTACCCTCCCCTTTCCTGCAGCAGAGATGTGGAAAAACATTAGGATCCACAGAGGGTGGATGCTGTTGCTTTACTGGAAGCCATATCCTCCTGCACAATGGAAGGAACACTGTCCTATACTTTGGGCTGTGATGTTAGAAAGAATTGTTTTTCATACACAGAGCAGCATAACAGAGCACGTTTCCCAGAGACAGAGTATAAGTATGCAGAATGTACAGCTAATATATATATGTGTATGCATATGTATCTATTTGTTGAAAGTATAGATTATGTGTAACACTCTGATAGCGTAAATGCTGTTATCAGTTTAGCAAATTGGCCTGACATAATCTAAAATACCTGCTATTTAGAAAAAAAAAAAAACACAACAAACACCTGCCAAGAGGAAGCAGGTTCTGACTGATTGCTGTGAAGGTGAAAATGCTGCAAACAGAAATAATTCTTAATATCTGTTTGCTGAAGGTGGGGAAAAGGCCCTTGTGGACGGAACTGTGACTTTGCATGCAGTGGGGAGTTACAGGTTCAGGACTCTGACATACAGAAATACCATTTCTGGACTTCTGGAGACAAGACAGACACATTTTGTATCAGAGGTCATTTCAAAATAACAGCAGACAGTGCGGAGAGGAATGTGGCACTACAAATAGTAAATAGGTATAGTGAGATATTAATCATGGCTGCAATAATATCTCAACTCCCCCTGTGTATTTCTTTTAATAAAATAAATAAATTATTTCAGGTGGTTTTCTGACACTTTTAAGTACTTTTTTCTCTTGAATAATTCAGTGATATGCACAAATATGCATCAAAATTTTAATTTTAGAAATTTCTTACTTCTGTTGATCTCACCAATCCTCTGTGGTCTTTAAAGTATTTGAATGATCATATGCACATACTAGATACTTAAATACATGGAAAGATCTATTATTCACTGGCTACTACCAAATGAAATAGAAATCAATCTCAATAATTTGGTTTTGAGGATTCAGTCAAGACTGAAATATAAGCAGTTCCTAACACCTGGAACTCTGCAAAAGAATCAAGGTGTGAAGGATCTTTCTCAGTGCAATAACACAAAAAGTAGAACGGATGTGTGCATCTAGGTACACTACTATGATTAAATCTAGCTGGTCAAACAGTGGAGAAGTCAAAATAGGTTGATAGCTTAATATCATTGTATAAGGTTTTGTGGGTGGCAGCAAGTTGTATCTAAACAGGATTTGTTTGCATTTTTCACATCCTCTGTTCTGTACATGGTCTTCAGAAACTGCATGACTAGCTATAGATACAGCCAGGAATGCTTCATAAAGAGTGAGGAATTAGTAAAGGAAGATGTGTGCAGATGATGGATCATTATGTACTGATGTGCTCTGCCTGTGAGTTTACAGCAGGATTACTGTTATCTGCAGGCTTGACATAGCCATAGCAAATAGGCAACAGTCAAAATTAACTTTACATTAAACAAAGACAAGTCCTGCCTTGTTAAATGCTTCTCAAGTTGCTGTTTATAAATAAATAAATAAATAAATTGTCTGCAAAAGATTAAAACACATTAGCCAAAACCAGAATCTTAATGGTCTAGGTAAACTTTTCCTGGAATAATGACAGCCAGAACGAAGTCCTGCTCTTAATAAAGTTAATGACAAAATCAAATTAATTAAACAGGGACATTGGAATTTATCCCTCCATTTTCTGAGAGCTACTTATACCATCTGCTTATTAATTCATACCCTCAGGACTTAGTCTCAGGCTACAGCTTGTAAGCAGCTTCAAACAAGTGGCATTTTATGGCAAAAAGTCAACCTAGTAGAGGATATGATTTTTTTTTGCTTCTTCCAAAACCTGAGCCCAAGATTCTCTTGAACTCCTCCAAGTTCAAGCCCTTTTTTGTACACAGAAAAATGTAATACACCACATTTATAAGGACCACTTTCTGTGTTTTGTGATTCTAGCCTGATTCAACTTTGCTTGAGATGTAACTTCAGGTCCATCTGTAAGATGGTAGTGCCGGTGATGTGTAGTTACAGCACAGAATCATTCAGATTTGACTGGTTTTATTTTGTATCAAGAAAAGGTGGCATCCAGAAACCAAGTTCCAAAGATGGTTTTCTTAGTATTTTCAACACATTAGCAGAGCCAGGGAAAAAAAAGAGTAGAAGGGCACCTATCAGACACTCACGGTTCTGACAAGGTTTTATTTGCATTAGGGCACTGTAATAATGATGAATTTAAGATGGCTACAATCCATTTATAATAGCCACTGTCAGAGGACTGGAGAAATGAGATAGGACTCAACCACTGTCCATATAAGACATTACTCTGAAACACAGGGCACTTTGTTCCCATAATGATAGTGCTTGTCAGATAACATTGATGAAGCTTTAACATTATTGTGCCCTGAAGTACATTTCATTGTAGCTATGGAGTTTAAGATGACCGAAGGTCTTGCCTTGTTTTTAAAATGCATTCAGAATGGCTTGATACACCAAACCTTTAGCAAATTACTACCATACCAACATCAGACTATGATGTCTGGTCAGACTAGTCATTATGTACCTCCTAAAACTGCAGCTCCTGCGCTGGCTCAGGACTGCGCTCTTCAGACTGAGGTCTGCCCCCGATCCCCACCTTCTGCACAAGGTGAATTAGGTTGTTAGAAAAGGTAACAACTGGAGCTGTGAACAGGAGGTCCTCCTTGATCTGTTATGAGCAGAGCTGGTCACTTAGCTAGCACAACATGAAAACATGGTAAAATGTGTGGAAGGAATGATTCCACAGCACGCAACCTCTCCTGGGGCAGGGCAGTTTCAAATCCCGGGCTTCTCAGCAGTACACCCCAAGGCAGTGCACTGCCATAAACAGTTGTAAAAAATACCGTGACTCACCAGGAAAAAGGAGGAGAAAAGCAAGCAAACAAAACATTAAACACTAAGTCTTTTTATCTTTTGAGTGCTGTAGCACGTAGTATTTTAATGCCAAAGCAGTGTATCTTGCTTTTCTTCACCACAACAGCATTGAAAACCATGCAGTCGACTATTCAGCAGGACACCATAGACCATAGCAAGCAGACAAATGTCAGGAGAGCAAGGTCTTGATTCTTGAATGGTGGCAAAAGCCCCAAGCAATAGCCCCCAGGTATCCAGCTCACCTTCTCACAGTCATCAGTAAGAAGTCATAGGAATGTCCATGAAAGCCTGGCAGTGCCAAGAATTTATGCCATGTACTCCAGGGTATTAAGGTGTTCTAATATCTCATAGAGGAGCAGCTACAAAGCTGACAGATATGAATGAAAAAAAAATCCAACCCCAAACTCAGCATGTTTTGTGTCAGACTCTAGGGACAAAAGTATTTTCCTTCTTAACATTTAAATGGAGACAGAATGTGCTAGCCCTGAACTTCCACCACATTTAGGATCCTAAAGAAACTAGGTTTTTAATCACATCTTCCACACAGAACTAACTTCCCAATTGCCCATCTCCTTGTTGGTGCAAATGTAAATAATGATGGCTGACTTTCATGTCCAGCTGCTATGGAAATGGTAACATTTTCAAAGTTTTAAGCCTCATTTGCACTATTCAGAAGTTTCTCAATATATTCATACATCCACATTTGAATGGACCACAGCAAATATTTATCGAAATGATCAAATAAATATTTGCTTTAAAATGCAGTCTTGCTCTTGCTTTATTGTATTCATTAGATGCTGTCTGCCTGACAGGGACAGCAGCAAAATCAGCACACATCAGTGTTATTTTACTTCGTGTGTCTGCACATGTGTGTGTACGCCTATGTGTATATGTATTGAATCTGACCACTGCCAGTTTATCTGAAGGTGAATGAGCAAATTCATACCAATATATGATCTTATTTATGCTTTTGATGTTGTCTACCTGCCTAGAGAGTAGGGGATTTTATATTAATTAATTTTATTCTGCCTAAAGTATAAAATAAAATCTCACCAGACTGCCAAAACTGCTTCACATTAAACAGAAGAGTAAAAATTTCTTTACCCTTTTTAACCTTGACTTAATTGTATCTCATTGACTATACATGCATGCTTTAAAACACGCTAAGGCCTCTTCCAGGTAGTGTTATTTCTTAAATTAAAAAATACTAAAGAAATTTACTGATGTATTCAGGTTACCCTACCTTGTTACAGTAATCTATACTCAATATTCTTGACCATTATGGCTGTTTGTTGATCCTATCTGAGTCTTAAGGGTAAAGGATTTTAGCACAGCACCTTTAAATGCTGATAAGAAATCAGAGACATTCTGCCCTCAGAAAACAGAAGTTTTGAAAATGTAAGGGGACTAATGAGAAATGTATGTTCACTAGCATCTGAATTCATGCTGCTTTTGCACCATTTTAAATGAGTGACAGATTATTAATAAAACTAAAATCACTGTGATGACTTCTTTCCTTATTACCTTTCACTTACACATCTACAGCTGGGTATATTATCATTTTTGGAAAACAAAAATGTGGGCACAATTGAAGATTTCTTTTGTCTTTGCCATGATTTTTTAATCCCTATTTTTACATGGAAAACCTAGCTGCAAAGCAAATACACATCTAGACAAAAACCTGAATCCCTCTGATTTTCATGTGAACGGTTGTTCACTGAAGCTGAGGAACAGTCCTCTGCTTTTGGCAGATTCTCGTCCATTTGATGTCCACTAATTAATCCCAGACTGTATTCTTATTCCTCTCCTTTGCATGGTAATTTCCCTTTCCTTTTTGCTGAAGGCACTTGGGTTTTGCTGTTGCTAACATACATGTGCCTGTGTTTTATGTGGCCATATGCTCATGATGACAACAAAAACTCCTAGGGTTGGCTTCATTATTTTCTGTGGCACCTGACCAAATTTCTTAAGGAATGATCCTGAAGGAAGTTGGAGCCGCAGAATCTGGGAGACTCCACAAGCTGGCTTCACATATCAGTGAACTGCAGGGGAGAGCTCAGCACTAGCAAAAATGCCAGGCAAAGATCTTTGATACTGAAGGGAGTAGGCTTCATGCTCAGGAAGGCTGCACCCACTCCAAAAACAATGGTAGCTAAACTAAAAACCTCGTATGCAGGAAAGGAATCTAAAGCATAGGATATTATGGAAAAAAAAAAGACCAAGTGAAAAGGGAAATCTATCCGAACCTATCTGAAGGCAGGTTTCTTTTTCAAACTTGAGATAACTCTTGTCTTTACAGGAAAGAAAAATCCCTTAGCATAAAAATGCTCTATACAGAACTAAGTATAAATAAGATACAATGCTTCTTTAGAGTGTATTATAATGCAGGAGCAATGCACCTCCTGCTTCTGAAGAAATTCAGTTAAAGCTTATTGACATCCTTAATCACATCAATGCTCATTTCGATCTCTTCATATAGTAACTAAAAAAATTTACAGGAAAAATTGCTCTTTGATAATGAAATAAAAACCAAATAAGGACACTGGGGATTAAAAGGGGTAAAAGCCTGTCTCTAATTGTTTTTAAACTGATGACAAAGTGAAAACTGAAAGATTTGTTTGAACCAGATGTTTGTTCTAGAGCTGTTCAACCGTCAAAAAAAGAATGTCTCCTGAATATTTACTAAATGAGGAATGATGAAAGGGTATTAAAGCTGCACTAAACCCTTTATCTCCTCTGCTAAATAAGAGTCCCACAGCTTGCAAAGAGGGCTGCCATTGAAACCATAGATTCATGTTTTGATGACAGGCATGAGCCCACACATTGGGGAAAAGCAGTATGTGATCTGGGAAAATCATGCTTGGAAGCTGTCAGAGAATTCATGGCTTTCATAGGTCAAAGGTTTAGAAAGCAACTAAATTATAGTTCAAGTTTTGGAACAAAAACTGCATCAGAAACACAATCTAAACTGTGATCTCCTAGGGCTGGCATTTAGGAAAGCATCAAAAAAACCCAAAGTGTTATGAGCTGTGTGTTCCTTTTAAGTCACTAAAACCAGCTGTCAAGTGTGTAGGGAAATGCTGTGTTTCAGTTTCATGCAAGCAAAGGTTTAGAGGGGTGAAATGGGACTGCCAGTGCTTTCAATTTACGGTTAACGCAAAGTCAGGTTTGGGGGATGCGGAAGACAGTCTTTGAAGTAGAAAACAAAAGCAAACTGGGACACCCTTTTTAAGAAATCCCCTGATAGTCCTGATTTAAAAGCCAATTGCAACTAACAGACCATTCAGTGTCAAACTTAAGAACAGTCTTATGAAAAAATAAGGTCGGAAGTACATACTAGTAACTAAAGTAAACAGAAAAGGAGCCCGAAGTATGTAGTTTGGGAACCTATACACTCTCCTCTTTAATGCTGTTATGGGATGCTGTTATGCAGAACAGGTGAGTAAGAGAAATACCAAGGGTAGGAAACTTTCATTTTTAAACCCCTGTTAAACTAATTTACCCTAAATCTATGTTACAGCTCAGAAAATTAAGGATACATTTTCTATTTCTGAAGAAATCCCCATATAGTATGAAAAAAAAGCCAAAGAAAAAAACCCTACAAAATTATGATCCTGATAGTCTGATGGCTTGAAACCCATCTGGCAAGATGAGGGGGACCCCACGGGTGACCATGAGCAGCTCAGCCCCTTACCTTCACACTGTCCAGCTCTGGTGGAAGAATAGCACCACTACGAGTATTAGGTGCTTGCTCCTGCACTCTAACCTTTTCTGATAAATTAGGACATCTAAAAAATCCAGAGACTAGCTTTTCTTAGTTAGAGAATTAGATTATAATTTTAATAAATGTTTCAGGACATCTGCTCTGTCATATTGCACAGTGTATTTATCTACTGTTTTCACTATTAACAGCAAAAGACAAACTGTCTTTTAGGGTCCAGAAATAGTTGGCGTTAAGCTTGAGAGAGAAACAAACATTTCTGAGGAGCCCAAAAGTCAGCAAGTGTTATCGCTTCCAGCAAGCGTTTGAAAATGTTTCAATGGTAAAATTGTTTCCTGAAGAATGGCTAGGAATGAGTGACTTCTGCAGTTTCTGAAATAAAGCCCATTCTTCCAGCTTCTGGAAAAACTATATGCTCACTTTCCAGTGACTTGAAACAAGGACAGTCTTCACAATAACTGTAGTTCTGAGGGAGCTGCTCAAGTGCTTCACTTGGCAGGGATGAAAGGGATGCCAGTCCCTGCAGCAGACAAGAGCCAAATCTCAGGGACTGTAGCCTGTTAAGTACACAGAGATGTATATTACAGCTCAGAACTTAGTCAGTATAACCTAAATGGGTTTCACTTTGAATGCAAATGCACTTTTGCATGTAATCTTAAAACCACGTCTTGGGTATAGATTTGAAAGTCAAACGTAGCCTAAGCACATTATTCATTAGCAATCAAAAATTCTATTGCTTCACTGTCTCTTCTTTGTATTTCATTCTTCACTGAGTATAATGCATTTAAACTTCCAGAATTAACTGTCAGTAAGATTCTCCTGCCAGATTTCTATACACGACTGTTATTACCAGATGCCATGTATTCATATAGTGGCATCCAAGGTAATTATATAAGGAAGCAACCATAAGCGTTTGACGTGTTAGTAAATGGAAGATGATAGAACTGCGTGTTACAAGGTTTGGATGTATACTGAGAACATTTGTGATGCCAGACAATATTTGTACAGTTAGGGTGATGGGCTTGTTTGCCAGAGTGAACATACACATGCAGAGTGATACACTGTACTGGAGAGGTCTGGGATTTGTTCAGCAAATGGCCCGATTCTGCAACTCCTGCTGGTGCTGGGTGGCACGTTGCTCCATACCTCTTCCCAGTACACAGGACATTGATGACACCCTTAGTGACAACTGAGTTTTGTTTATAACTTTAAGAGTTCTCTTCATCTAGAAATACAGGGACTAGCTTGTGAATGTACAGATTTCCACTGTTTGGTGTTTTCAGCTTTTTATAGCTGGCATTTTTTAAATTTATATTCTCAGTTTTCCTTATGACAAAGCATGCCAAGAGGAACCTTGTTGAGGTTCCATTAAAGGTGAAGACAGAACAGCTCTACTGCTAGAGGGTGGCAGCTGGCCACCTTAACTCAGCTTCTCACCTATTTGCAAACACAGCTCTTAAGCTAACTTGGCCCTTTCTTTGTTTAAGATGTGTCCAGCAACCAGCAGTTCACATTAAATTGATCTAAATGTCTCAATTCTTTGCTCTTTGCCTGAATACGGTCAGGCTCCAAACATGTCCACACAGACCCGCAGTGACTTGCTATTCCTGGAGGGGAACATTGCAGAATCTGATCAAAGCACAAGCTACTGAAGAGCTATAACTATTATCTTAGGATGGTTGTAACACTTCTGTTAGAACATTTTGACCTGCAGAAAGATAAACAAGATTTGTTTTGAGGGCTCTCCAATGGAGGTACACTGAAAGTAGCTACTGCATATCTTCGGTCATTGGACAGAGACCTGAAAGAATTTAGATACCAGAATAAAAACTGTAGGAGAAAAGATTCAAATAACCTTAAAAATACCCAAAATGTGTCATTTGTTTCCTGAAAGTTTCTCATCTAAATATTCTAATTGCCTGGATTTTTTTTTTCTCCCATTACACAGCATATTTTATTTTGGTGTTTGCACAGGAGTGGAATGGATGGGTCAGGTGGGCTAGTGAGTCATGAGAAGGACACAATCTCACATTTTTTCTTTTCTTTCTGCCATATAAATACTTCCAGTCTTGTAGTTTGCTTGCTGACTCTACCAAAACTCTGATGTACTAAAAAAGCAGTATAATTGAAGTTAAGGGCTTGCATAATCCTTTTTCTAAAGATGTAAGATACAGCTATGAACATGCTGCTTGCTTGTAATACCTGCTGTGATCTGCAGTCTAGCTGCAGCTTGTCAACAGGATGAACACAAGACAGAGTTGTGTATCTATTTGCGCATGACAGCTGTGAAAAGGAGATTATAAAACCCCACTTAGCCACCAGCATTATGGAATGGAAGCTTTAAATGATACAGGAAAGATAACACTAAAAAAAGAGATTTTTGTCACAAGGAAACAGTCTGCAGCCTCATTATACCTTTGTCTAATTTCTTGTAAGTATGTTTATTACCTCAAAACTTTTCAAAGACTTGACATTTTTATGGTTTCAGGTTCATTGCCCAGATTAAGCCTAATCTTTCTCCATTACACATTTAAAGTGGGATTTGTGGCTTTGGCTGCGTGACTCCTATTGAAGTTAATGGGAGTCAGTAGGCCAAATCCTCACATGCTATTTTGACAGTTTTCCCCCTGTGCATTTAAGCATTCTAAATAAATGAACCTGAGCCTAATAAATAGTTACATAAACAAAATCCACTTTGCTATTTTGACTAATGAATTAGGCTTCCAGCAACACCTGATAAGATTTACAAGACTGCTGAAACAAGATCAGTTAAAAAAAAACAACTTTAATTTTACGACTACAGGACTGCAATGGCTCTCAAGGAATAATAAAGGAACTCCCCTGATCTACAAGTTCATTGCAGTTCCTTTGAGTGTGTGAAAGTTAGAGTTTGTCAGGAATGTTTGGAGTTGGGTTTTTTGGGTTTTTGTGTTTGTCTTTTTTTTTCTAAGAAATAGCCACATTTGTTAAACTGCATTTTTCTTTTCTAAGCATATTTTAATTCTGACAAAAAAGATCATTAAATATTCAGAATGCAATTTCTGGATGAAATTTGAAAATTTCAGTTCCCTCCAGAATACATAACAGAAAATGGTTGATGATTAGGTAAGGGACAAAATTTCTGATGTCCTCTGTATCAAAAAAAAAAAAAAAAAAAAAAGTCTAGCAGACTAATAGAAATAATAAATATCAAGGTAAAAAGACATGGTGGCAACGGTGGTCTTCTGGAATTGTTTCTGTTGAAAAACTTTGTTAATTCTCAAATTTACAGACAAACAAATCACTATTTATCATGTGTATCAACTTAACTATTTCCTTGGCCAAAATTCAGCAACCCTTTGGAGCTTTCTGGATGACATGTCACTGGAAGTTGAGTAGCTTTCCCTCCTGGTTGTGCAAACAAATCAGATCTCTGCAGGTGCTGCTACAATTTAGTGACTAGAATAGCATTCACCAAGGGCGGGGAGGAAGGGAGAGAGGGGACCGCCGCATTACATGTCCTAGAAAATCTAATCATCCAGTAACTCAGCTCTCTTCCACTATGACACAACAATGCGTTTTGGTTTGGACATTATTTGTAGGATTACAGAAAACCTTGCAACACCTTATAACAAGCCCTAAATGAGTTCACTGTGGAAATCAGGACTCTCTAATGAAGGGGACCCTGAGAGATGGATTTGCTTATTCTATTATGTCACTCGTTTTGATAACAGAGGACCAGCTGGCATAGTCTGCGGATCCAGAGTTGTACATCACCAGAAGTACATGCTAGTACTGGGAGAGACAATGGGAGATAACGTGGGTTATTGCGTACGACAGCTCTCTCATGTTCTGACATTTATCTCTGAGTGAGGAGTGGAGGAACAGCTCACTGGAGTATGTGAAAATGACTGTCTTGGTTAATAGATTCAGTTTTGTGCACATTATGATAGTTTATTATAATTTTATGTATGTTATGTATTTTCCATTCTTCTCAACATGATGCTCAGGCAATTATGAATGATTTGTGTTGATTTGGTATTAATGCATATTGTATGTGATCACTCCACTGCCTCTGGGAATAAAGGTGTAAAGTGCTGGTTAACAATCTTTCAAACATTTTTCATTGCTTCTCTACTGTGCATAATCTTTACTGACCCACCCCACCTCCAACTAACTTCATTTTAGAATCTGCCTGAAGGGAATAGCTAGAGGTGTGAAATAGCTGGAGGATTATAATATGACACCTTCTTATGAAGCGGCAGTTTGAAAGTTGTCAGCTTGGTCCTTGGTTTAAAAAAATACAGCACCATACAATAGCTATATTTTGAACAGAAGGAACTAACTAGTCATACAGCATGAAACCGAGAGGCAACCACACACAGATTTAACAGCTATGATCCCTCTCCAGATCTATGCATATTATTATGGTTGCTATTGCCATTTTCATTCTATTACTGTGGTAGGTAGCAGTCTCGGCCATAAACTAGATCTTCATCAGCCAGAACCCACCCCAAAACGTACACAACCTGTGAATGAGATGAGAAAACATAAAAGCAAGCTACGGGCAGAGAAGTGTAAAGAAGCACAAAGAGAGTATTGATCAGTCTGACCAAGCAGCTGGTGGTTGATGTATCCACAGCCTGAATGTGTGCCCAATTCCCCCTGGACAACTAATAAGCTGTTGTTAATCAATTGCAGCACAAAACCACATTAAAGGGCAATTCTTTTTAGTGGCTGAATATTTTTGAATGAATACCTTAAACTTCCACTGTCAATACCTAGAGATGTGCAGACCATCTAAATAAAGAATCTTTGCCATAGACACTTAGCATAACTATGTTACTTTTTCATGTGAGGAAGATGAATTCCACAAGATACAGCTGAAATTAAAATCTCCCACAAAATTTTGGTTGAAAGCAATGATTGTCAGCACGTCACCAGCTTGACTGGAAACCACCGTTCCACCTCCTCCTTCCCTTCCTCCCTCTGTTTCTTCTAGGTTCTTCCCTGTTCCCTCCCCCCTCTTTTTCTTCTCTATCTCCCCTCTTTCATTCTCTGTTTCTTATTAATGTTTGTTTGTGTAGAACACAAGCCCAAGCCCCTAACACTGTTTGAAAGAATTTTCTTTCACAACACAGTAGCTCAGAAATTCTAACTTTGCCTGTCTTTACATTAATTTCAATAGCTACCAAAGGAACAAGACAGATTAGCAATGAGATGTGCTTTTGGAATGCACCTCTTACACTACACTCAGCACCGTTCTGAGCTTTTCTTAACATTGGCTCTGAAAAGTTAGAACAGAATTATAACCCCTATCCTCCAAAGGTGAACCCAACCCTCATCTTTTACCCTACTTTTGGGAGCAGGGATACAGTTTGCCAATGGCTGTGCTCATCGTTGCTGCATCCTGGTAAATAAGGTATAGCAATTTGTATTTGTTTTTCAGAGAAATAACATTTGACAAAGCCTGAAAGTTAAAGAATAAAATCCTTAACTAGACAAGATCCCTGGAGTCTTGTGGGAGGTAAAAAAACTACCCCACGTAACACAAGCACAAATATGGAATAGTAAAAAGGCAATCCGGAGAGAGACTGATATACCTGATTAAGACTTCATGAAAACTAACACAGACAGTGAGCTGAATAATAAAGTATTCAGAAGGAAAGCACTTAAGCAAATTATTTCTATTTATGGAAACGGGGATGTGTTATGAGATACAAAGTTAGGAAAATCCTGGCATATATAGATGAAGCAATTAGATGGTGACAGATTTGTTCTTGCCATTATAAATACAATGGGTAAGTTACTTCTAAACCCAAGTCATCTGTGTAGCCTCTATTCTTTTCTGAATGATAAATTGTACATAAATTACATTTTAAGGTAACCATCACTGTTATATATAACTTAAATGATAAAAAATACATCTTAGCCCTAAGGAAGAAAAAGGGAAGAATCAATGAAAATTAACTAAGCTTCTACAGCTCTGGTGTGCAGCTGGTACAAAATAGATGCCTATTGACTTCACTGAAGCTGCACCAGAAGATGTGACCCCTTCGTGTCTAGAGCTTTAGAGTAAGTTACCTACAAAGAAATGGCCTTTTCATGTGACCTAAGCCTGAGCTTCCTCTCTAATACACAGAAGGCCTAAACAGTAGAAAAACAGAGTGTTCCTTCATCTGCCACGGTTTGCACCACCATTCTTCAGACACCTCATTGTTCTCCAAAAAAAACCCCAAACTTTCCCATTATTTGAATGATAAAGTATTTCTTTCAAACACTGAGACAAAAGGAATATTTGAAACTAGTGAATGACACACAATTTTAAAACTCAGCTTGTTGAGTGCAAAAAGTCATTCATGTTGAATTTGTAAGACATTTATAGAACTGCAGCTGAACAGAAATGTTACTTTTTTAATAAAAACCTGCCCTATTTCATAATTAAATTTGTGTTCAGGAAGTCACTGTTCGGATGTGCAAGCAATATATTCATACCAGTAATTAACCATGATGATAAAATAATGCTGAGGTAACCACACATTTCTGCTACCTGAAAACCTGCAACTGGGAAACTGCCCAGAATCCCAGGCACTGAAGCAACAAACCCAAGGCGTGCCAAGCAGTGCAGGTAGTTTCTGATAGCTCGTACTGTTCCAGTACCAACCTGGCTCACTCTTGTCACCACTCAGCTAGGGATAAGGAGGTCTGCACCGATTCCCCAGAAGATAATAAGAAAATTTAACACTGTCAAGTCACAGCTGGGTTCAGGTGCGCTGAGCAAGCCCAACAACGCTGTCTTTCAAAACAAACAACAAAATTACTTCTATTTTTACAGAAATAAAGTCTATAGTATGAAGAAGTAAATATATATATATAAATACACATTAAAAAAAATAATCAAACAGGACTTTCCATTAAAGGAAAAAATCCTTTAACTATTGTAGGGGCACAGGAAGGATTTGTGCTTGTTACTTGGGAGTCTGAGGATGCTGCCCCAGAACTCCCTTTCTGCTGCTCTGTGCTTCCGTGTCTCATGGAGGGCAAACCTGACTGTCAGACTCAGTGGAAACTTCAGAGGCAGGACAGCCTCATAAATAAGAGGTCAAAAACCCAGCGTGCGGTCCTGTGTCTGGCATTTACCTGTGCTGGGGTAAGAAAGGGTCTTCTCTGCATCGCTTTTCAACTAAACTGGGACACTGAACATCCTTTTACTTATTGTTCACCTATCTCATCTATGTAGACTGCAAGCACCTTGGAGTCATGATTTTAGTTTAATTAGCACAGTAGACTCTGATCTAGGTAGTAGGTACTCCTGGAATCTCAATTAGCTTTTAATGCTGCCATTCAGAAAGGCCTCCATGCTGCAAATCTGGGAGCTCTATGGTAAATTTTTCTCCGAGCCCTGAGTGCACCAGTAACCCTTACCTGGCCAGACCAGTTTCACCTGAGGGCTACACTCACAAACAGCCAGCATGGAAGCTGTGCTTCAGCACGGGTCCTTGCCGCGCTCCTTGACCAAGCTGGGCTGCAGGCAAGGCCACCTCAAGCCTTGACTCCCTGCTGCCACTGACACCTGTCTGGCTTGACCTCAGCTGTGCCTTGGCAGGAGGGACATCACAGGGCAGGTGCTGTCAGCAGACCTGCTTTGTTCTTCTGCCCTGGGTCCGGTGTAGGCACAGGCATGGTCTGTCTCCTACCTTTGTCTCCTCTTCCTTTGCAGAGCTCCCTGCCCTTGCTGCGAACCCACAGCCAGCCCAAGCCAGGACCCAAGTCCAGACGGAGCCCCCAGGCCCACAGGTGGAAGGTGTGAGGCTGGGGCCCCTGGTGGGGCTGGTCTGGGCAACTAGTGACTATGGACAGATGCCCTCAGGGCCTTGATAATTGCTAACACTGACCCTCTTCTCCTACTGTCTTCCTCCTTTTACCATGCTGCTAGTATTTTAGTCCCAGAATATGGAGTGCATTTCACTCATTAAGGTCTCTAAGGAAATGATATGTACAAACTGTTCTTATAATTTAGTATCTCCATCATCTGGTTACATTTCAGCTCTTCCTTAACTTCACCTTGCAAACACAACCTAAGCCACATGCAGTACTCAGAAAGGTGAACTAGGAGGTCACGCAAAACAGCCTTCTATGCTGCTTTAAGTACTGCCAATTTAAAATGTTTTCAAAAAGCAAACCCTCCAGAATCATTAAGTAGCTGAAAACCAAGAGGAATTTTTTGGAGGTTCTTTTTTAAAGCAGTATCTTGTATTTTATTTCATCCTTTTTCAGCTGTGTTGAGGAGCAAAGGAGCTGGGTCCATTTGGAGCTTTATGCAACTAAACTACGTCTGATAGCAGAGACGTTCCTTTTAAAGCTGATGACTTCCTATTAGGAAAGCAAATAACCTTAGAGAAAGATTCAAAGTCAATACAAATACAGAAAATCAACATTTACATGTTGTGCTATTAAAGAATGAATAATTTTTAAAGCATGGAGTGAGGTACTGCTCAAACACTGCACTGGACTCCCCTGCCAAATGCATAGCACACCGGTTTTCCTTCCTTGCCTAAACAGGCCAGCAGCCTGAAGCAAGTCTGTTTTCTTTATTTTTTTCTGATTTCCTAGCTGGATTTATTCATGACTGGTTCATACTAATTTTTAAACTTGTGCTTACATTTTTCTGTCAAATTAAATAGCTTTTCTTCCTTCTAGTCACTGTTTTTGGTGTAGCTGTAGAGAAAGCGTTCACCCCTTCATTATGCCGTGCTATAAAAGCCAGATTCGGGTATTCCTCTAATGCAAACTTCTTCGTTCCTCCGATCTCTTGTAATCTTCCACTTTACTAGTAATACTTTCTTACATACAGTTTGCCACAATGTGTGTGGAGTTGGAGGAAATTCATACACACAATTTATGAGCATCAGTAAAATTAATTCTGATTTGTCTGTCCCCTACATTACTTCTATAAATTTCAGTGAACCCTGATAGGCAGAAATCTTCTAGGATTCTACTTTTATAATTTATACTAGTCCTCATTTACTTCCAAAGCACTGGAAAAATTGTTTTGGCACTACCAACACAATATCTTTACTGAGAATACCTAATACTTCTGTGACTTGAATTTTGTTAATGCCATTACTTTGACAGCTGGAGGCAAGCAGGACCTACTATCCCTACAGATACAACAGAAAAATGTTGTAGCACCACAAAGTGCTCTTCTAAACCAGCCAGATTTTATGCCACCAGTAAATTACTCTTTAATACTTAAGAAAACTGAGGAAGGAGAATGCTACCCAGTTGCAGGCACAGGCATTCAGGGATAAATACTCAGATTTTGGCAGAACTCATGGATGTCTCTGAGTGAGCCATTCAGTATATTTTAATTTTTACCAAATAGAGCCGATTTCCTGACACCTTGTGCCTTTTTTAATTACATGATAAGCCTTTGGAGATACTGATCTTTTGCCAGTGGGGATTATTGTAACATGAAAATATTAAGGAACACATAAAAGGACAGTAATGCCAAAAGGTCCAGTTGAACATTAAATTTTGTCAGCAGGGAAAGATTTCACTAGTTATGATAGCAGTATGGTACAGGTACAGACCCTCTGTGACAATTCTCTTAGCTCAGGATCATTTTTTAAAGTAAAACCAGACACATATTTTTTAACACTTTTAAAAGAGATTTTACTGACATAAATGTATCATTCCTACTTCATACTTAAAGTTATATATTAAAAAAATTCCACTGCAGACCCGCCTTTGCAAATTTTAAACCCAGTCATGGAAAAGTAGTGGAAAGATGCAAGCAAGGCATTGAAATAATGTCTCTTTCTTTCTGCTACCCCTCTATTATAGTTACTTTTTTTACTTATCACCTATATATTTCTAAATTCTGACATTTCACGTGCCTAGACATTGATATGCTCTCATGAATCATGAGACAGGTTCCCTTCAAGTAGTTATGTTTCCCCTTTAGGAGTCTACTAATAGAACAGACACTTTTTCATCTATTGCTACCTTTATCAGCTATCTTGCTAATGATATCTCAGACATCAAAAAGTCAACAACTTTAAGCTATTAGAAGAACTGAGGCTGTAGTTAAGAACAAGATGGAAAACACCTAACGAGGAAGATGAAGTGATACTTAACACAGCTGAGGAAAGAAATATACTGAAAGTAGTGATGTATTAGAAAGGGAAATATACTGCGCTGCTTCTCCCTATCAGGTGTAATGTCTTATGTGATACCCATGCTGCAAATACCTGTGTTTTACACATAAAATGTGAGAGGCTTCCTTTGTTTTTCCTCAAAGCTTTTACACTCTTTATTTCAGCTTAGAGAAAAAGAAAAAGAATGTAATCAAATGTAACCCTACTGTTTATATTATTTACTCATAAAAATTTCATTTTAAGACATCTTAGGGGCAGGAAAGTTCATCTGATCATCCAATCTGATCTCCTGTTTACAAAGAGCATGCAATATGTGTCTGACTAATGCATTTTCCAGAAAGGCACTGACCCCTGAAGAAATCCAGGGGTGTTGCTTTTCAGTATAAAGACATTTATTCCTTCCAGAAGACTCCTTTACAACTTTTCTCTGTACCGTCTTCATCTGTCCAACAGACTTCTAAATATATACACAAATTTCATTTGCGCTTCCAAACAGCATTTTGCCATGACCCGGTGGAGAGTTTTGCATGGTTAGTCCCTCCGGGCTGTACGGATGTCTCCTTACGGCCCACTCTTGGGCGGAGGGAGATCCTGCCCCACCACTCCAGTGCTCCCCAAGGCTCCCACATAATGCTGTCTCTCCTGAAGCCATAGCTGATGCTAGAACTGTGACCTTGGTCACACTGACATCTAGCTGTGCTCCTTCCTAACCAGGGCCAGATGCTGTTAGTGAAGTCAGGGGCAAAAAACAAATTTTCCTTTGCATTCATTTTGCTCTCAGCTTTGAGGTTGGCTATAGCTAATGCAAATCAAAGCGCTGCTCCCTGTGTCCAGAGCCTTCTGGACACCACACCCAGCAGGAGGCATCTTCAGCTCCTTTAGCACAGTGGGGAGCCAGGTGTCCGCAACAGCAGCAGGCTGCCGCCACACTCCCTCCGCTCAGAAGCATCTAGGTGCCACCTTCTTGGGTGAGGGCAGCATCCTTCCCCTCAGGTGGCCTCACAGGGTCTGAAACCAGACGGGGTGTTCCAACATTTATCTTAAAAATGACACACATGAGGAGAGAAGAGTCATCCTCCCACCCCTCTGCATAAATCTCCAAAACATTAGTGCTCTTCTGTTGTATCAATGATTTTATTCACCATTATATTAAAATAATTCTTACTGAGCTGCTGTTTTCTAGTACCCAGCACACTGCCTTTGCACTGCAGCCCATACTATTTTTTTCCTGAATGCGTCCATCTTTGCAACTGGCTATATTAAGAGAGTATTTCACACAACTGAAACCATCTTACCGAGTAAGCTATACAGCTCTGTAAGACTTCTGTCACATCTCTCTCATTTCAATAAAGCTTCTTTGTCAAGCACTTTAAGATCAGCCAATTAGCCATTCTTTATTTTTATTCCCAATAGCAAATTTAGTAAAGAAACTGTAGGAAGTTATTTTTCTCAGAGATATGTATAATCTAATCAACAAATAAAATTATGTTTATCTCACAAGACGCATTTTCACAAACCCATGTCAACTATCATTGGGTGGAAATATGCTAACAGGGAATATTGTCATTCACTGGCAATCAGGTGGAGGCTGCAGTCAGATAGAGAAGTCTCCTTTACTTGATCAAGCTGATGACAAATTAGTGTAGATATATGTACACACTATCTATATCTGTATCTGGAGGGCCATTATGTATGGTCAGAATACTTAGTGATGTATGAATGTGACTGCATGGATGTAAAGTGTGTTACAGACCTGGCTGTCTAGAGAAGCATCCTGAGCGACTGGAGAAGGAACTATGTCAATGCATTCAACAGAGACTGCCTACACACACAAATGCACATTAAAATGGATCAATGCAAAAGTGGCTGCTACTGCACATGGTATTCACATTTGAAGTTGTAACATGAATACACTAAAAACTGACAGTTAGAAGTGCATAATGGTTGGGATTAATTAAACTCAAGACTCAATGTGTATCCCTGACATATCAGAAGTTTTGTTGCAGCTATTCAAAGAATAATAATTTCTGTGAGAATTCTTGTAGAGATTTTATAGAGTAAGTTTTACAGGGCCTTTGACAAAATGGTTTGGTGAAGTAGACCAGACAGAGGATTAGCATAATCTTTTCTTATTTGAATTAAATCCCATCCTTAGTGGAGAGTTGTATTTTTCTATGATTTTTGACAAAGAAGAGTATTTATCAGACTATTACATGATATTAACAATCACTTTTAAAATAATTTTGAGGAGATAGTACACCAAAAATGTATATCACTTAAAGCTTTTGAAGAAATTATAACCAGGATCATTTATTCTCCTCTGGGTCACTGAATTTCTATGCAATTTTCTTCAGTGGAGTTACATGGTTAGCATACTGCAGAGGAAAGTCTGGTGCTGCCTGTGTAGTTCGCTGGTGTAGAGCATCATCTTTTGTATGTATTCTATAAATTAAAACCCCTTATGCTACCACCTGACACAGGCATTCCTAACTTGGATGCTAGATTCTCATGTTGTCTATGCTAAATGTTCAAACTCCAATAGGTGACCTCATAACTGCTTGAGTATTAAAAGTAGTGAAGACAGGGACAGAAGAGAACAACAAATCAGTTTTGTTAAGATTTGCACATAATTAAAATTTCTTGTCATTCCTTTCTGTCTAGCCTTTATGGACAGTCTTGGAGGGAATGTCAAGAAAGGAGCTGGAAGGCTCTGGGAAATCAGAAAGGTAAGAACTCATGAGCCTGGAAGTCTACCCTTGGCAGCAACCCAGCAGGCACAGTGCCAAGGAGCTGGGTGGGTGAGGTGATCCATCGGAAATCTGCTCCGAAGGCAAATTCCTCAGCTCTGTTTGAATGGACAATCTGGTGGTTATTATCAAATTCTACATCATCCCATGAAATGTTTTGATTCTGATAGACTGGTAAATTCCAGTCCAAAGTATACTTATTTGCATATATTCACTTACTAATTAAGTATCTTTATAAACTGCAATTTAGAAGCACATTTTCTGTGCATTTTTTAAGCAATTGGGCATCAAAAACTAACAAAAGCAACTAAGTGCTATGATATTGCATTGAGTTTAAGGTGTAAAGATTTCATAGTAAAAACATTCACAGATAAACCCTTCAAAGTTAAAATTCTATCTTCTACCATTAACTGCTTTAGCAGACATTAAATAATCGAAGTATGAAAATATATTTTAAAAAGTTTTCCTTCTGAAAGATCCATTTGTAAGCTATCTTTACTGAAGAATAACTTGAAACAACTCTGAAAGTTACTAATGGTTGTCATGTCTTGAGGATGATTGTCACATTTATTAATACTCTGGAAGCTGCTTTTCACACTTCATTATAGCTGTTTTGGTTAACAGAATGTTCTTTCAGTGCATCCTGGCGATCATTCTCATGAGGAAATTTTCCTTTTTGTCTTCCAATCATAAACTGAGAAATACCTACATTATACATACATGTAATGTGATAATAAAAAGTGCAGACTGCAATCATTTATTGTTAATACAAAACCCTTTCAAATTTATCAGCTACACTAACAATATTATACTAAAATTGCATGAATGGAATTGTATCCTAGTTTATTGAAAATGAGCTTCTCTCTCCCCCTCACTTCCTTAGTGGCTCAAATTCTTGTATCTCAGTCTTTAATGGGAAAAGTTGTTTATGTAATTTATAGAATCTAACAACCTTTTAAATGTTGTCAACAAATACAAATGAAGATTTGGTGCAGATAGAAAATAATATTCCTTAGTATTACTAGCTTAAACTAGCATGGTGTTCAATTTTTACATTACATAAATATGCATATATAAGTACATAAAATTTTAGCCCTGATTCAGGGCTCATTGAAGAGCTGGTTTAGGGTAATTAAACTAATGTATGCCCAATCTAATCCCGCTGAAATGAACTACAACACTGATTTCCATGATTCTTCTGAGAACAAGATAAATAAAGCGTGAACTGAGAAAGGGCTGGGTAGGGGGTTTGGGAGAAGGCAAATGTAACAATGTAGTGGATTTGCAATGTCAGCAACTGTTCACCTGTATACTGCAATGGTAGACAAGTTTTTAACTTCTGCTATATAAAATACAACATAATACTACTCATGAGTATTGAATTAACTTTATGAGGCATTACATATCAGATAGAGTCTGAATGAAACTCAACTTCTCCCATAGTAGTGGGAAATGGCCAACGATCTGTCTTTCAGACTTGCCCCTGCTTATGTGTGTGAGTACACTTTTCCACCCTGTAGCAAAAATGGGAAAATCCACCCCACGCCCACCCCCCACTCCCTTGTCTTGCATTGCAAAGACAACTGGGCACTTTACTTCCATCGGAAAAAACAATGCGGCAACTGTGTAAAAGGATACTTCTTTTAGGTTATTTATGAGTCATGTACTTCCACAAAATTAAAAAAAAAAATAGTAATAATTATGTGGTGCTAACAGTTATTTCTAAATTGGAATGCAGGATAGAAGACAAATCTCAAGGAACGAAAGCAGTGAGGTAGAGAGGAAGAGGTCTGTGATATAAAGCAGATATAAACACTGTTTAATAGATCAGTAGTGTCATTCCTTTGTTCTGCTCCAAAACTGCATTAGAAACAGAGCATTTTAAATACACCTGTATTTAAAAAAGCGAAAAGGAGTGGGGGGAAGAAAACTACCACATATTCTCAGATCACTAGAAACATACAACATGTTTTACTTTAAGTTTACTGATTAAAGGCTAAGTTTGAAATTGACGGACACCGAAACATGACAATCAGCTATAAATTTACCAATAGTAATCATTGCTCAGTTACTATAAGGAGAAAGTCATTGGCTTACGATGCCAGAAGGACAAAGAGCTTCCTGCCTGACTTCACCGTGGCCCTTGCAAGCAATCGGGCTGTTAGTGGCTGTACGAAGGCGTCGAGGAGGTGACAAAGGCAAGAGCAAAGAACAGATTACAAGGGATGTAGGTTAGGTTTGCAGTCTCAGGGCTTGCTGACAGCGAAACAGGGGATCTTTCTCTCCAGCATGCCCTGCAAACCCTCTTCCTCCACTACTCCCAGCCATGAAGTTCTGTGGCTGCTCTCTCCCTCTCCCTCCTGAGGTATTTCTTGGGCTGGGCACGAGGAGCTGTGGGAAGCAGGATGCACAAAATTCGGAAGTGTAAAAGTAATGGTTTATTGGCAAACCCACAAAAGATCTCTAGGACATAACAAGCATTAATTACCCATCCTGACAAAGCACGGGAATAATCACGGCTAGTAAGGCAGGCATCAGTCAGGAGGAGAAAGGCTGATGTGTAATGCTCACTGGGCAAAATCCACAACGCTGCTGAGTTGCCACCTCCACACCACCAACCACACCGACACCCTGGGTTTTTTTCCTATAAGATTTTACACCTCTTCATGTTGCTGTTTTCTTCCTGAATCCCTGAATCCCTCAACAATCTTTTCTTCTGTTCAGCTGAAACCTCAGGGGAGCAGGGGAAGATTATGAAGAAAGTTACAGGCAGCTGTCCCTGGTATTTGTTGGACCTTCTTGAGGTTAGATGTAACTCAGTGATATGGTAAGAGGGTCACAGGGCTTGCTTGCTTGCTTGCTTTCTCTCTCTCTCCCTCTCTCTTTTCTTCCTTTCCCCCTACCCAACCACCCCCACCCCCACCCTCCCAGGTTTGCTTTCTGGCAAAGCAGCTTTCAGTTTCTGCAGAAATATTGGAATAAAATGGAATATGTCACAAATATAGTGAATAGTGTTTTATAAGCACCTTGAAGTAAATAAGATTAGTAACAGCTAACATGGATTTGTCAAGAATAAACAGTGTGAAATCACTTTAATTTCCTTCCCTGAAAGAGTTAATAGAGAGCTATTAGTTCTTTCTCATGTGTCTTCTCTTTAGTAAGGATTTCCTCACACAACATCCTCACAATCTAAATGCACACCAGATAAAATCCACAGCAAGAGTGAAAACATGATTAGAAATTGTCCTTCAGTGTCAAAATGAAAGAATGTGTTGCGTAGTCATCTTCACCTAGTATTAGTATTTTTCTTAATGGCCCAGGTCTGAGTATGCTTATTAAAGTATCACAAAAACTAGCGAGTAGAGACCACAAATGCGTTACATTCAGTAAATGAGGGAATGATCTTAAAAGACTGGAAAAATGCTCTGCCAGATATGGAAATAAATAAACATTACGTTCTACACTTAAGCAGAAAAAATAAGCTGTATATATTCAAAATGAGTAATCACTGACTAGGTAACAGTTTTGCAGGAAGGGTCTGTGGGTTTTAAAGGATCATACACTGCACATGAATCAACAGTGTTAGCCATTATGAAAAAGTGCACCAGGAGGTGTAAACACAGCCTGCAAAACATGCAGCACAATTCTTTCCACTCAGCATTGCTAAGACCCCACTGCATGAAAGATGTGGGCCGACTGGACACTTGGGGAGAGCAATAAGAAGAGGAAACGTTCTTTGACAAAGATGTTTTGTCTAATAAAAAGAGGACAGTGCTGAGATGTAAAAGCTTTCAAGTAGTAAAAAGCTGCTGCAAAATTCTCTGTGTCCATGGCAATAGGACAAATAGTAATGAGTTTAAGCCGCATTAAAAGAGATTCAGGTGAGACAGGATGATAAATTTTCTAATGTTGGGATAATGAAGCCCACTGGAATAGATTGCCTAGGGAGGCAGTGGAGTCTCTAGCATTAGAGATTTTTTAAGAATACATTAGATAGATATCTATCAGGAATTAGACAGGTACTGGGCAAGGAAAGGGATTAGATGTCCTCTTGATGTCCTTTCATCCCTGTCATCTGTGACTGTGCTACCAAATTTCAAAAGGACCACATTACGAACTAAGTACTGTTGTAAATATATTAGACTACTGGTGGTCTTAACTGTTCACTCCAAGACTGTAATGCATTTTGATTTCTGATTAAGCAACCTTTAAATTTCCAAGATTCAATAGGAGAAAGGGGGATTAAAGCCTTTGTGTAGTGTATTTCATCTGTCAGTGAGACGTACCATCAATTTTAACTTCATCATAACGCAAACAGGAATGAAAGCACTGAGATTTTTCTTTAACTAAAAAATGTTTGTTCAAGACATATCACTGCACCACGATGACCGTGCTATGTGTTTATTCAGTGGAATGAATGTTCAGAAAAGTGAATAATGTTTGGAGTGAAGAAAAGGAGAACAACCAGAGAAGTCATTATAAGCTCTTTTTCTAAAAGGAATCATAAATGATATTTGTTCAGTGTTTCATGATTTCAGCCATTAAAGTTACCCTTGGAAAAAATACTCCACACTGAGAAGTATGTATATGTCATTGACTCAGAAGCTGACAATAGCAGTAATAACATAGGCTTTAAAACATTTTTATTTTTTTTTTTTGCTTTGGGTATGAGAATTCTGCGAGGCTGACCCTGATGCTGTAAACTGTTATAATTTGTTAATTTTGGACCAAAATAGTCAAATTGCCCCTGTACAAATATGTGAGCTTGTGTGTTTGCCTTACCATTGAAGGTAAAACCTAAGAATTGAATGTGCTGGGCAAAGCAAAATCTTTAGAAGTGCATGAAGACCCTCTCTTTCCAGCAGAGAAGTGCCACAGCAGCTAAGCTTGGGTGGTCGCTTGCCACCTCCAGTGGAAAGATGAAGTTGGGTGGATAATGAAGAAAGGGCACACAATAACGAACAGTCAGATTGTAAGCATTGCTGTGGAGGCCTTTGAGACAGTATAAGTTTTGTTACGACCCAGCTTTGGTATACTGGGTAAAACATGTATTTATTCACAATGCTAGGTATATAATATAATCATCTTCCTACCGGGCAACTGGGTATCCAGCTCCCTGACCTCTGCTACACAAATTATGGCTACTTATGTCCTTGCCAAGCAGCACACTGTGGGCCAGGATGCTTGCTTGATTAACTTTGTATTCGGCAAATGAGAAAGGGAAAGGCAGTCACAGAAACCTGTGAGGGCTTCTTCACCTGCTGCCAAAATCTTTAAAGTGGCACAGGACAAAGACGGAGTCCCCCCAGGCAACAGCCCAGCGGCTCAGCAATGCTGGAACAGAGCTGGATGCGTCCATCCCGGAGTCTGTCCCTTCCCCTCTCTACTGTAGGAGCTGAGGGAAATTGCACAGGGGCTAACTGCACCAGCTCTCCACTTTCTGGGAACTGCTCCATATCTTCTGACTTGTTATTGTCAGGGAAGAAAAAAAAGTCACTCCTAAAACCAGACCACCAGCTGGGTAAAAGCAGCAGAAGGAGATCTGTGGAAGGAAGAATAAAAACATTCAAAACAGGAGCCTGGTTAGTTCATGTTTTTGAAACGTTTCTGTCTGATGGACCCTGGAAGATGCCCACTGTTTTGCAGTCTAAGAGGATACTTAAACTCTACAGAGTCTTGCTAACTATGGTTCTACTTCTACAAATGCATGGTGCTAAAGCTCTGACCACATGCAATGAGCTACATGAGAATACTGTAAGCAGGCACGCACAGAAAATGACTAATGGGGAAAAAAGAGAAGTTAATGATTTTGAAACACATTTACAATTGATATTACCTACAATGTCCTGAACTCTTGTTTATATTTAATTGCTTTTTTAAAGAATGTAATTATTTAAAAACTATCACATGCTTATTAGCTATTTCAGATACTAAACCACAGTCATGCTATTTTAGTTTTTCACCAGTTATCACTGCAATTTAATTTAGCATTTAGTGTCATTAGAGAAAGAAGAATCACTCCTTGTAAGCAAATGTGCTTCTGGATCTGACCTTTGACTATATTGTATGAAATGCTTCACTTCATGGTTATCTGCAAACCATATACTGAAGCTGAGTATTTGAAATTCACTGAACTATTTGACTGGTCACCTAATCCACCTGCATGATTTTCTTCTGTGAGTTTCTGTTTGGTAAAGATAAAATTTTTAGGCAGAGGAGGATGAAGGACAATCACAGGGCCTTCGATTTTCTCAGTAAGAAGGCGGTTAAGGGAAAGATTGTTTCAGATGAAGCAGACCTAAGTTTCTTTGTGATATAAGAAATGTCTTCATGGATTTGGGTACATATGTGTGCTGTTCTCAGAATATTTTGGCTAATATGTCTGCAAGTATCAGGTTGATACTGTGCTGTTTTGCCATTTACCAAAATACCGCAGCTGCGGTCAAACCTGCAAGTTCAATGCGAAATGAGAAAGTGAGGTCTTTCCTTCACTGTCTCGGTCTATCGCTTGAATTCCAAGGGTTGGTGAACTGCTTTAAAGGTCTCGGTTCAAGAATTTGTCCTGCATAAAGGTACATTGGTCTTTATGTATTGCACACTACATCCAGCAACCATTCCTGTCATTTGCTTTGGGACATAGCAGTGCATATACCCCAAAAAGTAGAGAGGCAACCTGCAGAGACAGAAAAGCACCTTGAGAAAATAATTTAGGAAGGTGTTCAAGTTTGGCCTTTGAAGACCACCATTTTCTTCTCCCCCCCCCCCCCAAGTGATTTTGCTATCATCTAGCTGTACTTGATTTCTAAACCTTTAGGAAACTTCCCATCAAGACACATGTTAGCTGTTGGGTAATGAAAAATGCCATATTCCAAGGGAAACACACATTTACTTTATTCATCTTTCCTTGTAACTAATTCTCTTAAAACCACCCCACTCCCCCTTGCTGTGCCTTTCTGTACCAGGTTCAATACAACAGTCTTTTCAAACTCAGTGAGGTGCTTCCTGACTTTAGGTGAAAGTGCCCATAAAAAGTGACTTCAATGGACAGGGGTAGCCGCCTGCTCTTTTGGGCAAAGAGCCCAAAATATAAAGGTGTTTTATTATAAGCTGTAAAATAAATGTTTCAATTAAAATAATTTATCACCAAACTTCATTGATTTCCTCATGTCCCTGTTCTGCCTTGTGTGGGTTGGACACATGATGTTAACAACTTCCAGAAAGCATCTGTGTCAGGGATTTTGATGCTATAACACCTTTGCCACTTGCAAGGTGAGACACGGAGGATTATAGTTTCATCTGCTTGCCTGCCTTTGTAGGAGAGTGAGACAGAGTAGATGTGAATCATAACTGCCAAAGAGCACACAAGTAGCATTTCCAAACATAAGTATTTGGGATAATTAGCTTTTTTCCCCCTTACTTAAAAAAAAAAAAAAAAAAAAAAGGTAAAAAAAGAAAAAAGTAAAAAAAAAGCAAGCAATCCAAAACATTTTTTCTGAAAACTTTCAATTCAGGTCCTTTTTTTCTGTCATGCAAATATCAGTGTCGTGTGTAAATACAGCAGGGAAAATACTATCCATTGATGTTATAATTTGAAATGAAAAGGCATGGCAGGTCATGAAGTGCTGAGCACATACTGGATCAGAGAGAAATTTTTGAAATTGTATATCTAGACCAACATGGCTTTGTAGCTTTTAACCCATTACCTCAACTTTGCAGTGAAACTTGCAAACTAAACCCTCAACATTCATATTAGAAGTAAACATGGACGAGCTTTTACATTCACTGTCTCTAATGTGAATTTTCCTAATACACATTTTACAAAAAACAGTATGTGGGTTTAGGTTACTTCTGTACCTGGTTTTGCAGGGGGAGGCACAACACTTCGGCTCAGATTATTCAGAAACAATACAGCTGTACACACAGTTCAGGAAAAGGAAAAATGAGAGGTTATTGTCATCTTACATTTGCCTTGGGTCTAGAGACTAAATCCTGCACTTTGGAGATTTTTTCAAAAATAGGTCCACCAAAAGAACTTAAGGTGCCAATTTAAGGTGCTGAAGCCTGTAAATGGGGACAAATTTCCAGCAACAGGGACAGCAAAAGTTTCCTTAATAAGGTTTTCAGGCTGAGATTACATGAAAATCTTGTATGCAATGGAAGAGAAGCTAGATCAACCAAGTTAAAAGATCCTTGTTGCTTCAGTCATCAATTACATGGCTGACCTGATTTTATGCCAATCTTGGATACTGTGTCATGCATACATGTATTTTCCTCATTCACCACAGAAACAGAAATCTCAGATACTTAGTGGCTTTTGCTCCTAGTTATTTATTGCCTTGTAACAAACAGCACCCTCGTTGCACTAGGAAGTCATCAAACACAAAATAAAACTCTGAGCACAAAGAGAAGAAAACTTAATAAGGTTTATACCACTGTAAGAAACAGAGTGAGAGTTTTTGGCATGAGATGTCAAACATGTGGTCTTACTGAGAGATTACATGGTAACAGATCCAAGTCAGGAAGAAGAAACATACATGGAACATAAGAAAACTAAATAAAAGTAGATATAATTGATAAAGGAAAATTTAAATTGCTAACCTGTAGAAAAAATGCTAAGAAAATGTGTGAGTGAGTAAAATATAAGGTAAAGCTACTATACTGTTAAAAGTCAGAGTATTAAAAAAAAAAAAAAAAAAAAAAAAAAAGAGAGAGAGACAGAATAGAACCTCAGAAATTGCACATGTAGATACCCGAGGAAACATCAGAGTACCAGAACCCAGCTGACATATTTGTTTCCAAAAGGAAGTTCTGCTGCGGGTTTGAGACTTCTTTACTGGTAGCATCAGTCATATGTTACGGCATGATGCTTACGGCACTGGAACAGAATAGGCTGCAGCTGATTCAGTGTGCAAGACACCACCAAATGGAATGAAATGCTGCTAAATAGGATTTACAAGCCAAAGGAGACCTGCCAGTAACTGTCAGAAAGAAACGTGTTGTCAGAACCATCCGCTTCTAGTTTTTTAAATCCTGGACTGAAATGTGGCATCTGTGGAAGATGCAGCTTGCACCGTCTTACCACCAAGATAATCAGATGGATTTTTCTCTCCTTCTCTAAAATTGTTCTTTAACATTTGCTGTACTTCTACTGATATGTTCATGACCCACTGTAGTTGTAAGTGCCCACACTGACTTCTCACTAACCATCATGTAGTGATACCACAAAGGTAACCATAATTCGGTATAAATACTACTGTCATGGCTAACATCCAGACAGATTTCAAGAAAGTAAAAACATAGAACTGTGGAAAGTATCCTGATTGTCTCAATTTAATGTTTATGTCACCAAATTATCCAGATCATTAACATAGGGGAAAAGAACTGATTTGCTTAATTATGCCAGTATGAAATTAACTAAGAATACTACCATCATTGATGAGTAAGAAATTGTGATTGTATAGCTTTGCTCCATGATTTCTTTAAGAATAATGCACAAATTGTGGGATGAAGGCCTTCCAGCAAGAATATTGTGTCCTGTAACATTATCTGAATTTGAAATACTATTTTAAACCCTACTACAATAAAGGAATGCCAGTAATGAGTCAAACACTTAAAGAAAAAGCTAATGATGAAATTTTGCCTGAGTAAAGCCTAGGCTTAAGGATCAACTTTCTCTCTCTCAATGGGACTGAACTGATCTTGTGACTTAAGAGTCTTAAATCAGGAGGCAGGAGAGCTGTGTCACTATCCATAGCTCTGATATTCTTCCTGATGATTTTCAAATTTTAATTTTCTCACTGTTCTGTTTTGCTTTTGCATTATGTTGGGTTTTTTTAAATATTCCACTATATCAGTACTTCTGCTTTTGTAGTGGGTTTTCCCTGCTTTTTTTTCTCCTGTAGGCAGATATCCAAAATGCCCAGAAGGGATGAACAAATAATTGCTTAGAGGCAGAAGAGAACACATATTGTAACAGAAAATCACCCCTTGTGTCACCCACTCAGGCTGCAGCTGCATCAGACGCATTAAAGGGACTTGCATGTGAAATTTCCCTATTTTTCCAATGCAAAAACCAGATGTGGCCAAGACAAGTATTTTATACAAGTATTTCTATAGATGCTCTTACTCTTTCTCTTCCAGTTTTCGTTAAACTGACAGAGAAAGCTTTTGTCATTTTTTTTGAATACCTACCTCCGAGTCTGGGAAAATATGAAAAAAACCCAAACAAACAATTAAGAATGAGTGGGGAAGTAGAAATATTCATGGAAAAAAAGAAAGGAAAAAAATTAGAAAGATACACTATAGACATACAAGCTCTTTTTATTTTTTTTGTAGGTCTGAGAAATGTGAAAGTGTGCTTGCTTTTTTGAGGAAAACTCAGTTTACTTCAATTTGTGTCTGACTGCAAGATAATGGTCTCCAGAACAGCTACCATGAATTTTTTAAACTGCAAACCAACTAGTGCTGAACTTTGAAGCCAGTAAGTATGTTTAAATGTGCCAATGAATTCAGATTCTTCATCTAGGAAAGAAAAACAAACAAAGAAACAAGACTCTGCACATTTTAATGCCAAGTGTAATAATGCTCATTGGAACAACAAACCAAACCTACTTACGCCGTGGATTTTCTGTTACCTAAATCATCTAAGTCAAGATCAGTGTAATTTAAAAACTTGTCTCTGTAGCTTTAAATGCAAGCTGTGGTCTTGCAGCATAAATTAATTGGATGAGGTACTTAGTGTAGCTAATGCAGGAAGTGAGACTTAATAATCAGCATGCTCCTGTCTGCCCTTAAAATCTATGAAATGCCAAATAAATACTTTGACAGGAGATCTACTAAAGACAGCATTCCCAGGAGAAAAATCTGGCCTTTGATTTTATGTATCTATCAATACCTTAAAGAGATAAGTCTTTAACATATGGCTGCGGTCAAACTAAAGCAAATCTCGGATGTACAGAATGTAAAGGTCAAATGACACTTAATAAAAATTCCAACACTGGAAAGTAGCAAAATTAACTTCGTTTTATAACTGAGTTCCTCCTATCCAAAAGAACAGTTAGATTCTAAGTGGTAAATCTGAAAAAACAAACAAAACAAAAACCCAACAACTTGGGAGCTGACAGACCACAAACTCTCCACTTCACTGGGTTAGACACCCCAGGAAAGTAAACTCGTGACAGACACAGAATGGTACGTGTTCTGCAATGACCAATGTACCCGATGCAACAATTCAGGAAGAAGTTTTTATGATTCAGCACAATTAACCATAATGCAACAGTGAATCTAGGAAGATGTGATGGGTTTGTACTATGTCTTTCGAGTGTAAAGATACTGGAATATCATCAACTGTGTAATCTGCCTCACAAACAGGTGACCTCCGACACTTCATCTCTCTCTCGTTAATGCAGCGCTCCGTGTTTCTGATGTTAAACAGCACAGGACTGGGAGACACCTTCTCCTACATAGAGAAAACAGTAGTGGGGTTTTCATTTACATCAAAAAGGTGAAAATAAGCAAATAATAATATTTTTTCTAAGTGTATTTTTTGGGGGAGGAAGGCTGGGAGTCAGTAAAAGAGGGGTCACAGAATGCCCACAAATCCATCCACCTGCAATTCCTCATATAAAACTGTTGATTGAGGACTAAACTAAAGGAAAACCTCCCCATTCTTTAATCCACTTGGGGCAAGAAACTCAAAGAAAAAGGCCACAATATTGTTGTTTCCCTCACAGAGCAAAGGGGAGAAAGATGGAAAGGACTAACTAAAGGACTAAAAGGGCTTAAAAGTTTGTTTCACATGTCCCTGAAAACCATGTCTGTGAAAGCAGGGAGTTACACACAGAACGAAGAAAAGTATGTACGTGAACTGGTGTACAAAGCCAAACCAATTGACTGTGCCCGAGGTGAGTGGATGCTTTAGCCTTGAACAGGTAAGACTCCACCATTATTAAAGCTACCCGGCAGGGTAGCATGACATAAAGCTTTGCACACACATCTCGCCTGTGGGTCAGACAGAATGAGCTGCTCAAGAGTCTCCTGTCAGCAGAAAGACTGTACTCACCTCTCCCTTCTCCAAGAGCAGAGGTGGGAGAGCTGTCAGCAAACCTCTCTTAGGCAGCTGCTATGGCCAAAGGCATGAGGAGCAGCACGATGCAGGGCTAGTGAAGACGGCGAGCGCAGCAAGGGGTGAACACGGAGAGGCTGACAGTGCAAGCACGGGGTGGAAACTTGTCTAGCAGAGTGAGGACCCCTGCACGGTGTGGCCAGTAGAAACAGAAGCAGGTGGTGGGAGCAGTTACTCAAGTGAGGTTAACAGAAACAAGCCATACTAACAGATCAGATTGGTTTATGTCAAACCTTGGTACTTGGCAAGTTTTAAAAAGCTTTGAACTGTAAGTAAGTTGTTGCAGAAGTCTGACAAAAAAAGAACTGGTCTCACAAAAGGAAACACCATAAAACTGTTTTAATTATCTTTCAAAATATCAGTTGTTACTGCTTACTTGCCTGGCACAGTTTTCTTTCCTCCCTTTATAAAAATTCTGTTTGTTAGTCATTTGACTCAAGATTCCAAGTACAGAAAATTGTACTAGCAAAGTTTAGTATCATTTTTCCTGGTTTCCCACTGGTAACTTGAATCAGTGTTTTGGGTATTAAACTCTTTAAAGCTTAACCAAGCCCTGATAGAAGGGTCAGAGCAGTAACATGTGCAAGTGTACCACCACAACACCTAGAGCTACATTCGCTGCTTTTTTCGCCCAACTCAGCTTCACATTAGAACTGGGGGATCCCTGAGAGGCATGGCAAGTTTTCCAGGAGCTCTTGTCTCTTTGTGATCAGCCTTCTGTGTGCTTTATACAGCCCGTGGGTATGTGAAGAATGCTATGTGGCTTCTAAGATCAGGAATATTTTCTCAGCTTGCCTCATTACTTATTGGCATTGCAATGCAAAGCTGCAGTGCTCCATCCTGAAAAGCAAGCATATAATCAGAAGTAATTAAGACATCGAGAAGTTGTCCCTTTCCCAGAGGAACCCCACTAGCTCCCCCTGGTAGGTAGTACAATTAATATAGGCTATACTTAACCGACACAATCAATGGTGAAACCTGTTTTCTCGTGCCAGTGTGCCAAATAGCGAGTTCACAAGGATATACATCTTTCATTGCCTTTCATGCATAATATGGGGTTGATCGTGGAATGGATTAACTGGGGATGAAATGACAAAAATTGGCACCAGTATAATTTCAAGGCAAGATATACATTATTTCTGATTCCTTCTCAACCTTCATTTATGAGTGATAGATTACTTCTCAGATTCTATTTAAACTCATTATTAAAATGCCGTTATTGGTACAATGCATGCCATTCAAACTCAGATATATTCTCTCACAAAATACCGGCTGAGAGAAGACTGACCTGAATCTAGAGATCAAAATAGAGACTCATTATTTTTTTCTTATGTTTTGCTGATAAGAGTATTCAAGCTGATTAAAGAAAAGTCTTTGAGCAAGCAAGCTAAAATGTCCTCCTCAGATGTTTGAAAAAAATGCAATTTTCTTTTACAGCAGTAATCTATTTAGTCCTTGATTAATCCAACCTCACTGAGAATTTTATTGTGGCAAAACTTCGTTTCATATTTCTGAAACAGTATATAAAGTGACTGACTTCAAGCATCCAAACAAGGACAGCATGATTATCAAGAACTGCTGAGACCAGCATATTTTGAATGGAGCCGCTAATTCTCTGCAGCTCTGTGTGGCTGATTTTGTTTTTGTTTAGGAGCTTAGGAGTTATTCAACTGTAGGTGTCTAAATGAAATGTGTTGGCATACATACCAATAAATAATTTTAAAATGCCTAATTTTGATGTAAAACACCAGGCAATGAGTTAAATGTAGGTGCATGTATTTTGAGGACAATCTTGTAAGATCCTGAACAAATAAGGATAAACTTAACACTCTTTATGTTCATATTTAACTGCCTTAGGAAGCTCATTTTGGTTTCAAATCAATTTTACATGTGTCAAATTCTGTTTACATAGTACATTACTGTGACAAAATCCAGAAACCTAGTTAAACTGTACAGGCACCAGTAGTACTAAGAAGCAATTTTGTTGAAGAGGTTTAGCATTATCTAACAGGTATGCAAGTAAAGCAGCATATAACCGTTTAATAACTGCTTTAGGACATTAGTGTAGGATGCACAAATACTGCACAGCCTTTTATTTTATTTCAGTAGTGGCACAGACACTCAAGACGGTAAATCTCTCATTTTTAGCCATTAAATGTTCACATTAAATCACACATCTTTCACAGAGAGAAAATACTCTACGGACTTTATTAGCCACATTGCTATCTGGCTGCGTCTCACATTCTGGAAGTATATAAGGAGAAAGTCCCACTTCAGGAAGTTAAGACATTAAGAGTAATAAATATGTAAAATACAACCAACATTAAAATAAATCATGGAATGCACCCTCAATTTAACTTGTGTCCAGTCATCTTTATTCCTGTGCTATACGGTTTCGTGTTTGTTGTCTAGAAAATAAAAGCTCAACAAGCCATGAAATGCCCATCATGTGCCTCTACCCACTGGTTCCAGGTCATTACCTGCTTCTGAAAGTGAACCCTGCTCTGTGCTGCATGGCCCACTGACACACAGAGCTGCACCAGCCGCGGCTGCTGACTGCACCTATATATGTATATGTACGTGTGTGTGTGCCCTCAGAGCACGCTTGGAGAAAAACCTTCCATTTACCCTGCTGGCTTCCTCCAGGGCAGGGCAGCTGGATGCTAGGTTTCCTGTTGTGCTGCTTCCGTCATTTCTGGAAAGTGCCCCCATGTAGCTTCCTGGGTAGCACACGTACCTGCTGGCACCTCATATGGGATCAACTGTTGCTAACGGCTGAGCGGCGTGCCACCAGGAAAGAACCTGGTTATCACTGGGCCTTCCCCTTCGTGGCTGTGTGAGAGCCACCAGAGGAGCCAGTGCAGCATTGGGTCACTCTGTGCATTGACCATATAAAAGGATTCAATGAGTGATAAAACGGTACGGTGCAAACCAAAGCGTGCTGATACTATGACTGCATTTCCAAGACAGGTCTCCATAGGCCTTGGCACACATCCCATAGTGACCTCCTTTAGAAGTCAAGATCTACCTAAATAATTTTGCATGCAATAGATCTCCTTCCATAAGCTAGGAAAGGGTTAGGCTGGAAAGACTTGGAGAGAAGGGAAAAAGCAACTTGCACAGAAGGCAGTGTCAAGTTCTTTATCAGCTGAAACATCGAGCCCTATTTTGAAAGGCAATTTTCTTCATTCTCTATGGCTTCTCCTGCCCTTTCGCTTATCTGGCTACAGAAGCAGCTCAGGAACAAAGGCTTGGAGAGTTGCACAGCAATCTTTCAAACTCTTCTCAAGCAAGACTACATGGAGCCCAGCTTTATGGAGCCGTGAGTAGATGCATAGCCTGAGCTACAAGATAGCTCTACAAAAGCTAAGGGACATGGCAAGTTATGGAGAATTCAGAGAGGAACAGAGGGGCAGACATAAGAGCCAGAGAAGTGACTGTGCCATGTGTCTAGCATGAGGTAGGTTATGTCAAAAATTGCCAAGTAAAAACAGACTAGGAAACATACTGGAGTCATGCTAAACAAAAAACCTAAGAATTTCTTTATGTACAAGAGTGTCCCACTGCATACAATTACATTCTCTTTTGCCAGACATCTTAAAAAACAATTCCCATTGGAAGTGGAAGGTAAGAGAAAGATAATTGCATATGGACTTAATTACATAGCATACATTAGAGATAAATGGCACTCTCATTTTCCAAAGAAAATAATCATAATTACCATACAGCCTTTGGAATCTTTAATTGCCTTTGAGTAATTACCCATTTCTCCTTACACTATGTTCAATTTAATTTGTGCAACAATTAACGGAAATAAAACGCAAAAGTAAAAATAGTCAGGTTTTCTCTTTAACTGTTTATTTAAGATTGAGAAGATAAATCATCTCAGATTTTAAAATCTGTTTTCTTTGTACTAGTTATTAATTTTCTATATATTTTTTCCTATTTACTGTTGTTAGTACAAAATCATCTTGTGAGTTCACATACTAAGAAAGACAGCTATAATAATTTTAAGGGGTTTATAAATTAGTAAGGTAATAAACAGAATAAAGGTATCTGTATCAGTGTGTTCTTCATTCATTTTTATGCTGTTGACACCAGTTTAGTTTCTAATTATGGTATTATTTTCTAGAGGCAATGGTACTATCACTGGAAAAAAATAATAATTAAGTCTTCATAACAGGATATTTTGCCATAATGCTGCACTACGCAACACCACTCTCCAAGAAACTGCCACTTGTGTGTGAGAGTGAGGAAGTATCTGTTTTAGCGCAGTGTAGATTAGCTACATTTTGGTGTGGATTTTTTTTTTAAGAGATGGAGTACGTTCAGTGGAATACATTTCATAAAACTAGCTTGAGCTTTGTGTGTCCTTTCTTTTCTCCATAAAGTAACCTATTGTAGATTAGGTTTTGTGGAAAGACAATTTTATGAACAGTTTTCCACTGTCAGAAAGTGGAAATTATATTCAGCAGCAGGGACAGAAACCAATTAAGATGTGTTTTACTCTATCCTTTCAAGAGTATACTACCAAAACTTTTAAATAGAATCCTTTTTTGGTTTGGGTTTTGTTTTTTTTTTTCAGTTCTCAGGGTCCAAACAAGATTGAAAATTCTTTCCAGTTACACCCCTTGCTCATTTTGCTTGTTTTCTCCAATTATCACTGCCTATTATCAATATTTTTTAGCCTCTACATACTGAAAGGTGTTTTTAAATCAGGCAGCTGCTGGATGTGGATCTGGTGGCTATGCCAACACAGGACTGCGACATCCTTGCTCACAAGAGTAGAGCAGAAGGCATTTGCAACAGTGAGCTGCACCCCCATCCCTGGACCACTAACAGATGCTCTGTAAGGATGGAAAAGGCCCTTCTGTATACACTGACATTGTTGAGCATCAGCACCGGTCTTGCAGTAACAGTCTTTACATACCAGTAAAGATACAATCCTAATCTCTTTGAAATTCAGCTCTTCCAGTAGTTTTGCACGTTTGTTCTATATGTTTGATGATCCTTTAAGGAGGCAGAGTATTAACAATTACTGCAAAGCTGCTATCTTCTATCTTCAACTGGGTAAATGATTTGCATTTTGTCAGAATCCGGTGAAACACTGGGTTAATAAAAACTTTTTATGTTTTCTTCTGACATGGGCTATGCTTATTCCAGCTAGTCCAAATTAAGTTTACAAAGACTGGGTATAACTATGTATTCTGAGCATAACTTAACAAGGCATAAGACAGGTCTTTTCTGAAAAAGCCTGAAAAAGCAAAGATGGGAGGAAAAAAAGTAACCCCAGTGATTATCTGATCTGAAGCTGAGAGCACCAGCTTCATTCCATGGCCAAAGAAAATATCTTGTCTTGCAAGTGTGCTGTCTGCAAAACAGGCCATGAATTAAACATAGAAATAAGGTATGGGACAATAAGAATATATAAAGTTAAGCATAAATGCAATACAAATGAACCTCACGCTTCCCAGGAAGCATATCCATACACATCAGCAAGAGTTCAGTTTCAAAACTGTATATTTAAAAATTGAGGTTAATTGAATGGGGTCTCTTGATCTCACTATAGAGCTAACTCAAATGTCTTAACTCTAAATTTCATTTTATGAGAGAAATTTATTTATCCTCTAAAGCCTCTTGGTATCAGCTTATCATGTTCCTTTTGAACAGGCTGAACATCTGGATGTAAAATTCACCACTGTGTTTGGGAGTTTTTCCTGTTCTGTGAAAGCATCTGATACTTGTAAGGTCTACTAGCATTGCTTGCAGTGGTAAATGGCAGAGAGATCATGTAATGTGGAACTAAGGCATGTTTCTTACCCTCCTTTGAAGAGAAAGAGTACCTGAAAATATTTCTAGTGCAATTAATGGTTTTGATTGTACCCTGAAGCACAACCCAGAGCGAGAGTTAATGTTTAAACCATTCTACCTCTGTCCTTGAGATGTCTGTACACTGAAACTCCTGCAAGAGAGCTTTTTTTTTTTTCCCCCCCTTGTCTCAGATTTGCTGCTAACACTGTATGAGAAGGAAGATAGGGTAGAGTCAGAGAGGAAGTGAGAGCTTGCAGATGTTACTAATTACTCAATCCTGTTGGACACTTCTCCCAGTTTTCTATTTCAGATTTTGGGTAGATGGAGTGTTCCTATTACAAATTGATGAGCACGTACAGTTTAGTCTCTTGAAAGCTGGTATCACCTGCTATCAAACTTTTCTTCTTATGGTCCACAACCATAAGAACCAACACCCACCCCAAAATAAAAACAAAAAAGGCACCACGGCAAATGGCATTTGTAATAGTTCACTTAATTATCACTCCTAATAACATACACATAATGTATGCAACAGAAACTGTCCACAGAACAAAAAAAATTCAAGTAGGATCCTCTTTTGATGGAAGAAAGAAATAACCATTCCTCCCTTATGTATGAAATTGCACATGATATATTATTCAGTAACTTCATGGAACATTTCTAGGTATTAATGACAACTCCCTGAAATGCTGAACTTCTTAATTAATACAAAGCAAGAGAAATTAGACATCCTAATGTTTCATACTGTTAAAATCATCATCTAAAGAAGGTCACGCACTGCACTTCTGCACCATCTCACGCTAAGGAGGGTCACAGCAGTGGCTGCCGGGGGGAACGGCAATGGCAGGTGAAGCAGCTGCAGGCTGCAAGGTGGCAATGCCTGACGTGCTGTGCCATGGCCAGATCCTTCCAGGCTTGCCCCTTGGGCACCAGGGGAGTCCCTCAGGGAATAAAACATGGCCTTAAAAACTTTCAAGTAAAGAAACACATTTTCCTCAGAAGAAAACTCATGTTTCAGGGAACCTGTATTACCTACTGCCCACCCTTAACTGCTGATAATGTCCAAAACTCTAAAGTCTGAAATAAGAGGAGCAATTGCTTTCACATGTGTGCATTCAGTGCCTGCAACATGATATTCCGGTCTCTGCCATGCCTTCTAGGTACTTACGTAATAAAAAATAATATAAGCAAGTATTCACAAAAGTAGGCACACTGGGTTTTGATACTGTGCTAAGTTTCATCTGACATGTTAAAGTGAAAGGTCATAACCAAGTGTAGGAACAGTGTATCATTTTCTAGTCTGATGTGCAAGGCAAGGTAAAAGAAAAGATCAAGCTCGCCTTGATTATTTAGTAAAATCACATCATATAGCTGTGAAATGAATATAGGCAGCACAGAGATCAATGAGCAGAAATTGTCAGAAACCCTTTTAGAAAGTGGAACGAATAAAAATGAAAGTCAAGGTACTGAATCCTGAATTTTTTAGCTGTCTTATCAAGAAAGAAGTCACAGATGGCCCGTTGAGGAATCAATTATGGATGTAAGGTCCATGATCCAAAAAACTTTGTGCCAGTGAGATGAATTTTAAAGGTATGATAAATGATGATAATATCAGGAGGGAGATATGTAGCACAGGAGAAAAGATAAAGTGAAAATGGCCTGTAGGATGGAGCCTCACTCATTTGTCAGAGCTGCTACAGAAGACACAAAAATTGCCTGCTTCTTCCCCTGCCTACCCCACCTTCCAGCCTCAGTCAAGTCCAGCTGCTCCTGTATTCTGAAACTTCACCTCAAGTAGATGTAATTTTAATATGCTGTTGGGTAATAGCCTCCATCAGTTTTGGTAGCCTGTACTTCCCGGGGAAATCTGGTCAGGCCCAGATGTGGAAGGGAAGAAATGCACTTCGACATGCATGCTCCGTTTCCCTGCATTTTAATAGAACTGGAAAAGCTTTATATTCCAGGTTATTGAACCTGCTTAAAATTCTCTTTCTGAAATGTGTTCTCTGCCACCTGAGCTTCTGTTTGAGTCACAGGAGTAACGCTGAAACTCAGCTAGAGTGTATATATTATTGAGGGAGAGGTTTACAACGTTCATCCCCAGCAAAACTCTTATCTTCCCATATAGACGGGACACGAACATGTTTACTTTGCTTTTTTGGCAGTAATGGAGTAGGATCCATCCACTGAGTAGCCAGAGGCATTCTGTAGAGACAACTGTGTCCCGTCCTTGGGCTGGAGATCTTCTTTTGTAAAATAGGTGGGTTCCTATAGCACAGACCATTATTCAAATATTATAGGAGAATAATGGCAACTTTTATGACAAAAAAAACCATCGTACAACAAAAAAAGCTAAAATTTTATTTTATAGGCAACCTAGAATAACTCTGTGAAAACAATTTGAAAGTGCTAATATTAGAAAAATACATTTGGAAGCAAGTAGAGTTGACAAGGATGACACTTTGTATGAGTTCCTTCTCCAAAATGGAGCAAAGTAACTTCAGAAGGCTATTCTATTCAGATTTATCCTATTTCCTTTGTGCATTCATAAACTTCTACCTAAAGAGAGAGAAAAATCAACTTATTTGAATTAATTTCACCTTTGTTCCTTCATAAATCATATAGTTCCATAGACTAGAAAAGCAATTTTAGAATTTCAAGTTGTACTTTATTAAAAGGCGTAGTCCTCATTTGAAGTCTTTGTTGCACTCACCTGCAAGCTTGCATTTTTTTACTTTTAAACAGTATGATAGGTAAGAAAGTGTTGACTTTTGTGACTAAAATGTGCCTGTGAGCAGTAACATTGCTTTTGACAATAACAGAAAATGCTGGGTTTTCCCCTTGTTTATTAATATTGGGTACCCATTAACTATTCTCTTACTTCAGTGAAAACATTTTGGAGTCTTTTGGTGCAAACCAAAAAACCAGTATTTCCTCAAGGAATGAGGACATGATTCAGGAATATGTAGAAGACTTTCATTCAGATCCCCCTTTACAAGGACACCACAAGGTTACAGTGGCTCAGTACATACCTATATAGTCTATGCAGAACAGGAAAGTATCATTAGTTATCAATAAGGACAACCCTTAAGAGTTCTAACCATTAATAGAGAGTAAAAATTGAAAGGCAAAAGTACTCCCATAAGTAGTAGTTTCTGTTTCCTTTCCTCATTCATTTATATGAACCCAAGATAAGATTTCAGAAATGCTGATAACATTTTTTATGGAAGATTCCAGTTAATTTCAGCATTTGCAAAATGGTTTATATTCTAAAATGCTTCATTTTCTTTCCACCTGAAATCTGAAACTTTTCAGTAAATTTAGCCTGAACTGATGATCAATTCTGGTAATTCTGAAAAAAAACCCCATTTTTTAATTATTAAATTATTTACTGGTTTGCATTTTATTTTGGCTGCCCAGCACTAGGTGTGCAGCTTTACCAGTGGTGGCTGTGAATGGGGAATAGTGTGGGAGCAGACAAGACTAGAAAATAACAGAAAATAGAACCTTTTTAGAGGAAACATTTTCTTATACAATGAAATCTGAACTGGATTTTCTTCTGGTAAAATTGCCTGCATACCATATTGCTTGTTTTTATCCTCTCTGTCAAAGGTAAGCATGGTTGTTTACACCTTATGAATAGCAATAGACCAACAGAAAAAATTTCAGAGTCTGTGCAACTAATTTCTTTTCAGCTAAGAACCTGATGTACTGTAAAGCCCCAGCATCTGCTGCCTTTCGACATGGGGGACACAATAGACTATCTCTGCTGCTGCTCAGCAAGGAGGAAAATGTGTAATTTCTGCAGTCTTGCAACTGTTAATGCTTTCGTAGCCTCATTTCTTCTACCAAAGAAATCCTACCTGCTCTGCAACTGGAAATTCTCCAGTATTAAGAATTGTGACTATACAGACAGCACTGAAAAGGGACTTTCTGAAACAATCACTTCTTTTTCATTTCTACAAGCCAGCAAATTTTGTAGTGCAAAGATTTAGGAAGCCTCAGGTTTGTGTAACAGAAAATGAGCTCCTGGAGCTTGTAGGAATGGTGCAGGCTAATGGCTGCATTCAACCACTGGCTCCACCCGCTTTTTTGTGCAAAGATTAACCAAACGTCTCCGGTTTAGTAAGAAGACAGCTAGAATTCAGTAGGTGCTGCGACAGTCAGTAAAAATAGGAATAACAAATACTAGCAGATCTGCAGGAAACCACTGAGAGAGGTTTAGTCTGCCTGTACAGTCACCAGCACCTGTGCAGAGGGGGTATAGAAAGGAAGATGGAAATCACAGGCTGCAAGGGAGCAGGCAACACATTTTCCATTTAAAATACCTTGTTAACTCACAGCTGCCTTCGAAGCACTGGTTCAGAGGACAAAACAAGAACAGTTCATTTAAAAATGTATTACAAGTAATGTGGAGGTAGGAGTTCTCATACATAAGTTTCTGCCTGAAGCACACATGTTTCTGCCCCCGCCCCATTATATCATGAGAAAAAAAATCTCAAAGTCATAGGTCTCTGCTAAGCTATGCATCCTGAATTCAATTTACAGGAACACAGTCTGAGGCAAGCTCACAGAACTGTGGATGCGAGATTTAAACCTACATGTAAATAAGCCTACAAAGTATTCTAACAGTTCCCACTGTAAGAGTTTAACAACTTGGTATGAAAAGCTTTACTCTAGGAGGATGAATCTTAAAATCAAATATTTAATGAATATTTTTTATGGGATGTCATAAGTGATAGGTGCTTTCTTGCACTGAATAATGCCAGCTGTATTAGAAAAAAGTTGAAATACAACAGCTCCAATCTAGATTTGTGTTTTACTTTCAGAGGCTGTCTGATTTCATGTTACCTTGTAAGAGATGCCTGAAAAATGACATATGAGCCAATCTTTCTTTTAAAATAATGAGTATTTCATTTCCTTTCGGAGGTGTTCTGTTATGCATTTCGCTAAAAGGAGCGTAGAGTTTGCCATCTCTTGTTTTACTCTTCTTCACTCCCCATGCCACCTGCTCCCATTTAAGATGCTTTTGTCCTTCTCAACTTCTAGCACTCCCCTGAAAAAACAATATGCTTCTATTCCTGGAAAGTAATAAGCCCACAACAGTGCAGGAGTACTCTAGGCTAGCAAAGGGGAAAAGAATATTTAAAGACTATACCATTCCATACATATAAGGTGGACAAATCAGGTTGTACAGATTGTACCAACAGGGCAGGAGAGGTGAAGGGTCATCACCTTGCTGTTCGGGGAAAGCTGCATCTAGATCACACAGGTTGCATCCACACAGCTTAGGACTTTTCCCAGGTGTCCTCTGAGCCCTCTGTGGCAAGTTCCTGGCCCTAGCAATTACTATTTCAATTATTTTTTCTTCATCTCAATGTGTCTGAAATAACGTGAGGGCTGCATCACTGCCTGCTGGAACAGGACTTCTTTTTCAGCGTGACATGGGGCATGGTGCAGGAGCCATTGGTTTGCCTAGGGGTGCAAGGACCCCGTGTGAGAGACCTGGAGGGCTGTGCGGGTGGAGGGTGTTGCTCTGGTGTCCCCTCACTACAGGGTGGGTCAGAAACTGTCCTCCTTGTGCTAATGTTCCCCCAAATTCCACCTCAGAGGGACAAGACACATCAGTCCAAAAGAGACCTCAAGCATTTAATGATACACATGCAGTGCGGACAATCAGGGAAACAGGAATAAACCAGGGACTGATGTTATTTGATAGTAAAGATGCACCCCTAGGCAACCTTAAATTTATTATCCTCTCAATTCTGAGTTATCTTCCTGTAGCTTAGTTTGACATTTATAAATATCAGAATACCTGTAATGTGGCTTGTTAAGAGTGCTGTGATATTTACCACCCCCCCTGCAACGGGGAGTTGAGTGTTTTCAAACAGGTCGCTTCCTTCCTTGCTCACCTCCAGAAAACCCTGTTCAACACCATTGTCTCCCAAACTGGCTCAGCCCCGTCAGACTTTCCTGACTCTCATCTTACTGGTGCCTCAGTCAGTGATGCTGCCTGAGCATCAGTACCCAAAGCGTAACAGGCTTCAGAACTGGAACAACACAGCCCAGCAGGGGCAAGCAGTAAATCCTAGTGCCGACTCCTAAACTTTCCTGTACTACCTTGCCCCAGTGTGGCTCGGAAGGTGTGCAGAGAAGCCTCATTCACCCCTTGCATGTGACACGCTGAAGAGGTAGATATCATCCTCATTCCAGGCTTCCACAGAGGCCCCAAAAGGCCCTCTGGCCATGCTTGGGTGCCACACAGCTTTCTACGTTAGGAGCAGGACTAGAAGTATTAGTGGGTTAATGGAATAGGAGTGCAGCTAAAACATAACAAAACAATTTATTGATTTATTTCCACAATTAGCATTAGTTGTCTCTCATAACCCTCCATATAGTACAGGCAACACTTAATTCCTGACTGGAAAGTTGTGTCTTACGAATTACTTGTTTCTTCTAGATTTTGTACCAGTCCTATGCCCCTGTATGCTCAGTAATATTCTCCTTAGATTAATCTTACAGTGTTTTATCGCTGCTGTTGTGACCTGATTTATCCTTCCTACATACTCTACACATACTGCACTCTTTAATATGTAAGTGTAGCCAGATCAGTGGCCATAAATCCTGATAAGTAAGACTTGTAGCCTATACAGAAAATTATTATGATACAGAGCAAATAGGGGAACGGCTACATGAAATAGCTACATGAGTTATCAGGAAGAAGCCAGGTTGTAACTTTACAGCATGTCAGCTACTCTGCTAAAAGCAGTCACTGTGTGTGCTCTTTCTCTGCAGCGTGGAACAGTTTGCCTACCCTAATTTCATCGAACTGTCCTACATTTACCATGGGATAAAAGCACGCACACAGAGTACTGCTGAGTATCTGTGTGTTATAAATTACACTCCAATGTACCTCGCAGTAATTTGTTCCTCCAGCAATGTTCAAAATGTTAGTCTTGTCTGGGACAATGCCAAGAGAGCTGAGAATATATTCCAATAAAAGTAAAAACCTCTGGAATATCAGCAACGCAGTACTGCAAATAGTTTTTGCATGGGGTAGTATTTAATAGGCTCATAGAGAAATCCCCCAATATCTGCAAGCAGTTCTACATTTTTTCCTTCAGCAAAGTGCTCTTACCACACACAAAGCAACCGTCATCCCTTCTTTTTTACTATCTGTAATAGAAAGTTCACTTTCAATAAAATGGAAAGTCTCAGTAAAATCAATGTATAAACATTGCTCCAGAAGATTTTCCATAATACTAAATATCTCTGCAAGATTAAAACTAGTGTAGTGCTTTCTAGTAACATTTCTTTACTATCAACTATCTAAAGTAGGTTAAGTGACAAGAACCCTTTTTAATGAAAAAAGCAATTCATTCAAATTCATGCAAAGAGGAAGAACATCAATAGCAATGGTGCTGAAGGAGACTGCAGGGCTAAGGGACAGCATGCACACAGCATGGCGGAAAAGAGAACAGCTGCAGGGTTGTACTGCTTAGATGAAGATACTGAGAAGAAAAATATGCCATTTTCTGCAACTTTGATATATTTAATATGCTTAGTCATATATAACTCTGGAAAACAAACAAACATACAAACAAAAAAGGTGACTCCTCAGATACTTCTTGAGTATACACCAATTTCAATCAGATTTTTACTAAGAACTATTTTTTAAGAATGATTTTCTGTGTACAGAAACCTAGCAAGGAAAGCTCCCCTAGATACATGTTCCATAATCTAAAGTGTTGGCAGCAGGTTGGCTTTGCTTTTGCAAGAATTTTAGTACAGAAAGCAATAAACTGGGTGGGAGTGAATCCCTGTCCTACCCGAACAGAGATGTTAATCTCTGAATTGGCATTACCATAAAGTTATTTGGAAGCGACTGAGAAAATATGCAATTTCCAACAAATGGTGTATAAAGCAAGAATAAATGTATGCAGTATGCATAGATTAATGTAGCAGTGACAAGGGGAGCATAAATACTTGGTATGTTCCTTCAGATGAAACATCACTGTAACAGTAGAGTTTAGAGGCAGGCAAGTAGGTCACGTTTAACTTCAGATGCAGGACACATACAGGTTAGCTATATTAGCTACCATGAGCCCTTTTCAGTAATAGCAAAAGCAAGGCTTCTCTTTCTCGATATAATTTTACATTTTGAAGAACACAATGAATTCAAGCACTTAATTATTTTTTTTCTTCAGCACTTTTACTGTGTTAGTAAGCCTGAAATATTCTTCCATGAGTTAAGAGGCGTTAAACCAAGGAACAGCTGCTCTCCTGATACAACTACTTTGTTATCTACCTTCCACACTACTCCCACAAAACTTGCCATGAACCAGTGGGTAACAACAACAGGAGTACTCGGTAGGTTTCCATAAAGCAGAGGTGCATCAAACACCCTGATAAAACAATCCGCAGTACGTGCACAGTGCACTACAGCGTGTAGAGCAGAGGCTCCAGGTGGCTGAGGACCTACCTGCCAGCACCCAGCACTCTGCTGATGTGAAGGCAGCTCAACCTGGGGCTGAACCAGGTATTTCAGAAGGAGCCTGCCTGGCATACCTGCACGGCTGCTACTTGAGCTATCACTTGCCACAGATAAGACGCAAGTTTTCTCATCAATACCAGAGCAGCACACCTCAAACCCAGAAAATAATCTCCCAGTAACTCCCTCCAGACCAACTAATCCGTTTCAGAACACGCCTGTATGGATGCATTTCAAGTGAGATCAGGCTAGTGAATGTCACTAGATGCCAGGACCGGTTGGCTTTTTGTGCCCAAAAAGACACCTGCAGACAGAAACTCTTAGAAATGTTGTTTCAGGGTTGATAAAAGAAACATTTCTTACTGAACACTGTTAGCACAGTATCCTATTACTTTTTTTCCTTTTTAAATACTATCATCTGCAACACCATCTTTGAGTTCCAATGCACCTGACACTACACAAAGGGATGGACTGCTAGAATATGTGTTAGACCACATGTGTAATACAGACAAGAGATGCACATGTCACAGAAAGGAATGAGTGTCTTGACTATGGCAGGCATTTACAGAGCAAGCCAGGTAACTACTATGTCATGCACTGGAGGAAGCTGCATTGCCAATTGCTGTAATTGCAATTACAGGTTAAAATAGATGGGTTGTTTTTTTGACTATACTGTAGGAGTGAGATTTCCAAAACTACCCAAGTGATTTCCCTGGATTATACACACACACACACATATCCACCCCTGAAAATCAGCATCATTTGTGTTTCTGAATCACTTAAGATTTTATAAAGCACAAGTACAATAAAGCAAATTCTTTGTAGGGAGTCCTAGAATTTTAGACGTGCCACTTGTCATTGCTGGAGGACCAAATCCTCAAACCCAGCCAAATGCCCTTCACCAAAACATCATGTTACCATGCCTGCAGGAAACAGAAGCAGACTGCAACTGAGAGGCAAACACACCAAGAAGTGTTCATAAACTTTCCTTGCATCTCTCATTCTTCACATAATCTATACGGTCAATATCTTTGAAAATGGGCATTGGGTAAAATTCTTCTGGATGGGAAAGAATTAATCCTACTTAGCCATAATATTATACTTTTTATTACTAGCTATCAAAATAGTATGACAATCCCCCCTCTCCGCCCCCCCCCCCCCCCTTTTTTTTTTCTTTTCAGTTAAGAAGCTGAGAAACAGGGAAATTATATGATTTTTGAAAAGCCAGAAACTGGTAAAGAATCTTTGGTCCATCCCTGATACCTATCCATAGAGACAAAATCTCATTGTTCCTTCCTAAAAAGGCTAGAAATACTGAAGGGGTAAAAAAATGAAATTAGCACACTGTATTGAGTATTTTTTGCACTGTGAAGTGCAGAAGACACTAAATAAGAATAACTGATGGGGTTTTTTTCCCTGCACACAAGTTTTAAACGATTCTATCATTTATTACAATGACCATCAGCATTTTACTAAAAACTCCATAAGTATTTATATATTCACCTTTTTTTCCCTGGAAGATTTTTAACAAAAAATGTTGGCAAGATAGTGGATATAGATAAAAGTACATGAGTCATACTGCCTTGACAGAAAAAAACCACCTTCACCTCTCGTGTGCTTTTGAGTATGTAACTGGCTCAGATAGAGCAATGAATTAACTTATGTCTCACTAGTTAAAGGAGACCATGAGACTATTCAGTCTTCTGTGGTGAGTAATGTTTGAAAACAACAAATTAACATCTGAAGTCATTAATTCTGTTATAAAACACAAAAGCTGGTGGTCACATGTTTCTCTGTGACTGTTTTTACATTTTACACTATACATAACACATTCTAAAATTTGCATGGAAAGCTATATGACATTACTGGGCAGCCAGAAAAACACGCAGGACACTCCTTTCACAGACAATTCCAGCCTGCTCCAGAGCTGGAGTAAGAACTTTATGCCTGCTTCTTAGGCAGAAGTCACTCAGAAAAAGAGGTCCTCTCTAAAGGCAGCAGCAGTCTCCTCCTTTCTCGTCAGCTATAAGGCTCAGTAAAAGTGAACGTGCTTAAAGAAAAGGCAGCAGTGGAAAGCTGCTCTGAGATCTTCCAGAAATGGGAGAAGACTTGCTAAGCCGAAAATAGGTGAAACCCCACACTGCATTCCCCAGCTTCGCTCCCCAGCACTCGGGATTGTGGGGAAGACTGGAGACTGCTCCAGCACGTTCAAACAATGGAGGAGCAGCTGAAAGGCTGCCCGTTCCTTGTGTGGCCTCTGCAGTGCCTTCCAATGGGAAGGGGACAGGTTCTCAGAGCAGAGACGGAGGCTTGCAACTGCAGGAGGCTGGGAGCCAGTGAAGTGCACAGCTGTATATAGCTCCATTTCTTCAATGTGTATTGAATAAGTCTACAGTCCAAAACTTGCTTTCTTCACACCCAATTCAAAGGTATCAGTGGGGATAGGATAACGTGTATCTGAGGACAGATTTGAAGTGAGACTTCTAAAAAAAGCTCTGAACTGTGGATTTTATGCATGATCTTAGAAAAGGGAAAAAACAACTCTTGGTGAAGACCTTACAGGCATAGCTTTATTTCACTTTGAGTCCTTACTCATCCACACCATCAGCAAAGGATACACTCACACTGATCTCTCATATATTTTTAGTGTGAAAGGTACAGGTAAGAAAGAAGCATTCAATTTGTTTCAGGCAGCCAGGACCAAAGGAGACTAGACAGAATCTGAAACTGATCTCTGTAAGCAGTCTTTAACAGTCTTTTATTGCTTCTTCACTTTAATTAAACCTCTTTCAGGATCTAAAGAAGAAATTCTAGATAGGAGAAAACTGATGCCACAGATCTAGCAATCCAATGCATGTCTTCAGTGTTTTGTTGGTTTTTTTAATGGTTCTAACTGAATTTCTTGCTCTTTTTATGCAGCTATTTTATACCACTTTATAGCAAACTTCTTTATCAGAATAAAAATAAAGAAAACAGTGCAGTCCCTTAACCTGTCTCTTACACCCCAAAGAAAAAGGAGAAGTGTATCATTTAAGCTGTTTTCAAATGCTTATTTGGGGAACTTCTCTACATATCTGCAATGTACAAGGAGGTAACAGCTCTCTCAGCTTTACTGTATTTAATTTTTTAATGCAATTATCCTCCTAAGACTTGTCAGAGATGGAAAATTCAGGAATACTAGTGTCCGCTTAAAGTGGAGAAGGTCCATTAATATAAATTTACCAATGGTGGGCTGAGGTCCAGTGAGGTTAAATAATTTACTCCAAATCATATAGCAAATTGGTAAAATAGTCACTTTAACAAGTGATTCATAACACTTCTTCAAAATTTCTTTCAAATTTATTTGAAAATATTATAAATTTGAAAACTAAATGTTCCATTTCTCCTGGAAAACAGTTTTATGGGACCTATGAAGATTAACAGCTTTTGAATTTGATAAAAATAAAGAGGCAATAATAATTTTGGACTTACTGGTATATGAGTTAAATTGTTTTAAATTAGCTATTGATGAAAATAGTTATTTACATCCTTCTATAAGGTTTAGAGCCCCTCTGAACACTTTCAGTCCTGAAATATGAACTTGTACTATTCTGGTCTGTTCTTTATGACTGTGTACTGCCAACCAAACTGCTTGAGGAGTTCCATTTCCACTAGCAGAAATACTGTTCTCCAGGCAATTGTTTGAAACAAACAACTTCCTACCCTCTCTCCAAAAGACCTTTCAATCCCTTTAAGATCTTATTTGTAGCTCCTTCACGCTACTAAAAAGAAGAGTCCAAGGATGTCACATTTCCTACCCAATATCTGTTGCATGGCTTGTCAGCATGTAGATGCAGATTTGCATGCATGTGCTTGAAAGGAAAACAAGAAATTGGATTCAGCTGCACATTGTTAGGTTAGGTACACGCTACTGAGAAGGCTCTTTTTTTTAATGCAAAATGTACAGATTCTGTTAGAGCTTGAAATAAAGTCCTGGGAAGTATATATGGTGGGGAGTGTTTATTGCAATGAATTTGGAGGAAACTCTTTGAAATCACAAGATTTTTTGGAGAATAATCTTTGTTAAATTTTGAGTTCTAGCCTTGTCTAAAAAAACTGCCTCAATTTAAAAATACCATTTCTTTTTCCTCCCAGGATATGAAGACTTTATAGGCAGCTGAACCATGATACTTTCAAAGCAGCAAGATTATGTGGCACTAAGGCTGAGCTGAGAGGGGGAATCCCTCCAGTCATTCAGTCACTCCAGCCTATTTCTGAAATCTTGTGACAGTTGGGTACTTGTTTTCCCATCTTTTACCAGCTGGAATGCAGCCAAACAATAAGCATTAACTTATTTCTGACTTCTTAAAAGCAACTATGTCCCAGGTACAGCACAAATCCCAAGGCTGCCCAGGCACTCGTGATCGAGAAAGTAAATGCACCCTTACTGCGAGAGAATAAAGAAATCCAAGCAAGCTTCAGAGTTATATTAAGTCTAGAAATATTCCTGGGTTTAATGCCAGTTTGTTTCAGTTAGCATATATTTATGGGGTTTGGGTCATTACTTCAATTTTAAAGCCTGATACAGGTGGGTTTTTTTTCCTGGTTTGGTAGTCCTGTTTCTGTATTCTGTAGATTAATCTAAAGCTTTATCCTTTCCTCTGGCATTTAGGAAAGCTGTTCTATTTTAGCCCATTATTAACATAATACATTTGAGGGAATCTGGTGTGGCTGTCTTTGCAAGTTAGGTGTTCTAGAGGGAAGCACAAGGCAGATAAAATATACATGTCAATAATGGACAAGAAAATTAGTGGTATGTATAATATTTCTGGAAATCTAAGTTGGGTTCAGGTACTATTACATTCCACTTCAAAGCTTTTCTAAATATACATTCCAGTAAAATATGACGCTGGTTATCTCATACCAGACTTGATCTCCTCCCCTTAAGGATGTGGTGGTTCAAAATTTCAGCAACACTCATATTGGTGTGAGCCCTGTGGTCTACCTAGGCATGTGAACACTACGACATACATATGTTTTCTCTCTTCAAACATGCACAGAACTCTTATGGGATAGAAAAGACACCAAGAATTTTTAACAGTTGGATATTCTGCATTTCTTTGCTATCTGTTGGTACTATTTCAGCATTACAAGCAACACATTATATACATATCACATTTCCTATATAACAGATGCATGCCATGAGATAAAAAGGCAGTGAGTCTCAAACTTTCAGATGCATTGACTCATTTTTAGTTCTTTAGCTTTTTATGGAGACTCAAAGACACAAAGGCATGTTGGAACACTCACAAGTCCCGTGAACCTGAATGACGATTACAAATGCTTAAACCTGAGAAAAAGGAAGACATTAGAACCTTAATTTTTGGAAGATGCCACTGACACTGAGGTGTCTCCACACTTGATGCAAATACCAGGCAAGTCTTCAGATCCTGAGTCTTAAGATTCTTTCTTAATTCTGACTGTAAACTAATGTAGCTTTGCTTAGGAACTTCTGACTGACTAAAGCCTGTTTTTACAGGCTAACTACCTTCAGAACACACCTGGCTTATTATCACTAACACTCGCAATAGATATACAAAGCAGACCTGTACGATTTGAGGCATTCAACATTTTTAGGAATGTGAGCAAAAGGATTTCTACAGTGTCACAGAAAAGCCCTAACTCTAGCTACTCCAAATGATTTCTTGGTAGCCTATCTCTAATAATAAGTAGATGATCCAAACTTCAGACCTCTCAGAAGTGACAGACTCTGAAAACTATGGGAGTTGGAAAAACAACACTTTTGTTTTAAAAATGAAGTTCTTAGGCTCTTTCATCACAGAGAAAACCATTAGGTTACCTCACCTGGAGAAAAGTAAATGCCAAATCAGACAAATCAATGCTATTAATATTAATTTAAAGCTGTTTAATAATGCATTGTTTGGATTTTTCTCTGGGTTTTCTCCTTACAATGCATAGGCCTTCACAGCAGCAGTGATTCAGAACAGAGAGAGGTAAAGCAGTTTCCCTGACAACAGAACTACAACTTGATGCATAAGATATAATTAAAAGGTCCAGAACATCTCCCTTGCAATCCAGCTCTCTTCTCATTATAACACTTCACATCATAGATCACATGGGTGACCAGGCACCTGTACTCTGTTTACTTTTTGCTTTCCCTAGTCATGCTGAAGAGCAGCAAGTAGAAATTCTGTTCCTGTAATTAGGGAGTTCACTCACCTTTCAAACAGCAGCCAAACTGCTGAGGCAGAATCTGTTGTTATAGAGCTGCCTCTAAAGAGGGAAGGGTGGGAAACAACATTAAAAGCCAGAGAGAAGCCGTGATCAAATATTTTCTCAAGTGGCCTGGCTTTTTCGGAATGCAGTCTTTGAAATATTTTTCTTGATTCTGGAGGCTAAAAATATACACGGTTTTTTCCATTTGCTTCAGCCGCTTCACATCTTTGCATGCAAAAGCATAGGCTGTGCAAGTTCTGCCCAGCTGCAGTGAGCGCAGCTTGGTCAGCAACACATCCCTTTCAAATCCATAGTTAAAGAATTTGGCTGGGTCCCTACACCCATATTACCATCCACACATCACACTACAAGGATAGCAGACTCTGACACCTGTGGGTTTATTACGCTTTATGGAGCATCAACTACTATTTCTTAATTGTACGGACTTCTAGATTCACTAAAATTTCCACAACTTTAGCCTATTCTAAAAAAAATGGCTGAGTATTAAAGGCAAAATTCTCACTTCCATTTCAGTTCTTATTTCCTCCAAGAAAAATAGCTCAAAATATAATAATAATAATAGTAATAATAATAATAATAATAGTCATCATCAAAACAAAAAAGAGAACATTTAAACCTTCCATGTGATGCAGAGTCAACTGCAGGCTATCCAGCATGTGACATCAAACTATAAAAGTGTGTCCAGAGGAGGACAACTGAGACGATGAAAGACCTTGGAAGCAATACTTACAAGGAGCGACTGAGGTCACTTGACTTGTTCAGCTGAGGGAAGCGAAGGCTGAGGAGCAGCCTCATCACAGCCTACAGCTTCCTCAAGGGGGGCAGCGGAGGGGAGGTGCTGATCTCCTGCCTCTGGTGACCAGGGACAAGACGTGAGGAAATGGAGTGAAGGTGCATCGGGGAGCTTCAGGTTGGACATTAGGAAAAGGTTCTTCACTGAGAGGGTGGTTGTTCCCTGTAACAGGCTGCCCAGGGAAGCAGTCAGGGCACCCAACCTGTCAGAGAGAGTTCAAGGAGCATCTGGACGATGCTCTTAGTCCTACGGTTTAGATTTAGGTATTCCTGCGAGGAGCAAGGAGCTGGACTTGATGATCCTTACAGAGCTGTTCTGGCTTGAGATATTCTCTGAATCTATGTAAACCCCAGTGGTGAGTGGGAGGTTACTGCTAATGTTGCAAGTATGTGACAAAAGCTCTGGGAATTATACCACAAAAGCAGCATGCTGCCGTAATTTAGACAGCCTTCCCTGTGCACCTTGAGAAATGCTGCAAATTATCCCTGCTTGTAATCAGAAGAAAGCTGACATCACCCGAAACCTCGTGTCTCCAAAAGCTCTACAATTTATCGCTTGAAGACGCAGAGATTGCCTCTTGGCTATTTGATATTTTGTCATTATTGGTTAGCTGTAACTTTCCATAACCTTATGCTGTTATTTCCTGTGAAAAGCGTATCATGTGTGCATATAAAAATAAGGGTTTAGGAATATTTATATCTGCAACTTGAGCTCCAAAAACATTGGTAAATCAGCTCTGTGGATCCGTGTAAAAGAATATTATCAGCACACAAATTTGGGTTAAAAATTCAAAACCTAAAGGAAATGTTTAAAAACACAATAATACGACATCTTTATTGTATATTGTAAGCTCTAAACATGCAGCTAAGCCTCATAAATTTTAAAATACTGTGCCTATTTCTGACTACAGTTGACATCCAGAAGAATTTTAAGGAAAGTGGAAAATAAGTTTTTGTCTCCTTTTCACACAGTCTCTCATGATCTGTGAAGACCCAAAAATCTGTGCAGACATTGATGAACTGTGTTTTGCTGGGGTCTACCATCAAATTAGCTCAGACATTTTCTATCTAAATGGCAGGAATAGTTGAAGTTTTTGGAGCTACTTCTGCATTATTACTTATAAGTAAAAAAACCGACCAAACAAAACCCAAAAAAACCTAGATCCAAAGTTCATAGAATTCATACTAGTATGTTTATTTTTAGATTCTAAGATTTTTAAGTTTTTTCAAAACTGTGCAGATCAGTTTTGCGGTAATGCTCCCTGTCTTTCATTTTCTGCCATTGGCATTTTAATGAGATTATTTTTGTTTTAAATGAGTGACAATTACTTCTGCAAAACTTAACAAACTTAAAGCATTTAATAAAAATTCTTACTAAAACTTCTCATAAAGCAAATGCAAACACTATCTGGAGAAAGAAATAACAAAAAGACTTCCATAATGATCCCTAGATTTTGAGAACTGGCTCTCCAGGTACTAATAATGTATTTTTTTGTATCACACAGTACACAATATATTACACACAAATGCTCTAATAATTGTTATTTATTTTAAATTATTTTCTTGCAAAAATGTTTGAGGTCTTCTTGATATTGTCATTGAATACAATATTTTACTTTTTAAAATATAGGCTGGAAGGTAAATAAGCTACATCACTGGAAGTATACATTAGGTATAGTGTTGATATGTCTATTTGCTTGGGTAGGTTTGGGACTTCAAATCAGGCTCAAGGTTTGCCTAACACCAGAACCGTATTCAGTAGCATGAATTAAAAAGTTAAAGGATACTGGATTAAGCAAGATAGGCCTCCAAAGGAGGGGCAGTGTGATCATATGAAAATCAACATATGAATGCATAAATAAATCCCATAAAATTCTTATTTCTTAGCATTCCAGTGCTTCACTCTCCAATCTAAACAATGTTTCTGACCACAGCTCTTTGCACATCAGGGTGGTTTTTTTCCGTCAAAGCAGCCTTGAAGAGTGATTCTATTACTGTACCTTTCATGAGGTATCATCCAAGTACCTCAGCTTTTATCACAGATATATTACTGCTGCAGGTACTGGACTAATTTCAGTGAATTGCAAAGCAGGACAGAGTGGGTACTTTCTCCCTCTGCTGCCTTCTAACTCCAGCAGATAGAGTGTCCTCCATTGCTTTCCTGAAAATGGCAGAAAACATGGGCACCTCCCCAAACTGAACGGATTTCCTTCTGTCTAACAGCAAAGGCTTTTTCCAAACATCACATGGATTAACATTGTTCAAAGAAAAGGTCACACAAATCCTTTCTAATGGGAGAAGTATTAAGTGACTTAGCTGCCCCAGTTGATAAACAGCAGCTCCCACAATATTAGTCAGCAGTGGCTTCAGCTTAGTTATTAACAGTACTAAAATACTCAGTGGCATTTATACTATGTCTTTGCCTGGTGCTAAGTAGGGATACAACAATTCCTTACTGGAGACTGAGCACAGACCTTTACCCTTTTTAAGCCTTACATAGGCCTGAGGGTATGAATAATGTATGCTGGTTCCTGAACATCTCTTAATATCATGTTTTTGGGTTAGTGGAAAGCTGTTACTTTCAGTTTTTAAATGAAAGCTTCCTGACTCTTCTACTTGAGCACACCATAGCTCAAAGTTACATTCGTCCTTGCTTCCTATGTATTACAAACTTTTTCCTTTATATCCACTTCCTTAAAAACAAAAGGACATATATTCTATATATAACAGGAAATCATGAAAGTTAACTAGGGACAAATCTGAATTACTATGCAGTAAAGCTCTTACCTTACATCATAAAAATATGAAAACATTATCAGAAGTATCGGTCTATAGACCAGTCTCTTCTGTCCTCATAGATGATGTAGCAGATACCAGAGTGAGATTTCATTAGTAAAACTTCATTATTTTGACAATAGATTAACAACATGTATTAGCAATAGAATGAAATATTATTATAGAAGGTACTATATAAATAAAATAAGGTATATTAAAATTCTAAACTTAATAGCAAAGAAATACTGTGGTGCAGTAACTGACTTTTCATTATGCCTGTTCATTTATTCATTAAAAAAATTCAATAAATCTCTGTAAGTGTCCAGCTGGGTTGCAAGATTTGGTGAGATTCTAATGTATTCTAGTGATAGTATTGTTCAATGTGTAATTAAGAAAAAATAATTAAGCAGTACTTTAAATATATGGTCAAGCCCACTCATCAGCTCACTTAATGAAACAGTCCTCTTAGATGTGTATTATTTTTCCATGCACCAAACCATCTTGCATTAATGTACTGTAAATCTACTCATTTAATATAATTTGTAATAATAATGATTTCCATTTTTAATGTCAAGAGAAAAATCACTGGTTGCTTGCTCCAAAGAGCACTTAATATCCATTACTGCACGCGGCACAAATGAATTTGCAGGTTTAAACAGACCTTTCAGCAACAGTTACTGTCTTCACTCTAGCTGGACAGTGCAGGTATGGTAAGAGCTATTGGATTTTTATCCATATGCATAAACCCATTTGAAAGTCTTAAAGATACCAAGAGTCTTTAAGTTTTTAAGATACTCCTAGTAAGATTGCAGGGCTATTCAAACGTACAAAAAGTGAAAATCACCTCTGTGCACTGTGCTTCAGCTGCCGTGAATAAGCTGTGTTGATGCTGACTCCTGTCCTCAGTTACGTGTCTATTTCTTCCCTGCGACTATGAAAGAAGTGACAGAGTATCACAGAGCTGATGATGAAACCAGCACATCTGAGTGGAACCTACATAGGTGAAGGAAAAAAAGCTAGCAAGTGCTATGACAGCTTTAGGTACATGTGTGTCCAACAAAGCCAAGTGAGCAAAACTACTATCTTGCAAACTCAGCAACTTCTTAAAGAAAAGGTGGGAAATATACATCCCACGTATTACTTCCCATACCAGGGAAAATGCTACATCAAGAATGTATACAAGAACAGGTATAGTTACTGAGGACACATGATTTGCTTCTAATCTTAAAAAAAAAAACAAAAAAAAACAAAACCCAAAAAACCCAAAAACCTAGTAAAAATGGGTTTGATAGCTGATAGGCACCAAGTAGCCTTTAACACAGTATCATTTTATGCATTTATTTTATCTGATTCTCAGTACGGGTTTCTCTGGACATCAGTGATAACTCTTTACATTCTAACATCTTGATACCTTCACTGTGTAGCAGAAATCTGTGAGTTGCTGAATTACTGGTAAAAGAAACTTAAAATGGAGTTAGATGATCTGCAGTGACGGTAAAGGTCTTAGCATGTTTGGATGGCATCACGATAAATCTGGATAATGTCTCCAAATCTCACAAAAACTTATCAGTCCAGGATTCCATATGAAGTTTGCTGTTACTGAGTTTCTAATCAAACTTATTCTGTATACCCTGTGATCCTAGAGTAATTGACAGTGTGGGGAACTGTGTTGTGTTCAAATCGTTGTGGGTGCAATCCACCTGGAGCTGACCGTATCTAAATCAGCTATCCCCACTGTTCTTATATAGGAACAGAAACAGAAACTCCCAGGGCATCTTTTATGTCACTGTAAAGATGTTGAGGATGGCTTACCCCAGTGTTTCTTCTGTTGGCACCAATTAGGCCTTCAGGCTTCAGCATGTCTGTCAGCACTATAAACACTGTGAGTGACTTCATTTACAAACATTTTACATATCCTTTTCCTGTTCTGAGGGTTATCCTCTGGATGCGTGAAGTGTTGGTGATGGTCCTGTGCTGTAACAGGCGTAGACCACTGAATGCCATGTCCCAGAGGTCAACTCGATGCTGTGTAGCATACTGCTCTATTGCAACCACGTAAGGCTCAGACCCTCACCTACCCTTCATCCTGATTGAAACTGCTGCACTTGATCATCTATTGAGAAACAATCACGGACCCCTGTAAGCTCATCTCACTAGGTCATGCTGCTTTTCTGGCCAACGATCAAATATGCATCTAAAAATCAATAACATTATATTCCCAAGGTACACACTGTGCCTAAATTATGGTACTTTGATGTAGAACCTCTTAGTATCATCTAGCGGAATGATATGTTACAGACCTTGTTTTATCTAATCCTTGTCTACCAATTTAAGGTTGGGGAAAATATTTGTATTTTCTGTACTCTTCTTGTGAAGTCTTGCATCCCCAGAAGTTTGGTTTTTTTTGTGATGTTCTGCTTTCTCATTATTCCTGGCAAATAACGGATTTAATTTAAATTTAATATTATTGTGTCAGTTTTACCTTCCCAGAGAGCTTTCCACTTGATCTTTACAGCAGCCTTAGCAAAGCTGCACTTCTGCCAACAGATGAACTTCGGTGTTGTTTTTACAGTACTATTATGTTCTCCATGCATGAAACATTAAACTTACGATAGGCTGCCAGTCTGGAGGCAACAGACTGGTTTAAATGCCTCAGGGGTGTCATGCCAATCAATTCTCTTGTCTCGCTCTTACCGGACACAGAAATATGCATTAACGAAGGGTGAATAATTAAAGAGAGGGGATGAATTACAAGGGACAAGACAATGTCACATGAATGGGAACTCAGAAGAAAGATGTTAAAGATAAAGATCCAGTTTGATGAGACCAGCTTTCTGAAACACAGTAACATTCACAGTGTGCCACTTATGAACAGCCATGTTTCCTCCTCATTTTGGAATTTCAAAGCATCTAGTTGGATCTGAAGATGTCAGAAGCTGATGCTGCAGACATGAAAGTTACTTCTCCATGCTGTCCTACAAAATTCAGGAGTAATTCTATCTACTGTTAGGGACATCATAACAGAGTAGCCCTCTCAGCTCTTTCAGAAGCATCAGACAAGAAAAGTACTGTGGGCTTTTCAAAGCTAGATTGAAATATCTAAAGATTGCATATTTCAAGTATGTTAAGGGGAGTGTCTCCTCCACCAGTTCTGTTGTTGAAGCACACAGAGTTCTTCATATATCCAAGGAATGCTGGAGAGGAAGGAAATGAAAAGGAGACATGGTCTAGCAGTTTTGGCCTTCAGAGAAGACCAGCACCTAGCTACTCATCAGGGTCCCTCTCAACTCACCATGTCTGTCTAGATATATGGTTAGAACCATGTGGATCCACTGGAGTATGCATCTGGAAAGGACAATAATCTCTCCGATAGCATCCTCAGAAAACCTGTTTTATTTATTATCCCTTGTATCTAAGCACTTCTTTCAGTAGACCTCCTTGCTCTACTTCTCTTCTTACCCTCTGAATTGCACAATGAAAGGCAAAACAACTTCTGTAACGAGGTCTCTGTATTTATCACTATGTTCAACACTGTGTTTTTGCTACTCTCAGGTAAACCGGAATGCATATCAACCACTTCTCAGAAAAAGTACTGGATTTTCTTCTCAGTTTGAGCATAGAAATATTTGTGGCAAAATCCACAGAGGCTCAACCAGAACCACTGTCAGTTTAACATGATCCTTAAGCACATCTTTCCATATACATTGGACCAAATTAGATACTGATTTATATGTAGTTGCAAGATAATGTTGTCTCCAAGAGTACAGTCAATAATGAGTAAAGTCAAGGACAATACAAAATAAAATACAAGGATAACATAATTACAGATGAGAGTCAGATATTAAAACCAACTTTATAAGCCAAGTAGAAGCAACTTACAGGGCAAAGTTTGGATAAGTTCTGTACACAGAACCTAGGAGGTTTTGCACTAGCAATTGTCAAAAGTTAAAAAAAAATTAAAAAAAGCTGGATTTGTGTGAAATACTGATTAAAGTAATAATAAAAATGTTTATCCAGCTGACAGTCAAACTATTTTTTTTTTATCTACTACGAAAACAATACCAGCAGGATATTCTATGGGTACTCTAAGAAAAATTTTATTTTCCAGGTATTTTGTTGATAACACAGGTTGGGACATTCTAAATATAATAAGCAAAATTCCTGATTAAATCCTGACACAAGATAGACATTTTACGAATACGGAGTATATGAAACACATAACAATGGATGCAACTTACTAGCTGATGACTTATTAGCGGATATTGGGATATGGAAATCAGAAAAGGGTAGGAAAAACATTAAAGTATTAAACATGATTTAAAGTAATATTTGTTTACAGGTGACAGAGGTAACATGCTAAAGGTATTGAACTGTGGCAGAATGTTAAAAAAAAAAAGACTTTACTTATTCTTAAAAATACTAGCACTTATTTCCAAATTCCTAAATTTTAAGCCATTCTTGTGTCACTTCATTCGCTAAAAGGCTAGCAGTGTTCTCAACTACTATCTCAAGAGTGCAATTTTATAAAGAAAATCTTACTGTGCCCTGATGCAGATCTAAATGTTCATTTTTTAAGCAGCAGTTAATTGCAGGAATCTCAGATAATGGATTATTTCATTCACAAACACGTAGAAGCTAGTAGTCTTTTTTAATGGATGCTTATTTCCCTATAGATTGTTTTCCAGCATTTGGTTACAATTATATGGCACTGTTAGCAATGAAATTATGATAATTTCCACAGAAAGTGGGCAACTAAATTTCTCAATAACTGAATTCTTAGAGCACTCAAGGGCAGTCAGATGTTGGGAGCAGTGCTATTAAACAGTGAGTGAAATTCCTCTCTTCTGTGGTTAAAATTTAACGCATACACAAAACTTCAACTGCTGGAAATGACATAGCAGCAATCTTACTTTGAACCTTAATGTATAGGGGAGGGTGGGCGCTTCAGTTTCACCTGCCTGTAAAGCAGTGCCTCAGTGACAACATTTATTAGGTTAGTTAGCCATTGCAATCCCAAAACAACAAGCAGCAGCATTCCAAACCTTGTTTGCTACCACTCTAATCTCCAGTGACCAGCTTACTGAAGATCTAGTAACTATTTAGAAATTGCTTGTAGGTCCCAGATATTTTGTATTCCAAATTAACAGGCACAATGAATATGCCTAAATTCTAAGAAAAAAAAAAATAAAGATCATGATACGAACATGCACATCCTACCTACTTTTCTACGAAGTTTTCCCACGTTTCTTATCTCTTTGGATAGGTAGTATGTTAGGTATAAGAGGCTTTCTACAAGTGTATCAACCACAGCCAATATAAATGCATAACAGAAAATGGAGCACAAAGATGAAACCCCTACTGCAAGCTCTACCAGGGATTCTGTAAGGAGTTCTAGCTTAAACAACAACGATTGCCACAGAATCCTGCAGGAATTGCCATACCTGCGGAACTGGGCTGTAATCAGATGTAAAGGACTGTTATTTCTCCTTTCTCATTTACCAAGCTTCACACTACTTTCGAGATACGTGGTCAGAAATACCGCCCTGACCAAACACTGTTTCTGGGTATACTGCCTGAACACTCTGAATCTTCATCACCTTCAGCCCTTCCTGTAAGCTCCACATAGCTTGTTTTCATTTGAGTTTCTGAATTTAGAAAAAAAATTACTTTTGGTTATAATTACTCAGGCTATCCATTTTCTGTCTCCTGAATTTCCTAGTATCCCGCTGCTCGTAAATACAAGCATCTATATAGATATAGCTTTTTACTCTCCCTAGATGCAATTTACTACTAAGCTATGAGCTTAACGTTCCATTTTTTTATTGCTTTTGTCAATTTTATGCATATAGCTTAGAATATCTGTTAAACTCGCAATTAATTTTAATTAGCTACAGGCAATCAGTGTTCAAGATCTAGTGTCATTTATACTTTCTCTTCATGCCTGCAGAAAAATAAGTCTAAAGTTGACCTATTTAAAAAAAGGTTATTATTGAACTGCTTTACTTGATATGGTGATCTAATTCTGAGGGAATGGTAAAACTGAAGCAGGGTACATGTACTTGAAAGGGTAGATTTATTCCCTCAGCAGGAAAAAAGGAGGACATTGATGTGTTAACAGTGATGATGTTCTAACATATAGGAAAAAAATTGAGAGAATCACTGTGTTTAATAGTTTTCTGATTTTTCCATTGACTAAAATACAAAGGGAAAATGTAAAACCTTTGCAATGTAGCAAAAAGTTAATCCCTGTAAGGAGGTAATGAAGCTGCTAATGTTTGGCTAAGTATCATCCTTAGCTAACAGACTGCTATGCAGGCATAGAAGAGCAAATGACTTACCTCAGCGTCTCACACAAGTGAACATTTATTACAGCGCGGCAGCAAAGGCCAGTAAGAGTATCAGTCAAATTACTCTGATGAGGGTTGCCGTTACACAAGACATAGCAGAGCAGAAACCCCAAATCCTGTTTCTAATTAAAAGCAGAGGAGACACCTACACTTAGGATGAAATCTCTACAACAGGTTTTCTGCCTGCTTGACCTTCTTAACTCTCCTTTTAGCCACTTTAAGTGATTTTCCTTATTCAGGCTTGATTATTCCTCATCTTATGCCTAGCCTTGGCAGTTAAATCAATAAATGTATATATGTTTCTAATAAGTGCCCTCACAAAACAGACAAAAGGAAAACCAAGCTAGACATCTCAAAGCAAAAATACACACATCGATTCTCTTTTGATTGCTATTAACTCTTACTGCACATTTTGTAGTGATTACCTTCCATGTCTTGCAGTATCACAAGACAGCAGGGGGCCACATAATGTAAGACATCAGGAAAATGTCTGAACTCAAAATGGGTTATAAAAGATGGGCACAAGAAGAGAAGAGAGCAATAAAGATTTTGAGGATAAAAATGTGAAAGAATGATAGTGGCAAGTAAGTTATGATTTAAAGATTTATGCTACCATAATATGAAGTGCGTAGAAAAGAAACTTGAAAACTTTTAAAGTCTGCCAGTCATATAAAATTAAACACTACAACAAAACAAACTAAGAGACACTACTGCAGAAATGCGATTAAAATATGAGTGGTAAGAAAAAGCCTTAGGCAAGCTCCCACACAGGGCATGAGAGTACCTTATTCAAAGCCTTTTGCAAATTAGTTATTTCCTTTTGGAAATTAATATTTGCTCAAGTCACAGGTTGGTGCAAAATGACCACCATTGGTAACTGACTATCATAAATGAGAAACAGCAACTATTCACAAACCTGACAATTATATCTTTTTTAGCTACTAAAGAAACTCTGAAGATGCATGGACTGTAATCAATGAATACACCTCTGTAATTACCACTGTGAAATCAGTAAATGTAGGTGTAATTACCATGGTTTCCAAGAGGTATTTTAGAATCCCTTTCTAAGGCCCAGTCTGGGATAGTAAAAGGTCCTACAAAACCCGTGCACCTCTCAAGTGTGATTTGTTAGTATATATGAGGACTTGTAATGAAAAAACACATACTCACGTGTTCAATCCTTCATTCTGTCTCACCGATTTGACAGTTTTCACAAAGCAAGAACTGAAGAGAATTACTATTCTCAAATCTTCCACAAGGTGATGCAGGCTCTATTTGTTATTTGTGGTGTGACTGGCGCTGCTACAAAGGATTTATCTGCTTTTCAGAAAGTGGTTCTGATGCAGCGATTTTCTTAGATGGTCAGCAAATTACATACGTAACACCTGTGAATATGTTGTCTATTTGCGTATTTTAGAAAAATGTGTAAGGATATGTTAAAAAAAAAAAAAAAGTGATGCAACTTAAATAATGGCTAAAAATAGAGGGGGAAAATAATAATAATCAAAAAGGCCAAACAGACAAAAACTCTATGCAAAGATTTGATTTATAATGTACTTTCTTGGAATCCTGAGAAAGTCCAGAACACAGTAAAAAAAATCTGAGCAATTACTGTACCTAAGGTGGATAAGTCTTCCTGACGAATTGAACAGGGCTAAGTGGAAAAATAATTGTTGCTTTATGCTGGAGCAATGTAAAAACAATATCTTCTAAAAGATATGAGATGTTACAAGTAGTAATGAATAACTTACATCTTTGAGGAAGAACTATGATATAACCAGAGATAAAAAGGTTCTAAAAACTTGGTTGTAATAGGTTTCTAAACAAACAATTGAATGAGCTTTTGAAAAATCAGATATCAAAAGACTTGGAGGCAGACAGAATACTACTGTTGGTATTTTGATGTGTTCCTCATAAAAATGGAAGTGATTTAGTGCTCTGCTTCTACTCAAAAGGGAGATATCAACATTAAGTTATTAGAAAAGTGAACAGCAATTGTGTTCTGGATTAAGCAGCCTGATAGTTCATGTGTATTTTTGCCTGTAATATCCCTGACTGGTGAGCATCTGTGTAGTTTAATTTGGAATGTTAAAAAATAAATTTGGCTATCTATTCTATTTTACTGCAGTTGCAAAAGCAACACTTCTGACACTGAAAGTGTGGTCTGAAAATGTAATGGATTCCTAACATTCATATTCTTCATAAATATCTTATTCTCTGCTTTATTCTGAAAATCAAAATAGAATCATTAACATTTTATTTATTTTCCTGCAGGTGCAAAAGGTGGGTACGGGTAGCTATTTAAATAACACTTAATAGTATTTACCTAAAATATTCTAAAAATATTCCCATATGATATTCTGACTATTTTCACTAGGCAAGTACTAAGTACGCAGTATACCAAATAAAACATAGTTCTTCTACGCATTATATTTCTTCACATTTACATAAAGCTTCATAAAGTCATGTAATTTGTTTAAATATGAAAAATGGCATGAAACTTTGACATGAATATTCAAAACATACATCTAGCAATCAATTATCATTATGAATAAATGCTCAGTTTGAACAATTCTGTCTTTTCTGCTATGGTTCTGTGACGTTATTGTTACTACTCTCAGAATATACCAAGATAACACTCTATCCACGCATCTCCTACCAGGGTCAAAATGTTATTTCTCCCATTTAGATGGGGACACCAAGATGGAAACATAAAAAGATGCACAGTGCTCACCAAGTCAAATTTACAAATATAGATCAGGTCTAAATCCAAGTGACTTTCCAATTTACAACCTATACTATCCTTCCAATGGAAAACATTTTCAGACAAAACTTATGTCATACTTCCATCTGTGGTCGAAAATAAACCAATTCTGTAGTGATACATCATCACAAAGCACAGGCAAGTGCTTTGTTACATAATGTTTTCCAACTTCTCAATCTTCGTAAAAAAGTGCAGCTGGGCTTCAAATTAAAAAGGTTTTCACAGACTTCAATAAGATGCAGTGACAAAATGAAACATTTAGCACAGAGAATTACAGGACAGTAAAATGTGACATTAATAGTGGCAAATAGTGACAGGAAATATTTTTCCTAAAAGTTAGAACAGCCATCCCGTTAGAAAGCCAAAATGTAGCTGAGGAGATCTGCAGCCTGGGAAGCTTTGAAGCAAAAACTGGAAAATCCCTGATAAAATTGAAGCGTAAACCCATTTGTGTTTTAAAAAGACAACAGTTGCTACTGTTTTGATCAGTGAAGAGGAACAAATACCATTTTCTATTTCCACTAAATTGTATGTTTTCTATATATTTAATTTGATGAATGAAAGAAAACAGGTGTCAGAAGAATCTGATCTGATGGCAGTGCATCAGAGTCTGTAATTACAGAGTCAGGTCTGACAACTTTCCCAGTTCTCTGATATGGAAAAAGTGACTTCATTTATTATCATTCCTTGGAGGATTCAGTATGACTGAATGAGTATCTCGAACTTCTGCAGACTAGGGAAAGAAGAACCCAAGTTTAAATATTTCACTAATGATCTTCTATTTTTACGAGAAGTATCAAGCATTGTGTATACCACATTAACATTCTAAAAACCTTGATGGCTGTGATAATATTTTACAGCTGAGAGCACAGTGTTTCAGTACCAACAATACACATCAACCCAGAGTGGGTAGTCATTTTTCCTAGTACACTCAAAGGTCATGCAGTAATTCTGCAGGAGTAAAAGAGACAAAACTGGATAGATGGACAAATAAAAAAATTCATGCTGCCACAACTACGGAATTATCAATACAGGTCAGTTTGAATGATTCAGTGAGACAAATGATAAAGAAAGAACTGGGAAGTTATGCCCTTTTTTAAGTATATGTATATGAAGAATAAAACTAATAAAATCACAAAAATCCCATAAACATTACCCATAGCATGGTAAATATCTTGCTAAAAGGTTTGTTTACAAGAACTTAGCATATGACTGATTGAATGTACTGCAATTAGAAGAGAAATATTGGCTGGTCTATATTTTGATACAGTCATAGGTGTGAAGACACCTACAGACTTGTAGGCTATCTGTCAGAAGTAGCTATGAGGACACAGTAGTACGTTTCTTTCCACTCTTGTCTTAGAATTTGAAATCACTATTACGGGACAAAATACTGTAGAATTTATTTTTAACTAAAATTTACTCACTTCCCCAGGAAGCAAGACAATCTTTATTCAAAATGAACAGACTGGGTTTTATGTGACATTCACACTGAAGACCCGTGGGCCACATACAGGAATTCCAACTCTGAAGTCCAACAATATCAGAAAAAAATATCACTATAAGGATAGACAAACTCTGGAACAGATTGCCCAGAGAGATTATCAGATCTCCTTCTTGTCAATTTTCTGTTTTTAACTTGTCAAACAATCTGATTTAACCTCAGACTTGTCCAGGCTTTGAGCGGGGTTTTGGGCCAGACAACCTTCAGAGGGGTTTTCCAAGCTAAACCACTATAGGATTCTACGAAACTATCAGATGAAAGAAGTAGGCACTGATGGTTTAGTGAGAGAATAAAAAAGCTGACAGTGATTCTGTTCTCCTTATGGAGGGAAATTCTGATTTCTGATGCCAACTCGCTGAGAAATCTCTGCTTCTTCTCCATAAGTTTTCCTAAAGAAGTGGTCAGTAATTACAAGGAAGGAAGATACAAAAAATTAGTTTCTCCATTGGTCCTATTGTAAACATTGTATATAAAGCCTGCAGTCTTGGTTTAGATTAAATACTCAGTAGGGAACTAGTGAATTGAGCAGGGCAGCCTCAGGGGGCACCATCATTTCCTTGCCAACTGTGAATGAAATGTGGTTTCTGATGACTTTGAGTGGGGAGTAAAGGCAAAGCATCCAGATAGGCCATAAGTCCTTGTGGAGTTTTAGTGTACATTGTTTCACAACATCCTTTCACAGCAGTAGCTAAATTCTCTGAGGAATGGGAAAAGTAATGCCCTCTGAGGCAGAAGAGCAAAAAGTCATCAGCACTCTCAAACTGACTGGCCAGAGTTACTTAATGTATTGAGTGTACTGGTGCTTCCATGACTCCAGGCAGGACGATTTTCCTGCCAGGCATGAATGTATTAAAAGTCGGTGCCAGCTTCCAACACCGTCTCTTTAATGTCTGAAAGCCAAAATCTTTTCTTTAAAAGAACAGGCTCCTGGCACCTTATTAAATACCCAGACTTTATCAAGAAGAAACAAAATATTACTGGGGTTAAGTGTATGTAGAGAAATCAAGAAAAAGAGTTTGAAACTTTTAAATATTATCGCTGCAAATAAGATAAATACATAAAAGGATTTGCATAAGTAAGATTGCTGAAACTAGAACTGATTTTAAACCTAAGTAGAGCAGGACACAGCCTTTTTGTCATGGTCCTTCAGGCTCATGTACCTGCAGTGTTTCCAAAATTTAGTATTTTCCCCAAAGTTTGATGAATACATTTAAAAAATCATTTGTAAATATGCTTGAAACAAAAAATAACTGAAGCTGGTGGCTATAATTCTAAGTTTTCTAATAAATATTTGAAAGTGTGTGCCCTGCTGCTAGTATTCGTACAGAACTTGAAAATCCAATCCTATCTTCACAAGCTGGCATAAGGTATGCACGATCTAACTACTGAAAATGTTTAAGGCATCTAATCAGACATCAGAAGCAGCAACATATAGGTTATGTCCTTAAACATACAAGGTGCATCAACAGCATATGTGATGTAAAACTTCTGGCATGACCAGTAGCCTAAATAATTTGAAACCAAATTATCAAGTTATAAATAAAACACATTCTAAGGAAATGACAGAAGTATCTAGAAATTACTTCTTATTCAGAAGGGAGGCTAAATTTAAAGAGCTACTATTTTTTGTAAATGTTTCTGCCTTAGCCATCAACTTCATTTCAAATAATAAACTGTGCTTACTGTACTCAGCTATTTTTTTCAACAAGTATCCATAATCTGAAAATCTACCTCACTTATCTGTTGGCAAGATGAAAATTTCTGGAATTTTAAGATTTGAAAAAATTCCAAAGGTGTAAATCAAGGGGGCTGAAGACAACGGCTTGGTACTTCCTTTCTTCTTGCCTTCACTGAGCAAAATTTTTAGGTGTGTGGATAGGAGATGCAGGGTCCTGAGTGTCTTTGAAAACCTGTGTTTCAGGGTGTCCTGTTTTTTGGCTGGGATAGAGTTAATTTTCTTCCTAGTACCTGGTACAGTGCTGTGTTCTGAATTTAGGATTAAAATAATGTTGATAATATGTCAATGTTTTAGTTGTTGCTAAGCGGGATTTACACTAAGTCAAGAACTTTTCATCTTCTCAAACCACCGCACCAGTGAGCAGGGGCACAAGAAGCTGAAGAAGACACAGTCAGGACAGCTGACCCAAACTGGCCAAATGAATATTCCATACCATATGACGGCATGCTCAGTATACCAACAGAGTGGAAAGCTGGCCAGGGCTGCTGCTGCTCAGGAACTGGTAGGGAATTGGTCAGTGATTGGCGATTGGTGTGCATAACTTGCTTTGTATATTATTATTATTATTATTATTATTGTTGTTGTTGTTGTTGCTGCTGCTGCTGTTGTTGTTGTTATTGTTATTATTTATTTGATATCTCTCTTTTATATCCAATTAACCTGTCTTTATCTCCACCCATGAATTTTACTTCTTGGCACTCGATGTAGGGCTCAAACCCATGACCCTGAGATTAAGAGCTTTGTTTAGTAACAGTTCCAGTTTGGGATCCTAATCTTAACTTTAGGTGCAAAGGATGTTTGAGTGAGTGGACTGGAATGGGGCTAATCTACAGCAGTGCTGGGAACAGAGGTTAAAATATGAGCTTGGGGGGGCTGGCATCTTCAGTAAATTCCTGCTTCCCCTCAGGGCTGAAATGACCAAAGAATTCTCCTCAATCCTGAGGAAGCTGCCCAGAATCCCATCCTTCTTCTCTGAGGACACATGTAAACTGGCCATTTTAGACCTTCACCTTAGACATGATTAAATGGTGAATGCTATTTTCCTTCTTATTGATATATCAGTATTAATAATAAAAATAAAATAAGTGCAATAAGGATGCCATGACAATGTTGACAACTTATTTCAAGGTAATACATGTATGATGCCTTGGCACTTCCTCCTTAATTCCAATTATGGACACTAGCAATGGTTTCCATTCCTGTTACACCACACTGATAATCATTCTCTCTGCACTGCCTCTACCCTTCCCATTCCTGCAACCTGGCTGAGATGCATTATCTGGCAAGCAACAGTTATTGCTCTCCAGATTTGGAAAGAAGACTTACATGTTCCAGGTGTCAAGATTCCATTTGTTAGTACTGAGTGTCTAATGCAAAGGATTTATCCACTGAAATGTTGAACCTTTTCATCAAAGCAAGCAGTGCTTCTGTGTAGCAGACTTGGATGGTAGAACCCATCCATACAGCTGTACTCAATAGCAAAATCTGTTTCTTCAATCTTGCGTTTGCTAATAAAATTCTAAGGTACAGCAAATAAAACCAAAACAAGTCAATCAAAGTGACTGCATCTCCACATTGTAATTCACATGCAATTGTCCTGTCATGCATTCTGAGGATTTGTCATAATAACTTGATATTGTATCATGCCTTGATACTAACTCCCAATAACAGCATGTTTGTATGCTGCTTCTTTAATATCACCGTGTCATTTAAGGTAAAATAAAGCCTGTTCATCTGTTTGTTTTCCTGAATTAGCAATAAAACTACCGTGAGTGGCAAATAACTTAGAATTAAATTTAAGGCACATTAATTTTTAATGATTTTCCCACCGTTCATTTTAATTTGGCTTTATGCATCATTTGCCTTCTTAATTTTTGTGTTTAGTGAATTTATAACCAAACAAATCTATAACGCTCCTTTTATAGGGGAAAAATATTGAGTTAGTCCTTTCTTGCATGGAAATCATTGATCATTTATTTACAAGTTAAGTAGTAGGTAGTGGAAGATTAACACAGAATGCACCCTGTTACATGTAAATACATGATTATTTTTGTCCTCTACAACCTCTCTTCTTGTTGAAGGTAATTACTTTTGGGTTTACTATATTAACCATAATTAACAACTAATGTGTGGGAACAAGCAATTAATTTGTAATTAAATAGTATTTACCAAGTCAAACCTATTAAGTAGTTAGTATTTAAAGGAAAAAGTTCTTCTATTAAATCTGTGAATTTATGCTTTCAGTATTAATCTTATGTTAAAGTCATTTTCCAAACTGTTTTAGTTCATAAATTTATGCTAGAGTAAGTATGTGTACAGTGACCAAATAAAAGATTTTGAGGAAAAAAACCCTCACACAATAAAAATGAAAATTTCTTAAATGTCCTTTTTCCTCTCTAATCCAAAATAAATAAAAATCAAGATATCAAGAGCATCCATCTAGTTGTAAAAGCATGACTTACAAGGAGACTTCATTCCGTTTGAGCCTATTCTTACAAAATTGCATCTTGCACTGAGCTGCAAGAAGTTCTATTTTGACATCTTGAAAGTACATAATATCATATTGTTTTCAGTGTGAAAAAGTACTTTCTAATCAGCAAATTTCACTATTACACATCCCTGTCTGTACTTGTCAGCTCCTTCCAATCCTTACAGCCCTTTACTTTTAGACAGATGTAGAAAAGTCCTAAATATGTTAAAGAGAATCAAATCTAAAGGTCTCCAAGAACCTTTTCTTGGAGTTTCAGCTGCACACCAGATGATATCTGAATGGTTCCTTTAGAAATATTTAATTAATGTTAATTTTGTTATAAAGTTCCAACCCCCAAAACAAACCCCAGATCATTCTGTCATCTTTTATCTTCCTTTTTTTAAATTACAAAGTGTAAGAGAAAATGAAAACAGAAAGATCATTCAAAACAGTAGTTTGAGCTTGTAGCCAATATCAATCAAACCCTTTGAGAGCCTTGTGTCAGCCTGACTCCCCCTCTCTTACTCATGAGTTTCTGTGAAATAATTTCTTGAAGTCTGGTCTTGATAAAATGAGCTATGTACTATGAGCCTCCTCTTTTATTTTTCATTATTCATGCTTTCATCATTTCTTCCTTAGTCTACAGCCATAATACATTCCTTAGGATAAAGCCTTCTGCACTTTCTGCTGCAGGAGAGTACAGTACCAGGCAACTTCTCAGCCATCACCTCTGCTTTGAATCAAGTTCCAGGCTTCATACTTCATCTTCAAAGATCCTTATGTGCCCGGTTCAAGAGATCTGAAAAGCTATTTAAAGCTCAAGATTATGATTCAAGCTGTCACATGGTTCTCCCCTGGTGCAAGGGAGTTCCTTCAAACAGTTAAACTCATAGTGTGATAGTTTTTACTTCTTTCAATTGGGTCTAAGGTTAAAATAATTTTGTCATGGACCAGAGAAAAATCATCCTTATTTTTTACTCCCAACTCAGGTCTCTTTTCCTAACCCTGATTTCTATAGCAAACACTTTGAAATTAAGAAAAATCAGAACTATTCCTGAAAACATCAAAGATCTCTTCCTTTCTTCTGGATCTTAGAGGACAGGAAAAGAGCACAAATCCATCACAGATGTTACACATGCTCTACGGAACAGTAATTAAATGCAATACTGATACTGAACAAGAGTGATTACTATTTATGACCTGGTATAGAAGAGATTTTACTCGGTACCAAAAAGGGAACTAAGTATGCTTGGTATATCTCCAGTAAGCCACATCCCTGGGTAGGTATCCTATTTTCCGTGCCTGGTATTTTACCAAACTTGAATTTTTCCAAGTGCAATGTAACTGAAAAATTACAAAGATATTTAGGAGATTTAAAAAGGGAAAGCCTGTACACACCAGAGAATGTGACACTTCTGAGAACTAAGAATAAAACAGAATTCTGGGTCTAACAGGAAAACACTCAGCTAATTCTCAAATGTTCGTATTTTGTAACACATTGACTTGAATTTCAAAATGAAATTCTGAGCAGGTAATTCTTTTATATTTATTTTAAGGCTGCTACAGTGAGACAAGAGCAGTTTCTATAGGTTTTGATACTTCTTCCTAAAGGGAGAACATGTGTTAAAGCTGACCTTTTCTTGAGAAAGATTTTTATTTTTATGAACTGGGTTATTTTCAACAGAGAAGTATCTTATAACAAAAAAAACCTGAACCAGCTCAAAAATATACGTTATTACAACCAACATCTCTCCTGTATGGCTACAGAGCAGTTCTGTAACCAGGCAGAGAATGGTAGAACATGTTCCTCACCAGCACTCCTGCCTGGAGGTTCAGCTCCAGTGAACAGTTTGGGATTATTTCTAACCTGCAGATTGATTTGTCATGTTCTGCGGCAGCACCTTTGATCTCTGAAGACTGAAAGGAAGAATAAAATGGAATTTTCTCATAAATCTTGAAGGTTACTCCCTTCTTAAATTCTTCCTCTGTGTACTCCAAATTTTTTGAATCAAAATACTGAGGGACACAGCACTGAGCTTTACCAAACCAATCTGCTCTGCACTAATAGTTACACAACATTCATTAAAGCAAATTCTCTAAAGTTTTCTTTAAACATGGAATTTGCAGCTTGGTTATACACCAAAGAATTCATCTAAGCTTGACTTTCTAACATTTATCCAAATCCAAACTCTAAAAACCTTAAGGATTTCTTATCAACCACTAATTTAAATCCTAAAAAATCCAGCCTAAGTTATTTTCAAAACCAGGTTTGCTGTACAGGTTAGCAGAGCCATTGTTAGTGCCACTAAACAATACCAGTTAACAGTATTTCTAAACTGGATTTTTAAGCCAACAGAAATAATTTACTTCAGGACAACCAAATCAAATAAAGATGAAAGTCTTATGGCCCTTGAATAAAAACATAGCGAAGAAAGTGATACATCACTGAACCTGTTTTACAAGTCATACTAACCACTGTACACTTTAGAATTAAGCTTAGTTATAACAGTATTTATTAAAATGCAGACATTTCAGAAGAATCCGAAAATTATCGATGTATTTTTGAGTGGTTTTGCACATATACTGATACATTACACCCACAGCTGCCTGTGTGTGTACATATGCACAAACACACACGCACATTTACAAGCACATGTGTACATGTGACAGATTGTCCTGCAGGATTTAATCAGCTTCTCATTCTTTCCACTTCTACCTCTTTATCCTCCAAGCAACATCTATTATTACTATATCACAATGCCTAGTGATTTTGACTCTTAGAGCCTGAAAGAAAAATATTCCTGGACAGCATATTTCTATTGGTTTTGTGTGCTCCAAAACTGCATAGGCTTCATGATGTAAGTGGCAAGCAAAGGCAAAATGCAATATTTCCAGAGCCATCATGTTCACAGCAGAAGGTGCTCTTGATGTAGAGTGCATGCTTTGGTTATTAATGTCTGAAAATTAGGTCGGTATAGGAAAGCATTTTTTCATAACACATTTAAAACTGAAATTCATATTGAATCATAAACTGAAAGATATAACAGTTTATAAATGGCTACAAAGTAGCTATTATAAAGTCTTCCATCACTGAGTCCCTTATTAATCTCTCAATAGCACAGCACAAAACGTGTCAATGGGCTATTAAAGAAAAAAAATCCCAAAGTAATTCTACCAACAAACTCATGGAGTATTTAAGCAGCTTCATAATGTAATGGTGAAGGATGTCAAAGCAGCATGCTGAAAGTTACTGAGACGTATCAGAAAGAAGCAGAATTTTGAGCCCCGGTACAATCTGATGTACTTTAGGGGATTTCTGTGATGGAATCAGTCCTGCAGACACCTAACTCATGACTTTTCTTACTGACCTCTGTACTACTGCTGAAATCAAAGATTCAAACAAGAGGTAGGCATCTACAGGACCACTTTTTGAGCATCCAGCTTTCCAGGACAGGCTAGTTTGCAAGATATAATTAAGCACCCTCGTGATTTTTTCTTCAGCTTGGATGCTTAAATTTGGCTCCTACATCTATACAAGTGACCTAATTTTTAAATATGCTGAGTGCCTGCAATTCCCAACAATTTATGCAATCAATCATCATTAAATTGTATGAAAATACTGATGAAACCTAAGTTGCCCGCAGGCATTTATTTCTGCTCATTGTTATTATTAAAGCAATAGCATTTACTTTCAGAAATGCTGTTTCTGAAAAGGAACAAAAATATGCTTCTAAATTATCGCAAAGTTGCATACCAATGTTAAATTTGCTTCAGGAGGGAGGAAATATTTTATGTTATTTGACTATAGTGTATCACTGAGTAATGAAATGGATCGTATTTTCAGAATTTTAAATGATGAAAATATACAGAAGCATTAGCAGATTCTTTAAATAAGGTATTTTTGGACTGCCCTGCTTAGACAGAGAGAGACATATTTGGAACAGCAGGATGGACTACAGCTTAGCTTCCTTAAGAACTACCATCACTTTCTCTCCCCAGCATCTTAAGTGCACTAAATTTCCCTTCTCCCTTTGGTGAAAACAATTAGAGAACAGATAGAAATCATGGAAATGCCCCAAGTTTTATGTTTATGGAGGGGCATTGTTTTCTTTTAATTGGACTGCAATATGTTGCTTAGAATAGGGTCATCCTCTGAAAGAGGAAACATTCAAATGAGGTTTTGGCCTGAAAATGCATCAAAAGGGTGAAGGTTAAAGACATATGTTCCTATATGAAAGTAAACAGTGATGTTTCTACATTTTCTGATTTTCATACTGTGCTGATTTTGGCTTGGACAGAGTTATTTTCTTCACAGCAGCTAGTACAGGGCTGTGGTTGGGGTTTGTGCTGGAAACGGCGTTGATAACACAGGGATGGTTTTGCTGTTGCTGAGCGGTGCTCGCACAGAGCCAAGGGCTTCTCTGCCCCTCACCCCACCCCAGCAGCCAGCGGGCTGGGGGGCACGAGGGGCTGGGAGGGGGCACAGCCGGGACAGCTGCCCCCAGCTGGCCCAAGGGGGATCCCAGCCCACACAGCAGCATGCTCAGCATATAAAGCTGGGGAAGAAAGAGGAAGGGGCAGGGGGGGCAGGGGGACACACACGTTCGGAGTGATGGTGTTTTGTCTTCTCACAACTGTCACACATGCCGGAGCCCTGCTCTCCTGGGGATGGCTGAGCACCTGCCTGCCCGTGGGAAGTGGGGAATGGATTCCTTGCTTTGCTCTACTTGCGCACAAGGCTTTTTCTTTACCTTATTAAACTGTCTTTATCTCAACCCAGGGGTTTTCTCACTTTTATTCTTCAGATTCTCCCTCCCATCCCACTGTGGGGGGAGTAAGTGAATGGCCGGGTGGTGCTTAGCTGCTAGCTGGGGTTCAACCACAGCACATATCTATATGTTTCAATTGATAGAACAGAAAATTGAAAGTGGACCTTTTCAGGTCCCCAAGAAAGCAGTTCTCCAAAACATAGTATGAATACATGCGATGTGTGCAGTTTTAGTAGTAAAACCATATGCACCCTCATTTTGCATAGACCTGATAAGAACCCATTTCATCGGTGATGTGATGGGCTGACATCCCTGAGACAGCCTGAGCAGTCAAGTGAACTAGGAGGGTTAATGAGTGGTTCATATGCTCTCCATTCAGGTGTCTGAATAACAGCGTATCTTGGTCCTTGTGGATATACTCTGAATACAAAAACAAAGTTAATGACATTTATTTACACCTATGCTGACATTTTTCTGTATGCAGAGGAAAATCATCAACATATTTTCTTAAAGGTCAAAAGCCTTTGCATAATATATTTCACTGCATGGAATGGATACCCTCTGATATAATGCAGTTGCTGTGTTTACCATGTGTTTACCCCTAAAAATATGAGTCTTTATCCTTTTTAATATACTCGTGTATTTTCTTTTTTTCTTTTCTTTCCTGTTTTTAAGGACAACAGAGCTCTTTATTACCTCCAGCATGTAGCATATGTTTACTGTTCAGTCTGAGTTGACATATTTTAATTTTCATGGTTCCCCTACCCAGTTTCTCCATTATAATTTATTCTAGTGTGATGAATATTTTAAGTAACAGATATTTGTGCCTCATATGCCTTCAAAGAAAGCAGTATCCTTCTTACTCCTTTCTGCAAATTTCCTTATACTTTCGTATTCTCAGATATTAAAGCCACCACCATATTTTCCCTTCATCTGGATGGAAGTGGCACTAAGGATTTTTCAATTCATACAGCATTTTTCTTTAGGGATCTCACTTCTGTGTCTTTGTTTCTGAAAAAGCAAGATGCAGTGAAATATTCTGTAGTAAGCAGAATATCAAGGGAAAAGACTTGACTGGTGTATGAGTACAAGAATGGCATTAGATATTTTTATTTTAATCAGTTATATTGTGCAGGGTGATATTTTCAAATCTGCTGTGATATCTGCTGTTCAATCACAAAGTCTGTCATAATCAACTCTTGCATGCAAAACAACAGGGACAACCTTATTCCGGGTGGCTCAGAGACAGAATTTAGCTGAGATCAGAATTCAACAGAGGAAAAAAGAAAAATGTGGTAGAAATTACACCGTTTGCAATACCTGTCACCCTCACCAATTTTAATTTAAATATAGGAGATTAGTTTACAAGAGCTTTAAACTCCATGTTTATTCTTTGGTATTATTAGTCTTTGTTTTTACTTAGTCTTTTAAAAGTTTTTATAAAATATATAATATAGTTTTATTTTACAAGGAGTACACATTTAATAAAGCTCTTCAAAGCACTTTTCTCAAAGTTCACTGAGAACCTTATGGCATATACAACCCTCCTCTCTTAAAACCTAAGCACAATCGGCTACATTTGTTCATTTTCATGAGCACAAAGCAATGCTTAGTGCATTCTGCCAAAGGCACATTTCTGGAGAGACCATACTGTTACAGAGACACCGAACACGGTAATTAACTAGTGACTGAAGGTCTCATTTAGGCCTAGAAATGAGGTACAGCTCTCAGGCTGGACTGGTCCTCCACAAGGACTCAAAATGCCTGTAGCTAACACCACCCACTTCTCCCTTTGCCAGTCCCCAGGCTTTTGCAGCAAAGATAATTCTGTGATTATTTTCAGTGACAAAGTTAAAGGCACCTGACTTTAAATGCTCTTTTCACTAATACTTCCCTTCTGCAGCATATGTGTGGCAGTTACTACGGCAATCGCTTTGGCATTAAGTAACAGTGAAAGTACATGAATTGAACTGATACTATTTAGAAGTGGCTAAGTTACCTGGGCCCTGATTGTGGTTAAACATGTGGTTACGTTGGGGCAATATTTATGGAATCTCGAATGTATGAGTGAATCAGTATAGTATATTACATGATTTCTCATCTAACTTCTCATCTCAAGGTGTCCCCTGAAAAGGAATCACCTAGGAATCAATCCTTTGCCAGAGAGGGAGTAAAAAGGTTTAAGGGTGTAAAAAGACAGTTTTGCTCCGGGTTGGAATGTAGAAACATCATGTAAACACCATGTAATGTCCATCAAATCGGAGTAAGTAGAGAAAGGACTAACTATTTGAGTTCCTACATGCCAAGGCAGAATTAATCTTACAGAGAGAGTAGCAGAGGGAGTTTCTTCAGAGGACATGTATCCTCTTGCTCAGACACTAGTGGCACCAGACAGACTTCTAGAACTGGGAGGATATTGAGTTAGGGTTAGGAGACATGTGAAAGCGTAACACAACTTTTTCACTTTCAAGTAGAAGCAAAAGGGGATCTAGGTTTGAACACACCCTCCAGGTTCCTGAACAGTAGTTTGGGTCAACAGAGAAGTTTATATAAAAAGAAGGATCACAGAGAGGTGTTAGACTCAAAATCTTGCGGTGGGTTAAAACAATACCTTATATAAAAAGCCAAGAAACTGCTGTTACGATGTGTGAAATGTTAACAGTTTAATAAATGGATTATTATTAGTTCACATCTAATTATTACAGAAACAGAAAAGGAGAGAATAGGGAAAAAAGGTCTTAATAATACAGTTAAAATTGTTATATGCATATGCCTAATATCTATGCTTTTTTTCTGGTGTCCTTCATTGCCCCTCTGGATATTAAAATTAATCACTTTAATGTATGGGGCAGGGGGTATCCAGTGACCTCTCAGCATCCTGAGTCCCCTTCTCTGGAAGGAGTATGATATCAATGATTTCTCCTTCTTTCTCCTAACTCTAGAATGTGCTTGTGGTCATTTTTGGATATTTGTTACCACATTTTTACACCTCGATCTTTCTTGATTGGTATGCAAGGTGACATTCCATCCAAATGCACCATATTAGGCATGTTTTACATATGTTGGATGGTGGTCTTTGCTTTCTTTGTTGTCCTAAAACAGACTGTACTCAATTCCATATCTGTATTTCTTCAACTGACCATTGCTAACTCTAACTACAGTGTCAGCCTGTGCCCCTTTTCCTACCATCCCATGCCAGTACTCCTCTACGCTGCATCCTATATCCCCGCTTGAAAGGAGCTGGCTATAATACCAGGACTGTATTCCTTCACACTACATCATTATGATACAATCATCAATATTTCAGTCTACACAGAGTAACTACTTATTGCTACTATCTATGTAAAAATCGCAGCTATAGTGCACTAAGAAAAGCAAAAGGAAATTCAAACTGCCCAAGGAAATACCCCAGGCACCAGTACACATTGTGGGCTAACTAGCCAGAAAATAGCTTTGCAAAGAAGGACCTGAGGGTCCTGGTGGACACCAAGCTGACCATGAGCCAGCAATACAACCTTACAGCAAAGGTGGCCAACAGTCCCCTGGGCTGCACTAGCAAGAGCATTGCAGCAGGTTAGGAAGGTGAACTCTCCCCTCTGCTTAGGACTGGCAAGCTCACGTCTAGAGTGCTGTGTCCATCCCCCAGCTCTCCAGTACAAGAGATACGGGCATACTGGAGAGAGTCCAGGCTCAAAAAGGTGATGAAGGGACTGAAGCGCCTCTCATAGAAGTAGATGCTGAGAGAGCTGGGACTGTCCGGCCTACCAAAGAGAAAGTTGAGGGGGATCCTATCAGTGTACATAAGTATCTACCAAGAGGAGTAAAGAGTCAGAGCCAGACTCTTCTCGGAGGTATCCAGTGAATAGATAAGAAGCAACGGGAAGAAAATGAAATATAGGAAATTTCATTTAAACATAAGAAATAACTTATTTTTCCTGTAAGGAAGCAGGTTGCTCAGAGAGGCTGTGGAGTTCCCATGCTTGAAGATATTAAAAACTTGACTGGACATTGTCCTAAGCAACCTGCTGCAGCTGACTATGCTTGAGCAGGGGGTTGGCCTAGATGACCTCGAGGGACCACTTCCAACCTTTATGAGTCTGTCATTCTGCGAAAAGTGAAACAAATTAGGTGTAGACTCCTGACTGTTAGGAAAATTGCTGTGACACGTAAACAAGGCAAAACAAAACTCCAGGCAGTTCAAGAGCAGTTCAGCCAAAGTAAGCTTGATAAACTCTGGTTTGGAGGATTTGCAACTTCTGTTCCTAATACAGGCAATACTGCATTTACCAGGCTACTGAGGTATCCTTTCGTTTTCATAAAAAAAAAAAAAAATAAAAAAAAAAAAAATTGCAGGTATAGATGAGTAATATATGAAACTCACCTCACAAATTTAATTTCCTGTATATTTATCTTCACCGTACACATAAGATGCCACACAAAATGACCTCTGCTTTTTTTTAATTTATTTTGTTTAGTGCCACATATTTATCCTATAACTTATCCACTGATCAGGAATTATCTGTTTGCAATGAATAAACTCTTTGGAACAGCAAGAGGAGTATAAAAGATTTGGATATTAACATATCAGGGTTTGGGGTTTTTTTATTTGTAGTTGTTATTTAGCATTCAGGCGTTGCCCTCTTCTAGGGTTTCTTACCTACTTACTTACTCCAAAACAAACAAACTGAGACTTCTGAATAAGGAAGAACTGACGGGCTGACTGTCCTGCTGTGCTTTAGGGCAGTGTCTCTGTATTTGTTTAACAAAAGGAACCTAACACAGATATGCTAAAAGGCAGAAAAAGCACTTGTACTGAAACAGAGTTGGAACAGAATTCTGACCACAAGCACAAACGCACCCTGTTTTCTTCCCAGTTACCCTTTGCACAACTTCTACTGCAAAACTGAGAGGCTAATTTTTTGTGACAGGTATGTGTGGGGCAGACACTTGCTTATGACCACAGTAATGATCTTCAAAAATGACCTTAACAGGTTTTGCCCAGCTGTGTGGGGCCTTTGGCATTGCTCTAAGTAATCTTTTCCCTGGCATTGCAGAAGACCAGAGATCATCTGCTGTAGGCTAGAGAAGGGATAGGTAACTGAAAAAATGGTGTTAATACAATCACAAGTGGTCATGTCGCCACACCATTAGAAAGTTCTCCAGTATGCATATCATAATCCTCTGAGGATTACATTTTGATAATGGAATGCCTCCTGCAAGATTGTTTTTTTTTCATGCTGTTTTACAGTAGAAAAAAATGAATTACCTTAAATAATTTAAAACTAATAAAATATTGACCCCCATAGTGCTGAGTTTCACAGTCCTCAAGAATTTCACTGTGGTTTGCATTTCATGTAATTCAAGGAAGTTAGCATTTCTTTCAGTGAATTTGAACTCTGTTTTACTATATGTAAAAGCTTAATCCTACAATGTATTTTCAATGTCTACTTTCTAAATAGGAAATGGCCTCATTAATTCTTTACTCCCAAGTACTCACATTAAATAGCTTTTTGAAATCTTCACGTATCCCTAAGCAACTTTAAGTAAATAATTCTGAGATGCATGTAGCAAGTTAACTACAATTTCTCTCTGTGGTTAGAGACAAAACAATGAAAAGATGTAATGATATTCACCAATTTGACTTCTTCCCATCAGATTGAGATAAGGTGATCTGAACTTGCAGATAATGAAAACACCCCGTGCAATCTGTCATCATTAACAGAACCAAAATTCTAAACACACATTATTAGATTTTGTTTTTCTTGCACCAATTTAATTTCCTTTCTTAATATTTTTTTTCATTTTCCAGTTTAACCTACACATCCCCATTAGCTGATGCACATACTGCCCATCTAAAATGTGCTTTTGTCTTTTTTCCATAGCATTTAATTTATATATGTGATAAAAAATGCCTAAGTTGATAGACGTAGAGCCACCAAATCCATTTGGAAAAATATGCTGACAGCTGTCTTATAACAATTATGATATAAAATTTGTGTTTGCTTGGGGTTTTTCTAATGACTACTGTATGCACCTGATAAGCAGCGTATCATGGAAGCTCATGCTTTTTACTAAAACAGGATGACACTAGGAGTGTAACAGACTTCATGAAGTCCCTATTTCTGACTTAAATATAGCAGTTGCTAGAGGTCATTGAATATTTTTAAATGCAGACTTGTACCTTCTACAAAAGAATGTGACATATCTAATATGTACCCTATCTAAATATTCACAGTCACTTTCTAATTATTTTCAGGATCTTTTCTGGCATGACAGATCATGCTAACAACTTCATTAACTCTGCTATGCAGTACCACTGTATGGATAGTATGCACAGCCTAATCTCTTCAAGAAAAAACATGCAACTTCCTAACTTCAATGGACTAACTATTATTCTCTTTCAGTATGTTAATGAGATTGGAAAACTGTTTCACATGAAGCCATCAGAACACTAATACAAACTGTACTGGTTCTCTACAGGGTTATTTTTATAGCGGTTGTGTTTGTGCACGGTACTGCCGTTTAATTAAAGAAGACAGATAATTATGCCCTTGATAGGGTTCCTTCATTTACAGATTACACAATAACAGAACTTGATGGTCTCTGTTGGTAGCCATAAAAATTTCATTCAATTCACGTTAACTGTGAAATATCTGATTTTTGAAGTAAAATTTTACCTAAACATTCTTTGAAAGATATAATAGATGGCATGGAGATAGCATATTATTTTCTCCCAGGAACCTCTGAAATTTCAAGCAAGCTCATTCATGCAGTAATACCTTTCCAAAGCTGAACTTTGGTGCCCATGGATTATCACACCAGTAATAGACATCAAAAGGAGGCACAGTTATTCTTAAGTCTAAAAAAACCTTATCAAATACTGATAGAAGATAATGGAAAGACTCCCTGGGATGAAGAACAGTGGATCCTGGGCTACAACCAAACTGAAGAGCTGGGAAACCTAACAGAAATGCTAACAGGAATACAGATCAGCAGTCCTCAACTCCAAATGCTCCCTCCTCCTTCAGAGTCACAGGGGATTCTCAATTTCCTCCAGACTGCCAGAGAAATTTGTACTGCAAATAAGTAGTAAGGGTCATCACTAAAATTTTCACAATACATTTCCATTCTCCCAGTACATTAGAAAATAGCCAAATCATGCATGGGCTAGAAAAAAGGGGAAAAGCACAAAAACTGAGAAAACCAGAGAGATGAGCATGGGGGACCCTTTGAGGGCAGTCAGGCATAATTTGTTGAAATTCCATAGTGACATGAAATGAAGACTTGGGACACTTACTGCAACACAGGGTCAGTACCTTCACTCGGTCTTCCCAAACCATTACTCCTGCTAGTGAGGTTGTACTGGATTTAATATAAATGTGTATTTCAAGGCTTTTTTTTATTTTTATCCATCTTTGAGCATGGGAAAATTCAACATAAAAGACTATAATCAACATCCCTCAAAAACAGTTCTGCAACTAAACACTGCACAACTAGTTCCTTTAAAAAGCCCATAACTAGCTCTTGAAAAGTAAAATTACATGTATAATTCTGTTTTATTTTTAAGTGCTAAACACAGAAATAGTGCTTTTTACATTTTTAAACAAAATTCACCATACAAAAGCACTCCTGAACCACTAGTATATGTTTCTTCTCCCTATCTAAGTCAGATTTGGGATTGTGATTCCAAGTTTGAAGAGTTTCCTTCATTTCTATTTTCAACAGAGATACATGAAGCCTTATTTCAGTGTCTTAACTACTGGTGCAGATCTTCCCTTAGGGAACAGGGTGGGCAAGTTGGGCGCATGTCAGTCTCCCCAGTATGACTTTTATATGGGAAGGTGGAGGAAGAAGGAGAAGATCTGCTTTTAGAGAGGGACGGTTATGCCATAAGATCTTTATTCTTTAAGCCAAACTCAAGAATTGGCAGAGTTCTGTTGAAAAGGAGACATTTTTAGAGTTGATCATTGACATAGGCCAAAGTGAGCATCATCATAACCTTATATAACTTCAATTCTCAGCAATGCTAACTTGTGATGACAAACTAAGTGTTTCACCTTCTTCTGTATCAATGCTGTCTAGGAGTCAAACCATTTCTCTTCTGTTTAGGCTGTTCAGAAGACTAACCCATATGCCTGCTGTTTACAGCTGTAAAATGCGGAAAATGTGAGATAGCTTGGCAAAAAATTGGAAACATCTTTTGCAATAATAGGTTGACACAATGTCAGTTTTTCTGAACACATCAGTGCCAGTCGAAATTAGTTTGCCTGGAAGTATATTGTCTGTAAAACGATAATAAATGGTGTCCCTAAATATCAGCAATGTTTTCATGCTTTAATACCATCAGTGGGTACCCATCTGTATTACAGTGTTTTAACCCAAGTGATGAGTTGTTAAATGTTCAATAAAATCAGCAATTTCATGAGATTTTAAAAACCAACCTAACAAACCATTAGACATTTGCCTTGATAAACTACTTAAAATCTCTTAAAATACTATGGAAAAAGCAACACAAGACAAACCTACCCTTTCCATGAAAAAACACACAACTGACCTAAAGTATTTCATTTTTTCAGTTTATATTCACATACCTTTTAAGAGTAAAGTTGATATCTGAGCCGATCTCTTCTCCAAGACAGTTGTTTTTCTACCTGCTGGCGAAGAGCTATGTCGGACTTAATTATTGAGCAAAGTTTATAAAACCTTGGCATGACTCAGTTCATTTTGTGTGCAGTCTATGCATTGCATAATCAAAGTGGGACCTTTGTGGCAGTGTCAAAGGGGAACCACCTGGCCAAGCCTGGGTGAACTCTGTTCAGTTGTCTCCATCTGAAGTCACAGAGCCAAATTCAGCTCTCACAGAAACAGGTACAGCTCCACTAAATCAGTAAGATAATGAAAGCTTTATAAATAGATCCATACAAAGAATAGCAACAAACCCTGGCAAAAATTTGCAATGGACCTAGGGTCCAGATATATGCAGGGCTGAGTTTGTCCATGGCATTTTTCATGCCTCTGAACAGCAGTACTAAAGCAGAAATTCAGAGCATCTATGGATCCTGCTATTCCCAGCCAAAGAGAGAGGCAGGCATCTATAAAAAGGAACATAATTCATTATTAACTGATACTTCAGCCTTCTTTACCTGATGAGTAGAAGCATATCATCCACTCAGCCCATTTCAAGCCTAAGGAACTCACTGGGTATAGGCTGTAATTTTATTTGCAGATAGGTAACAAGTATTCAAAATTCTGTCTATCAAGGTATATCCATCAGTCAAATGCTATATAGCTCAGTCACAGCTTCTGAATTGTAAGGTTTTCTGCAAAAAATTTTGAAAACTTGTAAGACCAAAAATTGGTTTGGGTTGTGTTTCTTTTGGAAACTGGAGGGGAAGGAAAATACTGACAATACATATTGCTCTAGCCCCAGTTTAATTCCCTAGGGGGAAAAGGAAAAAAAAACCCACGAAAAAAAAAAAACAAACCCAAACCAAAAAAAACCCAAAAACCAAACCAAACAAAGAAAGAGTCTGATTTCTTGGAAGCCTTCACCAGAAAAAGGACACTCTATACAGAACTGTATATTCTGTACAGTATATACACTCACATTCTCTTTCTCTGTCAGGAAATACTCTTTGAATCCCAAAAGCATCTTCTTCAGAATCACTCTCATCATGCTAGGACCTGTGTATTGATGGAAATTTGCATTTTCCTTGATATGCAGAGCTATGTATGAGAAAAGCTGACTTCCAGATTTATGAAATGACTCAGTGGCCCAGGATGCTTTTGCGTACTGTAACCGAATACAAGTTCCATATGGCAAATCTCACCTGTGCCACAGCAGAGCAAGTGCCTGGGGAGCCTTGCGGAAGGCTCCATATTTGAGTCATCAGTGATCTCCAACAGACCATTTCTGCAGGTATGTTTTTGATCTGTAATTTACGGTATCTTTGGGAAAGCTAAACTGCAGGTGAATCAAGGGATGGAATGTGTTGATCCTGACTGGAGAGCGTTGCACACCGAGGCATTTGTGCTCCAGAAGAGTTTGAACCTGAGCTTGCCCAGGCTCGTGCTGTGCTGCACAAACCCCTCAGCTGCAGGACAGTCCCAGCCACCTCACTGTCACAGTTACACCTGGCCCGCAGCTCCCCCGTGGCACTGCTGGCCACGACACCCCTTGCTTTTGTCTGAAAGTCCAGCAAACAGTTCTCATGCAAGCATCCTTTACAAATAGAGTTGTTTTCTTGAAAAAAAAATATCACTTAATAGCTTGAATGACCAAAAAGGAGGAGCTTCTGCCCACAGACAGATCTGAGCAGTGGGCTGTGAGATCAGTCCAGGGTCCATACAATGCTGTGCGGATGTGGGGTGCCAAAGTCTGAAGGGATGTAAGATTTACTTGCTCTCTGTATTTCTCTTCTAATTCAGTCTTATTAAAACAACTGTTTTAATCAACCAGGGTTTTTTTCAGGCCTACCTTATTGAGATCAGAAAGGAACTGCACTGCCTGCCTCTCTCTCTCTTTCTTATGTCCCTGAACCCTCCTGTGCAGAACACTAAGTTCTCCTGCAACGTACTGATACTGCTTAGTTCTCTGTATGTACATGTTCTTAAGTTCTAGAAACAACTACAGAAAAATAGTAAGAACAAGTACTTAATTCATATTTCTAGAATTTTCTTGAATTAATTTTCTAGAAGAATGAACTAGAACATCCAACCTAGATGATTCTGTGATTCTATCCTCTGACATCTATGTTGGCAGCACAATGTCAAAAGGGAGACCTTTATCAGCAAAGCTTCTGCGGGCTCAAAACAATGCACCATAATGGACAGAACAGAAAAAATTACTTCATTGGAAGTAAACCATTTCACATTAGAATATTACTGAAGTATTATTTCTGCTTTTAAAAAAAATATTTTCAAAACAACAGCAAGTAGTCCTATGTTGATCATCTCATCCAAAAGTTGTTGCAAACATGTTGATTATTCAGCTCAAAATTCCTCGAAATCAAAAGAGAACAGTGTTAGGGGTTTCACTGCATTTTGTGCTCCTAACCAGTGAAAAATGCTATATCAATACAGTTTAAAACATTATGTCTGTTTGGTCATTTAGGCTGGATGAGAGAGAATCATGTTGATAGCACATGGAATTTGCAAATCATGTTACATTCAAAGAGTTCATACCACAACCTGTTATTGTACTCAAAAGCAAAACAGAAAGCTTTTTCTTCTGTTTCCCAGGTGTGAAAATATCAATGCTACTGATGCCCTTCTACTCTAATATCAGGAATAGATAAGGCAGAAAATTAGTCACCTTGTGCAGAAAGCTGAGTAAGTCCAAGGTATATGATTTTGCTGAGGTACAGTAGAACTTGCAGCTTTCAAGGTTTAGTTTAAGAACTGTTCCTTAAAGGAAATTGAGACAAATGGGCTGCTCTGCCAATACCATTAAGATAAAAGGAGGCTTGTATCAAACACGAATGTTCCACTTAAATCAGGCATCCAGTTAAAGCTGGTCATCTTAACCTACCCATCTAACAAAAAGGCCACCCTGATCCTTTTTGAAGTCTGGCTGGTTTGAGCTGTAGCAATTTTGGTACTACAAATGTTCTGAGCTGATTTGGGCCAGCTGCACTGTAATCCAGGCCAAGAGGCATTAACTATTTCACTGCTGATTCACCAACTTCTTACACTGTGCACAATTCATCTCAAGTATGCCACCCCTTGTGACAAGATACAGACCTGAAGTGCTAATTTTCCAGTGGAAAATTGGCCTAGTCAGCTATTACATAGAAACATCAGTAAAAGCCATCAAAAGTAAAAGCTAATAAGCAGAAGGAAAAAAGAAATCACATGCAATATTTTTCTCCTTAGAACAGAAAAAAATGTTTACAGCTTTTTCAAAGTGCTAAGTTCCATACTAAGACATATCAAACCAAGCCTTTTATAAGCATTTTAATTTAGGACACACGAGTGATGATATACAGAGTCACAGTGAGTGGTAGCAATTCAGTTCAGTGGGGCATCTCATATGATTAAGAAATAATCAGCGGGCACAGCTCTGATCCTGTTTCATGTTCCTGCCAAAGGGATCAAGAGAGCAAGAGATCACTCTGCACAATGTACTTGTATAGCTAGGTACTGTTTGGAGATCAGCAGGACAGGTCACCTGCCGTGAGGATTATACTTCCCTATATGAGTGGGCAATAGCAGCAAGGCAGGGATAGAGAAAAGAAGAAAGCAAGAAAGTTTCCTCGAGGAACCAGCCAGCCTGTGAAGGGCAGGATGAGAAACAAGGCTGCTCATTTATTTGGATAACTTGTCATTAAAGTGATGCAGAGTTCAAGTTTTTAAGAGGCTCTGTATATATCAAATACATCTTCAATGTGCAGTGTCAGCTCATGCCTTTCCACAATCCCACCCCACCAAGCCCCCTTGCAGCTGGCATCCTACAAAGGAAAAACTCCCCTAGGTATTATCCCCAAAATATATCTGAAATACGAAGAAAGAGACTGAAACACATACACTTTGGGGTATACTGAATCCCAAATATTTTTGCCTTCTGAAAAGATCTGTTTTTTTCTAAGTGTTATCAGTGGAGAAGGAAACAGGTCATGTGAAGATTGCCTGAGGAATCTAAAACTTATAAGAAGAAGCTGGCAAAGGTGTCAACCAAGGGATTACAGTGGATTAACCTCACAAGATTTCATTCTTCTCAGGTGTGTGTATGTTCATAGTTAGGTATCACAGATTGTCTATTAATAGATGTACAGTAAAGCCAAAGAATACAGTAGCAGATTTTTCAAGATATGTGGTTATCCTTGGCCACCTATCTGACAGCAGAATCAATCCTCTTTTTGTATTAACCTTCCTTTCCTAGGAAGATAAGCTTCCCAATAGCTCTCCTTCCCACATTGTTAAAAAACACAGAAGAAACACACAGCAAGAAGTCTTTTAGCATAGCTACACACACACACAGGCACACACACCATTTATACTGGATTTCCACAGCATACGTTGGATTCGGCTGCTATGGCTGGGATGATACACTACTGTAGCAATCATTGACTATATAACTTTATGGATCTTTAATTATTATCCCAGGCTTCTAAGAGATTGTCCAGCAGAGTACATCCGCAGAATAATGATTTATTGTAAGTAGACCCAATTTAATAAGATGTTATGGAATTTGAAATTTCATTCCTTCCACTCTGTATGAACCAAAGGTTCTTAATTTTTTTTTTTTTCTGTAGTAGAAATCATTTGCTTGGTTATTTCTACAAATGAACCTTGGTTAAACTTGCAGGTCATGTACAATTAGTTTGTTGTACAGATTCAACACTCAAAACCAAACCTGCTTTGACAAGACACAACACAGGTGCCTGGAGACCTGAAATCCTCCCCAGAACCTGCAGATTGTTAGTATCGCTACTGAACTTGGTGACCCTGACACACATCTTAACTGTAACTTCAAGCATTCAAATTCAAATATTTTATTAAGTGATGACAGAAAAGGAATGCCTTTATTCAAGAAAGTGTTTATGAAATAGCTTCACAAAATTTTCAAAATACTGCCTTACATTAGCCCATCCCATGAATGTTCTTGCAAATAAACTCATTCAGTAGACTACTCGCTGATAAAAGCTGCATGAATACAAGAGAAGTAAATGTAATTAGAATTTGGAGCAACTGTTTATTATATCACCTTCAATCACTGTATAATACACATCCGGCTCTTGCTAATAAGCCCATGAAAACCAATCATGGTGAAGAGAAATGAAAACACTTTTCACTTTTATCACTTATAATTAAAACCCACATGAACATGAGGTCAGCAGTGAGTGCAGAATAAGAAACCTGCAAAAATGCTTCTTGGCCTACGTGAGAAACAAGAGAGGTATATGCAGTGAGCCCTGTAATAGCAGAACATCCGCTGCCATTTTTCTGTAGAGTTTGTTCTCACAGTTACACCTCCCAGTGAGGGCACCTCTTCTTTCCGTGCAAGTACTCTCTGACCCATGCTGCAGACAGTTCTGAGTGCAGCTGCAATGCCTGCTTTCTTGCGTGCATGTTGCTTTTTGTTATAGTGTATCTACAGAAGTTCCTTAAATTCTCAGCAGCACAATTTAACTTTTCCAGTTTACTCATACCATTGTTAAGTTTTACTAGCTAGCAGAATTGAAACCGAAGCCTTTTCTAACCACTGGCACAACATATAGACACATTTATTTTAAGATACATATTTCATGTATTTAAAAGGAAAGCTGAAAAGATAAAAATATTCTGCCCCCCCTTCAAAGCAGATTGGTTGCTAAAAGAATTTCAAATCTTGTTAAGAGGAATTTATGCACAAAAAAAATACTCCTGTTATGTGCAGTTAAATTAATCACCTACATAAAGCTCAAGACCATCTGTTCAATATACAGGGAGTAAAAAAAATGAGATAAGATGAAATAGCAGAAGACAATTATTGCTACACTACTTAAGTATACTTAGTGTGGCCATTGCAACAGAAAAATACGTGATTAGTACTACTTTACAGAACATTTAGGAGAATATTCCCATACTTACAAGGAAGCCTCGCAGTGAATATGAACATATTCAGGGAAGTAAATTCCTAAAGCAATGGTAGGCCCTGTTGCAGCTGCAATCAAAGTCTCTTTCTATTTAAAATGTCGACAAAACTTTGAGTCCTAAATTCAGCTCTGAAAGTGATCATCTAACCACTGAAGCTGTGCCTGCATTCTGGGACATGGGGGAGGTGGGTTTCACCAGAAACTTTCTTAACACCTGCATTTTCTTCCAGTTTGACCAATTCTTTGCAAGTAAGTCCAAAAGCACAGAAAAACAGTCCAGGTAGATACAGAGTACAAAATGTAACCATGTGAGAGCCCTCAGTCCCACCTGAAGTGGTGTATTACATGCATTTCACAGGGAGGTAACACTTGGATTTTATAGTTGCATCCATTTCTTGCAGGATCAGCAGCAAGCACAGACATATTGTTTAGGGATTTTTGTTTGTTTGTTTGTTTGAGGAACGGATCTATAGGAAACAGAAGGAAACTGGGGATCCAGACTTACCTTACTTTCTTCCAAAGCACTAATTCATACCCCGGATAAAATTTGTCATAATAAAGTAGTTCATCCACCAAGATTATATTTAAAGAATTGTTACCTAATACACACTTTTTCAAAAATAACTGTATACAGCCAGACTGCTATTCCCATTACATAATTTGCTATTGTAAACCACATATTATCCTTTATTTTTAGTCTTCCAAAAAAGAAAGAGTGCTCTACTGCACGCAGCTGGCAAAACTTTTAGTCAATGTACATATTCATGTAATTGACAAAGTTGAATTGATACTGGAAACAGCTCACAGCTGGTAGTTTACCTAATGATTTTATTATTGTTATTATTTTTTTAATATCACACAATGCCATCTCAGAGTATTTTCTTGGTACATGCATTTCTGTTGTTGATAAACTAATGACTGGTATTTTTTTAAGTTATCCATGATAATTAATGACACTGATTTACGTGTCTACAGTACATTACACAGGCACATGTCAGTCTGTAATGCTGATGAGCACTTAAAAGTGGTAATTCCCCCATCATTGGTATTGGATTTGCACACAACAGACACCAGCAGCAAAATTTTTTACCTAGATCAGTGACGGCAGGCAACATGACACACTTTCTACCAAAATATCCCCTGCACTTGATAGGGAATCAGCCAACCTGCTGCTCGTAGTGGGAAGACAGACATCACCTGATTCATTTTAAGAACAAAACCAAACTGACAGAGGGTGCCCATCGCAGATGTATGATTTTGTGCTGTGTGGCTGTAGTATCTCTCACTTGGTACCAGGAACCCGAAGGTCAAACCACCTATATCGCTGAGACATAGCGTGACTCCAGCTGACAAAGCATTCCAACTGAAAATCTTCCCTAATTTTGGTTTTGGTGTAATGCCACAAACACATTAAGCTTACTTTAATCTTTTCCCTTTTTATCCTTTACTGGCTTTTGTTTGTTTGTTTGTTTCAGGTCCTTCCTTACATCTGACCTTTATTTTCTTTTTTTCTAAACAAGTGCAATAATCTTGGGACTTACCAAACCAGCTTGACAGACTCCTTTTCCTTAAGATAGTTCTTTCCTATCTTGCAGCATATTCATCCTAGTTTGGAGCAGCCCAAATTCTTCATTCGTCCATCTTCTGTAAAGATCTTAATACCTTTTACCTGAAAATATGAAAATAAGGTAGTCATCTTCAAGCTCGTATTTTAGAAATAGCAGTCAGAACTCATGGGATCTTTGTGATATTTCTCTCTCCTCAGGAACACCAGATTTCTTTTTTGCTTAAGAGGCAGCTTGGGAAGAACAGAGTGTACTGGGTAAAGCACCCCTGAAGTCTTGCAGTTCTTCCACACATCTAGTCTTTTTAGGAACGCATTTTCTCATCTGTGATATTAAGAACATTTTATTTGGTTTGCAAATGCTACTGTGAACAATTGACTTTTAAAAAAGAAATGTGATTTTCAAAGAAATTTGAGGAAAATCAAACATTTAAAACATCGCATTTTAAGTAAGAATTTTCCAAAAGGTATTTGACATCTCACAAATAAAACAGTATCCCTAAAAGCATGGAAGTTGAATCTGTGGGTTAGTCACAAAAAGCTTACAAAAGTATGTTTTTACAGATTTATATTTGAGACCAAATAAAACTTGACAGTTTTCTTTAAATTAAATTACTAAGTTAGAGATCGTAGTATAAATATTGCTTGATAAAAAATAGCTTTCTTGACCCCTACAATTGTTCAAAATTAGGGAAAAGAGGTCTTATTCTGCAGCTGAATGAAATAAATCTATGTGTTTTCCCCACCTGTCTTCTGTATCCCATGCTCATGGCCAACCAACTCTAAATGTATAGCTTAGCAATTGGTTTTATTACTAAAAGAGGTATGGAAGCACAAACTGATACAATATGAAAGCACAGCTATGCATTCTTTACGTGCTGCTTCCTAGGGAGATAAAGGACTTTGTGCATGGGGTCACCACGGAGGTGTTTGTGAGCTACTTGTGCAAAATAGCCTTCAAGACACTTGGGGCAGATACAAAGGGATCTGGGGACAGAGGGGCAGGTGCCCCAAAGGCAGACAGATTCTCTTACCCCCATGGTCAGACACCCCCACAGGCTGACAAAAGCCAGGCCAAAGCCTTGTTTGTGGTCTGCTAAGGTGACTTGGTGTGTGCTAGGGCTGCCGTGAAAGAGCAGCCTCTGGGCTGAGCAGGTCACAGTGCAATGAGCCACGTGGACACGGCTCCATGGAGAGCTCTTCTGCCTGTCTGGCTTTTGCTTGACTTGCTCTCATGTTATGCAGGTCAGTTCTAAAGCTTTCTCCTACTACATGTGCTATTTTTTATTTTTTTTTTGGTAATAAGATGCAAAGGAAAAAGACGTACTTGGGAAGAAAAAGGTAGCGAAAAAATCCCTACTAAATCAACACTGGTTTAAAATCAAGGATGAGAAACAAATTACTGACACAGAATCATATAACAGGATTCGTCACAATCTCTTCCTAAGTGAACACCTGCACAAACTCCTTGCTTAAAGCAAAATCAATTGAGTTGTGCTTATCTCTCAACATAATTATCAATTAATGAGTTCTATGTATTTATAAGCTTCATTATTAGTATGATATTCTTCATTGTATTAACTTCTTTCCTAATAATTAAATGTTTGTTTATGTCCCCAAGGCTATTAAAAAGATATCCACAAAAGTAATTATGAGGACATTCACAGTCCCTTTTACCTCAGAAAAGATAAGAAATTGTCATGAAAGTGTCTCTAAGTTCACCGTTTCATTGCTCACAGATTTTCAATTAAAAAAAGAAAATGATTACAGCTAAATGAGAATTCCAGTTCCAGAAGTTTTAAGATTTTTAGAAATGTAAAACGGGAGAGAATAAGGTTCCTAAGGTGACATGAAATACTGAAAGAGAGAAGAGCAGATACTTTTTTAAGCCAGCTGTCATGATGACAGGAAGCTAAAATCTATGGTAAAACGTTGTAATGGGACAGCTCTCCGGGTTGTGAACAATAAATGAGTCTTACAGGGAGCTCCTCTAAGCAAGGTCTATATAATTTCCTGATGCAGATGGATAGCATTAATGATGTACTAGAAAGCCTGCCTCTCAAAATTTCAAGATGTCCCATTTCAGCTTTGTGATATAAAATGGGACTCTTAATTTTTTTGGTTTTGGCGTAACGTTATCTGGCAGGCATAGCATTTGCTTACTGTCAGCCCCTTAATAGTTTTCAAGACACTGCTGGAAGGGAGGATGCAGGAAGGGAGACTGCCCAAAGGTACCGTCATGTCTGGGCTGGGCTTTTTCTCTTCCCTTTGTGTGTGTTTAATACATTCCTGGCTCTTCGTTCGCTGCAGCAGAAAGATTAGTTGCCATTAGCCAATATTAGTGGTTTTGCCACCGATCTGCTGCGCAGAGCTGCAGAGCATGGGAGGAGGAGGTGTCTGCTCCCAGTGCTTGCTGTTCTTAAAAGAACCTGGGAGAGGTCACTTGCTTACTCCTCTCCCTGGCCAGGCCTTCTGCTATTTAGCTACAGCAAAGACAATACAGTAGCTGACAGGTCAAAGATATCATTTGGGAATGGGATTTGGACTTGCTTCTCTACAAAGACCGATGAATATGGGGATTGAAGGAGGAAACTAATACATTTTCAACAACTCTTCCAGTTCTAAATCACTTCTCTGAAACCTGGAAATAGTAATGTGTTATTCTGGCACTGGAAGACTCCTTTTATTACAAATTGAGTGGAAGGTGGACAAACAGCTCTGGAAGTATAACGACTTAACTGATCCTTGCTGTCTTACAAATCCCAAGGGATCTGTGGTACCAGAAGTAGATTCTGCTGGCTTCCATTAGAAGAAAAATCCTTTTTGTCTTAGAAAATACCTATGCAGCATGTTAGCAAGAGGACTGCTCACAAGATGCAGTGACAAGTGAGTGGTTCCAGTCAGTTCTACCTTCATGCTGGTCATTTGGGGACATATTTTGTTCTCAGTCTTATCAGTTAAACCGTATCCTATCTTCTTGAAATTAGCACTGAAATGGACCCCCAACAATACGTACTGGTTTTTGAAATATATCACTTTCAGTTTTGTTCCCCAAATCAATTTAGTCAACATATATTTTCATTATACATTCTTATATTCTGGTGTCTTTTCCATAATCAACTTACTTCAGACTTGTGCTACAGTATATAATGTGTTGTATGAAATACAACTTCATATCAGAATTGGGAAATAGATACAAATTTTAACAATCTAACTATCAGAATGTTCCATCAAAAATAACCATACAAATGACAGCATGAAAATTACATGAGCCTATATATAAATGAAGAGAAATAATCATAGTAAGAGAGGTAAGGGAAGATCTTAATTAGTACAAGCTTTCCAGCTTAAAGAGAATGCTGTTGTCATCGGCTGTTGACCTTTTAGTCCCTGTGACATGGTGAGATGTCACAAGGTCAGAAGATGAAATGCTTTAAATAACTGGTCTTCTCTGTGTTCATGGATACTTAGAAAATAAAAATCAGGGTTTATATTCAAGAATATCTCTATTTATGCAAGTATTACTAAAATAAGAAGACGAGAAGTCACATAGGACAAAAAAAGCCATTACCAGAACTGATTAAATTTCTTAATGTAAGTCAATTAGTGAACCAGTTATCTAGAGATTAGATAAAGAACCAAACTGAAATGCTTTGATTATAATCACATGGCCTGACTCAAGCATCCACACATGGCAGCCATACACAAGAGAGGTAGACCCATTCTCCCTGTTTATATCCTGTGTACCTGAAGGTCAAACTTACAACATGGAAAAATCCTGTAAGATCTCCTTCACCTTATTACTTCTTCCTATCAAATATTCTTATCAAAATACCTCTCTGAATGATTATTCTTTGACCATTTCTGCTTTCATCCACTTAGAAATAACCCCATAAATAACATCCAAAACATCCTCCCCCTCAAAAAAAAAAAAAAACAAACAAAAAAACCCCAACAAATGCATGTTTTCCCTAAGCAAATACATTCCCTGACTAAAAGCAGAGCAACTCCATCTGCTCCATCTATGTGTAGCTACACCATTCAGATAAAGTGAACGTGAGAAACCTGTCAACACTCAGGAAGAACGGGAGGCATATGGTATTGTCACAGAATTTCACTAAATTTCATAACTAGGCATACACAACTGAGCCTAATGCTGATAATAAAGACAACATTATACTTTTACTGGGTAGCCTTTTTCAGCATAGAAGCACCCACAACAGGAAGCACAGCTGAACAACAGGAAATAAATTAGGATCAGTAAGTTTTGAAGATGCCATCTCTCATCTGAAATATCAGATGGCCCCCAGAACCAGAACATCAGACTTTGGCAATGCTGTATGCACTTCCCATTAAGCTGCTTCTGCAGCCAGCAGCACCAAGCTATGTAAACCAGAGTCTATTCTTCTATTTCAGCAATTCTATGTTAACAAATGTGTCCTTATAAACTCAGGAGGGAAGATGGACAGCTACTCAAGGTCAACCAATCCAGGAAGGCAGCAGGGCAAGGACAGTGGTAGAAAACAGTTGAAGTGATATATACTGGTGATAAGGTAACTAAACAAAAAGGTGAAATAAAGCAGTAAGAATTTCCACACAGATTTACCTTGTTTCTCTTGGATTTAAAATACCTTTTAAAGAAGATTATCACGAGGTTAGCACATTCTTTAAAGCTTCATTTCTTGTGAAGGAAAGGCCTATGAAGGGTCAAACGGTTGTTTACTTGGAGTCCTTAAGCCAAGTACTTTTTCACACTTAATGGTGTAGAAAAAAATATAGCTTGTCCCACATACAAAACACTTTATCTGTTTGAAAGGGAGTGAGGAGGAGGGAAATGCTATCGCTTCACCTTTTATCACCCTGGGGAGCATGAACAAAACATGTAATCAATGAATCGTTTGCCCTGCTGTTGTCTATTCTACTTTACACATACAAGGTTTTTACTGAAAATATATGAGGGAAACAAAGGAGTTGGATGCAACAGAAACCACTGCTTGGGACATGACAACAGAAATGCCTGATTCTTGAGCACATGATGTAAAATTCTTTACTGGATGAATGTTTCCATAAACCCTGGTCTGCTCTGCATTTTTTCTTATGAACCTTTATGATGATTAATATTTCAACTGATATAAACTTCTTGTTCTCAAGTAAACCTTATGAAAATTAGGCTTACAATATCAGGTATTCTGATTTTCATTAGTTCTCAGTGCCTAAAGCTTCACTTACTTGCAAAAATATTTACAGAGCATTGTACTTTTCCAGTATGATCACAATATGGTTTAATGATGAACATCCTTCATTCTGTAATTCTTTTGATCAGAGATATTTTAAAATAGAGTAACAGTCATATTAAACTACACTAACCTCCATTTCAGCAAGAAGGAAACCATGCTGTACATCACCAGCCTTCAAGGACAAATCTTCAAGGCTTCTATCTGTCCTGCTTTGAGCTCTCAGCTTATCATTCATAATGAACTTTTCTGCCAAGAGGCACAACTGTCAACAGGTGACAAATCATTGAATCAAGTGGCAATTTTTCACTTTTGTTGCTCCATTTTCCTTTCTGGCATCCTCTTATAGGATATGTATTTGCTATGGATATGAACACATTATGCATTACCAGCCTTTCATTTCTCTGGATTCACTCTCTGAATTACACAATGAACTTTAGATTTTTGCTACTGCTTAACTGTATTTTAACCAGAGACCCAGGTAAATAGTTTCTTTCAGATCAGACGAAAACATGAGCATATCTTGTGCAGGCAGACAATTAGCTAAATCAAGAGCTCAAAAAACTTTCATATATTGAAGGGCACAGGGTTGCTTTTGTCAGAAGATAGAATCTTGGAGAAGGCTATGAGGTGGTGAAGGAAAAGGTTAATGTTGGCATTTCTTACCAAAAGGCCACTGAGGCTGGCTTCCAGGATGATCACAGATAGTATTCCAGAAGGAGAAAACTCATCATGTTTCTTTAAACTTTTTTCTTTTTTTTTTTTTTTTTTAAACAATCTTACCAGGACTTCAACACCATTGCCTAGCATAAAGGTGCAGTTCTGGAGAATTAAACTGCTTTGACTGTCTGGGAAGCCTTGCGCCTACTGCTGCAACTGAGGGAAAGAAGACCTATACAGGATGGCTGATGATAGTTGCTCAAGATCAGTAAGGCAGCCGAAAATAACTTAAAAGGCAATGGCACTCAGATCATATACCCAGAAAGTTGTTGACACAAAAAGATGGCTGCATATTTGCTTGGCTATGACAGCACTTGGTTGCTAATGCTTCTGTTTAGTTTTTCTTGACCATACAAAGTGTGGTCACTTTGTGGATACTTGGTTACACTCCAGTATTCATCAAACATGTTCCGTGGACAATGAGAGTAGTTAGGGGTTTTTTACTATGAATTTTGTGTACCTGTTTCTTGCTTTCCACTCAATTTTTCCCTTAGTTCCTTCGGTCCCTTGTAACACAGCACTCTCTGGTCCCTTTGAATTCCTGTATCTCAGTGTGCCCCATATTGTATTGAGAAGTTCCCCACAAGTATTGAACTGTACAAATGCTAAGTGGTCTCTACCCAGCCATGAACATCTATGAAATTTCATACCCTCTAAATCTCTGCTTTCTATTGAAGTGGAAATCAGCCAACAGGTTCAGCATGTATTTGGAACATAAAAGGCGTAGCAGACAGATGGACAAAGAAAGACAGACAGCATATTCACACACAACTCATCTTAGAAACCAAGTTAAAAATATGTCTCCTAGAGCTAGAATGAAATTTCTGTTTGGTAGCAAATGAAAATGCTGTAATAATTCAGTCAATTTTTCTAATCACTTCATCCCACTTGCTTTATTTTTCCTTAATAATTTGCATGTTTAACTAGTACAGACAGAAAGTCTTCCAAATTCTTTATTCTCAGATACCTGCTTTCTCACCACATGCATTTACTTTTGCTGTTACAGTGACCTGTAGACTGGCTACACTTAGAAGGATTGTTAAAGACCACATTTTACCTAACTATTCCATAGGTATGAGAGAGTTCAGGGGAGTAACCATAGCTCAAGAGGATGCTCTTCCCTTTCACCCAAGTGAGGCAGTGGCTGGGACACAGCTGTTCTTTCCAGCACTTCAGAAATTCAAGGGCAGCCTCAGATGTCTGTCCAAAACCAATGGAGATGGCATGGTAGTGCCGCATAGACCAACAGTTGCACATTTAGCAATTCAGTCGATCATTCCTCTGCCTGTATGCAGCTAAGGTTTGGGAAAACAGTAAGCAGATATCTAAAATGCACATATTTTCCCCAGAAAAGAAGAAAGGTACACAAGTACTTTTTGAGTATGTACCCTATTATGCCTTCCCTTTCCACTAAATCCTCATTATCAAAACACAGCAACCTACCTGCTGTGTCCATTTCTCTCGCAACTTCTGCAACTTCCTGGTCAAACTACCAATATAACTTGAGAAACCAAAACAAAAGGCAGCTGACATCATCATAATATGAATAAAGACTACACCCAAAACTACTTGTCTGCATGGACAGTAGCACTTGTACAGACTATGCTAGACTATCATGGACAAACAAGCAAGAAGTGCTAGTTGTGCTTAATTTTTATGTCTTGACACCAACACTGTTTTGAAGTGGGACTGGGTTTTGTTGTGAAGATAAATAAATCAAGATATGTAGGTAAGCAATGCTATAGCATCCTTCAGATGTACCGGGCCATTATGCTTGCTGAGAAGACAAACAAGCAGACTGTTTTGGTGGAATGAAATACTACATTTTCCACACTGAAGGACTTGCTGCTACCTTACAATGTAGAGTGAGAGAGGGATGGAGGAGAGAATTAGAAGAGAATTCCACATAAAATTTACTAACATATTCCCAGTGCATTTGCAGCCATTAAAGCAATCCTTCCTCCACAGGTGCCCATGAGATTACTCTAATGCTTCCACTGGGATTGTCAATTGTGAATCTCTGCAGCTTCACAGGACTATTATGCTTCAACTGTTTGCCTTGTCGTCTGTTATACACATAAATGTAACTCATTACAGCTAAAGAGGTCACATTGAAGCAGCCAAAGGAGCGAAATATTGCAGAATACTCGTCAGATAAAATTAGCTGTTACTCCATGCTATGCAAGGGTTCATAATTTACAATTAGTTGTTCAGAATCATGAATCTCTGAAGATCATCTACACCTAGGAAATACCAGCTGTCCAGCCACGGCCCTTTTCACCTCAGCACTGAAATAGGAAAGGAGAGTAAGGACTTTCTCAAAGCCAGCTAACATCTGTGAGGGCCGTGGTGGCTAGCCTGAATGACAGTACTGGCACAAATACTCCATGGGACCTCAGTTGTTTCTCCATGTCCCCTAAATCATGTCAGCCTTCATTACTAAATGACACCAAACTGTGATCTTTTTGCCTAAGTAAACAACACAGTGTTTGTAACAGTATCTCTGTAATAATTCTGGATCCAAAGGTTTCTGGCACAGCGCCTAATGCTATGGTAAACAGAGAAAACCATACTGTGAGTGCCTGTGCAAGGGAGGGGCTGGCTTACACACTCATTTCTTGCTGTCCTGGTTTTGGCTGTCATAGTTAATTTTGTTCTTATAGCTGCTGCAGTGCCATGTTTTGGATTTAGTATGAGAACAATTTTGATAACACGCTGATGGTTTAGTTGTTGCTAAGTGGGGCTTATTCTAAATCCAGGACTTTTCAGGTTCCCAGGCTCGGCCAGCGAGCAGGGGCACAAGAAGCTGGGAGGGAGCAGAGCCAGGACAGCCGACCCAAACTGGCCAAGGGGATGTTCCATAGCATAGAACATCATGCTCAGTGTATAAACTGGTCCAGGGTGGGGTGTGTGTGTGTGAGGTGGGGGTTGGGGGCTGGCCGGGGGCCACCAATCGCTGCTCGGGGACTGGCTGGTCACCAGGCAGTGGTTTGTGAGTGATTGTGATGTGCTTCACATGTTTTTTTTTTCCCTTGGGTTTTATTCCTCTCTCTCCCTCTCCTCTTCATTACAATTATTATTGTTATTGTTACTCTTCTTACCTCACAGGTTTTACCTTTTCCCCCACAAGCATGTACTGCAATGGCCACACTAAACATACCTAGGTACTCTCCACAACGATTGTCTTCTGCTATCTCATCTCGCCTTTTTTCCCTATTGAACAGATGGCCTTGAGCATTGCAGGGGGGCAGGGGCGTGAGCAAGCGCCTGTGTGGTACTCGGTTGCTGGCTGGGGTTACACCATGACACTTGCCTGTTTCTGTTACACCTGCAGAGTCTTCCATACAGATAAACACTATTGCTCAAATAAATATATACCAAATTATTTCAAAAGCTTTGGAAACATCTTTTCAAAATTATTATTTCAAAACAGACTTCCCCATTGATCAGATAAGGTATTAAAAGACATATTCTTACTCACAAGTAAGCCCTTCAAAATGGGGTAATGTACAGAGATTTAAGGGAGATATTCCTCTAGCCAGTAAAAAATTATATTCAGGACTAATAAAGCAAAGGAAATTACTCATTTCTCCCAAGTTCAACTCAAAACCTGCATTTTCCAGTCAAGACAAAGAGTGCACATGAATCACAAATGAATTATTTCTGTACACAGAAGTCAGAGTTTTCTCTGCATGCTGTTGCTGGACGGAAAGCATATTTTTTGAAAGAAAAAAAAAGATGTAAGAAAAAAATGAATGTATAAAGCAAGCAGGACTTATTTATTGAAAGATCATAATCGGTCATAGTATGTAGTATTCATTTAGAAACTGCCTTGGCCTTGCTAAGTTATATATAAGGCTAGCAAAGGTAAGTATGTGAAAAATACAGGTGATTTTTATACTTAGAGGCTGAGAAAAAAAAACCCTTTTTCACACTGCAGAAAGCCAAACGCACCATCAATATGGACAGAGCAGTTACAAAGGATATTAGGTATTATCACATATAAAAGACCAATCCAGACTTTACAAAAACAGGTGAATAAATGGGTTTCTTCCCTTAGCCTGACAGAGTCAGAGCCGGTCACCTTTTAGGGTACGTTGTAAAACTTTATGAAGACATTTTTTCCCCATCTCTCTCTCTCATATACATGAAAACACACACTTATGCACACACACAGAAAGATGAGCCTGCTTGAGTAGCAGTCAGGAAATGTTATCTGGGGACATAACTAGTGACCTATCTATGATCAGTTGTAGACATTAACCTAAAGTAATTGACAGGCATATGGTTTAAAACAAATATCTTTTTAATAGTCACAGAATACTGTTTAATAGATCAGAATCACATTGTAATACTGATGTAAATATATTACATCGCGATTGCTGATATAATACTGATGTAAATAATACTTTAGACAGGAATTTATTTTTCTGAGTTCCAGACTGAGTTGTGGTCATACAGAGTATTTTTTGTTTGTTTGTCTTGTTTTTTAATTATCAGTCTTGTCCAAGAAGTGACATAAGAAACACACCTTAAAATAAATTAAATATATTAGTGCTTACTTGGTGGGAGTAGCTGGTCACCAGATATAAAGGCTTTCCCGTTTTGGTCACTGGTGGGATTTAAGTTCATTCAAAAGTGAAACAAGCCACTGCCACCCACCAGATCTTCAGTGCTCTATGTGAAGCAAGGTAGTGCTTCCATTCTGTTCATGATAGCCAGACATGGATGCTCAAGGGAAAACAAACAAACAATAGCTGATGAAGATATCATTATAGCCAGTTTTAAGAGAAACTAGAGAAAATCATGACACTGCGCATCAGATTTGTACCATGTTTCTGCCTTTCCCTCTACTTCCTCAGCTCCACAGACGCAGAAGCTGCACACGGGTGCATCTTAATTCACATGTGTACAGGTAGGGGTTTTGCTGAGTTTAAAAGAGAGAGAGGAGTGCTTCAAAGGACTTAAATGTAAAGGTGGCACACTGATCATTTATTGGTAAAACCTAGTATTTTCAGAAAAGTCATCAGACCTGGGGAGAGGATGTTGCTGATATTCTGCTTTAAAAAAGGAGGGTTTCCATCAGTGATCCAGTCAGGACCGGGGTGGGGAGGGTACAGCAGACACCACACACAGGTTTGTTTTTCAGGGTAAGTGGAGAGGTAGAGGCAGAATAGAAAGACCTCCTCACTCTAGTACCAAGTGCAAGAAGGACTTTCTCTGCTTTGCCCCCATACCATCATCCCTTCAAAGAGTATGTAACTCAGACCTCCAGGCAGAGTTTTGACACTCTTAGCAGCACAAGATCTAGCAGGAGGTGCTGGGTGCTGAGTGCCCTTTGGGATAGACTGGATCCCATCCCCGTGGCATACAGCATGAGAAATGCAGCACAGACCTGGCTGGTTCAAAACTATTCGTACTTGCAGTCCCTGAGAAAAATAAAAGGTGCTGCTACAGATCAGCAAAAGCTTCTAGAATCTAATCAATCTTTTCTTAGCTCCACTTGTGTATTTTATAAATATTGCAAAGTCAGTCTTGGTTTGTGCAAATAGCCCAAGAGTTTCTCATAGATTATTTTCATTGCATTGTCTTTTAAGAGTGTTTGTTTTTAAGGAATTGATATCATCTCCGGAAGAAAACATTAAGGAACCTACAATGCAGTTAAACATTACTTCTCACCCACAACACAAAGCACACGGATCACAAGTTGTTTGATTTCACAAACCTCTAAATAAGAGTCTTCTATGCACTCATTTAAAACAAAAAGATGACAATCACTAATCCAGCCAGTAGCACCCTATATTGAGTAAGAGATCTGCATCATTTGGTTGCTTATGCTCCGTCTGATATTATTCAATTTCTGCTGCTACTCAGAAATTCAAACACCTGGAAAGCTTTGTGCACAAAATGTTTGGCATCAATCATTTTCTCCTTATACCCCACATTTCAGAGAATACTTCCATGACAGAATTAATGTTCCCCTCAGACCCCCAAACTGCACCATATAGTACAATTCCTACCTGTCCAAACTCTGAAATATCTTGACTTCAAATTCCGCTTTTCAATATGGAGGAATTGCCTGAAGAAGTAAGGAATGGGGTTCTAAAAATTCTTTTCCATTTGGAGAAAATGAAATACACATTTCAAGATATAAAAAGCATATTTTTAGTCTGTTCAAATGTATTTCAATTATATTAAAATGCTTAGCATACTACTTTGTTATGTATACCCCAATGTAATTTTATAATATATTATTTATGTAAAAGAGATTAAATTATTCTGCTGGATGTCTGAAATGTTTAAGAGCAGAATAAGATTTATCATTGCATCCAATCACATATCTTTTATTTTTTATGGCACCTGTCAGGGACAGGAATGGTTTTGAAGCAGTTGTTTTGGAAAAGTATCTTCCAAAATTTTTAAGAGATTCAGCTGTGATTCCATTTCATAGTAACAGAGGGTTGATGTGAAATATTTTTGAAGTTTCTCAACAGGAAGAGAGAAGTGCTGCTGAATTTGTTTGGACGTGCCAGTAAAGTGTTACACCAAGGAAGGAGAATTCTGACTGAGCAGTCTTGAACAACTTATTAAACTATTTCCTGCAGAATCAAAGGTAGTGTTTATAATTTTAAAGCCAAGCAACTCAACTTTTGATAACATACAAGCTTATATCAATTAAGGTTGATTAAATTCGTACAGACACATGGATCAAGGGTATTGAAATGTACAGTTAATCATTAGTATTTTTAGATTTCAGTGCTTTGCTTGCAAAGATCAGGACTGATAATTGAACAAAAATTAGGACACCAATAAAGACATTTTATCTCTTGTTTTTTCAGTGGCAAATATCAGCTCAACTTTTATGCCTTTTTATCAGCATGTAGACTCTAGCCTCAGCTAGCAGGTGCTTTACAGTTCACTCTTTTGTAAATTTACAAATGTAATTTTGCAGAAGTAATTTATGTTAAATTTATTGATTCTAACATTAGCATTTTTCAGAGTCTCCAGACAATGTGGAAAATGTAAAAAAAAAAAAAAAAAAAGAGAGAGAATATATTAGAACTCTGGAGCTCTAAATGTAATTGCAGAACAAAAATATTTCAAGAGCTCCAGAAACTTTTGTTGCTGGTAGGGGACTAAATTATGCTTCTGGCTATGCTGCTGTAAACTTAAGGAAACACTAGATTAGATATAGTTTAGGAAGGTGTCTGTGCCTGTGACAGTAAAGCTTAGCACCCCAACATGGAAAGAGATTAAATAATATTCTTTTTGCTTTTTTAAAAAAATTTATCTTGAGTTCTCCAGTCTCTCATACAGGAAAAATATACTCACAAAATGTAGATGGAAACATTTCATAGATGGCCACTACTGTGAAAAGTAATTTTACCTTGATATTAAGAATTTCATTTTGACATTTTATTTTCCAATAAACTATTTTACAGATCATCATGAAATTATCCAATTTACGGACATGTCTTTGACAATTCTATCTTACTTTGCTAAATGGCATCAAATGTTTTAAAATGCAGAAATCTTGTAATCAAAGACTTTCCACACAAGTAGTCAAATTTAACTATGATACTAACTTCTGATTACTGAAATGGATCTCTACCTTGGCCTTAGAAAGTATATTGGCTTCTTATAATACCTTTCTTTCTATTACAAAAGATGTCTTTTAAAAGTGAGTCCAATGTCCTGAACCAAGTATACGAATATTTTAAGGCTCTGGAGAGCCACAGCTGATCTGTGAGCAAACTTATCAGGAGGTGTAATTCAGATAGGGACCATGGTTTGGTTCCCATCTAACACACTTCCCAAGGCAGTCAGCCCTGAGGGGGTGAAAAACAGGAATAAGCTCTTCTGGATGAAGCTGCAGAGCAACTAACAGCAGAAGTATGGTCTCAGTGCAGTAAATCTCTTTCCCACACCTCCTTCCCTCCCTAAGGAAAAAACTCTCTTAGATCAAAGGTGAATGGACGACAGGAAAAATAACAATTAATTGCATCTTAACCATTTTATTTTGATTCTCTCCTTTTGTGACACCATTTCTAGCGACTGTCTATCAAAATATATCTTGCATTTCTCACTGGAAAATAAATTCACATTTTTTTGGTGACTTCAAAAGGTACTAGTGGTACCATATTTTAATGAGCATTTCCTAGGTTCTTAACAGCTCCACAGAAGTTTTGGGGGAGTAATTTTTTTTCATATGAACAGTTCTGTTGCTCACAGCACTGTATCCATTTGTGCAAACACATCACTGTATCTTATCAAGCAAACAGAACCAGGTAATTGTAAGTCTGATATACTTTGGAGATACCTGATAACTTTCTAAATAGAAAATTGAATTTATTTCATCACTGCTAAATAAGAGAATGACCCTTTTACTCTCCTTTTAGCAAGAGGCAGGTACGCCTGTGAGATAGGCTGCCCATTAGGCAAGGCAGGAGGAAGGCTGGAGGCTGGGATTCTTCCTCCCTTCTATCTGCCATGTGATCTTGAGCAAGTCCCTTCATACCTCTGAGCCTCTCTCTCAAGTAAAAAAAAATGTTCAACCCACCATTTCAGAGAATCCTGCCCCTTGAAATCAACCAGACTAAGGAGCCAGCACATCTGCATGTGGCTGTCCCACCAGATCTAGCAAGTGCAATGCTACGACATAGTGCAGAATAAGCAAGAGCCACATGATCTCTCTAAAGGTGGAGGGTGAAGGCTGTCTCTGCCCTCACCACCTGAGAAAGAATGCTGCAGTGGTGTAACGCTGCTTTTGCAGGATTTGCTGTAGAGGCAGTTGTTTGAGGTTAAGCTTTCAGAGGACTAGGTGTATGGGCTGCAAGTGCATCCCTCCCTCCTGTTGGGGGTTTGGCTGTGGGGGCTCAGGGCCAGCCCAGAGCCAGTGCAGCCTCAGGGAGCCACTGGCCCCTATAGCACCATGACACACTTTTTATGTACTTGTATAGTATGCAAATATGGTCAAAACTTTCATACTCAAAATAATATTTCTATAGGACCATCATGTTTAAGGTAGTTGCAGAGGAACTCAGAAAATTCAAAGGGTATTAGGCGCTCTCAGACTGGTCAGTGTTGAGCTATCAGTTCACAACACTTTCAAATAATTTATTACCAGCAGGCAATATTACAAAAGACAACAAAATTAATAAATTACTGATTGCATTATTTCACATCATTTTCACTCATAAACCCGTCTGCTTTCACCTGAATTTTTTAGTCATCTAAATTCTTTCTTATTCTTTCTAAAAATAGTTTCATTAAAGCACTGGTTGTCCATTCACTTCTGCACTGCCACTTCTCCCTTGTGTGTCTGAATGATCAGTGACCTCCTGAATGCAGCCATCAGCTTGGCAGCTGAAGCACTGAGAGAAACATGCCCTGTAGTAAACAATGCCATTTTTTTCTAACAGATCATGAGTAGTGCCTATCAGGTAGCCGTGAAGTTTCTTCGTAACTTTGCCTATAACGAGCCTGCTCCATGTCTCTAGTATTTGAATGCCACGTATCCACAACTGCATCACATTTTGCATAGGAAATTCCCACGCTAGCAGACTCTGCAGGGTTCTGATCTGGATCACACATGCAATATCAACCTACTCACAATTATTTTGGCTATAAGCATCTGGTGTCCCTCACGTGCAAATGAGGAGACTTCTGCCCCTCTAAGAAAACAGCTGTGTCTCACGAACGAACAGTACAACCTGACCAGCTTGTGAAACTGAAGTGAGAAGATTTACTAGGCACCCGTTTTGCATGGTGGTATAAAGCCACAGGTTGATACCAACATTTTTTTTTTTAAAAAAAATAGTATTAGTAAAATTTCCAAACTGCCACCTGGTTGCAAAAATTAGAGCACACTGTGTACAGAAGGGTGTCATCAAGCAAGTGATAATACACTATGCAAGAATCATTAAAACAAAAGGTATAGATATCTACCAGTTGCACCCCACAGCAACAGCTGTTTCATACCTATCACCCTCTCAGTGTAAAGATGATGAAAAAGACAGCCAAAAAAGCACATATCCAGCAAAAAGTGTTAGTGTGTACACACTAATAAACAAGCCGAAATAGCAGTGATTCTAAACTAAAGAATAGAATTTGGCAGTTTCTGACATTGCAGCTTACAGACTTGCTCTGGGCAAATCACAGAACGCTTGCAGAGTATGAGTTTACAGGACATCTGAAATCCAGTGCTAAGTCTTATTTCAAAGTCTTCTGGTTGCTTGGGTTATGTGTAACACTTCCACAGCCTCCTCCTACTTTAGTACAAAGGAACCAGCACAAGAGCTCAAGCAAGGGAACACACCCACTTTTGCTTGTCCAGTATTAAAAAACAGAATACTAGTCACAAGAAAAAAGCTGGGCTTACTAAGCCGCTCATTACAACTATAACAAGAAAATTTAGGAAGAACATAGTTTAAATCAAGGACAATGAATTGTCTCTGTGAACATCAATATGGAACTTTGCACCCATAAGGGCCATACTGAAGAAAGCACAAAATTTATTCTAGGAGAAACTAAGACAAGCAGGATAGTAGAGCACATATGTACTAAAGCATGTAGGAGCAGGTCAGCAAGAAACCATTCTACTTGGCTAGCATTACACGGGAACATTTTCTTGGAGAAAACAAAGTTGTAGTGACAGCATATTTTGCGTGTAAGGAATTCTGTAATCTTTTCAGTGCGTGAATAGTAGTTATTTCAATTTACTGGGAACCCAAGCACTGAAACAGACATCAGATTACTGACTACATTAATTAGATAGTAGAAACTGCACTTCTTGTCCTTGATAAGCTATTTAGCACTATAACAGAATAGGAAGTAGGAAAGAAATTGGAGGAAGTTCCCCTGGCAGAATGGACCAAACTGGAGGAACACATCCCTAGTCCTAAACAATGAACATTATGGGCTCATTCTGCAGGGCATGTTTGAAACTGGCTCCATTTATTTTGAGAGGTTCATCACAGACACTTCCCTGCAAGTGGAAGGAGGGCATAAAACTTCAGGAGCTTTTAAAAAATCAGAAACAAATTCAAGAAAAATCAAAGTGATCTTTCTTTCCCCCATTAAAAAAAAAAAAAAAAAAAAAAGACATAACTAAAAGACACCAGCAATGGGATAAAGGATTAGATAGTCAGAAATGCCTTCCACTTTATTTTTCCTTCTTCTCCCACAAAACCTTGCTAGATCTCTTTTTCCTCATTCCTCTCCTCTAGCATAAAAGCTGTGATTTTGTGATCATCTGTCCCTACATTCGGCGGAGGAGTTGAGCAAAAAGAAAGTGAGAAAGCCTGACTTCAGCATATATACAAAGCCACCGAGTTGTTTAAGTAGAGGTTCTGCTTGTGGAATTAGGGAGCAGAAACTTAACTGAGACACCAAAGGAAATCAAACATTTTGTAGATTTAGATTCCAACCAAAGCAAAATAAAATCCCCCCCAAAAGGAAGAAATAAACTTGAAATGGGAGATTAGACAATAAAAAACTAAAATAAACAGGTCAAAAATACAACACTAGAAGACAAAAACTGGTTATCTTCAGAAACATTCAAGGTTTCCCCAGTGTCTTCTGGTTTGCCAGTCCATGGAAGACACCATTCTTGCAGGTGACTCAGAGACAGTCTGTCATTGTTGTTAAGCAGGAACATCATCCCACCCCCCCTACAGCATGTAAAATAGCTCTATTCAAGATGTAAGAGTCACCTTGGCCATTAGGAAAATGTTCTTTAATAAGAGAGTGTCAGTCAGTGGTCAAGCCTGTCAGAGTTCAAGGAGCATCTGAAAGGTGTTCTTAGTCATATGGTTCAGTTTTAGGTAGTCCTACAGGGAGCAGTGAGTTGGACTTGATCCTTATGGGTCCCTTCCATTCTAGGATATTCTAGGATTCTATGATTCTTGCAGGGCAGGGCCACATAGCAGTTGAATATTCAAGGAATATTCAGAGGACACTCCAAGCACCCAGCAAATACAATGCTACACCCATTACACTGATTTTCTTCTTCACATTCCTAAAGAAACAATCAGACAAAGTAAGAAGAATCATGTTTCTGACTAAATGCATCCAGGATGCCTCCTCCAAATAAGGTTAAAATAAAATTAGACCTGAAGTTTCTATAGAGAGGATTCCTGTTCCTTCAGAAGAGTCACTATAAAGATTCAGTTCCCAGGTCTACTTAGCCAGAAACCAGGCAGTGCCACGTCCTTCATAAGACTACTGCTTTCCAGTGCACATCCTTGAGGGAACCCAAGGCACCTGCTCTGCTCTCCTGACAAAGGACCCTGTTTGTCTCAGCTCTGTGAAATGCTTAGGAAATTTGGTGCTGACAGCAGTTGGAGGGTCTGCCCCACAGAGGAGTCTTCCTTTGTCCAGATTTCCAAGACTTGTTATATTTCAATGGGAAAAAGGAGCCAGGGAGAATCCTTGTCTTCTCTAATCCTCTGGCTCACAAGAGAAGACTTGCTATGCACCATCCCTCTAACCTCCGGATATACTGTAGCAGCAGCTTGACTGGCTCTTTCACATCCTGGCTGAGCATTACTAAGAAACTGGTCAGTTGCGCTGTTATTTCTGTTGAAGCTGTCACATTTTGCAAAAGAAGACAAATATTAACTGTCTATAAAGAAAAGCCTGAGGTCAACTCTGCAGCTGGTGAATTGTATGTGTGTTTATGTATGGTCAGGTTTTTTCCCCACAAAATGATCAACTCCATCAATGGGTGAGGAACTATTTGCTACTAATGTTTACCTCAAAACCATCCCTACCTTAAAGCCAAATTCATGCAAACTGCTTATGCAGGTATCAGCAACATCCAGAACAGACAACTCAAATTACACGTGTTACATTATTATTAAATCCAAAAGGTCTCCCTCACACCAAAAGGTCTCACACACAAATTCAGCTAATTTGCTTATATTATGTATTTTCTCAATATACATCTCAGAACACATTCGGTCACCTTCCTTACTCTGTGGTTGCATTCACCAGGAAGAGCCCGTTCCCAAGGGGAACACCCGAACTTTTATAACTCAGCTCCTTCTGGGAGTAATGTAGATAGAATTAATTTATCCTTCATTCTTTCTCTGCAAAATCATCTTGCTTCCCAACCTATATCTACATAAGTCTAAAAGATACAGGCCTAAAACAACTTTAACTAAAGTGCTGTGGAATTATAACCATCAAGTTGCTATTTTCTATACATAATTTGATAATTAACAATTCCTTATCTGAATTACAAGTAAAACTCCTTTGTCATCCACCTTAAGACTCTGGTGGGCCAGTTTGACACACAAAGATTATAATTCTGGTTTGTCACCTTGCTCCTGCTTCTTGCTTCCTCACTCATCCCATCCCATCCCATCCCTGCCTCCATCCTGCTAACTCTTGTTTCTGGTTCTGACACTCGTAAGATCTTCTGCTGATTTGTTTCAAATCAATAACTGGCAGATAACTATTCCACACACACACAAAAAAGAAAAGTCACTGAATTTGTTTTTCTGTCACAGCAGAAAATCAAATTTCTTCAGGGAATTGTCCAAATATTTCAACAGAATGAATGTGCACAGCTCTTTCCTCATTCAAGACTGAAACTTGACATGAGGCAATAAATCACTTCTGAGGGACAGAGTTGGAATAGCTGATCCTCATATATGTAGGGAAGTTTATTTTATTTTATTTTTCTAGAGATGTCATTAAAGCCATCAAAAGCAACTCTGGAACTCTTTTGTGAAAAAAGCAGCCCAGTCTGCAAGCAGTCTTCAGAGCCCTTCACAGCCTGGAGAACTCAAAACTTCTGACATCTTGTGCTGGACAGTCACCTTAGGGAATCTACTACACAGTTTCCAGCCAATAAGACATATATTATTTTCTTCATATTGAATTCCTTTAAAACAAGAAGAGCCATGTAAATCTTCCTTATGGGAGGACTTCAAAGTTGATTAAGCCAGATGGCTTCAAAGAATCTTTCTGCAAACTTATTTCTTTGTTAAGAAAGGGAGAAGGAAAAAATCCTACATTAATTCTCCAAACCTATTAAAGAAACAAAGCTAACCTACTTGAATGGCAATGGTACTGTCTTAAAATCTCTTAAATACCCAATGACAATGATACTATCTTAGAATATCTTCAATTAAGTAGTTTCATTTCCTGAATCTAGCTGTTATCATCCTTCACAAATTTTACTTGAGCTTTAAGAAAAGGCACTTTTTTTCCCTTTTGTAATTAGCTATTATTATAAATTAAAACCTATGTTGGGTCAGAGGTTAAAAATATTACGGTTATGAACTGATTCTGAAGTGGGAAACCAGATTATTATTTTTAGCCAACTACGGGCTTTTTATGATTTTCAGCAAGTTAATTAAAGAGCAAACAATAACCCTTCAGCTTTTTCTTTTCACCCTCTGGTTTATTAATACATGTTAAGCTTTTGAGGACAGAATCTCTCTCTTACTAATTCTCCATTTAAAGCTCGATAGAGTGGATATTCCATCCACTGCCCTGTACACAATACCTCATATTACCTCAATACCAATACAACACAATACAGCAATAGAAAAAAATCTCCTAAAAAAGTTGCCTGGCAGGAGAAAAGTAAAAAAGGAGGATCCTTTAAAAGTACACCTTTTAGTTAGTTCATTTATCACCAATCCATATTGAAGTAGACTATTTTAAGTAGAAAACTACAGTAAATACACAGGTTGGTGGCTCAATTACTGTTTGCAACAATTTAATATATAATCTGTGAACAGCCCTTCCTTTTTAAAGGCACAGAAGGATATCAACCACAGGGTTTTGATTTCAGATGCAAGGTAGGCAAGGGAGCTACATTCTGGTCAATGGATCCAGCCAGGACAATTTAACATGCAAAAGCACTGTTCTTGGCTGGAACAAAGTGCAGATGGGCCTGGAAGTGGGAGATGTTTACTTGGAAATAGTATGTAAGGGGTATGCAAAATGATGTGATGTGTCTGTTAGAGTAATGAACTGTGACTCTGAAAAGTATAAACAGTGCTGGAAGGCACCTACTTAGAGATCAGTCTGGCTCAGTGACACACTCTTTGGCTATAAAAGGGCTACACAGAAAAGAAAAAAAAACTCTATTCAGAAGCACAATACTTTTTCTCCCCACTCACAGCTACGCATATAATTTACCCACCATCCTTTGATTTAGGTGGAAGACTGTCCCTTTTTTGTTTGTGTCAACATGGGACTTTGCAGACATTATGCTGCTGTTTAAGAACTTCACGCTGTTGAGAAGTGAAACAACAATGAATTTAGTCGGGAAGTGGAGGAGCAATACCTAACATGACAAAGAAACTATATAAATAATAAATAAAAAATTAGAACCTATTATGAAACACTGTGTTAGGAGCATGTGCATGAGCGCATAGGATATGGATCAGAAACAGAAACCAACCTAAATTCTCTCTTACCATGTCCTCTTACTATCAGCTACAATAGAACCATGCAGAAAATTTTGACATTACTCTGTTTCAAACATTACTGAAAAAAATATTTGCAAAGAACGAGTCTCAACTTCCAATTATTCAATAGACCATTTAACAACTGGCATTTGCAAGGAAATCCTACAAAATTCCTAATTGTATCTTCAGTTCTTGAGTTGAGGCCAAATCAATCTCTCTTGTCTTGCAGACAGTCCTTTCAAACAAAAAATAAAAGAAAAAGTACAGCAACATTTACTTGCTAGACTGAGCTGAACTTACTACAGTCCTAACAGCTTCACCATAACAGGAAAAAGAAACAACTATTTGCTAGAAGGCTTGAAAAAAAAAAAATATATTCACCAGCTACATGATGCTGACATTGAATCCTCACCTTGCTTGCTTTACAGTTAAACAATAGAAGATTCTTCTAAGTGCAATTTATCAAAAAACTGAATAGCAAAATTTTGGCTTAAAAAGAACAGCAGGCAAGGTTTGTATTAAATGGACATGTCTGGTGCAGTTCAGTTCATTAGAAGTAAGATTCTTATCAGTAACTCCATCTGTCATTTAGAACCTTGGGAAAAAAAAGTAATATAGCCATAGCAGAAATTATGTTTTGGTCTTTTGGAAATTTAAAAGAAATTGAAGACAATAAGCAGAAAATCAAAATATTATTTCTAATAATACTCTGTCTGTTACTCAGAACAATATGCTCATACAAAATTCTCATAAGAGAAATCCTGACCTCAGCTGTGGCCTCTTCCCTTCCCCTCCATTTGAGAACAGTGGGACACAACAGAAACTATTACTGAAGAAGCATCATTTCAAAAGGCCAGGGAGGACTCACAAAGGAGCGGACCACTGCTGCATTCCTCTTGTCTGCAGGTATGAGAGAACCACTCCTCGACGGGGCTGAGACCATCTTTGTAAATTATGGGCTTCTCTCAAGCATAGTTAGCAGCAGTGACTCTTCTCAGTGGGGTCATTATTCTTTTAGAATTGAAACAAAATATACCTGCTGTTCCCATTGCATCAGGGAGACAACAGTCCCAACTTGCTGTCACTTTTCATTCTTGTTGGCTGCTTCTGTTTGAAAATGTCTTCTCCACACCCTCTTGACAGACCAGTATGGCTTCAGCTCCAATGAACAGTGGAGTAAATAAAATGAGACACTTGTCTAACATGTGCAAGCATTTAGCCGTCTTCAGAATGGTAAAGACAAGACAAAATAGTTTCTCAAAAAACCAGCCTATTCACCAGTACTACAACAAGGACAAAACCTCCAAAATGACCATAACAAAAAAACACTGCAGGAAATAAATATCTGCCAGATCATTTTGAATTTCTACTAAGCAAAGAGATTTTGATGAAATAGTATTTGTTTTGATTATTTCCCAAATCTGGCAGTAAAAATGTTCCTAAATAACAAAGAAAAAAAAATCCCCAAACCCTAGAAGAGATTCACAACTGAAATGCTCCTTGAATCTATTCCATTATTTCTAGTCTAAGGCAAAAATATTTCCCTTTTAGAACCATTACATGTATTAAATCCATCTATAATTTTATTCACAGGCGTAATAAGGAAAAATAACCCAATCACCTTAATCAAAGGCAGGTTATTTCTACAGTCTAAAGCTAATCTGAAAGCAGACAGATGGCTCTGAGAAACGTTGCTTTTATCATAACAGACAGATGTTTCTGGATTGTTTTTTTGTAATTGTCAGATAACCTTGTGTGTCTTGTTCACCAGTATGTGAGCTCTCTCTTGGCTTCTAGCTTTAACTGTTGCCATTTATGCCTTGAAAAAAACCAAAGCTGACAGCTTGAAGATGGCAATGTCTTTGCACTGTGTAAGCTTCACTGCAGCTGTGGGAAGGAAAAGCAACTACAAGAAAGGGACGGTGTAGCTGTCTGAAGTCAAGGAGGCAGCTCTAGAGCTGAAGGAACTGGCTGGTTTCAGGTAAAACAAAGCAACTCTGGCATTGTCCCAGTTCTTAAGTCGGCACACATTAACTGGAAATATATCCCTAAATAAGCTCTGAACTTTTCCTTTTTTAACTGCTTGCAAGAGAGCCAGAAATGTTACTGCTATAGTAGTACCAGTCCCAACTGGAGATTTTAAGTACAAATAGAAGATAAAATTACAAAGTTTATAAAAAAAGTTAGATGCAGCAGACCCTCAGGAAAACAGACAGATACATATGTGTGTCTTACAAAAACGTATGAAAACTGGCAGCACATATTCAGTTGCCACAGATGTATAAGCGTGGCAAAAAAATAATGGTAGGAGAAAAAAGCATAGTTCATTGGCTCAAGGACTGAAATGTAACAATTTACTCCCAAAGATCATGCAGGCTGTGAAAATTATACTGATGAGAAAAAATTGGAAAGCGAAATTGAGGTGATGTGTTATTTATAAAAATGTTAGGAGGTTCCATGAACTATTAAATCAATGAAAAGAATACAGACTTATTCTTTAGAGGAAGGTTTTGAAAGAGTTCACTTAAGTCTAGCCGCATATGAGTTTCTGAAACGTTCAATACTACTATGTATTATTCATCATAATGTGCTTTTAAATACACCTCCTGTAGCAGTCCCTATTCTCTGTGTATATTCACCATAATACTGTAAATTTATTTAACTTACTGTACATAATGTATATTTAGCAGCTATTTTCCACAAAGCTGTGAATTTTGAAATTACAGTTGGTGTTAAAAAATCACCATTTAATCACCAGGAAAACTAGTGTATCTGAGAAATTTCAGTTATTTCACTGTGCAATGAAATCATACTGCCATTATGGATGCTGGCAAATATTAAACCTAATATGTGTATCTTAGATTGACCCAGCCAGATACATTCATGGTAAAACTCTGACTTACACAGAAATCTGTATGTTTTTACAGAAGCATAAAATCAACACAGTTTTCCCCTGCTGAGAAAACAAGTACTCTCAGGTCTTTTCCAGTATTTGAGGGAGGTCTCTGACAACATAAACTGACACAAATTCCATCTAGAGTTTTATTCTGAATTACGCCAGCTGAGATTCCAGCCTGCTGACAATTATCAGAGACTTCATTTACGATGATGCTTCTATTTCTACCTCATGACAGCTCCAAATTAAAGAGCATTTCGAACCATTGTTCCCCCCCAGTATAGCCATTTCTTCTTTATTTAAAACACGAAATCATAGATGTTTAATGAAAACGGCAAAAAAGGTTTAAGCTGAGGTTTGCCTTATTAAAGTACACACACACATATACATTTCTATGTATTATTTCCTTCACATATATCTTGTTAAGACCTTTAAGGCTTTACATCCAACTTCATATCAGAATTACCTCTGCACTCCCAATACCTATGTACATTTACAATGGTAGCATAAATTGCACAAAGATGCAACTTGAGACCACCATTTTCCTCTCATCTAGTGTCCATTTTAAGTTTTAAACACAGTTAGATGAAAATGGCTGTTATCTCTAAAGGGTCTTTGAAAGTATGAACAAAAATTAGTCAGATTTATAATGAGAAGTACTCAGCCACTGATGTGATGATTTTGCATGGGCAAAAGCAGAAGGAACATTGAAGGAACTCTTAGCAGCGTTCATGCTTTGCACATGGTGTACATGGGAGGATGTACAAAGAAAGGTGTCAGTGGGATCCTTCACAGTCTAGTGCTATTCAATATTCTCAGCAGTGGCATAGATGACAGAGTAGAAAGTAAGTTTATTAAACTTACAAATGACATCAAGCTGGGAATGTTTCCTGATGTGCCTGTCAGCAACACAATACAATAATGATATTTGAGTGCCAGCATATTCTTGTTTGGTAACTGCTATGTCCTGCTGACAAACCCACAATCTCAATTGTCACCCCATGCCGTGAAGGAGTCTCATTTTGTGTTTCCAAGTAGCCATCAAAAGCCGCTCTGGATTTTTTCCTTTTTGTGAACTCTCTTCCTTAATACACATATGAACATTTCAAAAACCACCTGCCCTACTGACTATGAACCACTCTTTAACCAACAAAACCACACCACTTGACCATATCACACACTGCAACTTGCATGTCAGGGATAACTCTTTACATGTTTTCAGTTTGACCACCTTTTTGTCTTTAATACAGGGTCGTGTATTGTTTTGAATCTCTTGGATTATCCTGAAACAAATGCTAGTAGCATAAGACAGAGAAGTAGTTCTGATTGCAGAACAGGTTTTGAAGTCTGTGTCATAATTAAGTGCTGCTGGTACTAGCATACTGCCCTCTGGATTATATTCTTTTCATCCACTCAGTCCCATGGAGATATTTATACTAAAGTCTGTGGATATTTGATCAGTTTTGATCCACTTGGTGAAATGGCCAGGTAAATAACTATATTTACAAGCAAGAAAATTATATACAAAAAACTTAAAGTTTGTTTGTATGCATGGATGCATTTTTCCCAGTATTCCTTAGAATCAGATGCTACCAGAAATACCAGACTATCACTCAGCAATAAGGTAATAGCAATTTGGGGAAGAAAAAAAGACATAGTAATTATTTCCTGTGAAGAGCAGCTAGCTAAATAGATGGAAGGGCAGTAATTCAAACGAAATCAGGCATTTGAAAATTACACTGAGTAGCAAGAAAAGTTCACAAAGCTCTTCTGTGGAGAGTGCCTTCTAAGCCTGTCTACAGCAACAGCTCCAAGGGTGTTTGGTTATGGTGTCAAGCAGTAAATTTCTTTCCTTTCTTAAAGAGTCACAAGTCTCAATCATATTTAAGGTTTGTAATGACAGCTAAAATTAAAATTCTCAATTAGCCATGGCTGCATTACTCTGCCTTTGAAATACGGACTGAACTCAGGTCCGCCAGTGTTTCCATCTGCTGTGTGACACAACACAGTGGCCTGCTGCTCCCAACTCAGGAAAGAGCATGATCACATCATCTCACAGACCTGATGCTACAGCTCTGCCAGGCCAAACTAGTCCAAAACACAGCCAGACTAAGCATCTTTGCACCACAGCCTGAAAATCGGGAATACCCTTCTGAGTAGGTGCCCTGCCATCCCAGGGAGCTCACAGCCGGAAAGGTGAGGAGTCAAGTGCAACACCATGCAAAGTCAAGCCCACCAGTCTGGCACCACCTTCTGTATAACAGCTCCTGCTGTGAACCATGGGAGAGCATGGGGCAGACATGACACCTGTCTGGACTCAAGAGGAGATGGCAGTTGAATGATAATTGATTTTTTTACTGGTAGGCAATATTTACAATCACCTTAAATTTTCTGGAATGGCTATCTTATCTAGGGTGCTCTGCTATCCAGGGAGTCTTGCCTTCATAAGTAACATAATGGAAAGTGGACATGTACAAAATACTTTTCATAAGCTTCTCACTAAAATCTTCATTCTCAATTCACAAAATTTAGATTATTAGGATAAGCAAGCATTCAATTGATTTGGCTTGCACTGAAGCAATGAGAACCAAGTCCTTAATTATCTGCTGAATGTTGGAAATCCTCCCTCAGACAAGCACATCTTTAGCTGCACAAGCAAGTGTAATGTAGAAACTTAGCCAACAACTACTTAAACCAAAATAATTGTACCTGCTTCCTATTTCTTCAATGTAATCATACAGATCTGAAATTACATACAATATAGGTTAAGACAGAGTGATAGTAGAGAATGTAGAATGATATTTTAAATACCTAGGGCAGGTAAAAGTTTTAAAAGTAAGGTGTTTTTCATTATAAGTATATTCAACCTTTATTTTTTTGCAGAATATTACCAGCCCCTACATCATTGTTCTTCTTAATCAAATACAGAAATTAAATCAGAGGCACTGATGAGGAAAATATAAGCAGAAATGCACTTAAGCTTATTACATAGTACTTTCTGATTAAAGCCCCAGCAACACTTCACAGATTGAGATACTTGATTGTATTTTCACTTTGCTATGAGTAAAATGTTTTATTTTCATTTTAGTAAATGAATTTCCTGTCTAAAATTCAGAACATAAACCAGAGCTGAATTGCACTCCTAGGACTGCAGTTTTACAGAAAGCTGTAGGGGTGCAGTGTTAAATCTTCATGTTTGTGTTTTTCCTATTCAAATATGTAAGCTGTTTTTTCTCAGAAAGGTCTGAATAGATTTTAAGAATTCATGGAGAAAGGAAAAAGATGCTGATTAATCAGATAGTGGGAGATAGCTTTTGGAAACAAAGACCATCTTTGGAAATTACAGGATCCTCTGTTTTGTTCCACACGTAAATAAACATCTCATTTTAAAACACAAAATAATATGGTACAGTGATTTCTCTTAGATTGTATTTGATATCTTTCTGTAGCTTGCATCTTGTTTTTGAACATCCAAAGAGGTCTGTCTTAGGTAAGAAAAAAACAGCTTCTATATTTGAAACATTTATATGTAACTTTTCCAGAAATTGTCAATCATACAACGGCCTTCTTTGTTTCAAAAATACAGTATCTTTGTAAGATATTGTTCTACCTTTAGGTGGAAAAAGGGGGAATTCTGAATTAGCTGCTTGGAATATATGCAGAAATAAATATATTTCTGGTATAAAGTATGGCTTATAAATCCACAGTATTATGGCTACCTTATGAATCAGTTCTTCTAAGAAAGTAGTACTCCTCAGTGTATCATTAAATAGCTTCATCATAATAATGGATACTGCAAAAAATCCTTTATGAAAATTAAGTGTTGAAAGTTAATTAGTTAATAGGTTAATTAAACTTTTTAGTTGATTAACCATTAGTGAATTTTCCCTATGTATTGGTGCAAGATTGACCTACAGTATTTCATATATAAGAGAAAACATATCTTACAAGGGTCTTTACTGTTTTAAACATTTGTCCTTTGGTGAAAATGTAAATACTTTAGCCACGAGGTAAATAAAACTACAGCTTTTGAACAACAGGCTGTTTGCTTTTTAACTCTGCAGCTGAAAGGAAAATATTCTGACAAAAAAAAGCTAGAGAAAACAGATCATCTACACTCATGCTTTCAATACTAATACAAGAAGCAAATTCAACCTACTGCTTTTATGCTGTACAAAACTTTCAGGGATGTGACCCTTTAAACTTGCACAACCACCTTATTATCTCCACGAAGAGGAAGATGATGGAATATATTTGGGGAACGGAAGCTTCACTCTGCTAAATCTCCTCCCAGCACCCAAAATGCAGTGTGCAAATATCTAGCGTACCAAGTAGTGTGCAAATATCTAGCGTACCAAGTGGGCCTGCCTGCTTCCCGAGTGTACTGCACAGATTTACCCTGCTCAGAGGAAACTGAGTTTCAGATGCCAGGTAACAGGTTCCAGGTACAGCCATCTGTTTGCTGTTGCATTTGGCCCTTACTTGTTCTTTTTCTGGTTTACTGTCCAGGCCTTGCCTGATGAAAAGGGTTTCCAAACTTTCCTTCCTTTGGAAGGCTTGGCACCAGACGTAGCGAAGGAACACACAGGAATGCATGCAGCAGCCTTATCATGGCTTCATTTTTGGTTCCAGCACGCAGCTGCCAGCTGGATGGTACTTTAGGAGCCATACATTCGGCAAACAGCACGAAGGCAGTCCACAAGTGTAAAATTAAAATGTTCTCTTTGTAGGACTACCAGCTAACTCCAGCTACCATTCCAGTCATGTACTCACAAACTGACTTCAGTGCTCGCTAGCAACACTTCCTTCCCACCACTTCTACCCCTCTCCACAACTTGTGTGCACAGTGCCATGACTGGCACTTCCTCACCTCTTTCTTTGTCCCAGAGTTTTCTCTCCAAGCCAAATCAGTGGGTGCTTATGTACAAGACAGCTGGTCCACATGTCTGTTGCCACACTGAGCCAAAACTGCCTTTTCCACAAATCTTTCCAAACAAACAAATGAGAGCAACAGTAAATCCACTGGCGTCGCCATCCACTTGGATACAATTAAATTATGGTGAAAAAGATACAATACGTTGCCCAAATGCAAGGGACATTGTCTTCACCTGTGCATTGGATACCTTCACGAGATGCAGCACCCAGCACAATACCAAGATTCCTTTCTTGCTCTCAGGTGAGAATTCTGGCATAAACCAGGATATAACACTAGAGTATCCAACTTATGTTAAACTCATAAACTAGAAAAGTATATAACTGTGTCACTATTCCTCTAACTACTTCATATACAGTTTCCCTAGACCAAATGGTTTAAAATGGCTTTCTCATAAATTCCTGGGTACACCCTTGTAAAAAGTCAATAATGGGACTGGAAGAAATTGCCTGCAATCAGGTTGTGATGAAAGTGGGCCTTGGCTGTGACCCTGCAAAGAATGGCATGCATGTGCCGTTAAACATTACAGCTCAATTCTGGACTATGGCAACGTTCAAAGCCTGAAACCTTTGCAAGTCTAGGAATTAAATTGTATAGATAAAAATAGAAGGGACCTATTTGCTACCTCCTTAATAACAGTAAAAAAGAAAAAAAAAAGTCACATAAAACTATTGCATGAGAAAGTGAAATTGTCCAATACATTAAGTACTAAATTAGGGTTGAAGTGTTTTGAATGGTGAATCAAATACTACATGCATCTCTGATTATTACATTCTTTTTTAATCAAAATGACTGACCTCCAAAGGTGACCCTTAACATGACAAGGAAATCTCTCGCTTCTGATGGGAGAAACACTGAAGGACTATACATGGAGCCAAAGAAAACTGCACAGAGATTGCTACCCTTTGACAATCAGCTGCTTATATAAATGTCTATGCATGGAAACAGAAGCCACAACTACTTTTTGCACCCACTTTGTAGGCAGAGAGAAACAGCTTGGTTAAAAGATGACACTCCTAACAAAAGATCTGCCACGGAACTCCTAGGTGACAGATTGTAAATGTAAAATGTGTGACACGCAGCAATTATGATGTACTGAAACTGTTTGGGGGAGATTGCAAGGAAAGGGAGAAGCACTCACATACACATTCCCATGTGCACCAGCAGAGTTGTCACCCGAGCTGCTCTGGTGGTGGTGGTGGTGGTGCACAGGACCTCTTGAGGCAAGACAAGGTGCTCACAGGCATCTTTCCCACACCATGCTGCTGCAGCTTCTGCTCCATAAGCACGTGTAGGATTTCAAAAGCTGCCTCAGTATCATCTCACAACAACCCTTGGAGGGTTTGGGTCTGAGCAGAAGGCAGCTGAAACTAAGAAGGATGCACTAGCCCTTCTCCCAGTACTTTGAGAAGAAGGTGGGAGACCTTCAAGGCAGAGCTTAATACCCTCACCTAGGTACTCTACAGAACAAGCATTTTGAATTATTTCTATGCTTTGCCAGATCATTAAACTCCTCAAATGATAGGGCAGGAAGAGTCAGAGCCTGGAGAGCAGGAGCACCCCAGAGAACTGGAGACAGAGGAAACTGGAGCTGCACCCAAGCAGAAACAGGCAGCAAAATGAATGGGGCTCCTGGAGAGGCCAGAAATGGAGCAGTTACCATGTGCATGATGTTCCCTGGGCTATGTGAAGTAAAAGAATCACAAGATCTTGCTGCAATTATTCCTGCTTACCTGGCCTGCAGAAAAGCGGGAGAAGGTAAGGCACACTTTCAATCGGGGGTCAACACGAAGCATCTCCCAAATCCTCTATCAAACAGGGATACATGCAACACTACACATGGGACTAGAGGGTACAGTACCCAAACTTTTTGCAGATCCATGCCTTCAGATGTACCTAATGGCAACATCTCTGACTGAGGAGATAATGAAGTTAAGAATTCACTTCTCGTTTTCTTGCTTTTGTAAAATACACACTTCCCTCTCATTATGCTAGAGATAATCTTGTATTGGAGCCATGTTGTATACTCTTATAACCAGACTGCTATAGTTCAGAAGTCTGTCTCACCCTTCTAACACCGTTTGTGTCTGAAACTAAAGTTTTATGAAGGTGTCTCTAAAGAACAGCATTGCATTATTGGTCTGAATAATGAAAAAGTGGATTATGTTCTTTTTGTCCACTGAAGCTGCACACACAATACAGATACTGACAATACAATGGTTAACTGCAATGACTAAAAGATAGCTAAGGATGTTTTCTGATGCTTGGGTGGTATTTATTGCCTTCCTAATGCTCCCTGAAAGAAATCTCCTAAATGACAGACTCTTCTGATTACAATCAAAGAAGAAATAATAATCACTATATTAATATGGGTATAATTTGGAAACTGTTCTTTGTTTTACCATGGTTCAGTGATAAAGCCATTTTTTACATCTTGCATTTTAAATCATTTCCAAATATGCTTACCTATTTTCTGCTTAGGGCTTTAGAATACATGGCTCAATAAAAACAAACAAACAAAAGAAGCCCAGGGTGATAAACTTTAAAAAGCAGGCAATATACCATTACTAGAACTGGATCCAGATTTTGTGATAAAATTTATTACACTGAAGTTTGAATCAGGGCACTGAAATAAAGTATTAAGTATAAACCAGTCTTAATACTTGATGTACAAAATACACTCTGACTCATGGGAAGACAAGACTTTGATTGCATTTGAATTAATCCAATCTGTTTCAGAAGAAGAAACAGCTTACCCAAAACCATTTTGGGGTATAGGACAGATCAACAGCAAGAAGAGATTATAGTTACTTCAGGAGCATCTGAGCCAAGTCTAAGTCTGTGCTGGAAAAGATGCTTGAAAAATGCTGTAAAGAATAGTTTTATAGTAGGGTAGCCACTACTAAATAGACCAAGATAAACTGTGATACAGTTTTTGATGTTCTGCAATGTAAGATAACACATAAAAGAAAATAAAGTCAACTCTGTGGAGAGCAGTAGGAACTAAGAGGAAACTTAGGCTTAGAGGAACTAAGGCTGGCTCTGTCCTGGGGTGACCGAAATGAGAGATGGAAGTAAAAGGAGGAGCCCTACATACTGGGGGTGGGGGTTCTTTTATGCCTGATGAAGCTGATGAAATTAACTGATGCAAATGTGCAAAATATCCCATGAAATAAGACCGGCCTGGAAACATGACTCAGAAAAGTCTTTTCTCATCTTCTCTGAGTCTTATCTAAACTGATGCCTTGAGTTACAGCATGCCCCATTTAGAATAAAAAGTTCAATCCAACCCATACATTGTCTATCCTAAAATTTCAGTGCTGAGTCTCTTGATTCCTTTAACCTGTTCAGTTCTCATTAGACCTTCATCTTCATTTTTAGGATTCAAGCAGATACAGGATATTATCTGAGCGGTGGTGAGCAAAAAGGAGAGCCCGGCAAAGAGCAGAGGTGTGGTGGGAAGCCACGGAGATCCGCAACTTCTGCAGAAAACAGAAGGGCAATAAGAAAGGCTGTCAGTATCAGGGCAGTCACAAAACCAGAAAATGGTAATAATTTTGCTGCAATTTTGATAGTATTTATTCTAAAAGACCACATTAAACTTTTTTTAACTGAAAACTCACTTTTCTTCAAAGAAAAATCTATTAATGAGTCAACTACCTGCTAAAGTGGAGACTGACTCTGTGACCTACTCCATCAAATATGCCAGTGGCACATTCTGATGCTGGCATTTCTTAACTTGATTCTTGACTTAAATGCCCTTTTAACATGCTCATTAGTGAAATTTTCTAATTAAAAAATGCAACAGCTAGAAAGACGCCCTCTCCTACACAAGTCACATGGAACCAACCTGAACACCTACATGGTTCATTAGCTGAACTGGCAATTTCAGATCCCAGAGCAGTTCTCTACCACTTCTGCTAATTGAATAGCTTGTAACAGAAGTAGGCTGTTATCTTTTTTGTACACCTGTCACAAAAGGCAGAACATAATTTATTCTATGGAAATAAAGTTTGGAAAAACAACCTCAGGAATCTAGAGGCTTAGAATAATTTGGCCATTTTTAAGAACTGTGGAGGAAAGTGTTGTAAGATTATCTGTCTACCCCCTTCCAGACACCATCTGCCTCCTTCCTTTTCTCCCTTCAATGTTGCTGTCTGCTATGGTCCCCTGCACAGTTAGTGTGCCATTTGGTTTCTTACCCTGTTCTGTCTCACTTTTCATGTCACATGTTCTCATGTTCTCACCCCTCTTCATTTTTTTTACTCTTTTTTCCTTTTCCTTTTTTTTTTTTTTTTTTTCACTCGTTCCTTCCCTTTCTGTCTGTTCGGGTCAGGATTCCACAGACATTAATACCCTTTCCACATTTCCACATGTAAGTTATATGTGATCCACAAGAGTGATCTGCATTTAATTACATTATCCTTCCATTAGCTTCACACATTATTTCTATAATATGTCCAGTGCTCTTCTTTTGTTTTTCTGGGGGTTGTCGTTTGTTTGTCTGTTTGTGGCAGTTGCTAAACCACCATCACATTTTTTCTAAATGATCTGCTTCCACCATGAACTACAATTCCTGCAGGACAAATCAGATATTATGACAGTACTTTCTGTCTTTTCAATATATTTCTCTACATTAGCAACTCCAGCCTCCTTCTCCAGACTTCTCCTAGCTGCAAATAGTGGAATATCTATGTGATGAATCATCATACGTGTATACTCTCATCTACAGCAAAAGAGTATCTTCAGACTGCTGCCCGTGTCAGACAGCCACAATCACAAGGCAGCAGCAAGCCATTCTATCTTTTGATTATGATGATGATAATAATAATGAATAATAATAATAAAAATGAATAATAACTAATACTGACAATTAATAACAAAAATAAGAAAGAATAATAATAATATTTTTTTGTAGGGAAGAACTGAGAAAAAATGGTAAGCAGATGAAAAAATTCTAGTCACAATTTGCATTCACCTTGTACTTGACCTCATGCCATGGCAATCATTCAGTGCTTGTGGTCAGACATCAAGTTTTTCCTCTGAATAGCTGCAGAAAACTAAATTATTTCTTGCATATCACTCACAAAACATCTCCAGGAACAGGTCACATTGTAACTAGTGACTTTCTCTCAAGCAGCTCAACCTTTAAAAATTCCAGTCTCAAACTGTGCTCTGTTCGAACGCTATAAAGCAAACCCAGGAGCGGTGAGGTGAGGTGAGGTGACATGGTGCTCGGCACTGCTCACCGCTGCACCTGCACCACCTGCCCTGGGCATTGTGAACAGGAGAGTCCACCAGGAACGACTCACCAGGATTTTCACAAAAAACAACTTTAAAATTGTAGCTAGCTTAGCTACTTTTAGTGAGATTTAAAATATTAGTAACTGTACAGGGCACGGGTGCCTGGGTGCAGGTAGGTGTGGCGGGGCAGGCTCAGCGAGGAGAGGCCGCGGCTGCCCCTGGCCGGACACAGCCAGTTCCAACCGGTTCCAGCCACAGGGCATGGCTGGGCCCCGCAGCTGCCATGGCAGCACCCTTGGGACAGCCTGTGTAAGGAAGGGCAAAACGCTGCCAGGCAGTGAGGCGTGAGGCGAAGACTGTGTGACACATCCCTGCAGGCAGCAAGGGGAAGGCAGGAGGAGGGACGGGGGCGCTCAGGGCCCCCGAGCAGGGATCCCCCTGCGGCCCGTGGGGGACACAGGCCAGAGCAGGTTTATTCGGAAGGAATGCAGCCCGTGGGGAGGACCCAGAGGGAAAACCGTGAGGAATAGGGAGTGGAGGAGATGAAGTGTTATGGCCTGACCCTACCCTGCCTTCAACATCCCCCAGTGCTGCCCGGAGATGGGGAGGTGGGAAGAAAGGAGTAAAGTTGAGCCTGGGAAAAAGGGACAAAGAGGGGGAGCATGTCTTAGTTTCTGTCACTGTTTCTCACCCTCTAAATCTATTTTAATTGGCAACAAATAAAATCAATTTTCCTCAAGTCAAGTCTGCTTTGCCTGTGACAATAGTTGGTCAGTGATGCTCCTGCCCTTATCTCCATCCACAAACCTTTCCATTTTATTTTCTCAGCCTGTCCTGCAGAAAAAAAACCAAGCGAGAGCAGAGCTGGGGGGGCCTCCAGCAGCTGGCCAAGGTCAACCCACCACAATACCTTCAGAGACCACCTCCAGCTCAGCTGCAGAAATACAGCCTCAGTGAAGACTGGAGCTCCAGCAAGCCTATTAGCCATACCTTCTCTCTGTTTCAGCAGCACCACAAGCTTTGTGAGCCAGAGGATCAACACTAAATACCCTATGCAGATTGCATTGATTGCACAGAGATTGTAAGGATAATATTCAAATTAATTACCATTCAGTCAATAGAGAGGATATTATGGCATTCAGCTATACATAAGTTTGTATTTAATGTACAAAATGGTCACTAAAAAAATGACACATCAATATTTCTTGTGATTTAAAATTTAAAGCATTATTGATGCATTTCTATTTAAAGATTAAATTTCTTCACCACTGGAGTTATGAAGAAAAAAAAATCCACCATACGATAAAAGTTGGTGTCATTTTATCAGTACTACTGTTTGCTCAAGGTCTCTTGATGCAGGCACAGAAACCACATTTTAAAATAGATGTTGACTTCCCTATTCATACCAACATGCATTTAATGTGTGGCCTAATGACAGTATCAAGAATGCAAAACCTGATCATTTACCGCTAATAACCATCTTCGTACTCAGGTTGTGTGATGTACTTGAATGTCAACATTTCTTTGCCCTTTGCCAAAAATAAAGCACTTATTGGATATATAAAAAGGTAAGCTCTCAGAAAGTACTTCAAAGACCTAAGTATCACATTATTTCTATTTCCATAGTTAATGATGCAGATATCATCTGTCCCAGTAAAGAACTTCTGGTAGCTGCAATGTTGGTGCCCTAACATCTAGTGTTTAGGTATAAAGCAGCCTGGAGCTAGTTATAAGCAGATACTCCCACTGCATGATGTGACGGGATGATGCAACCCAAAAAGGCATTCCTTTCCAACTCCCTGACAGCTAAGGAGACAGTAAGCAAGCACAGGGGTACTCCTGAAATTCTGCCCTCATCTACAGCCTAAACACAGAGACAGGGCCTCAGTGGAGATACAACTGCACACTCAGTACCCAAAGCCCAAATTAAGCCATTTTTTGATTGCAACCTGAAAAAAAGAGTAATTACCACTTAAATAATACCTCATAATGAAAAACATTTGTCCAGGCACTAGAAAACTGCAACCCAATGCCTTTCTCAGCCTGAAGGAGATTAAATCAATGTCTCTAAGCTTCCTACAAGAATATTTACCACCAGGCAATGCACAAAGTTGAAAGAGCTACCTGTATGCACCTCTCAGTGAAGTTATGACACATTGCTGAAAAGAACTGAAGAGGTGTGAGAAAGAGAAGTCTGGGAATCTGGGGAAAATCTGTTCCCCAGACTTTCTCTAGTTTGTATTTGAGGATAAAGCATGGCAAACTTCCTCACTCTGCCTGCTGCAGCAACTTCATACAGAACAACTACAACTGCACAGTAGTGATTGCACACATTCAACTCACTCCAAAGGTATGATGCTCATGAGGACTTGTCAAGGATCCCTGCAGAGCAGCACATAACGTCAGATTCCTGATTTGGTTTAAGTGGGATTTAGGTATTGAGCTGGTCAGGTGGAAGCACTTACAGCCATAAAAATGTAGCCATTTTGAAAACTCTCATGTCAAACAGAACTGCTAATGAACTGAGACTGACAAGAGTTCGTCGACAACTGATCAGAGGCTTTCAGGATCCAAAGCTTCAAGCTTCCATTCTGTCAAACTACACAACTGGATCTTAAGGTAAAGCCATATGTATCACATAGAGAAACCTAGTAGCGGAGTTGCTCATTCCCTGATGGCCACATAACTCCTCCAAGTATTAAAGCAATCAACAATGACGAGTACTTGATTGCCAGTGTATCCTCACAACAATCCTGTTTCTTTTAGTGTAATATGCTCAGAAAGCTATTGCAATAATTCCTGCATTCATCTTTGTCCTGCTGCAGCGAAGTGTACATCCTCTGCAAGAATGACAGTGTATCTCATTAAGTAGATGTGCTCTGTATTTTGGAGAAATTCTCCAGTGAAATAGAAGACGTTCTAAACACAACAGGCTTAGACTAGACAGCAGTAACTCTTCTTTAGATTATAGTGAGTCTTAAAAGGTTTATTTGATGTGCAATAAGATACTCTTCAAAGCCCACTGGAACAAATGGAGGATTTTCTAAAGATTGAAAGTACTTTGGCCTCAGCTGCATTTTTGTTCCATTCCTTGCACATACTTTGACTTAAAAAGAAGATGCGTGGTTAGCAAAATAAAAGACCGAGTCAGTCATGGGACCGTTTACTATCCTTTCACCTCAAACCTGTTGAAAATACATACCGCTTAGCTCATCAAAATGTTACACTGTTCTTGGACACGATCAAGACAGATGAACATCTGTCCAACTTTATAGCTGATAGAATTATCAGCTTAACAGAAAAATATTTTTTTCTTATTATTATTTCAAAGTTGTGCTTAGGTTAAAATATTAACATGAAAAGCATATCTGCTGTTATGAAAATACCCCAGAGGTTTCATGAATTAAGATGACACTGAATGCAACAATCAGTAAAAGGTCTAAAACTAGCCATACTCTTCACCACAGTCACCACAAAATTTGAATTACCTGGAAAAGGAAAATAAACTTACTTTGCTTTTAACCTATCTTCCTACACTTCGTTCAGCAGTATTCTGAAAATAAATTCTATTCCCTGAATGAATTTCCCGTGCATGTCCAACATTTCAAATCTACATAACTTAATCTATACACTAATGGACTCCTAATTTTCTGGGGTAGTCAACCACACAAAACACTAACGCAGATCATTAAAAGAAGTGGAAATCCTAAACAAAGCCATAACAATTAATCTGCACAAGCAATAGCTCTACCGCAAACCTATGAAAAAATATTTATAGCATTGTTTTCCCAAGCAGGGTGTAATTTAAATAGCTAATTCTTCCACTAGTTTATTTTGTGACTGTCACATCTTCAATGTTTTAAAGAAACAGTCTAAATCTGTCTGTCCAATTTTCATTTTTTTTGTTTGTTTGATTTTTTTTTCTCTTACCCAGAATTCAGGCAGATTATCCAATCAGTCGTTTGTCCTCGCTTCGTTCCTCCTTAGTGTCTCTGAAGTTAATCCCCAGCAGTGCCTTATTTACCCTCTGAGACAAAATTTCAGTACACTGTCCCATGCTGCTAAGGGCTTGAGGTAGGGAGACTATACAGCATTTCAGTCCACTCTGCTCAAGGGCCATACTAAAGAGCGAATAGTGACTTCTGTAAACGGCTATTGTTGGCTTCTCTGTTAATAAGAAGCTATAATTTCTCAGTAGCTAATTAGCCCAGACAGAGATATGTCTCTTCTCAGTCACCCTCACACAACTGCACAAACAGAAATAGCACAAGAATAGGCGACTTGTCTGCGAGATCACCTGCGTAGCACGAATGGCTTCAGTATGACTTTTTTAATGGGAGGGCATGAAGGAGCACAGGTACAATGTTATGTGAATAAGATCACTGTCATATCTAAGGCTCAATGAAAAGATGGTAGCTTAAAGCCACTGCTAAATCATAAAGAATGAACCAGAAGAGTAGCAATACATATAAAATGTAATTTTACTTGGAACAGAAAATGTGGTTTTGATTAATTTTAACACTGTAGAATATGCAATACAAAAATGTCAGGAGTTTTCCATTTACCAGCTAAAATCCTAGGACCTGAAGCACTTCCACTTCAGGTTTTTTTAATAGTTTTTTTTATACAAATGTGTTGATCCATCATCCCTGGCTGCTCTGTTAGATTTACACTGGCTGAAAAATACTGCATTGTCTACCTCTGGTAATCAAGGTTCTTTCTTTTTGGTAAGCAATTCCAGATAACTCATGAAATGTTAACTCCAGCAAAAGAATGAAATATTTTCTCTTTGATTGCATTGCTTTGAGGCTGTCATTGTCTAGAAAGCACCATTAAGGCATACATACGACTTAGCACTGAAGAATCTGAATTGCTTTGTTTTCGTACCCCCAAGCTCAATGTATGTCCTAGATATTTACAGAAGTAGACAACATTCTTCATAAAGCACAGCATCCATTTCATCAACAGAGGACTTCCAATACAGGCAGATTGCTTCACTGAATTTTGAATTTGTAAGATAAACTATATTTCCTCAAAAAAAAAATTCCAGTGTCCTTTTTTTTCTGAGAGCATATTTTCTTTAATCATTCAAATAAATATATGTGTGTTACCTTCCAGCTATTTTGTACAGCATTCCTATTTCTTCTCTATTAATTGACTTCCCAATACTGTTAAAACACATGAATTTAGAAGCGTAACTAACAAACACAGGGAATAAACCCCCCTAAATATAAACAAAATATTGCATATTTTTAACTAAATCAATTTTGTACAAAACTGTGACATTAATGGGGACTAATACACTTTTCTAGTTTGTCCAGATAGTCCAAGAATATCCTGTAATTACACGAGGTTTCTTAAGCACAAGTTCTTAAGAATTTGTGAAGCAGGTAAAGTGTCTGAAATTCATAAACTAGTGAAAACAATCATCATTTATAGATGATCTTGGAGAAACAAAGTATACACAAGATGTTGATCTTCAAGGTATTTGTCTATGCATTGAACTATAAATAATGCATGTTTCCAATTATTTCAATAGCTGAAGTGAGGAAAATTTGCCTTGAATACAGAACACTTTCAGAATTGTGCTCTAGATCTTTATACTGAAAAATAAAGCCTTTATATTTAGCAATTGTTACAAACTCACTGGTGATGCCACTACACTTAGAAATTTGGCCAAGAAAACAAGAAGAAAGAAACTGTGAAAAGCGGTTTTGAGAAAATCATGGGTTTTGAAGTTCTAGTAGTACTGTGTACTGATTCCCACTGCCTGGCAGATCTACAAATGGACAAAAAAGTTTGACTGTTGTCAAAAATTACCCATTTGAGCTTTGATTTAGGAAGAGAGTTTACACAGTTGGTATAACTGAACTGGAGCATCATTACAGAAAAACTGATAGTTACGACCCTTCTTGAATTTGACATGGTTTAAGCAAGATGAAAAAAGAAGTTATTTCCTTCCCTCTAGTGACAAGCCTCATTTATACATCTTGAGAACAGATCTGAATTGCCTCATGCTTAATGGATGTTTGGGTCTGTGTATTTCTGTGTGGAAAGAAACTTTTCCATCTAGTTAAAATCTTTTAAATTTCAAAGGGGAAGTCCAGGCTGGAAAATCAAAGTACCTCTAAGCCAAAAAAAGCATTTACAATTCATTGGAATATTTTTTTTCTTAACAAACAATGTTAACTTTTTTTTTTTTTTTAACAAAGAAACAAAACCCAACCCAAATAAACCTATTTAGCCTATGCCAGAGAAAAAGAATTGAAGAAAATCTAGAAAATACTATATTTCATTTAGAAAATGTCACCACAAAACAAACAAACAAACAAACAAATTTTTGTATTAGGAAATCTGTCAAAAGGCATTCCAACAGCAAAGGGGTGTTTTGGGGGGTGGTTTTTTTTATTGTTGTTGTTTGTTTGTTGTCAGAAAGTGGAGTTTTTGTCAATTTTGTCAAAAACTTCCCTTTTGTTTTGTGACATTTGTACCTCGGCCAACAAGAAGTACCAAGCAAAACCTAGAGATTTTTTGCACTGACTTGTCATTGGTCCTCATGTGATGAATTTGCAGGTCTCAGCTGCATTTCTGGCAGGGTGACAGTCAGAAATACCACCATCACAGGTCAGAATTAACAGGCAAGTTGGCTGGCAGTTTCTCAGGAGAGACACCAGAAAGCAAACGAGCCTTGTAGTTAAGCAACAGTTTTATTCAGGAAGGATTTTGTTGTTAATTGAGTGTAGTTTGGCAAAATGCAACAGTAAAGCTGATGCCACTATTGATTGCCTTCAACTCTGTGTGTGTTTGCATGTGTTCCAGCAGATGCCTCCTACGCTTTACAAGTACAGATATATCATTTTCCACAAAAAAGAAAACTAACACAGGACATAATTGAGTTACGTACTAACATCCAGGTCTCAAGTCTATATTAGGTCGAAGATTTAGTCTTAATAATGTGTTCTTGCAGGACTTCACCAAAAATATAGTTTCCAAACAGCACTAGGAAAAAGAAAGAATGTGCTAAAATGTAAAATAAAAGTGTCTCTTGCTGCCTTCAGAGTCCTTTCACTCATCTCATTTGTTAAAGTTCTTTCAGTGCCTGTTAATTAATTGCTGTGATTGAGGTCAAGTTTGAAGATGATATGGGGTTAATTTTAGACTCTCTTGAGTGCAGACTGAGAAACTCATTACCGTTACTGATGCTTGAGTGTCAAGTTAGGTAGACCTATAATATCTCAGCCTCTCAATGATATTGACCTTTCTGTAAAGAAGTACTGCCTTGGCCTGTGTCATAGAGGTCTGCTCCTAGTACTTTTTTAATTTCTTTGATTCTGTTGCCAGATTATAAATTACAAATGAGAGCTCAGGGTTTCTAATTAGTCTGATGTTCTCCGAGGAGGCTAGCGAATATAATGTAGCAACACATGTAACTAACAACCACCCAAACTGCTTTTAGCAGAAAACCAATTAAAAAGAAAATGAAAAGATAAAAATTGCTCTGTGCTTTCTCCGTGCTCACTGCCAACTAGCTTACTAGAAGTTACGTGATCAGTGTGATTGTTGGCTAGAAAGAATCTTGGTGACTGTAAGGCAAGTTTATACTTGGTAAGTTTATTATAAGGAAAGTTCATAATTAATTTATAATCTGTGTTTGTATTATAAACATTTCATAGCAAGTCTCAAATGATTACACACTACCCTACATCCACCACGTACAAAGTAACAAACAGTAAGAGCAACCACTTCTGATATCTTCCATACCAGTACTAGAAAGCAAAGCAAAACTACACATGGCACTGGCCAGTGTCTGAAGCTTGTTGATTCGCTTGAAAATCATAGCTCGTTCCTAAACTGTATTTACTGATTCCTTGAGTACTTTGTTAAATAGAAGTCAAACTTCCTCGATAAATATAGCCTCCAGACACAAACAACATAATAACGGTAAATAATTCAGATTATCCATTCTGAGATAATGAGTTTCTTTAACACAAGGCTATGTACACAATGATTCCTAATCTGGTCAGAGTACAAACATTCAAGAGTAAAACTAAGCTTGATTCCAGAAAGACTGAATAGCAGACTTTGAATATAAAATATCCCAAACTCCTCCAAGATTTTTGTTTGCTTGCTTGTTCAAAAGGAATTGAATGCCCAAGCTCCACATTTCTGTGATTTTTCTTGAGACTATTTTGGAAATAAAGTAAATTAATGTTTTCGGCAATGCTTATGTTTTCTTCCTCCCATAGGATGCTTTGGTTAGACAAGCTTGTTTTAAGGTTATGAGTGCCAGGACGAAAGCTGTCTTTGAGGTTACTGTCTTTTAAACTGCTCCCTTCTCTGACATGGCAGGACATTTAGTTAGAAGCCACTGCAGCGATAATCTTCTTGAGCATTACTGGTTTGCTATCATGAGCCAATAAACAAAAACAAATAAAGAGAAAAGAAAAAAGAAAAGATAATAGCATGGAAAGCATTTCATAGAAGTCCCAAAATAGTTGACTGGAATTTGTTGTAAGAAAGTATAGGTTTTCACAAACATACTGTATACATACAGCTACATAACATAACCAACAGAAACATCAATGAACAAATAAGTTTAGCTCAGGTTGGAACATCCTGTATTTAATAAGCTTTATATTACAACCTGATGGCTACATTTCTTTTCAATATTTACATCGGCTATAAACAATGAACTCAAATGTTTATAAAACACTAAAATAAAATGGAGTATATTTAAAATCATGATCATCATTCATGTTCTTTCACCTTAATTTTTAATCTGTTTAGACATACAACTATATTATATAGGATTTCTTAGATTTTCCTTTTCAAATTGGCATGTGTTTGCAAGGAAAATATGAATGGAGAACTTTTTAGAGGGAAGGAAGGCAGGAAGGAAGGAATGTATCCTAAAATAGAGCTTCAGCATCACTAAGGATTTTATTTCACAACGTGAATTCACTGCATGAATAAATGGGATCCAGGATTCCTCTGACATTTCCTGAAGAAAAAGAGATTCTTGAAACAGCCCTCCTTGCTACTTAGTATTTATTTTTAAAGGGATGAATTTCCTTGTTGTGCAGAACAAAAGAAGCTTGTGTTGTGTTTAGTTTTGGTTTTCTTTTTAAAAGATTGCCTTAAACTGGCTTCAAACATAGGTCTTTCTATTTAAATCAATACATTTCTTCTTAATATTTGTCTTCCTCAATAGGACTCGCATTACAGGGGAACAAAACTGAGCTCCCTTAGCAAGAGGCAAATTGACCGGCTACCTCAGGATACAGGTTTAGTTACATCTACAATACACTGGTGGAAAAGAGATAAACTAATGCTACCGATAGTAAAAGAAGTAACTGAAATTAAACTTGGTTCTGGCAGTTCAACTCACACCAGCAACATATCCACAAGATAATGAGGCTCCTTTTTTAAAGGACTGATTCTTTCATCAGCTTCAGAGAAATTAGTTATGATTAATACAGTAGTGGTTATCCACTTCGTTGAAGTTCCTTTATTTCATTTTTTTATACAGTAGTTACATACACTGCAGAGGTATGCAGTGGTATACAACCAAGAGGTATTTGCCTCTAGAAAATCCAAATATGGAAAAAACATACAATATTTACAAACCCAAATTATTTAAAGTCCCCCTGCCCCAACGTATGCTATCCACCTTCCCAGCAAGTGAATCTGAAGCAAGCTGTCAATCTGGGATGCAACAAAACAAGACAAAGAGATTCTCTGATGTCATCTCAACTGAATTTACAGACAAACCGTCACATCAGTGCATCATCATTCCTCAATCTGTCCATTTATTAGTGCTACACAGGGGACCAGGCCTTCACTGTTTATAGGCGTGACAAAGAGCTTAATAGCTTTACTTCTACTGTGTGGCAAACAGACAATATTTCTTTCAGACTTAATCCACTAGGACATTGATCCCCTACTCCCAGAGCTGCTTTTCTTTTCTGCCTACTCAAGGCCTACTCTGCTGGCTGGATTTGGATTTGTAATGTGGTTAGTAGCAGCCGTGTGGGTTTTGAGTCAATTCTTTGATTGCCTTTGCTAACCACATGTTGCTTCAGTTCATCAGGCAGCTCCAGAGCGTGCTAACTGATAAGCACCAAATGTACTCCTCCCTCCAGGAGATGTAATGGTCTAAACAAAGTCCTCATATTCTGGAGAACTCAGACAGCTCTGGTGGGGGATGTCTGACCCAGGGAACCAGACAAAACTTACACTAAACTCCCTGGAATGCACGTGAAGGGGTTTCACGGATTTCAGCAAAAAAAAACCCTTAATCTATTGACCTTCCCCTACAGCATTTAATTAATTGTTAACATGGACACAGCCATTACTCATCAAATTCCTACCATAACCTCTTAAAGAAATCATAAAGTTCACTTTCTTCTGATAGTCTCACCAGAGTTACAGGGATACATTTTATATCGCACAGAAATAGAGAAAGTATCATTTGGTTCTACTGCCCTGCAACATTAAGGTATGCATATAGACAAGGTCTTGTTAATGCACGTTTAGGGCCTCGTTACACAACCTATGCCTGTGAGTATCAGGGAGGTCACACAAATGATTTGCCTGAACAAGAATTACTTACATGAGTTAAAAGATGAGTTTACTGTAACGAGCATTCATGAAGATTACCTTTAATTACTTTTTTTAAAATGTTAATTAGCTCCAGTATGCAAACTCAGCAGAGAATGAAAAATTTTCCTACAAGCAGTTTTGCAGTCAGAACCACCAATTTGGATCCCACTGGTTTCCATTTCAAAAGTGATTATTCTGCAGCTTTACTGCAAATTGCTATTTTGCAACAACAAAGCTGAACATTTGCACTTCTTTTGAAGTGCAGTTGTGAAAACAAATCTGGAGAGAGAGGGTTCACAGCTGCTCAGCCTTTCTTTTTGCTTACTATTTTGAGGGGCAGCTGAAAGTAAAGGAGACTGATGGATGCTGTGAAGCACTGAGAGATGGGAATGATGGAACAGGAAGCTCAATTCTGCTGGCCAAAATTTGGCAAAAACCTGAGCCACAAGTACGACTGCGTGACTGTTGTGCTATCCTTGAAGGACAGGACAGCAATGCCAGTTCTGCCTCTGGTTAGTAGCTTGGCCTTCAGCCCTGCCACCTGGCTGGGTGCCCAGCTAGTGCTGTATCAATAGGCAAATTTCCATCGTCAAGCAGAGACACCCCAGACATCTCAAGGAAGCCTTAGCCCATCCCATTTAACACATCGGTGCTTCCTATGACAGCGTTATAGGTTGCACCTTTGCAAGCATGTTTTCCAGATATCCCTTAGCTCCAGTGAAGCCTCCTCTGTCCAAACAGGAGAGTGCTCAAACTCTTCCATGTGAGCCCGCTTGCCATCTACAACAACCAGGCAGAAAAAGGCAGAGCTCACCTATTCCCTAACTGTTTCCTGATTCCTACCCTTCCTAAGAATGATTTATACACCTCTTACTGACAAAAAAAATGCATTCAGTGGAAGTATTTGTATATTGAATTTAAACACATACATAAACCTGCCTCTTCAGGATTATGGTACAAGATCTCACCTAAAAACAAAAAAAAGGCCAACAAAAAATCCCCAACCAAGCAGTTTTAAGGAATATGAAGTTGGATCCTGCACACTGACCAATTCACTATTATGAATTGTTTCCAAGAAAAGAACACATGCATCTTGGCTCTAATTCTGTAGCTGAATCACAGTAGCTACTCAGCACTCCTCTGGTTTCAGCATCACCTGCCATCCCAGAGACATTCCCACGCAGAACAAGCAGTAGGATGACAGTCCAAAGTATGGGTTTGACTTTTTCTTCATTTTTAGCTTCGATATCATAACCTCCAATAGTAACATAAGCTACCTTACTTATTTTTTCACTGGAAAAAGTCAGGAAGCTGACTGTGGGCATGATTAATTTTTCTTGTAACAGGAGCTCATTCTCAGTCAATATCTTTACCCATGATACCTTCCCTGTTGCTGATAGTTGCTGAGAATGAACTGATGCTGCTACCAAAATGATTCTTCTGACCCTCAACCTGTTCTCTGTCACAAGGATCATTGAAAAATACTTCAAACCAGACTCACTCTCCTGCCATGGATCTCATAGGATAGACATCTCTGCCTGAGGGCAACTACTGCTCTAAAGAAGTTTGGAATGTGAAGTTCGGAGGGCTGGAATCTTACAAGGCACGACAAGAAAAAGGCACACGTTTGTAACACTTTAGCAGAGTCCTACACCTGGTTCTGTTAAGGACACTTCAGCACACCATACATAAGTTATTTCGCATTTTTTTTGTGAACTATTTTGCAAATTGCCTTAAATATATTATGATCAGTAATACATCTACACAATCATATTTTTTTTTAGAGAAGACATTAGACCAAGCACTTCAAATAGAAAAGTCTATATCTCAACTGTGAAATCCTATAAAACTATTTTTACATAACCTTAATTTGGTAGAAACTCCAAAGGGCTGTGTTCCCACATAATTAAGGTCTAACTGGGGATGTAAGACACTCAGAATTGCAACAAAAATAGGAGAACAATAAGGATAAGAAAAGCAAGAACATACGCTCGCCCAAATCCACTCATGCAGAAATGTGAGGCTTTCTTCCAACAGTTAGTGATCGGGGTCTAAGAAGAATATACCCGCATGGCACAGGTTGCCCAGAGAGGCTGTGGAGTCTCCATCCTTGGAGATGCCCACAAAAGCCATTTGGACATAGTCCTGAACAACCAGCTGTAGGTGACCCTGCTTGAGCAGGGCAATTGGACCAGATGGTCTCCAGAGGAGCCTTCCAACCTCAACCATTCTGTAGAATGTGAAGGCTTTAGTTTTCACATATACATATACGCAGATTACTTACTATTACTTGGTCACAAATTACATCCATTTACATTATCATTTCCAGTCTTCTTGGTCAACTTCACTTTTTTAGTTTGTTGAACCTTTCAAACAGGAATTCAAGACCCAGAACACACCTTAGCAACAGGAATTACCAACTCATCCTGTGTTCAGAATTAAAAACATACACAGGGTAGTGTGAAAACTGGATATAGAAGAAAAACAGAATTTTAGCACATTTGATGATCATAGCTACCCAACTGTAATAGTTTACCTTCAGTAGAGGACAATCATTCTATTATCTGTTATCACGGGTGATAACAGTTTGCCATCAGTTGAGAAGCAAAGGCTGTGGGAAGCAGGTATTCTCACCACATTAAAAAATCATAAAGGAAAAAAATTAACCTCAGCTGTACTAGAAAATACAGGTATTTTTGAGCATTGTTTTCCCTCAGTACAGCTCAGCCTCTCATTCTGATTTCCTGAACCATGCAGTAAAACTAACTGCACTAATTTCAGAGTGCTGCGGGATGGCTACTGTAGTATGGGTCTGTATATAGCTACTGATAAAACTTTCTGAAAGGAAAGGGCTCATAATCAAAACTGTGAGAAAAGAAAAGCATTTTCCTAAAACCGTGTTATTTTGGGAGAGGTAGTGAATGTGATCATTAACCAGCAATATTTCTAATGAGCTTGTATATTCTTTGAGTTGGTTTACTATGCTTTATAAGCAAGCTTATAAATCCAGAAATATCCTCTTGGATGTTAGTGTACCAGAGGGTAGAAAAAGATGTTTTTAATGCTGGCATATTAAATGCTCTTGTGCTGTACATTTCTTGGAATTTTTAATTTGGTCACCTTCTGTCTGTTCCATTCCTTCTAGGGTACAAAGGGTTCACTGATGGATGACAGAAACGATTAGAGGCATGAGAGGACTTCCCCCATATGAAATGAGCATGCTAAGATTGAGATGTTTCTAGATGAGACAAATAAGAGAGGACACACTAGAATTTTACAGAGTAATGAATGTTATAAAAAAGACAAATGGAGTGGAGAAGCTCCTATTTGTCATGTCTCATAATAGAGGAAGAATGGTCCCTCAATAGCACTGAAACACAACAAAATGAACAGATAAAGGATTACTTTTTCCCTCCCTTAAACAACAGGTAGGAGAAAGGAGAAGATTAAATTTCATTCCATTAAGGAATTTGAAATGTCAGATTTGAAACTGAAAATGAAAAACTTGAATCTTCTGAAGTAATGGCTCAGAAAAAAAAGAAATATTCTTCAGACAAACTGAAAATCTGGCTTCCACTTCCATTTTCATTTAGCAAAAAAGAAAGCATAATTTTAAAACTGAACTTGTTTCTGAGCAAAATCTAAGTGTTTCACTCAGAAGAAACTGAAGCATTTTCATGAAAGAACTCATTACTTGGTGTTTTCTGCTAAATAAAAAACTGTTACATCATTAAACATATAAAATTTGGTGCAAGTAAGTTAACGGGGAAAAAGTTGCTGTTTTTTCTTCTAGCTAGAAACATGTATTTCTATGTACTATGTACAATTATGATCAAAAGAAGAATTTTAAGTAAGAGTAAGACAGTTTTTTGGATTAGTTATAAAACCAGTAGCTCTAGGTAAGAAAACAAGAAGACTTCCTAAATCTTTTTTAGCTGTGTCTGGTAATCAGATTAATGAAAACACTATACTAATACTGCTAGATGCTATTTTAGTTTATGCACACCTGAATTCACAGCTCATACATGTTGTGCTATTGTTATTTCTTTTTTTTTTTTTCCCCCAGAGAGTTAGAATTAACTTTATAGTAAAGAAAAACTTTTGCATAGGACAGTGCAGAAGACTACTTGGTGAGAAGAAAGTTAAGTATTTTAAGGATTATTAAAATTCAAGTTATCTAACTCATTCATTAAACCTGCTTTTCCATGATTACATCAAGTATATAATTAAAATAAGAAAGTAACCTTAAAGACAGATAATGAAAAATTTTCTATGGCGTTATGCAGCTGTGAAGCTGCATAATTAACTTTTTTTATCTTCCTGAATATTTTCTGTGAAAAATGCAGAATCAAAAAGAAATAAAATCTACACATTCACATCTATTCCTCTTCCTCTGTCAAAAAAAAAAAAAAAGCCTAGAACAAAACCAAAACCAAAACAACCAGATTACTTAAAACTGTCCATGTGAAATGCCTTGTTTTTTCAGGCTGAATAATTTACCAAGTTTTCACTAAAGATTATTTTTAAATGGTCATAACAAAATAGAATTGTTTTGTTTGGTGTAAAAGGGAAAACTTTCTCTTGGCCAATAAATAACTTTTTCCAACCGTGTCAATTGACATCCAACCACAGAAACAAGCACTATGTACCCAAGACGACAATATTCTCCCACAACAAACTTCTAATGCTTTCTAGCCCCTGTTTAATGGTGTCATTAACAGCATGTTATGCCTTTAACTAAGTGTGATTCCACTTTGTTTTGACTATCCTGTCATTATTAATTCATTTGGAATCTGCTGTAGTAATACTTATCATGATGAATTCATTTTGTATTAATGTGCATGTCATACTCATTATCATGGGGATTTCCACTATAATTTTGCCTGAATGAAAACACAAGTAACTGCAAAAACAATTTGTTTGTTGTGATAATATATTAGAAGCGAATAACCTGCCTTTTTTTTTTTTTTTATGGCACCAAGGGGCATAGGCAGTGTGTCCCTCCACAGATTCCTTCAACGGCATTTTTTCCTAACCACATTTGAGGCCCTGGTAATCTGGTAAACATTGGGGCTTGCTTCTTCAGAGAGACCTAGGACAAACATCCAGTCCCTTATGTAGTTCTTATGACTTAAGTGGGGCAACCGCCATATATAACATTCTGGTACACCATTTTTTTCCTTACCTAGCCCAGATGGACTTTTTCCTACATACAGAATTCATGGGTTGCTGATGGTCACTGGTACAGAGTGAGGTCTTCCCTACAGCTTTTCCTTGTACTTCCTAATCTTGCATCAGTGACATCAATGAAGGAAGAAACAAACATTATGGAAATCATGGCATGTATTGAGAAGTTAAACTTGCACCTGGCATACCCATGTGACCACAATTAAGCATGGGACACCCATCCAGCTGATAACTGATGTTGCCTTTGTACCCTCTCTCCTCCACACAGAAACCTAAAAATGTTTTGGTTAGGAGGGATGTCTGGAGATTTCCAGCCCAACAGCCTGCTCAAAGCAGAGCTATCTTCAAAGCCAGGTCACATTGCTCACCATCTGGCACAGTTAAGTTCTGAACCTCTCCAGGTATGGAGCATCCATCCTGTTTTTAAATACGTGCAGGCTTCTGTCAAAGATGTCCTATTCTTACAAACAGGATGGTCATTAGACTTTCAGCTGCTTAGATCCAATATCAAAATTCAGCACAAAAATGCAGAAAGGCCTGTCTCACTTTGTGCTCCAACTGGCCTTTCCACTTTTGTTTTGCAAAAAGATAAACTCGGCAGAAGCATTTCCTGCTCTGACTGCCAAGCCAGTGCCTAAACCCAGCAATGCGGAGTTGCACATCTAAGCTAAAACCCTTTTTTAACTAGTAATGGGAAATCTTAATATGGTCTAGATTTTCCATTCAGATAAAAGTACTTAAAAGCATGCGTGCTTATCCTGACCTTGTCTGATCCACAGAGGCGAGCTCAAAAACTTGCAAGAACAGCATTTGGTATAAAGCTTTCTACACAGAGAAGGGAAAGGTGTCCCACTGATCCTATTTTGCAAATATACAACGAAGAAGTGAGAAAAAATAAATGCTAAGAAAATAAAGCTTTTTTCTCCCACTGGTTTATTTATTTAATTTCAAAACCAGTTTGATTTTTAGCAAAGCACGAGATGCTTATCCACATTGCTGAGCATTTCACGCTTTGAATAGGACACACCATCAGTACACAACTGAAATGCCATAAAACTAAAACTGTGGTGTAAGTGGTGCTCACACCAATACCAAACTCCCTGAAAACCAAACTAAATGCAAAGCAAATACCACTTAGTGAACTACTAACCATGATTTATTTTTAAAACTTAACATGCATTTCTGCAGCTGCTTAACAACATGTGGAGCACAGCACATGGTACATGCCATTTTAAGACTGCACAGATCTCTGCGATCTTGTCATGTTAGACACTTATGGCCAGCTCTTCACTGGAGGTCAGTTCTTTGCTATCAGTCCTTTACTCATATTGACATGAACAGAGCTGCTTGTATCTGCCTTGATCAGTAATCTGCATTTTGCACTGCAAGTGATTTCACCCTTTTCTCTTGGAAAAACCTTGATTTTCATCTTTGTCTTACATTTTTCTGCACACGTGGCTTGTTCTGTTATCTGCCAGTTTCAGCTGTCAGTCTAATTCCCCTGTCATGTTGGTCCATCATGGGGTAAACCGAGGACACACCTGTCACGTTGAAAAGACTTTTCCAGAAACTCACGGTCCTTCAGATGGTTAGTGCCTCCTTCAGCTACTTACTGTAAAGGATTTCTCCAAAGTAACTAACCACAACATGAAGATGTTTAAGGACCAGTACTACAAAGTAATCTGCTTTTTAACTGAAGTAATCCCACTGATTACATGATTGGCTTCCCTGGAAAACTCACCTGAGGACTCCGCATGCATGCTTGGGAACACACAAGATTAACACAGTTTTTAAATATTTTCCAAATCTATTTTCCAGTGAGAAGATAACAACTTAAACCCTTATGAATAGTTTGGATCGTAGTCAGGTTCAAGAAGATGTACATTTTTAAGCAAACAAGTGCTTTGACTTGTAAAAGAAACGAAGTATACATTTCAGCCCTACTTTATTTAAAATGACTGCATTTTAGTGACAGCTGTCCTTCGTAACAAATTATGTTTTTGCCAGCTATTTTTGCCATCATTTAAAAATGATTTGGACTGATGCAGTTATTGATCCCCCACAGAGCTTCCATTAGGAAGTGACCTCTTCTACATGGAGTTGTTACAGAACATAAGCACTGGGGGGATGAATTTACAGATAAACAGATGCCATTAACATTGAAAATTTTCCTTCAAGATAAAAGGCTCACACACTGTAATAAAAATTTTAACTATTAAGCAGTAGAGAATGAAATCTCATTTTAGAATCCAATCCCTGTCCAAATTCATTGGAAAAGTTAGGAGTAATGTAAAAATGACAGCAGCAGTGGCCTAACGTGTGAAAAAAAAAACCTAGGTCCTGTTGTCCTCCACATGTAGAAGTGGAGAAGTACACAGTCTTTTGAATCCAAGAGATCAATCAACCTGAATTTACACTGGAAATAAAGACAGGAGCATTTATAATTTTCACGTAAAAGAAAAAAATCCAGGGGTTTATGATACAAAAGTTGTGTCTGTCTTCGCTTTATACCCTGTGTTAGTTTGGGCACATTTCTACATAGCAATTTCACCCAGAATGAAAACTACCTCTGCCTCTTACTATGTAAGACTGATTTTTATTTAAACTACGGTGAACAAGTATATTTACTATCAATGTAATCTCAAAAAATTAAATGAAAATAATCAGGGGGGATGAACAAGTCAGCAGCCACTCCCAGCCATATCCAATGATGCGTTTCACACACAGCCTAATATATCGTTAACATGCCCTCAGCCTCCTTGGTTCTACAGCAAAGTAATTTTTAACTCCAACATAAACCAGCCCATTTCTCACATTCTCACATCCAAGGGCCTGACCTCTACTGTGTCAGAGCATGCATCTGTGACTGCCATTTCCTTAACTGGCTTACAGCAACCTTAGTATTTAAAAAGCACAAACTAGGGTTGTGTGGAGAGAAAGACAATTCCACCTCACAGAAGACTTTGGTGTTTGGGGTTTTTTTATGGAGGTAGCTGGACCCAAGCCTGGAAACAGAGCTTCCCCCAACCAGCCTCCTTGTTCACAGCGGACAGCATGGATACTCATGCAACTCAAGGAAAGGCCAAAGGTTATATATTTTAGATGTCAGAATTTTTTATATTTCTTAACTCTTGTACAGGACAGATTGCAGCCACCCTGGGTTTGGGCTATTCCTTGAGCTGTGGGTTTGGATTGGTCTGGGCTCTTCCTTGATATCTGCTGTTACTCAGAATCCTTCAGCTCTGTAAGTTTCCCAGTACAACTCAATAGCAGCCCTATAATGGGTTACAGCGATGGGTCTGTTTCTTCAGCACAGCTCCTTGTTCTTTGATAAATTAATTATTCTTTCCCAATTTCAGCTTTTGCATAGCTTAAAGACATCCCATCCACCATCCACATCAGAAAGGCCAGCTCATGCTCACCCTAGAAGGATGGTGTCCCCCAACTTTGGGCTGTCAGAAGGTTTCAGAAGAAGCCAGAAGCATGGATAACTATAAAATTATAAACCTCGGTTCTGGGTTTGGCACTCATCTGAATACTTTATACTTCAAAATAATAAGCTAGGGCAATGAAAAAAATTTATATTCCAAAATAAAGTTTCCTTTGATTTCAGAAAAAAATTGGAATATTTCAGAACAATAGCTGGATATTTCAGAACATCAGAAAAGTTTTCCAGTTTCAGGTAGCCCACACAGCGTGCTCCTCCAGAGCTACTGACTCTGCAGCTCTGCAGTCACTCGCTGACACATCTGTCTTGTCAAGCTTACAAAGAGGACCAAAAGGAAATCAGTGAAGTTTATGACAGGGGCTCGTGCTGCTGGCAGGCTTCCTCCAGGTCCATCTGCAGGCTGTCCGGATTATGATAAACCAAGAGCCTTTCTAGGAATGGCAGTACAGCGTATAGATAAAATCAGGTTAAACAACTGTCTCTTCATGCTTTGCCTAGCAAGTACTAAAGAGAGCGCTGGTGTTCAAACCAGAAGAGACCCCCCAATGCAAGACCCTTAAAGCGCACAGCTAACTGCAGAAAGCTCCACAGTAGGGTTTGATGCAACTTCTCAAGTATTATGCATAATTAACTCATTAGACCAGTTTATTAAAGGAAGTAGAACCTGGCTACTTTTCTGATTGGTTTTACAAAGCAATGAAAGATTGTGTTTCTAAAGGATAAGTTGAAGCTTTACCACGAGTAACTGGGTCCAATAGAAGGGATGATTGCTCAATTCACAGAGTTAAATTATACGACTTACATTATGCAGAAGGTCAGACCGAATCTTCAAAGAGGTTTCTTTTTCTCTACAAAAATCAATAATTCTATTGGCCTTTGAGGCAAACAACAAAAGTGCGTGAGAAAGGCAAATACCTCTTTAACTTCTGAATGATTTATTTAAAAATTATTCTATCTTCAGATGAATGCCTTTGTGAAGTTTTTAATGTGCAGTTTCTGAAGATGTGTGTTGGCGGGGGGTGGGGGGATACACAAGAACCTAGGGGAAGATGGGGAAAAGAGTAATTTAAAGATCTTTGTCAAGAAAATCCCTAACATAATAATAAAATAAAAAAAAAAAAAACAACCTGTGAAAGTGCTTGCACATTTCTTTTCAAGGAGCTAAGTAACTTAGTCCCCTAAACAACTGTCAGATTTTAATTTAACCTTCAGAGTCGATATCATACAATGCTGTTATACCAGCAAAAAAAAGACTGTGTCATATTAATACCTATAAGCATAGGTTAAAGTAAGATATGTTGGTTTAAGTATCAAAATCAACAAAGGGCTGTTTCTGTTGCCGTTTAAAGTATTTATGTTTATAAACAATACTCAATTACTTCATTTTCCCTACCAGAAAGGATTAGAGAATTTTCTTCGTGCTACAGAACTTGCAATTCAATTTAGATTCAGCTTGTTAAGGAAGGCATAGAGGCATAATTACTCTGTATTTTTCACTATTGCTTTTTGTGTTGTAACTGATGTTCCCTGGATAAATGCATGTCATACAACCTGTAGCAAACCCAATTAACATCCAAAAGACAGAACAGGAATGTTTAGTCATCAAATACATTCAAAAACAGTCCAGTGCACGAGCTGTGTATTTTTAATGTTAAAATTCCTTTGTTGCTTTCTCGTTCTCCTCTCTTATCACCATGTGTACCAAGCCCGTAAGGAAAATGTGGCATAGTCTGATAAATTCTAAAACATAAAGTACTAAAAATTACTTTTGTCAGCTATATTATATTTTTCAAGTCTTACATGACAAAGAATGAACACGGCCCCACAGGAATCCTTTCTGGCAACTGAGGCTGCAGAGATGAGCACACAGCATGTCTCTTACTCAGCCATTCTTTCAGCATTGGTAAGTGATACAACTGTGATCCATTTTTCTGTGATGTTTTGAAGCAAAGGTCCTAAAGAAAGCTTGTCATGGATAGCACTCTCAAACTCCAGCAGAATCCCAGCCTGATCTCAGCCTGACCTCACTCTCTTCATATGAAGACCTCAAATTCTAAACTCCTGGCCCTTTACAAAAGCACTAAGGATTCTCTCAAGAGACAGAATTCAATGGAGTAGATTTAAAATGCTGGGATTTCATTTGTTGGTTAATGAGTTTGAGTTTCATTAAGAATGCCAATTCCAGCTCAGTAAAAATACCATCTAAATTTACAGAAAAACTGTGGGTTTGGGTTTTTCTTTAAATGCGTGAAGTAATATAGTACATGCAAAGTTGAACCTTATTCCAGTCAGAGGCTTGGGTTTTCACTTTTACCTTCTTCAACAAATCCATTTTTTTATCTCCAGGCAGCCCTCCCTTAATTCCATGTTTTTCATGGTGATTTATGATGCCTGCTAACAAGATCAAGTACATAAATGCTGGGGAGCTTGAATCCAGATTATGTCTCAGCTCAACCTCATAACGCTCTGCTGTCTTCAGGATACCATCTAGTGCTCTTTATTTTTTGTTGTTATGACCGTATGTTCTGATTCATGCTCTGTACTCAGATGTGCTCTTTCTTTCCTCATATTGACCAAAGGAAAAAAAAAAAAAAAGAGGGGAAAACAAAACAAGGGCTCCATCCCACCAAAGACCACACTGGTGGACACCTCTAATGAATACAAGCAACATACTCTCACCATTGGGTTAGGGAATTTCTGCATTCAACAGTGCAAAACTGCAGAAGGAGCTTAGCAATAGGTGCTGATAGCACTAGGTATTGTACAAAGCAGGTTCTAAAAGCAACTGGAAGCTCATTAATATTTGTGGTGCTACATGGACAAAAAAAAAGCATCTGATTCCCTCCCTCAGCAATGCATAAAACATTCGTAAATGAGAATTTCAATAGAATCATTTAGGTTAGAAAAGGCCTTTAAGATCGAGTCCAACTGTAAACCTAATACAGCCACGCTCACCACTAAACAATGTCCCCAAGTGCCACCCCTACACATCTTTTAAATACCTCCAGGGTAGGTGATGCAACCACCTCCCTGGGCAGCCTGTTCCGACATTCAGTAACATTTTCAGTGAAGAAATTATTTCCTAACATCCAGTCTAAACCTTCCCTTACACAACTTGAGGCTGTTTCCTCTCGGCCTATTGCTGGTTACCTGGGAGAAGAGACCGACACACACCCCCCCGGCCCCAGCTACAGCCCCTGTCAGGCAGTTGCAGGGAGCCATGAGGTCTCCCCTGAGCCTCCTCCCCTCCAGGCTGAACACCCCCAGCTCCCTCAGCCACCCCCCTTCAGGCTGGCTCTCCAGACCCTTCCCCAGCTCCGTTGCCCATCTCTGGACACGTTCCAACACCTCCATGTCTGTCTTGTAGGGAGGGCCCAGAGCTGAACATGTCTGAGGTGCGGCCTCACCAGTACGGGGGGGTGATCCCTGCCTGGTCCTGCTGGCCATACAACCTCTGATCCAAGCCAGGATGCTGTTGGCCTTCTGGGCCACCTGGGCACACTGCTGGCTCATATTCAGCCAGCTGCTGACCATCACCCCCAGGCCCTTTTCCATCAGGCAACTTAACTGGAAAAAAACCCCAACCAAACCTAACCCAAACCCATTCAATACAGGTGATTTCTACAATGCAGCCAGAATAAACTCAGGACCAATCAGTATAACCATAATTCACTAATGCAGGCCTAATTACTGTGGCCTCTGCAGGAGTAAAATCCATCTTGAATCATCTTGATCATTTGAACGGGTAGCAGAGCCGAGCAGGTCTTACACAGATCAAGAACAAGCTTCAGAACAAAACTAGAAATAAGCTATAACAGGGATGAGAAACATTGCCTCCCTGAAGAGAAACAGGAAGGTGAAGGTAAAAAGGTCAGGAATCGTGAAATGGAGGCCATCAGAACATCCTTGGATCTGATGGGATAGCTGAAGTATTCAGCAAAGTCCTTTTCACCTAACAGTGAGTGCTCAGGCAGGTCTGAATTCTCAGTAGTACAATACCCATCATCAACAAGACACTGGTGGTGTAATCCTTCTTTTTGGTAATCAAACAATATGAAGAATTTTCTGCCACCCAGGGGCTGATTTTTTGGTCTACGGATTGTCAGAGACTCCCTGATTTTGCACGTTTCACACCTAGCGCATTTTAAAGGCTAATATTAAAATATCACCATGTTAACATATATTATGGATGTTCATGTAAAACAAACTCACAGATTCTGAGTGGCTCAGTTTATGGAGAAGCTGGATTGTACAGGCGTTACTGTAAAAGCCTTCTAAATCCAGGCTCAGTTATTTATTCTATCACACACATTCTCGCGTTCTTTTCAAGGGTGTTATAAAGATGTATTCATTAACAATTTGGAGTATCCCATATTATGGTAAAGCAAGTTATAGAAGCAATACAAACAGATAGGCATTTAGGACTTAAGGTCCAAAGATGCTAAGAGTGTTTATATCTCTTTAAAACACTCAGTGCTTGAAGTGTTCAAGAACTCATCAGTAGCTGTGCCACATTACTGGTCAAAAAATTGAAACGTGCAGAATAAAACCACATTTTAGAGGAAAGGTGGTCTAAAATAACCCGTGAGAAATCAATCACGCTTACCTTATACTTGATGATGGCATCTTATGGTTCAAAATTTCAGCCTGTATTCTGATTTTTTTTTAAAAAAAAAAAAAAGTTATAAAAAATGTCTACATGGGACTGCACACAGCCTCTACAGACAACTCAAAAAACCTGTGTTGAAACTCAGTACCTTCTGGACTATTTTATTACAGACTATTTCTTGTTATTCATCACAGCTAGACTACATCAAAGCATGGCCCCCTATCCTTCTAACATAGGCTTTTCCTCTTGTTTTCAATTAAATGAACTGTTGCTCTGTATTTCCCCAAAAATCTCATTGTAAATATGCTACACTGTGAAATACCCCTTTCCTACCATACTTGAGGATTGCCCTAAATACCTGCACAATGAGCTCCTGTTTCAGTCCTGCCCTGAGAGTTCACCTGAATCCAGCTGCCTCAAAGCTAAGCCTCAAGGGCTGGGATGAGCCTGTACGGTAGTACTACACATCTCCCCAATCTGCAGTAAGTACCTTCTCCCTTTAGGATTAAAAGCTCATACAGTCTGTCTTCTGGGTGGAATCTGAGTGAGAATCATCATGCACATTTTCCTATTTCAACCTCTTATTTCCTATAATCAAAACTTTGTCCTAAAACTATTATCCAGTGACTAAGGAGCTGAAGTCACATACGAACAAAGTGAAACCTCTTGTAATTTGCTCCCTTGACAGACAGTTTTTCACTATCTTCCATTCCAGTCCATAAACAATTGGTTCTTTCACTCTGTACTGCAGTGTGACTTTTTTGTGGCTTAAGAGCATAGTTAACAGGAAAGTAAATTGAAAGGAACCATATTTATATGTTGTTGACAGATATTCTAATAGGATGATACAAATCCAGTTACAAATAGTAAGACTGGTCTCAAGTGACTGACTAGGTTAAATGGTACACATTTTCTATTTCTGCTGTAACAATGGAACGGGCTAAGGAAACCCTAAAGGAAAAAAAAAAAAAAAAAAAAAAAAAGCACCATGTTAATCACCAAAGCCTTACAGTAATCCCCAGGGCTGATTAGCTTTCTGTCACTTTCCAAATCATTTGACTTCTTCTAATAAGATTATACCAGGCTTTTTTTTTCTTCTCATCATCATTCAAAAGGTCATATTGACTATTCACCTCTCTAACACTGTAATTCACAGTGACTTTAAATGAGTCGTAGAATCAGCTTTAAATCAATCGCACCAACAACATATCAACCATGTACAGGCAGTGAATTATCGCAAACTTCATGAATGTTCATATTAGCGTCACTTGTTAGTACCTGATTCTAATCTCTTACTCATGTGGAATCACTGCTTGTTTAACTCATGACTGAAAATTCATTCTCATGAATGAGAACTGGTGTTTTCAACATGCAGAAGCCAAAGGTTATTTTTTCCTCTCCCTTAACCCCATCATAGCAAAATCACCATTGCTTATTTCTGTCCAACTCTAACATGCCATAGATGTCAGTGACTAAAACTGAGATAGCTTGCCCAGCTGAAAATCATCCAAGCTCTGTGGCTCCTGGTGCCTATGACAAAGGTAACTCTGCTGAACATGAGCTTTCACAACTCGGTAGCTGGCATTTCTAGAAATGCCCCTCTGAATATTCTCAGTGCAGTCACTTCACTTAATTGACATTCATGCCCTTTTTGTTGTGTGACATTATGGGTGCAGCACATCGCTTTTTTCTTTTCTTAAAGCAGGCATGCACCTCAGTGGGAGACTACTGAAATAATTTGAAACACACTTTTTGTTGTTGATTTCTCCTATTTCTTAATAGCAATAAATAGACTGCTGCTACCTAATTATATCCAAATAGGGTCTTGAAAAGTGAGATATGACTTCCAAAAGTAGAATCATTAAGATTCATTGAATAATTCATCCAAATAGGGCTGTACCACAACCTGCGTGAAGGCAAACCCAGAAGGGAGCAAGGGCACCCTGTCAAGATCTAACATGGCAAAACATTAGTCTTCAGCTACTGAGAGAAGCTATGTGGGAAAAGAAGGTGCACAGAGGACACCATCTGTGGCCCACTTAAATCCACAGAGAAGCTGTATTTTTTTCAGTAGCCATTCGCTCCAGGCCGCTGAGGAAAGGTCTCATCCACTGCACAAGCCATTGCGTCAGTGGAACCGCTCATATGTATTAGATACTCATGCACCGACATCTTTACAGGATGAAGCTCAGCTCTGCTGTACATTGCCAAACCAAGCTTTAAAAAGCACTTACAGAAACACTTGGAAGGCGTGAGAGAGAACCCCAAACATATACATTTCAAATCAATCACAGTGGCAGTCACGTAAGCGAAAAGTAACTACGGCTGCACTACTGTAGAGTTTTATCAAGAAGCCTGTGCTAGTGTATTTAATCATTATATTATATTGACAATTAACATTTTCCATGTTAGTTTAATTGCCTTTATTAAAAACAAAACAAACCAAACCCAAACAAATCACCCTCCAAATCCCCAAAGGAATTGGATGTTCTTTTAAGACTTTAACCATAATTAAAACCTTTACCCACATATTTGCCTAAAACAACTAAGAAGCTATTGAACACGCTCAGCCAAAAAAAATACCACCCACCAACCCCAAACCAGAGCCCCCACAGGAGATCAGCTCTCAGGGGAGATGATGAACAGCTGTATCAAACAAATAGTTGGACCCCTATATATCAGCTAAGAATTTCATGTCTTCTCTTAATCTTGCCAAGCTATTGCTAGATAAACCCAGGGTGTTAGATTCACCTGTTACTATTTCTGTAATTCATGATGTTATCAAAATTGTTTTCTCCTAGGAAAGCACCTGCACAAGGCAGGTTTATACCCCATTTCTTTAGGCTTTTTATTGTTTTATTTTTTTTTTATTTTTTGTCTTGAACATCTGGTTACGATGTTCATTCACTCTCCCAAAATGGGTAACTCCCCTATTACTGCTTGGTGTTTCAATACCATTCTTAAGAACAGAAAAGGCAATGTATCCTCATTATAAGTGATATTAGTATTCTTAATTTATATCATACTGGGCACAAAAGAGAAAGGAGTACATTTAGTTTATCACAAATTAATACTTGAGAAAATAGCTTTGAACTGATGCTGGCCGTTTCCATTTGATAAGATGAAAAAGGAAAAGTAATTTTGGATACATACACAGGCGGCATTACTGTCACCACCTCCTCTGTTGTGGTGGGCATCAACTGCCACCTATTTTGACAGCACCAACAACCAACTCTGCGCCCACACAAAAAAACAAAAAAAACAAACAAAAAAAAAAACCAAAAAAACCCAAAAAAACCAAAAAACAACCACACAACCAAATATGCTGCTACAACCTGTACAATCTGTCCAAAGTTTCATTATGAGATTATAAAGGGTCAACAGATCATATAATAGGGTAGCTTAATTCCCAAGATTGTTGGTGGCTGTGCTGTAGGTGTAACATGTACTGGAGATGAGATGGCAGCAGTGCCTCCTCTGGAAATTCATTCATGGCTTGTTCTCAGGTTACTGACAGCTTTGCCCTGAAAGATGCTCCTTAACTATGGAAAGTAGTTTTGTCCTGTTAGTTACAGAAGTTTAGGTAAAGGAGACAACAGCAAAGAGCTAGTAAAAAGAATTTGGTTTTCTTCCTTATATCTGCCTACCTTTTCCTGGTGCCTTTCTGTCTCAGTCTGTTCAACACACAGGATCCGTCCATTTCTGCCCTAGTTTACTGATGCATTCAGTGGAGTTAAGACCCTGATAGCACCTAGGTCCCTTGGGTTAAGATTTCCGCGATGATGTGCACATTTCTGAACAAATGTAATAAATATCACAGATTCACAGAATGGTTTGGGTTGCAAGGGACCCTAAAGATCACCTAGTTCCAACCCCCTGCCATAGGCAGTGGCAATATATATTCAATTACAGATCTCAGATACTGTCCGTCTGAAAAAACGTATCATGGTCCTGTTAGGTACCAAACCTGTTTTTTAAAGTCTACTGAAGCTTTTAAACTTGTGTGAATTCGATAAACATTTTTGTTCCATTTAAGAAGGGCTGTATTTAATAAGATATTAAAAAAATAAATATAAGAACCTTAAAAAGTGCAAAACAATCACAATCTTTGCTTTTTTTTCCGTTCCTGTAAGAGGTGATCTAGAGCTGCACACCCTGACTGACAGCATGCCATCCAGATGGCATTTTTCATCATCCCTCAGGCACAGTACATCAAACAATTAAAAACTGCTCAACTTCTAACCATACACGCTGCTTCTTCATACACACACAGTGCATGAACAGCCTCGTCTGCGTAAGCATTTGGCCATACGCATCCCCCACCACCGGATCGCATGGAGCTCTGCCAGCTCCACAGATTTAGTCAGGAACGACCCTGAAGCAGGAAGGACAAATATCTCCCAGCTCCGGCAGCAACGTGCTGCTACATGAGCAACTCCAAGATACCCCTGGCTGCAGGCAATGGGCATGCTAGCCGTAGGTAAGGTAACGTCACATCTACTCTGACACAATGCAACAGCTGCACCTGATGATTTCATTTGAAGAATAAAAAGTACTTTTTATTAAAGGCCATGAAGACACTGGCATCCGCAGCAGATAATATGCATGTGTTTTCACATATATGTAACGTCACCCCAGATCCCTGTCGTTATTCTTTGGATGAGAACCTAATAGTGTATTTTCTATTAAGAGCAGCAGACAATCTGTAGCTAATCTGTAGGCAGCGCTCTTCTGCTTCACTTTGCAAGGGATAAAATGGTCTTTCTTATTTCATATTCTAATCCTGTTCTGCAGTAGTTACACCCCCCGTCCCAAAGGGCATGTACTCAACAATTATACTGTGTATTTGAAAGTGTATCCATTTGCGTGCTGAAGAGTATCACTGTTGCACTATTGTTAACCACCGCTCTGTAAAAGTCTAGAGCCTTTTTTGTTCATCAAAAGTATTTACTTTATGGCATGCGAGGAATTATACTGGGTGGCTTTTTTCGTTGCTCTTTTTTTCACTGTTTGTATGAGGGAGATTTCTTAAATCCATAGGCTGTATGTATATCCTGTATGGAAAGTACTGTATGACAGAGAGCATGGCAAACATCAACTAGTTAAAAAAAAATAATAATAATTTAAATTGTATTTTAAAAAAGCATGGCAACTTCTTCCTTTAGCAGTTTCCCCTCCTTTCTCTCCTAACCAAGCGGCAGTTTGGCTGCCAGCTTACACCAGTCCTTCATGACCACAACGGGGTGAAGCAGGGAAGAGATTTATGCTGAGATTTATGTGTCATGGAAAGCTGATAATGGAAATGGTGATTACTCCTACTGATGTCAGTACCGCCCAAGGATCATTTAGCTCTGGGGTGACCGCTCCCAACGCTGATACTATGACAAGCTATTGGCAGTTTGGTGCACGTTAGTTGCTGCGGGGGTGCCTGACACAGAAGGATGTAAATTAATGATTTAACATTAGTACCAGCTAGGGAGCACACGTAAGAAGAGTGCAGCAACTGGAAATACAGGGCAACTGCTGAAGTGTTTACTTTCATGGATACCACACGGTGTTCCCTGTGCTTTACAGGAAAATACAATATGCAACAGCAATACAATGCTACTGCAATAGTAGAGCTTTCCCAAAAAGGTCAAGCGCAAACGCCTTCCACCCAAAACAGTTTATTTTAATTATTAATCCATATTCTGTGTTAAATATTTTAAAAACTATAGAGGCTGTGAAAAGTGTTATCTTACTGGTCTGCATTCTGGTTTAATTTGTTGGGTCTTTTAATATCAGAAAGGCAGTACAGCTTTAAGGTAGCAAAAAATGCTAACACATAGGTTACTGCTTCAGGTAGAATATTGAATTTTTGCCTTTGAGACAAAGATGTTGAAGTTTACAAAATTATGGTCTTTTAAGCTGCATTTTCTGCTATTCCTCCTTGTTCCAGAGAGGATTTCCTGTCTTGAGCACTCAGCAGAGTGCTCAGTAGCACTCCTACCCAGGGGAAGACCTGTCACTTGCTCTTAACTATGCATTTTTCCTTGTCCTGGTTTTGGCTGGGACAGAGTTAATTTGCTTGCTGGTAGCTGGTGCAGCGCTGTGGTTTGGATTTAGTATGAGAGTAATGTTGATAACACGCTGATGGTTTAGTTGTTGCCAAATAACATTTACTCTAAATCCAGGACTTTTCAGGTTCCCAGGCTCTGCCAAGAAGCTGGGAGGGAGCAGAGCCAGGACAGCTGACCCGAACTGGCCAAGGGGATGTTCCATAGCATAGAACATCATGCTCAGTGTATAAACTGGGGGGCTTGGCCAGGGCCTGGGGATCACTGCTTGGGGGCTGGCTGGGCATTGGTCAGCAGGTGGTGAGCAATTGTATTGTGCATCACTTGTTGCTGGGGTTGTTTTTAATTCCTCTCTCCTCATTACAATAGTTATTATTATTATATTTTATTTCAATTATTTTTTTTTTTTAATCTCAGCCCATAAGTTTTAACTTTTATCCGATTCTCCCCACCATCCCGCTGGAGGGGTGATGAGTGCAGTGAGCAAGCAGCCACGTGGTGCTTAGCTGCCAGCTGGGTTTAAACCACAACAGTCCTCAGACAAAAATACTGCACCCATCCCCCTGAATTCAAATGCAAAATAAAGGCGTGATCAGTGCCCTGCCAGACATCCAAGGAGTGTGTTCAGTTGCATCTCAAAATGCTGTTAGACACATGGTCCTTATCTTTGACTGAAGGGATTTTGTAAGGCATGCTTCTGCAACACTGGACTCTGCTGAAAGCTCACCACATCTAACCAAGGCTACATGGAAAGCAGCACACAAGCAGTTCTCCCCTTGGGATTGGAAACAAAACAGCTCTCATCTCCTGTTAGCTACATAGCATAATGCATCTCATATTTATGCCATTGCCAATGGGGGCGAGAGTTTTGGAGCATAGCCTTAGAGGCAAAATTTTCCTTCCCCAGAGGATGTCACACCTAAGGAACACAGTTTAATACACCTGCATGTCCCAAGGCATTACAATGTCTTGCTACTTATAAAATGGAAATGTTAATAATAACCTACCCTACCTATTTTGCTGCAAGAGTTACAGGGGGGAGAAAAAAAACCCAAAAACCCAAAACCAAAAAAATCTTCTCCCCCTTATCTCATCTTCCTCCAAAGCAGAGAGAGCAGTAGTGCCTTTTATCTGCAAGGATGAGGACTGTCCCCATACCTGCTGCACTCTCATCAGGATGCAGTAAAAACGATGGTCACAGCCCTGTTATAAGCATGCACTCCATTATTAGGGGACTATGAATGCCTAAGCATTATTTTAACTTATGACTGAGAGAATATAAAATTCTGCAAAATGAATCAGTGAAGATGGATAGGACAGGGAAGTCACTCTGCAGCTCAGTGTTACACACAAAATACAGCCAGCTGAAGAATACCACAAGGGGAAACCATTAAAATTGTTTGACTATCTGTAATGATATTTTTTTAATGGTAAATACAGAGAACGCAAAGCTGTGTGTCCTCTTTTCTAAAGAATTTTTAAATACAGAATCTTTACAGGGAACAGAACAAATACCGCAGTAAGAGAAAATGCTAAAACAAACTTTTGTTTTTAGCGAGACTCCATGAAAAACAGAACATTTATGACTCGGAAAATCTCAGGACCCATTAGTTATGTTCTGTCAACTTTGATGAATATATTGCCTAATCATTTATTCGGGAAACGAGCAGTAATATACTAGTCACCTTTGCATCTTGGAGCAAAAGCCTGAGAGTGGCAGGGAGAAAACAGTTCCTAAAAACCACAGCTTCAGGTGGCAGAGTTATCTCAAAGCCTAAATCTTGTCAGCAGCTAAGGAGCTGCTGTAATTACTACAAAGCAAACAAAGACAACTTTTAAGCCATAAAAGTTAGCATGGTCATAAAAGTCAATATATTTACAAAGCAGAGAGAGATATAAAGGAAAGCCAAAGGGAGTATCTAACAAATTACACTTCAATTTTTATCCTGATGGTAATCAGTTACAATAACACTGGGATTATTTAAACCCCTAAATACTGCTGTCACTTCAAATTGCCCTGACAAATTTAGATTATGTTCAATAAAATATTTTCCATGTCTGAGTATTTCAGTTTGAGCGTGCTACAACCATTGCAAGGTTAGAACTGGCTGCTCTTTGCCTCCTTATGCTTCATTTCACTACTGATTTCTACTGTAACTCTGTATAACATTCTGCCAAATACACTGGCATTACATATTCCAAAAAGGAATTAACATGAGAAATCCTTTGTTTCCACTGCACTGGGGGGAAAAAAAAGGAATTGATGAAAGGCTTGTTTATCTAACCCAGCATGACCAAAAGAATTCAACATAAGTAAGCCACCAGAAATTAGGAAAAAAGATTAGGCTGAATGTGAGCCAGCTACATTTGTTTTAAGAGTATCTTTAAAATTATCTAGGTGTCTAGAAAGTTGTGGATATACCTTGGTTTAACTCCCAGTTTTAATTTTACTTAGAGTACAGTATCAGAAGCTATTCTTCTCAAACAGGCTAAAATACAGCAACATAAATTTTGATTCGTCTCTCAAGGAGCTTTGGAACTCAGCAGCTCGGTTGACACAGCAGCGTGATGGGAAAAGGATACTGCTTGAGATATGGAAAGTTATCCTGAGTGGCAGAGCAGCATGACTTCCAAAATTATCAAATCCCAAAATTACAGAAAAGAGAGTGCACTTAGCAGGACTTTCGGTGGTTGTTTTTTTTCCTCTGCAGTTCATTACTACATGAGTTTTGATGTCACATGAAAGATAACCCCTAGACATTTCCCAAGGCAATAATGCCTTACTGTCCTCCTCCCGCTCTTTTTTCCTACTTTTCGAGGTACAGTATAATTGGTAGACATTTCTAGAACTATTAAAAACTTACTTTCAGCTACATTTTCTAACATGCTCATGAATTTCAGCAAGATGAAGGAGGCTCAATGGCATTAGCAGGCACAGTTTCCTATTTGTCAAGTCATTTTCCTACTTCAGCTTTACTAATAACACTTGTGTTTATCTTATGCTTTACCTACTTTATTTTTTAAAAATCATGTAAAACTAAACTATTTGTGGAGGACTTTTTTTACGATTAATTCTGAAGGTAAAACAAAAGCTCCTGTTTGCCTTTGTTTAATTTCATACTCATTGTGGTCGCACAAGAAACAGCAGACTCTCTACCCTCTGTATTTACTCACACTTCTTTTGCTGCCTTTCCTCTGGCTCCATAGGTAGGTAGGTTGATATTCCTTTTTTCTGGGGGGGTGGGGGGTGTGGCTTAATAGAAATCTCGTTGGTTCCAGCAATGCCCACTGTCTTCAGCATGTGCTGATCCAGCCAAGTACAAAACTAAAGTATTGTAACTATTTTGCTGTTTTATAATTGTCTTAGTGTAGAAGTTTGAAACACCTCTTCTACTCATAAAACTCGTTCTAATGAATGCGTACTAACCAGCTGATTGCAGATGTAAATGTCCTGCTGAAAAGAAAACAACTCGACAACACCCCGATGCCAGGGAAAGCTGAAGCGTGTCCCTTCTCATCAGACATCACGGTATCCTCAGGAGAGCGAGACATGGCAAATCCCAGCTGCAGAAATTCCTCGGGCAGCACTGAAACACCACAGCCCACAAACTGTGAGCCAGGAAACAGTATAATTTCCCTTATTCCATTATGTGCAAAAATCACTAGTCTATCATTTCCATTGGTTATCTTTTTATATCTGCATATATCTGAATATATAATACTGCTTGAATGAATTTTACGAATATTCCATACTTTTCAGAGACTGACACACTCCTTTCTCATTAGCTGCTAGATCAGAAGATGCTTTACAGAAAACCGGATGCCATAAGATTCTTTATATTTGTGATCATAAGACACAGGTGATTTAAGGTGTGCTTTTGATTATTTTGTTCAGAAGAATCACCGAGAAACTCACTCTCTATATGTATTCACTTTGGGAAGAATGAGCATGCTTTTTTGCTAGCTTCTCTAACAAAGTCATAAACAGAAACAGCTCCAAAGTATATATTTGGCCATGCTAGGTGAGAATTTACACTCCATAGGTGGTGCCAGAAATGTATTACTGTCTGCTACACACACTTTTTAGTTAGACTAGTTGACTTCTGGGATAATTTTTTTTTGTTTGTTTAGAAATACAGAAAACTATTTTAAGCTTCTCCTACCTTCTAGCAAAGAAATTCATGCTGTCTTAAAATTGTTGCCAGCAACTAAAACCTCGGCAGCAAACTGTCTGTACAACTTGAATAGTTCAGACAGGCATTCCACTGGTAATTATAATTCTAAACCTTTGCTTTGCACAGCAGTGTTTTACCTATTTTGCTGAAGTAGTAGATTCAAGGCAGCCCGATCCCACACAGTAAAGGCATTTACTTTGCAGTACAGTCCAAAAGGTTAATTACTTAAGAGCTGAAGTTCGTACAGGAATACAGCTGCCTACACCATCGTACTTTAAATATTTTCAGGAGGAAGACTACATGGCTCTGTCATCGCGAACACGGTCTGTGCTAACATGTTGCTTCAGCGACTCTAATTAAAGCAAGCTTCGGCATAGATCAATCTATATATTTCCAAATTAGCTTCCTACCTACTTTATGGCTGTTAAATTAACATGACATTCCAGCTTATTGCAAGTGACAGCATCTGCTTTTAAAATAAAGGTTTCATGCTAAATAAGGAGTTATGGAAATTACCATCCACATTTTTAGTTGATTTTTTTTGTTGTTTTTAATCTAGCTCGTCCCTCTAACCGCATCAGCTTCTTCCCTGTAGATTTTAATTGATGGTTCTATCTTCTAATTATCTTACTTCAATAGAGTCCAGGCTGGACTTGTAATATCGTTTCAGTATTTGTTTTTAATTAGAACAATTATTGGCAATTGACCTCCACTTAACAGCTTTTAAATTAAATATAGTTGTTTCCATAGCTGGGCTTATTAGGCAAGAGGAGCCCCTTGTTGCCCCCCCTGCATATTCAACCCCCCCGCCCCAGAGCGCAGCCACAAGCTGCCGGGGAAGGGGCTTTAGCCCCTGTTAGGGAGATCTTTTCCACGTTAAATCCTCCCTCACAGCCAATCGATCTGTCAGATCAGAGGCCCCGCTGTTGTGAGAGCCCCTCTGAACTGCCGCTGACAGGGCTGGGCCAGGGTCAGCTGCCTTAGAAATCAAAGGCAAAGTCAACTTAAAGGAGAGGGCTGAGGATTAGTGCAGGCGGCATTATCTGCTAGCCGAGGGTGAATAGACATGTGTTTGATATAATCTTCTTCCAAGATTTTCTTTGCCAACATGCCCCCCCCACCTCTCCCCATGACATTTAGATTAATTAGAAAAGCTTAAAAAAAAAAAGACAGGCAAAAATTGGGCTTATAAACCATTTATATCTAGATGGCTGTAAGACTGGCAAGTGGAATCACAGTGGTCTTCAAGCAGCAAAGGCTTAGGAAAGATTAAAGACTATCAATCTCTGCCATAAAATATCAACCCTGATAGACCTAAAATTGTATTAAGGACAAAGACAACCAGAATTGTATTGATACAGGGTTTGAATACCTCATTTTCAACAAGCCAAAAACCCCAAACTTGGATAGTAAGACACAATTTAGGGGATACTGAACAATTCTACAGTTGTAAAGCCAGGTCTTACTGTGTTGAAGCCCTGTACTCCAGACACCTGAAATTTCAAACTCACCCTTATCACAAACTCCAAAAAGTTTGGTGTATTTGTTCATATTGCCAACACTCTCTGAAAGGAGTTGCTAATGTGAGCTTGTGAATTCAACAGATGTACAGGGAAAAAAAAAAAGAATTTATTGACTGGCTAAAAGCACAGGACACCAGGCGTACACTAAGGCTTGATCTAAGGGTTATCCATTTTGATCAAGTCACTCTATTAAATTTGCTGGGTTCTGACTAAAGTTATGTAAGGGCACAGAAGTTGGAGCGCTCCATTTTCCTGCGGGTAGCCGATGTGGTGCCCATTCGTGCTTTATGAGAACTACACCAGCCCTAGCAACCTGTCTCTGCAAGACAAGAAATTGCTCAGGTATTTACCCCAAAACTTCCTTTTAAAGGAAGTTTTCCACAGCAAGGCAAGTTCTGGAAACATTTGACCCACTGTGGTGTATTTTGGAGAGTCCTTCCATGCTGTTCGTTCACAGGGCTCAGGCACACGCATCTGCTGAGCCTTCCATGAAATGACGGGCTTCATTGCTTCTCCCACTTAATGTTATATTGTATTTTATAATACAGGAAAAGCTGGGGAAAAGGCCAGGTCCTCTACATCAAAGGAAAGCAAATGTCAGGTCACAGAGAAGCAGGGGACTCCTAAGAAGCTGCTGGCTGATGGGCTTGCGTGATTTGGGGAGCATGAGAGGGCAATGTCTTTAAGAACCATTCACAGCTAGGGTTTACACGGAGGCAACTGCAAAGCCATTTCCATATGTTTCACTATCTACTGCAACTGAACATGATTTGTTCTGCTGAGCAGAGTCTCTTCTTGTGGTCAGCTGGCATTTTTCTGTACCTAACTGGGAAACCCAGCCCACTGGTCTGGAACTAAAAATCAGTTAAAAACAGCACAACAGGCTGCATCCATCGCAGGAAAAGCAACTTTTCACAATCCATTCAGTGACAGAAAGCAAAGGCAGCAATAATCTAAGGACAGTAAGGAAAGGGACATCTCAGCTTCTCAGGATGCAACATAAAATAGCTCAGATGCCAAATTATGTTGCTTGTTATAAAGTATACTTTATATATGTATATACATATATATGTATATATGTATAAAGTATAAAGATACTCCAAGTACACTTCATACTCCACTGTGGTGAAAACTGCAAAATGCAGAAAGAAAGAAATCTTCACATATATGGAGAATTTATAATAAAACAAACAAAAGAGAAATTGCAGAGGAAAAATCTCAGACTGAAATTCTGTTATTCTGCTATGTGTACTAGAAATATAAAATACATAACTACACACGCAAGAAGAAATGTATGTATATTTTTAGCTATATAACTACATATAAATAAAAGAGTTCCCAGTAATTCTGGTAGAGAAAAAAAAAAAAAAAAAAAAAAGTATTTGATCAGTCTTGCTGCTGCTTATCATTTCTCCCCAACAACTAGAACACAACATAATCAATGGGTGGCCACTCATGAAGCTCATCTCCATCCTAATATAAGAACGGCCACTTGCTACAATTCGTTTACAATGGAAAACTGTCCATCACAGTAGCACAGTTTATGCGGAGCTCAGCTGATAACTGGAAAAAACCATGTTTTATTTCACTGATGAAAGTGTTAGTTAGTAAAGGACACTTAGCCTTCAGAATCGGGGCAGGCATATAGGCATTACCTGAAATCTGGCACCATCAACTCAAATCCAAAATCTTTATCTTTTAAGTGCTCAGCTCTAGCACAGCTAGAAACAGTGGGAGGTAAGCAAGCACCTAAAGCTAGCCCAAGTACACAGATTTAGATTACATGACTGAAGTCAAGTTTTCTAATTAAATAACTCCAAATGTTTTCTATTTGTACAAGGTGAAACAAAAAAAGGAAGCTCAGGAACTCAGTCTCTCTGGCTGGAACAGAATATAGCAACTCTGTACAAAATCTACTGAAGTTTTTCTAGAGAGGGACCGGAGGCTGTTCTATATGTTGGATATCCTGAGAACTAGCAGTACGGTACGCCATTGCATACCACCTAATTCTGATCACTGAATATTTCTGTGCAAACAGAAGTGCTCTGAAGGCCATTACACTCAGTTTCTTAGTCATCAGCAGTAAGAACATTTCCAATACTGCACATGCTTCTGCAAGAATGTGCATTTGCAGAGGGGTCACAAGGAGGAAGGAGGAGGATAAATTCTACAATTTCGTTATCTACTATTAATTTCTTGTGAATGTTTTTCAGAAAAATATCCAGTCTCCTACACTGAGGCATTACTCTGAGTTTTTACACAATGAAAATAAAAAAGGAAAAAAAGGAGAGGTCAATTTGTTCTTAAAATCATGAGAAAGCCTTTTTGGGGCTAGTTTCAATAGGTAACAATTGACAAGAACCTTGATAGTCTTTGTGCAGACTAATACATTGAAAAAACTAATCCTCTATTGCTCCTTCATGCTTCACAATTGAAAATATTTTACTAAACATATCCACCAATGTGGTACATTTTTTGTACTCCATTACATCAACCCCATGCAACAGGACATAGGCATACTTCAGTCTACTGCAGATAGAGCTATATATTGCAAGGTACTATTTTAATTATAGAAATGCCCCACTTGAAAGAAAAAAACAGCAAAAACAACTGCTGTGATACAAAGCCAAATGAAAATGCATCGCTAAGATGTTTTATCAGAAGTTGGTTTTGCACTTGTGGATGCTGCATTTTCACAATGCTTCTACCTCTTAAGCTTAAGTGGGGAAATCATGCATTTACTCTGCAAGGGATACGACTGGGGAAAAAAAAAAAAAACCACAGAAAACTGAAAAGTGTGTATTTGGTGGTTTTTTGTAAAGCAAGGTTTTATTGGTTGTTTTATCTACCTTAATTAAAAATGGGCTCCCAATCAGGTCTGATACTGACTACTTTTTTTTCGGTAGTGTTCTAACTGACAAAGAAATATTGGCCAGGAGCTACAAATGACATGGTTTGTTTAAAAATCATAGGACCCGAAGGAAAAAAAACTAACACACCAAACTACTTTTAACAGCTGTTAAATTTATGCTATTACACAGCAACATTCCCATTGGCAAAGTACTGAATATCCCTATTCAAACAGAACAGTTAAAGCCTGTGTTTACAGGCAAGTATATGAGCAGTTTGTTTCTTTCTAACGCAAATGTCATGAAACTAGAACAATTAAATGTTTAAAAGTTAGTGCGTGCAAAATCAGGGCACTTCTGAAAAGAAAACGTATCCATGACAAATTTAAAAAGCCTTTTATTACTTGAGCTGCTCATCCGTAAAGCCAAGGATTTCACAACAACAGGATTTCTGACCCTACTAAATTAACAACAAGCCTAAATCCCAATGTAAATGAGAAGAACAAATAAAACTGATCTCAGCCATGCAAAGAATTAGAAAGTCCTGCTGAGATATAGCTTTGACTTTTTTTATAAATGGGAACTGTAAGGAATCCATCTCAAAACATTTCTGGGATTACACTAAAACCCATTAGTCGATTTTATGTAGTGGTACCACAAATAAAATCGCAGTAGTCTTTTCTCCTTACAAAGAAATATATTGCGTTTTTGTAGCTCCTGGAAGAAAACCAGAAAAGCTCTTCTAAATCACCTCCTGCCCCTTTTCTTCCCTGAAAAACAAAGAAACAACCTCCATAAAACCTCACTCATCATCAGGAAGCAAATTCCTTTCCAAGCCCTCCTGAATCTCTGAAGGAAACCTCCACTCTGAGATGCAGTGAGCTTTTCTCTGGAAAGAAATGTCACAGACAGGTTTCAGTACTTGGTCATTGGCAGCTGCTCAGCACAAAGGAGAGACCACCCCCAACACACACACACAAAACACACGCTCGGTACAACAGCAACCAGCATGTGACAGTGCGTTCATTTTTCTATACAAAATAGTTAAGATATGGGTGGTACAGCATGTAACCAATGCCAAATGTGTGAAAATTATTATTTCAAGACCTGATTCAAGAATTAACAAAAGCACATGCTTAGGAACCACCAACAGACCTTCTAAGAAAACACCAGGGGCCAGCGTACTGAACAAGGATGCAGATGTGTCTCTAGAACACTTACAATTGCATTATCGTGTCCTAGACTGTTTTTATAACACTATAAGCACCAATGTATCTCTGTCCTTTTCCAGCTTATGGTAAACAGCAATTAAATTTGTCACAAGTAGTTTCATCTCTCCATCTCCCCAAGTGGAGTTAATCTTTTTAGAGGGATGACCGTGGATCAACAGCAACAGAGAAGCAAATAATAATTAAGACTAATTGTGAGCATGCATCTCTTGTATAATCACCGGCTGTGAGCAGGGGGAAAGGCAAAGAAATAAGTGCCCAATTCCTGTTCACTTTTAAAGGAGGTTTAATGCCTATTTTATACACATGCCTTTTAAAAAAATGTTTCCTCGAGATAACTTACCAAATGCTACTAAATCAATTCTAAAATTGAAAATAAATAACAATAATTTCTCAGACATGTAATAATATGTTTGATCAATCATAATATAGCCATCTCTATAGACACCATATAATTTTAAAACAGTCACTCATCATTATTTTCAGGTCTGAATTCCAAAAAAAACATTTGTATGCTTGTTTCTAAGAAGCTGGTTCCTTTCCAGTGCACAGTTCAAATTAAATACCAGGAAAAATTAAAGACCTCAAAGACCTCGTGAACACGTGAACAGTTGAACTGCCAGGCATAATTGTTTTCTTACGCATAGCTGGCTGCCATTTAGCACATGCCCTGGTGGGAAAAGGTCACTATTAAAAATTAAATAAATAAATGAATCCTCACACCTGCCGCTAAAGCAAGCAGCCTGTATGCTAGTTATAACCACACGGCAACACAGTACAGTTTTAACGTGTTATTTTTTTGAAGCAAGTTGCCTTCAGTGTCACCATTCATAATTCTTAAAATGTGAAGATACTAATTAAGCAGATCATGTGTGACAAGAAAACCAATACAGGAATGAACAGCTGTAAGTTATTCCTGACCATTAACCAACCATGTCCTTACTCAATTTCAATAATAGCTAATCTAGTAAAAATGTCAATTTACAAATCATCATCCCATCACTTAACTTCGTCACATTTTAAAGCACAGAAGAATAGGTAAGACCCAGTTTCACTAGGTAACCCTGAAAACTGGCGAGTTTGAGTTGAGTGTGATTTAGTAATACAAAGTACCACGTAAATTCCTCACAAGTCTGGGAACAGGTTATAAGGTGCCTATAAAGGAAGAGGTGGGCGTCACCTCAAACGTGTTACCACCCAAATGTCCCGGACAAGTCAAGACTCAGCCATAAGCTACATACAGCTGTAGTGTTTAGACTCTCATATAACAAAGGCTTTTAATGCAGAGACTGATATAAAAGGTAAGGTTCATAGGAAAAAAGAAATCTTTACTGAGGGAAGGAAGGTAGGTTCTGACCTCAGTGAAGAAGTTATTTACTAACCAGTTAAGTGGAAGAGATGACTCCTAGTAAAACAAAGCAACATTCGCACATTTACAGAAGAGAAACAACCTGTAGTCTAGGACAAAGAGTCACACCATCTTGTCTCTGTAAGGAGAGAATGTGAAGGACTCTGGAATGAAAAATTAACCTAGCTTGTGTCTGAGTCTGCCTGTAATATTGTCAGGCACTTTGTTTTGCCTCAGTTACATTTTGGCCATTGTTTATCTGAAAAACTTGGATGCTGGAGCCAACATTTAACAGAAATGGCTTACCGTGTCTTTGCTGTTGCAGTGGAAGGAGGCTCAAGCCACATGCACATACCCCTATCCTGAAACTGTTTTCCTGATCTTCTGGTAATCTCTGCCGGTGCCAAGTCAACACATCTTAAAAAGACATCTAATGTAAATGTAGAGATAATAACGCTTCTGACACACTTTAGAAGGAGACAAGATAATCTATGACACAAAGTGGAAAGAGGGACATGACCGGGACTGAAAACTGATGGGAACTGGAAAAGGTAAACTGGAAGAATGTTGTGGTTGGCAAAGGACAGCAATTGCAAAGCAACCAGGACTGGGAACTGGCAGGATAGGGAGAAGGTGGCAGGACAGATGAAAAGTCAGTACTAGACAACACCACTGAAACCACCCTGTCAAAAAGCCTGGGTTAAGAAGCTGAGTCGAGATGGGAAAGAGGAGTTAGATACCAGAAGAAAGCGTGAACAACTAGAAAAACAGGGGTAGAGGATGTATGAAATGGAGAGCTCTGACAGAAAAGACAACTAAGAAGGGCAGGACAGGAGACTAAATTTTGCACTTGAGAAGCATAACAAGTACAACTGGTACTTTGTACTAGTATTTGCCTACCAGAACATACTGTTTGCTACAACTCAGTTTAGCCCACATAACTGACACTTATGACTTCTTCTGTCAACAATAACTAATTGACAATATGTTTATATATTTATTGTGTCTTAAATGATCCCAAATTCCAGTACAATCTCTGGGTCAAGGGCATACATCTGCTTTCCTGGTATACAAGATATGCAATAAACTCTTCTAAAAAGTGAACATAAGACATCTATTTATAAAACCTGTGTAAGAAAGCTTTGAGCTGCTACAATTACTCTTTGTTTTTCTTCCCCTTCCCTTTATTTTCTGTGACCTTTTCTGAAGTCTTCCTAAATTCATTCTCACTCCACACTTCTGACACCACGTGATGTTCTTCAGTTTCCTTAATGACCAAACAGAGATGAGAAGAATAGCAATGTGTTTAATGTTCAGCAGGAATTTATAACTACACCATCAAGTCAGTCATGACCTTACAAATTTCCATCAGTAGCTCTCCAGGGCTAGCTCCAAAGTATAATAGCAAAAGAATTCATATTCAAATTCATTGTCTATTAAGTCATCTCCTTCAAATATTATTGCTACACTTGCTCCGCTATTATAGTTTATTGTTATTTAAGTAGTAAGTAAAAGGCTATGAAGTTCAATAGTGACTCAAAAGCAGAAGATAACGTAGTAAAATTGCCATTTTCCATGCATTCAATTTAGTAACACCACAGCCTTCAAACACTACATCATATTTGTATTGTTAGTGCATGGCATTTCTGTGCAAGAGAGACACGCGGTTACTTCAGCCAAAGCAGAACAGAGGTTTAAGAGTACAAAGGCCTTCTCCTTCCTTAAAGTCCAAGCAGAAGACCCTGGGACAAAGCAGAGGACTCCCGAGTCCAGCAGAAGCAGGGTACAGCCAAAGAACAGCTCATTTCAGCGGCAGTCACAGCACGGGGGTCCTCCACAGCCCCCTTCTTGTTTCACCTGGACAATTGCTCTAAGTCAAGGACTCAGAAGTCACTTCCCAAACAGCAGCCATGTATTCATGGGTCCCATTCCCTTTCCCTTTACAAATCCTACTCTAAACATCAGCTACCGTATGTACGATGCCTAACAGTTTCACTAGATTTGTCAATTAAATCTAGCTATGTAAAATGAAAGCTGTCATTTACGGATAAGTGTATTCTCAATAGACTATTGCTGTAATGAAAACTGAGTGAGTCATTTTGCTGTAAAAACAAAAATAGACAAGCAGGTACAGCTACGTGAGGTCTCAGTTCAGCCTCCTCCTCCTCTAAATCCCTTAAATCATTTCACCTGGCCAAAAGCATAGCAGCCTGATCAACAGTCCACCACTGTCACATTGGCTAATTGGTTTGTTTCCAACATCCCTCCTCCAGAGGAAGATGCCAGCTTAGTTCAACCAATTTAACTGGTATGTGCTGGAGGGACTGAACCCTTCCCGTTCTTTGGCCTGGGTGACCCTGTTTCTATGACTCAACTTGAAACCTTTTCCCTTCTAAAGCTCTCAGGACATTTCTCTTCATTCATTAAAATACTTTAGGGCTCTGTCCACCAAGGGAGCAGCTGCCTTTGCTTCACTTCCCTTAATTCACAGAGCCGTCATTAGTAAAACCTCGGCTTTCTCCATCAGCAGCTGTGGGTATCTCCTCTGTGGAAGTCCATCAGTGCCTCCCCCATCCCACACCATGCATCAGTCCAGTGGGACGTGCAGGTGGTGCCAAAGCTGAGAGGCAATGGCAAAGGGACATCACAAAATGTCCCTGTGTGACAGGGCAGCCGCACAGGTCTCCGGCACTTCTACCTTTACACCTTGTTCTCGTATTTTCAAAGTGGTTTACAGTGTCTGCTCCTGAAGAAATCCTGCAGTGACTGATTTGCAATTAGGCATGGCTAGTTAAACAAAGCTCATTTCATATCAGAGCAACTCCCCAAGCCCATCCTGGCAGACTAGAGATTATGAAATCAAAGACACACTCTGACAACAGCAGGCACGTACACTCGTTTAAGGGCAGCGCACAACATGCAGTCACTGCGATGAAAATACGTCACTGGGGAAACTGCCAGGCTCGCTGCAGGAGTACTGTCACCTGCCAGAGGAGCCACCCATCTGCAGGTACTGGGGACAGTCTCTGCCAGGCCCAGCCTGGCCATCATCTGAGAAGTATTTGTTCCAGCTCTCCAGAGCCTCCTAAATTTGGGTTGGTGAGAGGCACCCCAGGAGCCTGCCAGCATCCTCTTGGACTTGAGACAATGGGACTCCTTGTAACTGTCATTAGGCTTCCTTATTAAAGGGAAGTTGTTAATAACTCATAGTTACTCCATTGGGAAGAAAAGTATGTATTTTTGCCAGCTGATAATGTTTTAAAGCATTAAAGCATACTCCAACCACATACTGAATGATCCTCTGAGTGGCTGCAGCATTTCCTCTGCAGCCAAGACGGCCCAGGTAACCCCACGGTCTCACGTGGCCAGAGAAAACCAGCCGAGCACCTCTTTGTTGCTCCTCCTGTTAGCCAGCATGTCCTTCAGTAAGAGAAGACCAAAACACCCCTCTGCTGCCAGGGGAGCCACTGCAGATCAGACCCAGCTCCCTCTCTCCGAGCACGCAGGTCAGCATCCCATTTATCTATTCTCAGTTTGGATGTCAGGGTTCCCTAGGGAGGACGGGATGTGGAGGAAGGAGACTGCTTCTTCCCTCAAGGGCAGCAAACCCCACCTGGGGCAGGAGAAGCTGCCTGATGGAAAGAACATGGCGGGATGAGAGACAGAATTTGTTGCAATCCAGAAAGCAGCAAACCCTGGTTTTCACCAACCTGGAACCAAGCTGGGATGCAAGAGTACAGTTGCAAGGATACTCCAGGTGGGGCAAAAGTCCTTCAAATAACTTATGTTTTACCTTGAAACTTTGTTTTCTTTTTATTCAACCTCCCTCCGCACCAACCTTCCCATCCCCATCCCAAATCAATTATTTTTATTTATTTAAAACTTATCTTTTTGCATTTACAATCTTTCTGATCTTTTTGGGGAGCTCATTACAGAAAGTTTAGACCTGCTCATCTTAAATGTCTGTCCAGGTCAGTCTTGTTCCCTCTTTCTCCTTAGACAGTTTTCAACAGAGAGTTTCCCTTGATATATCATTCCACTGCAACTTAAACTGGAATACCTGTTCCCGGCATTGTGCGATAACTTTAGATGCATAGGCCTTGTCAGCTCTAGATAACTTCTGTCATGATTGTGTTCTGAATACACACAAGAAAAAAAGTTGATTCTCTGTTATTAGGCAAAAGGACACTCATCTTCCCCACTCGTCATGTTCTTTGGGTGCACTGTTTGTCACCATAATGTACTCCTGCCTTGTGCATTTTTCTCCTCCTGTTCCAAGTCATCTTAACACAATACGAAGTTTACAAAACCCTTCTATCATAATAACCCATGATTACACAGTCATTTTAGCAATATGACACAAAAAAACCAAACCACAATGAAGCCTTTTTCTTATCAATTTGCAGAGTCTAAAATGTTGCAATATAAACAAACAACAAAATTCAGGAAGGGCTGTCTTTGCTGAGTGATATTACTCTCATTTAGCAGTGGGGAACCTTTTTGGAGCATCCCATCCACTTTTTGTCACTATATCATTATTCCACTGCAGTAAAACACCCTCATTCATGTACCCTGGCTTTACAAGGGAAATGCATTATACAGTGCACAAGGCTCTCTGGCAAAAAAAGATTGCTACAAACACAAACATTCCTCCTCAAAATGATGCACTTCTGAATCCTGTATATGAATTCAGAATCGAATTAGAAAGACAGTTCTAACAAATGTCCTTTTTTATGACATAATTTAGAGTTGTTATCAATAATAAGAGACTTGATATTTCATTGAGTGTCTTTAATCAGGGTTTTTAAACTGCAGTATTATTATATAAAAACATTTTATGTAAGATAATCAGGTAATAAATGTGTCATCCTTTCCATTATTTCATCTTTACAGAAAAGTAGCTTGATGATTTAAGCAAATGAGTTTTGTTTGAAAAACTCTTGTGCCCATGAAGTTGTAGCTGAAGAAAACCCGAACGAAAAAGAATTTCTACATGCCAAAGAAAGATGCTTTCTAAAGCAATTGTCCTATTTCTGTTCCAGGTTATCCTCTTGCAGACATTACTTTTAAGCCTGTGTCAACAATTTAAAGACAGTTTGCTACTCACGCTGTGATTTCCTTCCACTGAGGATTCATGAGAAGAGAGATGGAAGATCACAGAACAGCAGTCGCACAATGCCTAAAAGACAGGTAACTATTCTCTCATCAGTAAGATAGTGCATGGATATATTTATTTTATTTCTACTGTTAGATCTATCTAGTCATAAAGCAGCACTGAAGAAACTGAAACAGCAATACTACTACAAAAGTTCCCTAGCAATGCACCTGCAATGTAATTTTGCAGTAACAGCAGAACACGTCTGAGTTGTGAGGTGGTTTAGTGGGGCGCAGGGATAAGGTTGAAGGGAAAGGAGGGGAGTGATTTTGAGAACAGGGGTTTCCCCATTCCTTCATTATCCAAAGTCTTCGCTACTCCCATGGACCACAACAGCCATCCTCAGTTCAACCTTGCACTCCAGGGTTCAGTACAGCCATCTCTACCTCCTCCTCACCTTCCAAATTCCTCTTCTTCCAAATTCCAAATGCTGGGTTTTAGAAAAATAGAGTGATAGATCTGGCAAAAGTGGTCATCTAATCAGGTTTTGACAGTTTGAATGATGCTGACTTAAGAGTATCAGAGATGTCCAGCTAGATAATCTTAGTTGAGAACCTGAAGGGCGAGAAGTTTCTAGGAGATTTTATCATCAAATAACTCAGAACAGAGTTTGGTGTTTAGCTGAAATCCAAAAATTAGAGGTATGTGGAACCAAGGCTTTACATTTTTCCAGAAAGTTTTCACTTGAAGTATCACATTTGGGTATTTCTAATATGATTGACCAGGTTTATATTGAGCCGTTACTTTTTCCCAGCACTGTCCAAAAGGGCTGAACTTTTATCTCATTTCACCTCAACCAGTCTGCAGAGTCAGTGGTGAAAAAAATAATAGGATGGCAGATGATTGTGGTTAGAAAAGCCTGGGTTATTTTGGTCCTTCTTTCCTGCCAAAATACTAGTAAATGTTCACCAGCTCAACTCAGAAAGGTATCTTTTTTTTAAGATACTCAGGACTTTTAAAATTTCACAGTACCACCTTAAAACATGGCTTTCTCATCAGGTTTTGCTCTATTTCTCATGCTATTAACAGTTTCCATCAGTGAATATCATCTACCTTGCACATTTTAACTTAGCTTCAACACACCTTTGAGGGGAGATACACTCCCAGAGCAAGAAACCTGGAACCCAACCAACAGCACTGGAGCCCTGGGGCTGGGCCATGCAGAACGTCATGCTGGCTGCCAGTGTGCGCCAGGTCCCCAAATATTCTAAAAGTTCATTCTAACTCTTCCAAACCAGGTGACAAAACAGCATTTAGGTATGAAACTCCTGAAGAGGAGGGCAAAAAGCAAGCCCAAGAAGTAGGATATTAATTTATTTGGTTAAGACATTTTGATTTAGGCATGACTGAAGCAGCCATGCACATGTCACATTATCACCTAACTTCTTCCACAAAGTCTGTTTTTACAGTTTTGGTTTGGGTGGGTTTTGTTTTTTTTATACCACTGAGCTGCATAGTTCTACACTGTACTTGAGTTCGTGGCACTGCAAACAAATTGAGTTTCAGCACCTTGAAAGTCAAGTGGTGTTGATCCAGTGATATATTACTCAAAACGTGTAGCCTGCTGAGGGCATCAACAGGGTACCTGTACTTCTTAAATTGGGATTTTTTTTCAGCTTATATAGATTGACAGTAGCAAAGTTCATTGACCTTATCACTGGCGGTAGGCTCTGTGTACTTCACTAACAAATTCAATGTTATTTTCAGAATCAGTGCTAACAGCAGCAGGCTGAGCCTGAGGCATCCAGTCACCTTCTTCTGTGCCCTGCATTCATTCCCTCCTTTAATTAACTACAGAGATTTGGTAACACTATAGATTGGGTTTTTGTTTTATGCATTTCCATCAGTGATATGTATTAACAAAATGACCCCTTAGGAAATAAACAGAAAGGAACTGATAAACAAATACAATACAAAACCAAGTACATTAAAATAGTCTGAACTTTTTATAAGTAAGAAAGCATCCAGACCATTCCATTCAGACCCTTCATGACTCGGTGACAATCACCGACCCTCACTTAAATTCTTAATTATCATTGTCAAAGCATTCCAAGTACTAGGCACTGTTTAATTCACATCAGCGGGCAGCCATTCAAAATCCACATCCATTAGAAAGATTTCTAAATCACCAACTGCTCAAGAAAGAGAAGAGCTCAACAAAAGAGCTGTCACATCTATCCCATCTGGAAAGTAGCAGACCCTTGTGCCTTTGAAAAGCATCCATTGAGGCTTGAGAGTGAAAGACCAGTTAGATACATTCCACCTGTTTTTGTAAGCGAGTGCTGGAGCATTTCCAGTCAACGCACCAAGAGGGAGCAACGTTTCAAGTGAGCACACTTCTAAGTCATGGAATTCTCTGTCACAGGGTGCTGTGGAGACTGAAAGCATGAACAGCCTCAGAAAGATCTATATCACCCCATGTACAGTGTGTTCATGGCTGCCTGTTCGTGTGACCCCCTGGAGGGAACTGTCAGCTCGGGCTGACTGCTGGCTCACAGAGCAGGCACCACTCTGTGCCAGGTCCCCAACTCTCCCACCCTGCACACAAATCCTTAACTTCACACCTAAACAAGTGTGAAGCCTGAAATGTTCCAGTGGTAACATATAGGTAAATATTCAGGATAGTGGGTGCACTTCAAAAACATATGCTTTAAAGTGTTTCTTCCAGCATCTTAGTTAACGCGGATATAAGGGTGGAGAGAAATGTGGGCTGGGTGTCACAGCCATTCATTTTGTGCTTGAAATTTGTCTTCTTCAGCCCCATCCCTCTGAGACCAGCAGAAATTTGAGGCTAGCTTCACTTGCATGAGCTAACACCTACAGCTGCGCATTAAGGATATTTATGACCAAAAAAATGCTTCAGAGCACAGGCCAGTTGTTGCAAAGGGAATTTAGTTTTAGTTCTTCCTTGACTTACACACACACCTTTCCATTTCCATGGCAGTCCATGTACTGGTTTTGTTTGGGTTTGGGGTCCTGTTGTTTGGAGGTGTTTGGGTTTTTTTGACACAGATTGTTTATCTTACTCTCACGCATAGACCAAATGGGTCATCACATTAGAAGGTCATATTGGACTTTATTCCCAGATTCAAACAGGTATAGGTGGGACAGTTTTTTTTTCAGTTCTGTTTTGTTTTCCTGCTTTCCTCAGTAACCCAAGGCACAGCTAGCCTACAAGGTTTAGCTGGGTTTCTCTTACTACCACAGGTCTAATGAGTATATTGATAGGTCTGCCTTTTTATCTTAAGAACCTGGGAGAATGATCTTGCAAAATCCAAAATATGTTGTTTATATTTGTACAATGTATCTGTTACAAATTTAATAACCTAAGTTTGAAAGAAGTAAGATTAAAACATCTAATGTATTTTAGGACCTCAAGTGCTATCAGAAGGTATGGAAATTCCTCTCCTTATCCCTTTAAATGGGTGCAAATCAAGAGAGTCTTGTCCAGCCTTCTCCTCTAAGATATTCCTTGGTCAAATACAGTCTCTTTCTGGTGAAACACAGCTCTTCTTTTTAGAAAAAAAAAATCCAATGCCATTGCAAGGAAAGAATAAAAAATCAAGAAAGATTGATCTTAATTTGAACGTAAACAATGGAAGTACGTATATGATATACATGCCTACTTAGAGCAAGAATGAAACTATTTGTAAAACCCAAATCCAGCTTGTCAGATCAAGACAAAGCAGCTCATCCAACCACTCTGTCTCCCAGACAGAATCACAGGGTGGCAGGAGGAAGCATTTCTTGCAGTATAACTAGAGGACTAATGAATTATCTCCTGCAAGTCCTTGTTTTTTAGATTATTTATACTCAATACACTTTATTTGTAAGGATGATTAGTGCACCATCTGCCTGGGCCACAAACAGGCATAAAGGAGACAACCTCCTGATTAAAATCTCATTTCTTTTAAGCAGAGAGTAGGAAACCGCTATTCTTTCTGGACATGCAGACCTCCAGTCTCCTAATTAATCTACATCAGTTGTTAGCTATAGATAGCCTGGCAAGATTTAAAGTTATTTAAATGCATCACTACGCTAAAACAGAATAATGCCAAGCTGCAAACACTCAGTTCTGTATCCTCCACAACATAGTACTAAAATATAGTTTCTCGTTAGGGCAGAGTGTCAGAATTAATCATGAGCTTTGAAACAAGTTTCTAATTTTTATTGTCACAAGACTATGACTAATACTGAAATTTATCTGGATAAACATGGATATCTGCATTGGAGCTAGCCACACCAGCTGCTTCTGCAGTTTGGCAGAAATCACTTCAGCAGAGTCAAGAGCATCTCAGGCACAATTTATCAAATCTTAACATCTAAAAAGGATACAAGTGAGTTGCAGCCTAAACAGGACCACTTGTTTCCAGAGAATACAAAGGAAGTACGATCAGTCCAGAAATAAATATACAAGCTTTTGATGCCTAAATTAGGTGAGCTGAATTTCACAATCCCAGCTTACACTACGGTTGCAAAGGGCTGAGGTTACAGGGAATCTGCCATTTCTACTAAATCTATAAGGAACAACATTAATGAAAAACGTCAAAGTCCAGCAAATTTATTTTAATTCAGTTTTCTATCACAATTACTAACCATGTCACCTTACGTCTACCCATTCATTACTGCTTCAACGTTTACAAGCAATTTGGTTGTTGTGGTTTAATCAAGGCTGGCAACCAAGCCCTGCGTAGCCGCTTGCTCACCGCCCCCGCAGCAGGGTCGGGGAGAGAGAACTGGAAGACTAAAAGCGAGAAAACTCCTGGGTTGAGGTAAAGACAGTTTAATAGGTAAAGCAAAAGCCGTGCATGCAAGCAAATCAAACCCAGGGATTCGTTCCCCACTCCTCACAGGCAGGCAGGGCTCGGCCATCCCCGGGACAGCAGGGCTCCGGCATGTGTAACTTACTTGGGAAGACAAATGCCATAATGCCAGATGTCGTGTCCCCGCCCCCCCCCCCCCCCCCCCCCCCTTTCTTCTTCCCCCAGTTTATATACCCAGCATGATGTTCAATGGTATGGAATACCTCTTTGGCCAGTTTGGGTCACCTGTCCTGGCTGTGTCCCTCCCAATTCCCCGTGCCCCTCCAGCCCTCTCCCTGGCAGGGCCTGAGAACCTGAAAAGTCCTTGACTTGACATTACCTACCAACAACGATCAGCGTGCCATCGAGACTGTTCTCACACCAAATCCAAAACATAGCCCTGCACGAGCTATTAAGAAGAAAGTTAACTCTATCCCAGCTGAAACCAGGACATTGGTTTTCTCCCTCCCTTAACTGTGCACTGTTGTCCCCTTTGTGACATTTGTGAGCACTTCATGTGACAGGTGCCATTTAATTTGGCTGGGCCCACTGCCATCATTTAGCCAAGCAGTAGAACCACTACCCAGTTATCTAATCTGTTTTCACAAATCAGTCCTTGCCGGTCTCTTCTCAGAGTTTCTTTCAACCTGTCAACGTTCTCACCACTACCGCAGTGCAGAGATGCCTGCAGCATTCAAACTCAGCTTGTACCAGGTGGTCTTTACAGCGCTCTCAAGAAATCATCTGCTATACACACACACACACCCCAAACCCTCCCCATGAAACACAGCTAATGTGTGTGAGACTGAGCCAACTATTTGCCGCTTTTACCATAATGGAGAGTGCCGTAGCAATTACACCTACACTTATGTGCCACCTGGACAAGTGCTGTCAGTGAAAAATTGCAGATAAGATGCCATTACTTTTTAAATAACTGTTTTCAATTCACGGTAAGGGCAAGTGTCTTACTAAATTCCAAACACACACTCAGTCCTGCAGTTGTTAAACAAACTGATATTTAAATGAAAAAATACCAAGACTTAAACTTGAAGAGCAGCAGAAAAGTATTTGTGACTTCACTCCAGAGTTTGCTTAACCTGAAATTCATGGCTGCTCCTTCTGTTCTTCATATGCTTGAATTAGAATCATCATGCCAAAAGTGTTTGTCTACACCAGTAGCTGAATATATAATGCAACAGCCCTTAAAACACACATACATATGCTCATCACCATCTTTTCTTTTGCAGTACAAATTAAGCGCAATCTTTGTCAACAACTCACATGTAAACCACTTCAAGATTTTGTCACGAAAAAAGGCCCATCTGTCATTACTGTATTCATAAACTGGGAAATATGGAAAATCACTGTATATATCCATATAATAAATTAAAAGAACCTTTACGGGAAACATAGAAATAATATACTCCCTTAGAGAACTCCAAAGCATTTGACAAACATTGATTAAATCTCAGGGTCTCCCTGTGGGTAAGCTTTATTTGCAGAACATTTTACAAATTGATAATCCAAAGCATAAACTAATGCAAATCGCTCAGTGGCAAATGCAGAGAATTTAGGAACTGCGGTGCTGAGGCTTATCTACTTTTGTAAGCCTCCTTTAACCTATCAACAAGAGAAAGCCTGATAAATTTACAGACTCGTAGATTAATTTATGTTGGAAGGGGCCTCCTATCATCACCTGGACCACCTCCCTACTCAAAACACAGCAAACTTAGATCAGACTGATCAGAGTCTCCTCCAGGCAAGTTTTAAGTATCATCAAGAACAGAGACACCACAACCTCTCTGGTCAATCTGTTCCAGTACTTGACTGGTCTCATGATGTCTTTTTTTTTTGTTTTCCCCTTTGTATCTGACTGAAATTGTCTTTCCTGTAAATCATGTCCATTGTCTCTTTTCCTTCTACCGTGCATCATAAAAAAAAAAAAAAAAAATGACGACTGTCTTTTCTATATCCTCCATTCAGGCACATGTAGACAGCCACAAGATCTTCCTTCTGTTTTCTCTTCTGAAGACTGAATAAACCCAGTGCTCTCAGACCCTACTAAAACATCAACCACTCCAGCACCACGACCATATTTCTTGTCCACCCACAGACTTACCGTAGTGTGTCACTGTCAGTCTTGCACTGGGGAGCCAAAACAGGACAGAGGACCACACTCCTGTTGCTCTTGCAAATACAGCCCAGGATGTAGCTGGCCGCCTCCATCATAAGGGCACACTGAGCCAGCCTGTTCAACCTCCTCCACATGAGATTCCCATCAACTCTTTTCCAGCCTGTTGAGATCCTTCTGAATAGCAGCCCTGTTCTCCAGTGTATTCACCACTGCTCCCAGTTTGGTGCTATGTTCAGTGTTACTGAAGGTGCACTTTGTCCCACCTTACTTGTTAAACATTATTAGCTCCAGCACCAACTCCTGACAAGACGACACTAGTAAATGCATATAATATGCGTCGCTGATCATCCTCGCTGATGGGAAACCTCTAACAGGAAATCTGGCTGAGCTTTGGCTCTCGGAATTCAATCTCTCCTTACTTGGGTAATGTCTCAAAGCTGAGGGCTGCAATCCTGCTATTCACCTTGCTCCCTTTTCTCATTCTCATAAGTTGCACCACCTCATGGTTGCTGTAGCCAAAGCTGTCGGCAGCCTTTACATCCCTAACCATCCTTTTGTATCTGAAAGTCATAAACACAGCAGAGTACCTTCAATCTTAGACTTGCTAATCACCTTTGCAAAGGAACAGCCCTCAATCTCTTGAGGAGAGTTCAAGGCTCTACTCACTAGGTTAACAAGCCCGTTGGCAAAGATGCTTTTGCCTCGCTTTGTCAGACAGACCCTGCCTCTGCAGCAGCCCTCATTACTCAGAGGGTCCTTTAGTTACAGAAGCCAGACCTCTGACTGCGACATCAGCTGCACAGCCAGGTGTTCACCCACAGGATGCACACACTTCTACCTAAGCTTTTATCCCTCTCTGGGCCAACTGCAGAGAACACAACCCCATCACCTCCACCTTCACCCAGAGCCCTGTGCATGCAGCCACTACTATCAAGGTCTCCTGTGATGGTATCACTGTGCTCAGCAGCAAGGGGTAAGAATTTCAGGGCAAGACTATTGTGAGAAAGATATCCATTATTTGAATGTAATATTTGGTACAATATTCTGTACTTTTTGATACACCATGAAGTAGAAGCTCAAACACACACACACGTATACATGTGTGCATAAACTTCACTTTAAATTATTTCTGCATTTTAGCTGCACATCTTCTAGCACCAGAAATGCGGTGTCAGGGTTTTTTAGAAATACCAGCTCCATTCTAATTTTAAAATTATTAAATTATTCAATGTAAGAAATAGTTACCCAGAGGTTTCTGTCTATCCTCGTCAGATTGGTTCAAGAATGTTATAGTCTGAGGTTTTACTGCTACTTGATGAAAGCACAAGTGCCTACCTTAGTTATCACTGTGCCTACCTTAGTTATTCCAAGCTACATTCAGTTCCACTTTTTTCTGTCACTGTCTAGATCTCATTAGTCACCCATGCAACAAGTTCTTGACTAATGTACAAAGGATGGACACATTAAACGTCAGTGAGCTGAAAACTGAGTATAAGCACAGCTACGTTCATCATTATAGAGCTCTAGACAGTAACAACCTACAGTAACTGCACAGCTGACAAAAGAATTCAGTGGATGTCACCACATTTTTGTCTGAGGCACACTTTTCCAAGAATCTTCAGATTACTTTTACCCAGAGTTCAAGAGTTATGAAAGAGTTAGCAGTATTTCTTAAGTCCAGATACACAGATTCAAATCCTCTGGTTGTTTCTGGATATTACTAAATTTCAAGCACTCAAAATATGAAGGAGTATTTTTATATCAAATACACTAAAATGACTGTTCTGGGGCCCAATTACTTTTAACTGCTATTGATATTTTCCCCATCTCTTATTCTTCTTATCAGGTGCAATATCTACTTACTGTTTGCTAAACTCTCATTCCAGTAGAGGCCTAGAGGTCATCAGCTACTGAGAAAATATATACATTTCTTCCCACGCTGAATCTTGTTCTTCTCAGAGATTACTTTGCTACAATAAAAATGCTGCCTGGCACTGTTTTCATTATGCAGTTTCTTGCTACTCACTCATTAAGTTCTCATTAAAAGAATTTTAAACACTAATAATTTGTAAAAAAAACCATGCCATTGACTTTATTGCAAATTATAACAGTTTTCATTACTAGCACTCAGGAGAACGTCTGAAATCAGGTTAAATTACACAACAACATAATATTTAGAAAACAATAACATAAAAGCCTTCCTTTTCCCCCTGTACCCCCCACCCCTCAAATATGAGGACATACAGCTCTGGTTAACATGCACACTGGCACTCAAAGCAAAGTAATGCAGAGGGAAGTGGGAGCGTAGATAAAGAAAGAGAAAATGCCAGTTTGGTGGGGGAAGAATGGCTTTCTATACTTGGCTACATTTTTAACCACCCACAATAACCACTCTGATGGAAGAAGCGAGCATACTTTGAATTTACAGTAGAACAAAACATGAAATGGCTTGAAGTGCTGTGTTGATTTTCTTTTTCTCTCCTGGAAATTCAGTGTTTTATTACGTCCAAAGCTGTGCATCAGAATAGCAATGTGCAGCAAAGGGTATCACAACAGCTGCTTAGAACATTATTAAATACAGAAAGAATTGCCCACGGAATTGTGCCTCATTTGGAATAATGATTTAAAAACAAATCATGACTACATCAATTCATTGATTCAGTGCATTAAGTATGTTTCTGGTAGTCTTGCAGGCACATTTGGCAGAGTTATGTGGTCTAATGTAGACAGAAATCTGTATCATTATTCAAAATATGTTTTATTTAATTGCTGACCTGCTGTAAAACCTTTGAAGTATCAATTAATGTCCATGACTGTTCCCTTTCCATCCTTCACCAGTTAAGTATGTAAAGGAAAAAATGCTTCCTACAGAGGAAGGACCTAAAACAGGGAGATGGTCCCCTATCTTAATTGAAATCTGTATGCTCTATTGTAATAAAAATCAGCTATATAGTTATCATCATTACCATTGAGTAGCTATCATTAGCGCTAATCAGAGAAACTTTAATAGAACTAGTCTAAAAGAAAAACAAGCCCTATTTCCACTTCTACTGTTTTTGTAATAAAATTGGAAACTGTACTCACAGTGCCAAGCTCCCAAACCTGATGTTTCGGAACAAACATTTTTTTCCTTATTTATAAATTTCCCTTTATAAAAGGGAAATACTGTAAAAATAACCATGACCAATCCTTAAGATAATTATTGTAGAATTTGCCTTCGTGAAGAATATTTCTCAACTTTTAGCTTCCTAGTTGGAAGAAGTCAGTTCTTGAAATCTTGAAACCTTACGTAACAATTTCCAGCCAGATCAACATCTTCCACCATTAGTCACATCCCTCCATCTGCAAAGCATCCATTTTTCATTCCACTTGTAAGAAATACTGTAGCACCTTATAATGCAGGAAGAGCTCTTTTGGAGCTCAGGGGCGGTCACATCATAAAACCATACAATATTATACAGCAACTGTGCGACAGAAAAAACTGCAGACCTTGGTTTTTTTATTTCTTTTCTATTTGTTACTCATCCCTACAGCCCTCAGTCAAAAACGTCTTGATTACGACAAAGTTCAGTGGAGTCTCAGCAGTAAAGGGAAAGGAAAAAGGAGGGGAAAATCACAGAAGTGGATGCTCAAGGGTGCAGTCCCTCAGGGCTCTCACCCTCACCAGACGCTCAGATTTGACACCATCAATCAAAGCCCCATGAGAGAACTTCCACGGCTGATGCTTCCCAGGGCTGGTGCTATAGGTGCTACTGGGGGATGAGCACAGCCAGACGCCGCCTCCCAGAGGGACAGCGCGCGACCCCTGACAACGCAGCATCACTGAGGCCAAAAGGGTTTTTTCTTCCTTCTCAAATGAGAGCCCACCACAAAGACAGTGGAAAGGGGAACCCACTCCTGTAACCCAAGAAATGATAATTAAGGCATCACAAGGCCCTTTTCAGACACGGGCGATACACCAGGGACCATATGCTTAGCCGTGTGACACAGTCAGTGCTCTCCAAGCAGCACAAAGGAGAGGCAGGTTACCTGACATCTTACCTACTCGTGGCCTCCGGCAGGGACTGTAACCCACACACCTACAACACACCCTGTCACAGGTGAAGCAGAGAAAGTAACAGTAGGAGAAGCAAGGGAATGCCATTTGCATTACTCTTTCCCATCATAACACTGTTTAACCTTTAGATAGCACTTCACTAATCTTCCAAGGGCTTTAACAATATTAACTCCTCAAATACAATAACCTTTACATTGGGTTGCCTGTGGCGAGCTGCCACAGTAAACATGATGAAATAGCTCCGCACTGAGAGCCTCAGCTGTGCTCCGGATAGGAACTGTTACCACCAAAACGATTCTGGGTCCATTGCTTTCCTCCTGGGGCTGATCCACATTTGCTCTAAGCAAGTAAAATACGTAACCAACTTCACCGAGTAGAACAGTGAAGACAACAGAAGACTTTCGCTAAAAAAATGTGATTACATTTTTCTTCTTTCCCTGCACATCTTGTGATGCTACAATGACCACTGCCTTTAAATGTGCTGTTTGTCAGCACTAAAAGTACTTACTACTGGTGGTAATTTTCCAAAGGGAAAAGGTAATGCATCAAACACTAAAGTCTCTGAATTGACTTAACCAATGCATGAAATACTCAATGCTCAATAGAAGACGGACAGCACAAGTCTTATACACTTTCACATCCAACTGATATCGTAACATTTGCTCATCTCCATATATCCTTCTATCAAACAATTATTTTTCCTTACAAATTTATCTCTAATGTTGAGACACCCATACGTATGTTCACATACACATTTTATGTATATATGGTAGCTCTCAGGAAAGGAAAAAGTCAAATATTTTAGCAAATCCCTAAGCTACAGTATAAATTCCATGCTTCACATCACATTGATTATGTAAAGAAGATGAAGAAACTTGACCATGAACTGAGGTTAAGAATACTTCTATCCTACTACCTAGATTTTTACATATATATATACACACATGCACAAAAAGAAAAAAAAACACCAAACAGATCCATAACTTGTTTTTCCTGTTCACAATACTACTTCTGTTAAGCTCCTTTCTAGAAATGAAGTTATTTAAAATATTTACTACTCCTGTGTTTGAATTACAAGGATGTTGTGGAAAGATGTTTTCTGCTTAGAAAAGACAGTTTCTTCCAAATGTCATCAATATGTTTATGATTGCTGTATGTTTTTATCAGAAAGAGAGAAAAATAGAAGTTTCATAAGAAGATCTAAATAAGTCAGACTGTAATTTGAGACTTTATTTACAGTGATGAGAGTCGCATTTAAAGCAAAGAAAAAAAAAACAGACAATACAGAAACCAGACAACCATCATTGGCATAATTGTGGAACACCATCAGAGAATTTCTTTTTAAAAGAGGATTACATAGTCACTCAGCATTGCACTTAATCTCTGGTAGAACTGAATTAAAAATCAAGATTTGTGAGTCTTTGACTACTGCTTTAATTGTAAGACTAAACTGCCTTACAAAATGGGACTGGAGAAGAACAGGAAACAAGAAAGTGAAGGAAGTTAACTCTTCTCTGCTGAAGCCTGATTACTGTCTAATTTCAGGCTTTGTATCCAATATATGGAAAACTTCTAACTGAGTATCAGTTTCTACATTTAATCTGGAGGGACTTGGACTTGTAAGACTTAAACAAGTGGGGTCTTGTTTAAATGTTCACTTACCCTTCCAAAACTACTAGATTTTCTCACATAGCATGACGAAAAAGCAACATCAAACTTATTATTGCTTATTATTTTGTCTTCACCTGCATTTTGAGTTTTTATTTGCACTATATGATCTATTAAACCCCAAGTATTAGATGCATTTCAATGATTCCACCAATATAACAGTGAGAATTTTCATAGCTGGAAGCTTCAAAGTTTAATAAATATTTCTAAATCACTTTGAGTTGTTTTATGAACTATTACTGAAGTCAAATAAAATATAATCTTTATTAATAAACCACCTGTCCTGGAGGTAGATGTATCAGCTCCTGGGACAAAGAAAACCAGTAGTCACTAAGTAATAATAATGGAGGAAAAAGTTAAATGCAAACGGGTGTTTGCAGTTTGGTCAGTACCAAACATAAAATCATTTTGCCTGTTTATTTCCATTCCCACTTAGAACTGGCATCTCTGCTCACACAGAGATGGTGTAACATAACATTTGAGATGCTGCACAGCTTGCCCCTACTATTCTTAGATTTTAGCAGACAAGATTTATTTGCTGCAGCAGGAGAAGACAAAACATTACTCCATGACACCTTTCAAAATATTACACTGACCTGATCCAATATGACATTTCTTAAATGCCAGCGTCCTATGGGAAAAGACCCTCTCGCACATTTCAGGGAAAACCATCATTCCAGTTCATGGACAGACTGCCTAGCACTGTGACACATCAGTTTTGTTTGGGACATCCCATTATTCCAACAGAAGAAACAAGTTTTAACATAACCATCGTCCCAATTTTTATTTTTTTTTTTTAAATATGGTTCTCAAATGGAGCATTAGCAGTATTGATGATGGATGTTATAAAGTAGAAGAGCATTATGCAGAAAATTTCTTACACCATTGTTAGCTAAAAATCCCACCACCCTTTCTGAATATAAGCTATTGCTAAATGCAGCATACAGGTAATGCTTAATTAGGTTACACACACATAAATCTGGGAAGAAAATTAAAACCCCTTTATAAACTTCAGTTACTCCAAGAAGCTGAAGGGAGGAGGGAGGACACCACTGAGCTGAATCAATTCCCCCCAACCTCCCTTAACAAGAGAAATTTGTTCTTCAACTGGTTTAATCAAAACGTCCTATCATTTCCCTGAAGAATTCTCTCTTGCTGCTTCAGCAGAATTTCCATTCTCCCTTTGCCCTTCAACATGATGCTGTCTCACAAGAGACCATGGCCACTTCTATACTTTATCACCATCAAAATCCTTGGAAGGTCTCTTTCTCAGACATTTGAAGGTTTTCCTGTCTGCTAAATTAGAAAATGATTCAGCACGGTAATTCTCAAACATATTTTAAGCTCACTGAAAGCACAGACCCCAAATGAGTGGCTCCTTCTCCACAGAGTAAGGCCCTATTACCGAATTAAATAAAACTTACCATGTAAGTAAAGATTTGCAAGACTGAGCCCTTAATCTTTTCAAGAAACTTCTGGAGTTTTAACGTATAGGTAAGTACTAACAAAATAGGCATTAAAATCAACCTACTAATTTTTTGGTGTTTTTTTTTTAAAAAAAAAAAAAAGAAATCAATAACAGTGTAACCATCAACACAACATACAAAGGCAGCAAATATTTTCCTTCTGTGTGGAACTACTACAGTAAAGGGTAAGATGAAAGAAGTGAATGTAAGTTGTGAATGGGATGCTCTTAAGATTTTATACAACATTACTATATATTGATGAGTACCAGTACTAGATTTACAACAGATTTTCTCAATTATCCATGTGTAGTCCTGTACACACTCACAATAAAACTAACGATTTACCTATCTAAGCAACACCTAAAGAATTTAGATTTGAGTCAGGTATTACAGGTTTTAGTAAAAAAAAGTTCCAAAAGCATTAAGTAACTTGTTATTTATCTGCAAGAAAAAAAAAAGTTCTAACAGGAGACAGACTTGGAGGCTGGAGGGACAAAGATGACAAGGGGACAAGAAAGAGGTTACCAGCTGAGCTGGTAACAATTTAACACCCAACACAGATGGATGTGTTTCCCTGCTTGCCTGTTCATCATTTCAGAGCCTCCTACAAAGAAGAAAATACAACTCTAAGTTGAAATCCACGTTCACATTTGCCCCTTTCCCCCTCCCACCCAAATTAATCCACCCGGGAGATCCTACAAAGGAGCCAGAGAGCAAGAGGCAGAGACTTCAGTGAGTTCCTCCTACACCACCAGGCACTGAGCGTCCTGTGGTAACAAACACCATCCAGTCACACTTCACAGGTCAGTTTAGAGAATCCTCCTGTGTCAATGGTCCCTGGTCTTTTCGTTTTTTCTGTTTCCCCTCTAACCAAGATTGCTCCTGGAGCATCACCTGCGCACACCTGAGTGCCGCAGCAGGAATCTGGGTTGGGTTCCCGGTTCTTTCAGTTAAAAAGATGACAAAGTTCACAATCGTACTGATGTTTGGGAAGGAGATTAGAAATGCATATCAATGCCCTCTTTAACTAGATTTCCCTCCAAATAAATCTTGCCCTTCAGTGAAGGGAAGGGGCACAACTCACACCATCACTCAGACAAAACCCCAAACTATTCCTCTGGGCAGCCTGGGAGTGGTTTTGCCCTGATGAGGTTCTGCCTGCAGGTTGAAGGCTGATTTCATTTCTTAGTAATATTCAACAACGGACCCAGTCCAAATGGTTTGTATTCTTAGTACTATCCCTCTTGGAGACTGTATTTTATGCAGGTATCTTAGTTTTAAATTTACAAATCTATTACAACTGCAGACTGAAAAAAAGTGTCTGAAAGCAGGCAGCATGAAAATTCAGAAACGCAAAATGGATATAACGGGACTTTTTTAAAACTCATTTTCTGGGCCCTGGTGGTTTTAGCAGTAGGAAAACCTGCAGATTTTCAATGGAATAGTGAAAAAAAAAATAGCTTTTACACTGTACGGCAAATGATACTTTAAAATCATGTCTCGGATTTCTTTCTAATGCTGTTAAAGGTATAGCCAGCTCTTTAAGAAATGCCATGAATTAGGCAAGGCATTGCTTGCTTCACACTAACTGGGAATCAGATGTGGTAGTCAAGGATGCGCATACAGGGAATGCTGATGTCCTCAGTGAATCTGTATTCCAGGTTGCAGTCCAGAGCCAGGTGGACTTCTGGCAGGCATGAAACTTTCCTCAAATTCACCAGAAAGTTTCCAACAAACTTTTCTGGGTGAAAACGGGGTTTCAAGTTAAAGAAAAATAGATACTTCTGAAATAATGATGAAGGTACACACCTCACTGTAAAAACCCAAAGTAAATATTTCAAAAGAAAAATATAACAAGTAAGAGTTGGGTACATAGCAACAAATAATAGCAACATACAACCTTTTATGAAAGAGGCTTGAATCTCACTTTCACTGTTCTTCCTGAACTTTTAATTCCCTGTGAAGAGCAATAAAGAAAAAATACTTGCGTCAGCTATGGATCACAGGCTTTTTTTTTTTTTCTTCTTTTTTTTCCTTTTCCAGGTGGGGAAGCACTGGAAATGCCAAAGCTTGCAATTTATTTTAACTGAACTTATCCGGCGAGAGTTCACCTATTCCTATCAAGAACAGTCCTTTGGAAGGGATGAGTTTAAATTCTGCCTGCTCCTGAAGAACTGCACCAGGGCGATGAGAAGAGCAAACAGACTGGTTCTGGTTGAAGAACAACAGTCCCACTGAAAGAAAGTTCAGTCTCTTTTCCTCATGCTGAATCTTTTGAAAGGTGGGGATTTTTCCACCCTTGAAGACGGACTATGCTTGACTTATAAGTCCTTTCACTAGCAAATCAAAACCACTGGCTTCTAAAATGAAACCTACTGATCACGTATTACAGAGAATTACGTTCGTGAAAAGAAATGACAATGTTTTCCCTGCTACTAGATTTTGGTCAAAAATTGCAGGGAGGAATATTGCAATAGTTAGAACAGTTTTATTAGCATCTCTAAGAATACTCGTTTCTCATATTACTAATGTTCTAAAATACAGCAGGGTACTTGAGGTTGCAGATGTTCCTCTCTAAAATGCAAAAGGTCCATAAAACGTGTTTGTAAATAACAAAGGAGAAATGGACCATTGACAAATGTATCAGTGTGGAAGGAGTGCAGCGCTGTGTGCAGAGCCCTGGCTCTGGCAGGGTTCTCCCCTTCCCTTCCAGCACCCTTTCCTCCGGCCAGCTTGGGGTTCCCAGCACCAGTGGGACCTGCCATCCAGCTCCACCAGACACACAGATCAGGAGTAGGCTTGTGCCACAAGCCCCCCCTGACATAAATGCAAACCCCCTTTCGGAGGTTGGGGAGGAAAGATTTGCAAGATCCTGACCCGTTGGCTCCTTACACACCACTGGCTGCTGATCTGGTCACAGTGCCTCTTCTCTTACTACCAAGCTGAATTAATACTGAAACTTAACACAGATATTTTTTTTTTTTATTTTTTTTAAAGCATAGGTAGTCTGGTCCTTAATTATTGTACCTTTTAGACATGGCATTTACATAATTCAGAGCGTAAACCAATTATTCCATATTCCTCACACTAAAACGTTATGCCTTGAATTTGTGGGAGATAAAGAACCTATTGTAACTCATTTTAACTGTATGAATTTCTTTGAACAGAAAGTACAGTGGAAAAACTACAGTGTAATATAGTTTCATATCAGTATCTGACAGTTCTACATTAAAGAATATTGCAATATTTAGATGTTCAGTCTTTGCAGCTATTCAATAAAAGGTAGTGGTAGGCATGCAAATTGTATCATTTTTACTACAGAATTAATATTTACTGCTCGAGCACTAGGATCTTACATGAATATATTGTGTAAGAGTAAAAATAACAGAAGTAGTTGTAGGAGGATATTAGACCAGGACGGAGGGTCTTTTTTCCCCCCTCCCCGTGCAGTCTATAAGATCACTGTGGCGCTACAGCAGTAAAAGAAGGCTTGCACTGGGCACTGGTGTGCTTGTTCATTTAAATATCGGGCAAATTCCAAAGGATTAATGCACAACTCTCACTGGATTATATACCTCATATATGGATTCTTCACAGGAATTATGAATTTATGTATATTAAAAGTATTTTAGAACTTTTATTCCTTATTCTTTTAGTTCCTTAGTTTAGGATATTCCAGCATACATAAAACTGAAAAATAGTATACTTATCTCTCTTCTTACAGCTATGTTAAGATCTGGAACAGAAACACTCAAGAAGATGACAGTTACAGCAGTGCTGCAGAGTTAAACACAGAAGATTCCTACATTTCCCAATGTCCAACTAGAAATTAAACATTAACAGGCCACTACATAACATTTGAAGCTGCGCACCTGGACAGTTAACCGCAAAAACAGAATGGTGGAGAAACAAATTGCTTATAAATTTTATAAATGTAACATTATATGGTTATATAATTATATATTATTTTTAAACATAGTAAATATTTTATTCTCTTCAGTCAAAAATTAAGGCTTCTTCTAGGACCTGGATTGTTAGTACCACGTCAATCAGCAAATATAATCTACCTTACTAAAATGGAAGTGTATCTATGTTGTTATTGACAGTCGTGCAAGTAAACATGTTCTGCATTTCAAGCTTTTTTTGTTTTGACCAAGATAATCTGCCTCTGACCACCTGACCTGCTGCAGCATGGCTGACCCATAACAAACCAGGCTACGCTGCTTCTGCTGCCCACACACCTTCCCAAGTCATCTGAGAAACAGAAACCCAAACTTCATCTTACAGTTGCAAGCTCAAGCATGCACATGTTTCTCAGAGCATCAGAGGACAAAAGGACAGTTTTCTCAGCATTAGCCACAGTCTAAAAAGCAAAAGCGAGAGTTCCTAGTACAGCCCCCACACCCGCGGCAGCCAGCCACAGCCAAGGGTGGCACAGGCAGCTGCACTGTGGCAGCCTCTCCGAGCACCACACGTAGCATCCTTGCGCAGAACGAGTTATGGTGAAAGGCCTTTAGCTTTCTTCACCACGTCAGTAAGCGTTTTCAGTTGGGTTTTTGGTTCATTTTTATTAAAGTGATGTAATGACCCTTACGCAAAATCTTGTTGGAGTATTCTTATTTCAGCACCTAGTGCCATTGCTCAGTAACACCCTCTCCTCCAGCTTGCTAGAAAAAAGGTAAAACAGTATTACTCCTGCGGTAAGTAGCATTTAACTTTTTTTCTTCCTATCCTACAGACTGGCAATTTGGAGAAGTGGTGTTACCCAGCACTGGAGAGCTGCGCTACCTGCACAGCTGAACAAGACCTGCATATTACAGCTGGCTAATCCCCTACCACTCCACCTGTGGATGCAGCTAGCATAGAGCTGGTACAGGAAACCTTTTGGAAGTTGCCTTTTCCATAAAAAAGACACTTTCCATGTTATGGTAGCACTCACAGCTTCTCAGTCAGAACAGTACATACACACAACATCTGAAAGAAATAGAGAGAGGGAAAGACACTGTAGAGTGTCCCCCCCCAGCTCTTTGAATATTTATTTCAGAGACTGGGGGGGGGGGGGGGGGGGGATCACATCAAATACATTAGAGTATTAAAGAAGTAATTTACTATGTTGCTGAACTGTAGACATTCTTACTGCAGGTAGGCAGCAATTGTACTCTCTGCCAAAGTATATTTTTCTGTACAGGATTCTTGTAAAAGTGCAGAGCTTTCTCAAGCTGACTGTACTTATCTAAATTGTCTTCACAGAAGTCAGAAGAATGAAGGGAGAACTAACCTTGAGAAGAACTGCAAGCAGTAAACTTCTAATGATAAAATTTCTGAAGGCAGCTGTTTGACCAGAGGAAAAGAAAATAAGAAATCAAAATTAATGTATTTTTTCCTTTAAAAACTATTACTGCTAATAAGAACAACAACATATGGAGAACTTTTCACTATTTCCCTAGATGAGACTGCTTTGCTAGCAGATGAGACAAGATGCCACAGAATACAACAGTTCCTCAGCTTCTCTTGACTTAATTTCCTCATTTCTAACACTGGAATCTGTATCAGGCTGGCATTTGGAGGGATAGTATCACTTTTAAAGGTTGGGGTTTTTACTTTCTAAAGCAAACTATAATTTAGTTCATTTACCACTAGTAATAACAGTACCTCAGCACACTCAAAACTTATATGAAAATGATGACATTTACTTGCGTAATTAATGGTGGAACAGTAGACATAAACATTTGCAGTGCAAAATAGTGTTCAAATAAATGGTCCAGATAATAGCTGTAAAAGAAAAGCAGCAAAGACAAGTCTAAAGATAAGTACTTGTACCAACTTAGTGCTCCTGAGTCACGGCTGCACCCATTACCCCTGATCCCCTTGCTCTTGTTCCACCTACACTTTTGGTACTTCTGCACCTTGGCTAAATTATGCAACAGTTTCCCCCTTCATTCAGTATCTTTTTTGATGCTTCAACACAGTTTCACTTTCACAAGGCCAAAAATGAATTCATTTTCCCTTGTAAACTTGAATATTTTCATTGCTGGCACAGCCAATAAAAATCTTTTTTTAAAAACCAACAAACATCCATCACTTGGGTTTGTAGCACAATTGCCACCTTTGACTCTTCCCTTTACTTTGCCCTCTCATCCAGTATTCCTCAAAGCCTGATGGTGATTTTTTTTGCACCATCTCAAAGGGTACATTTCCATTGTAAATATAAACATCACTCATAGTTGCAACAAAACCCATCTATCTTTAAATCAGCCAGGACTGATAACTGACCTCCAATATCCTTCATATTTTCTTTGTGTAAGTAAGATGCATACACAGAACCTGCCCTCACACACTAGGACAATGCATATGCAAAGTTTCTCACCGTCATACCATATTGTCTTTGGAAATAACTGTTTAAGCCATGTAAAAGTGCAGGTTGTAATTTTCCATACTCTTTTTTTTTTGCTAGCTATTTGCAAGTCCCAGCAAGGCAGGTGACAATGCAAAATATGCAATACATTTAAAAAAACCACACACACAAAAAAAAAAAAGACCACATTACTAAGCAATGTGGGAATTACATTTTTATTGCATTCAACCTTGCCAAAAGTGAACAAATGTTAGATAACCCAGATGGAAAAGCATTTTCTTCCGCATAAAGCGCTGGACTAGAATCCACTACAGACAACATCAGACCGCACAGAAGTGGGGAGGCATATTACCAGAACTCAAGCAGTCTTCACCACTTTAGTTCTAGTCTCTGGCAGCGTTAATTACTGAGTAACCTTGTCTCAATTCTGTGACATTAATGACAAAGATCTCACAAGCTCAACAAGACCATGTGCCAAACAGACATGGAAATAAATTCCCACTCATTGTGTCTCACTCAAGACATATTTGATGTCCCTGGGCACATCTAAAAACAAAACCCCTTGTTTTTCAGCAAATGAGATTGTGTACATAAACATGTGTTGTACAAGAACTACTGACTGTAATACCCCGGGTTTTCTCCTTTTGTCTTATAAGTAGCTGCGAACAGAGGGAAATAAATTCTCTTTCTTTCCTCTAAGAGCTTTTTTTTGCCTGTGTACAACAGATGTTGTTTCCACAAATTAGTTTATAATTTCTTTCATAACTCAGTCAGAACAACCCTTCAATTCTTAGTCAGGGAATAGATTTAGTGCTGCATAAAATTCTTGTAATTATGTAAGAAAACTGCACTTTGCTAGGTGAAAACCTTGGCTATCAATCATTTGGTTTAGTGTATGGGCAACTTAATTTTCTGTTACACCAGCTGTGCACGGCCCAGACACACGCGCTAAGGATTCGTTAGATTTCCACAGTACGAAGTGTAAATGATTGCTGCGATAGGTAGCAGATAAGCAGGCAGCAAGGGGGCCAGCTCCAGTGTTCGACTGCAACACATGAAGTGATCAGGAAATGCTACCCACAGCAACTCCTCCCCTCCATAACAGTTTGCAAACTGAGCAGTATTTAAGTGTTCTCCAGTCATCAAAATGCAGTTAGCAACAATAAAGCAAATAAAGTTCCTCCCTAAAAAAAAAAATATCAAAAATTAACAAAAAAAATCCAGAACTTTGCTGGCTCAAAATAGAAGATTAAATATTACAAACGCTTGCATGGCTCAGGTGAGCAGCTTGGGGACCTGGTAGACTATGAGCTTTGAAATTCAGCATGAAAACTGCAAATGTTACACTATAAAATAAAAATTGCCAGTGTGCAGGCAATATGGCCAGTTATACAGTTCAAGATGCTGTTTGTGTAGTTGTAGCACTAGGAATGAAATAATTTTACATTGCTTTTTTCTTTAAGAACATGATATACTTGTTAAATGAAAATCAGTTTTCATTTTTATTTAAAAGAGGTTACATTGTCAGCCACTAAAGCTGAAGCTGCTGACATATTACCACGTGCAGAATACACAACACATGGAAGTTTCTCCAGGAGGTCACATACAGGTGCCCAAGGGCAAGTGAAACTCCAGGGGTTACTGAATGAGTTTTAAAGAAACTGATTAGCCAGCCCTGCTTCCCCATGAAACAGGCTTACTGCATGCCTTTAGTAATCCATCTGGAATCATTACGCAGTCTCAGGATACACTTAATGTACCTTTCACACAAAAATGCTGCAGGGATAAATGGATTAAAAATTCTGAGAGAACAGGTATTTCAGAGGAAGTAGCACAATAAAGTCAATCATAAAACGTTAGGGTAATACCTCCCTTTTTATTTTTTTATTTATTTTATTTTTAAATGGGTAATGAGATGACAAAATGATTTGTCCAAGTCCTGAAATAGCTGGATTCTCACATACATCTACATGTATGCTTTTTTTTTTTAATCCCCACCCCCACCAAATATGATTCCCCACATTCTTTCTCTTTCTTGACTCCAGGCAGAAGAAAGTCATCCCTCCCCTGTACCCAGTACCAGTGGGACACCCCGGGAGTGTGCTGCCCACTCTGGGCTACACAGGACAAGAGGGAGATGGGCACAGCGTAACAAGCCCAGTGCAGGGCCACAGAGATGATGCAGTGTCTGAAGCATCTGTCTTATGAGGAGAGGTTGAAAGAAATGGGACTACTCAGCCTGAAGAAGAGCAGGATCAGGGGATCTTATCCATGTGTACAAACACTGGGCAGGGAATGAAGGAGAAGCCACACTCACCTCAGTGGTGCCCAATGACAGGAGAAGAAGCAACGAGCACAAATTAAAACCCAGGAAATTCAATCTAAACACAGGAAAACACATTTTTACTCTGAGGGTGGCCAAACACTGAAACAGGAGTGGTTGCAGAGTCTCCACCCTTGGAGACTGGACAAAGTCCTGGTCATCCTGCTTGAGCAGGGCAGGTGGACTCGAGAATTCTGTGAGGTATTTTTGCTTTGAGAACAGAGAAACAAGGAAAGATGATGATCCAGTCCCGCAGGTTATATACTACACAAAAAAACCCCACACACCCAAAAAAGCCCCACAGCCTTTGGCTCATCTCCAGTCTCAAATATGATACTGAAATAACACAACCGAATAAAGCTCTTCAAACTCCCACTTGATACAACAGGAGGCAAGAAATTAAGGAAAAATCTATGTATTTTTGGTAACATCAAACCCCACACATGGTCCGATCCTAAACTGCATCTAGATGTTCAATCCTTTAAGTTATTGAACCAGCTGATGAGCACTGAAACAAGATCTCCAAATAGAATCCAAAGCATTAAACCTAATTAATGGTTACCAGAGAAAAATGGACACATGAGTTAAGCTCAATAATTCAAACAACAGAAAGCCTAAATGCTTGGTGGACATCCTCATATTCTCAGTTTTGCAACAGGTTACTGTTAGCTTGGACTAAGCTTGTAGAAGCAGGTCCTGAACCACACCTTTGACCCTTCCCATGTTAGGAAATTGATGTTTGAATATTGTCAACTCTTATTCAGTGGAAGACAACATTTCTAACAATTCTTACATAGACTGTAAATTAAAAGAATATTATTCTGTGCTCTTGGCTTTTTTCTTTTTTTTTTTTAACTCCTACTGGTGAACTAACTTTTCTCTTTTATAACTCTATCCATGACACATGCAAACAATATCAGAAAAAAAAGTTACATGAAACCTGCACTTCACTTTAGTACCCTGAAGTCATAGAGGGTGACCTGATAGTGATTTTAATAAGACTGTCAGTATTTTTCCCATCACAATGATTCACTAAATATTATGTTAATATTACAAAGACCTCACAAGATTAAAAGGACAAAAGCCCTGCCCACTGTCGTACTGCAGTTCTTCCACACACCTAGCACGTACGATTCATTCTTTATACACCAGTTTACTTCATGGCAAAAAATTGCCCTCTCTCTGGTGTGAGTGAAACACCAGTTCCCACCAACATAGGACAGATGATGTTTTCCTGGTCTTCCAGAACACAAGAGGAGGATGCTGTGTCTAAAGAAACATGGAAGCTTGTTGAAGAATCCACCCAACAGATGAGCACTGTAGGCATGGAAGACATCAGCAATGGTAAGACATCCTCATTTCCTCACCAACCTTCAGCCATAACCTATGGTCATGACTAGGTTCTTGTTAGTCTTGCCTTTTCAGGTCAACCTATCTCACAAATATCAGAAAGACAGAATGAAGAACAGGGAGAAAGATAAACTTTAAGCTGTGTAGGGAAAGTAAAAAGTCTGTCCTGTGAACATCATTGAAAACCAGGCCCAATTTGAATGCACTAGGTGGCTTAGCATAACAGATTCCAACAGCAATCTCAGAAGTACCAGGAGAAACTGCAATTTATCTTTATTGACAGGATAAAGAATCATCAAGGAGACATCAGAGGTGACAACCCATTCTTACAAAGTTTAACATAGTCATCCAGATATCAGTACTTAAAATTGAAATCTTGTTTTTAACATTTTCGTAGACTTATTTGTTTTGCCATTAAAAAACATAAGCACGACATATGAATTCACCGGGGAAATTCCCTGCTGCTGCTGCTCAGGCATTTGGGGATTTTTCAGCTCCCAAACACACAGAAGGCAACGTTACCCATTGCTCTCTTAGACAGCCTTCCATTATTACTTTTTTTTTTTTCTAAAGAAATAGAAGTCATTTACAAGGAGGAAGGTCAGGAATTAAAGTATAAAAACACATGAAAACCACACTGTGCTGATGTGTGCACTTTGATCATACAGGTTTGCCTTCCGCATTTTGAAAGCTGAACAAACAAGAGGATTTGAGTCAAAGTCCAGGAGCAAGAGATGACTTTGCACGGCAAAAGGCATTTCATTCCAGCCACTGAACGAGGTGCTAAGCGGCATTCATTCACGTCTTCTCAGTCCTAGGCCCTCCAGGACTTACTACTTAGAAAAGAATCCCCCATGAAATGTGGTAAACTGAAGTGAGCTTGACCCCATTTCAGTGGTTACAGTCAGAATGAAATTTAGTTCACAATTTGTTTCCACCGTAACTTTTACAAATTTTTAATTATTTCATTACTGTCATGGTTTAACCCCATCCAACAACCAAGCACCACTCAGCCACCCACCCACTCCCCCCACAGCAAGATCAGGGAGAGAACTGGAAGACTAAAAGCGAGAAAACTCCTGGGCTGAGACAAAAGACAGCTTAATAGGTAAAGCAAAAGCCGCACATGCAAGCAAAGCAAAACAAGGAATTCATTCACCGTTTCCCATGGGCAGGCAGGGGCTGGGCCATCCCCAGGGCTCCATCACTCATAATGGTGACTTGGGAAGACAAACACCATAACACCAAACATCCCCCCCCTTCTTCTTTCCCCCCCACCCCAGTTTATATACTCAGCATGACATTCAGTGGTATGGAATATCCCTTTGGCTAGCTTGAGTCACTTGTCCTGTCTGTGTCCCCTCCCAGTGTCCAGCACGCCCCCAGCCCTCTGGCTGGCAGGGCCCGAGAACCTGAAAAGTCCTTGACTTGGCATAGACATTACCTACCAACAACCAAACCCATCAGCATGCCATCAACACTGTTCTCACACCAAAACCAAAACACAGCACTGCATCACCTAAGAAGAAAATTAACTCTATCCCAGCCAAAACCAGGACAATTACTATCTATGGATTTCCAATAAGTCTAATTATATGATTGCTTACCAAAAAAACCTTAAGAAATAGGGCACAATATGAAAAATATGTATTTTCTGTTTTCAAAATAGTTCTCATAACACCCAAAACATTCAGTGTCTGATAGCGATGTACAGAATAAAGTCAACCTTTTGAATTATTGTTGACATACTAGGACGTTTTCTTGAAAGCGTTTCCTGAAAAGTAGTGTTTTGAACTGCTAATGTTACTGTCCTTACTCTTAATGACTTCATTACTTTCCAAAAGTTAAAAATTGAAAAGCATTGTACAGAATAACTACAGCTGGAATGATTACTATTTGATTCATTCAACTTCAATGGAAGCATAAAAAAAACCCCAACAAACTGCATTAAGAATCTCTGTTTCAAAAAGGGAAACCTGGATAAAGGTAGAAAAACTGTATCAAATGGACTAGGAACTTCAGAGCACTGAGGAAACTCTGGATTTCGTTAAGACAAAAAGGTCAAAGTACTGCCTGGAACAGGTGTCCCAAGCAAGTACTTCTCCACTTGTGAAATGGAAAACTAGCGGAACACTTGGATATGCAGAGGTCTTAAAAAGTAACAGGGAAAAGGACTTACCAAAGAATATTGTGTCTTAAAAAGTACAAATAGAGCAAGAATTGCACACAGTCAGAAGGAGTTAGACTCTGCATTAAAAATGAAGCCAGAAAATCATTCATCCATAAAAAATGGTAAGTAAACATGAGCAATGATGAAGCAGGATCAGTTAAAAATAACATAGCTAGACAATATAACACTTTGTATATATTTACAACAGCAGACGATGTTGAACATGGAAGAAAGTCAAATGGGGACAGGAAGGAAAAGTATAGAAGTAAGCAACTGCAAAAACTGATGTGCAAGCAAAACTAACACACACCACACTGATCAGACAACTCCAAAATCACAAACACAGACACAACAGCACATACAGTTGTAGACCAAAGATTATTTTTTAATAAATTTAGTGAAACATAGCATCATCCTAAAATAACACCAAGAATGCAAGAAAGTAGGTAGGAACAGGGGAGGTAGCACGAGTCAGGCTGGCAATCTGATTTTAAGTAGCCAAAAAAGCTTTAAAAACAAAATTTGAAGAAGAACAACATGGGGGGTTGTCTAGGGGTGTAAAAATAGGACAATACTTAGTGTTTCAGACAAAACCTCTGTAGTCCAGGCTCTAAACTTACATGTTTCTTTCAAAAAGAACCTATCTCCTAAGAGAAGTTCACCATTGAAATGTAAGTTATGTATTATTAGCACAAGATCCTTAAAATGAACAGCAAATAAGTTAAAGAAGAAATAATGACATGCTGCTTTGAAGATTCATAATGCTAGAAGCCACCTAGTGAAGTTCTTTAAGTACTTGACGTTATTTAGTATATTCACAAATTGCCTAGGCACACAGGACAAGAGCCACAATGAAATTTCTTGAAAAACAAAACTGGGAGGAACATTCAAAGTAAGGACTGGAATGTTAATCATGAAGGAGATGAAGACTGGAATAATAAAGAATTAGAATATAAAGCACTAAATCTTGCAAAGGTATTTACAAGTTACTTGGAGACTGAAAACATGCATTTCTGTTATATAATCCGAGCTGGAGAAAAGTTTGTTGTTTACTCAAGAGCAATGTTACTCCACAGCATAAACATACATCTGTGAAAATGCCATAAACTATGCATGATTTAAAAAATTTCCGGAAGAGGTAAGAAAATTATTCCCACTGTAGTATGTATTGATGTGAACAGTTTTCATACAGGCTCTCAATTCCAGTGACCTGTGTAGGAGAATTTATTCAAGAGGAAAAAGATAAAATAAGACCTACCAGAACTGCAAGAATATAAACCCATTTCACAAGTCAGAACAAGAAGGATACTTATTTTCAAAATGAAGGTGGAGATATCATATTTAGATACCAATTATAAATTAATTAAACAGCACTGGGAACAGTCAAAAGGATTCCTGGATGTAGGGTTCTGTTGACATGAGAAAAAATGGGTATAAATTTACCCCAGAGCTGGCATATTGAATTCCTGAGCGACAAGAAGAGACCCACTTTAAGCTAGAGTATTGTCATTATTCCGTGATATAATAAAAAAAAAATTAAGCAAAACACTACCTGGAATTTATGCTCCAATAGGTACGCTCCCCTGTCCCATCCCAACAAGCAGTAACGCCTATTTCAGTTCAGTTCCAGAAGTACTCGTTCTGCTCAGACCTTGCTATTCAGCTATTACTTCTGAAAAACACTGGCAAGAAATAATTTTTTTAAAAATACATTAATAAAAACATACTACAAGCCCCTAAAAATCTGGAATGGGGAGGGGGAAGGTGGTGCCTGTGTACAGAAGTTATGCAGTCAGAAGCATAGAGGAAGCATGATGCTCGTCCTTAGCAGATGACGGCACAAGCCTATCCTGTTCAGAATGCTGCCTCCAGCTGTGGTCAGAGCCAGCTGCCTCTGGAGCAACACAAAGCATCCACAGTAAAGCAAAACAAACCTTCACGTAGATGGAGTCTCCTAATGCTTGGCAGTTAAGAGTTTGATTTCTAACTATCTCTGTTAAAGATGCTTTTAAAAAAGGTTTTGTTCCCACATAAACAAGGATGTTTTAATTATTGACATGGCGGAAGTATTTTTGACTCACCTTATGCTTTCAACAGCATCAAGCAACAGTAAGCTGATGCACTTGTCTGTCGCTGTTGGCACTGAGCCAATCTATATTTAATCTGAAAATACACTTTTGTGGTTTTTTTGTTTTACGTATTCTAGAATGAAATCTAACCTAAATAAGTATCATCTATGATATACACTGAAGTTTGTGATGTATTCCCCCTCCCCTCAGTTTTCTTATTTTCTCTCATTTTGCACTGCATATGCTGTAGACAACAGCTTCAAGCGTATCTCCAGCCTTGGTCAAAACTAATAGTCCAGGCAATTGTCATCAAAGTATGTCTTGAGCCAAGAGATCCCAAAATACCACAGCAGGTACAGTAAGCTGTTCTGATGTTTCAGTTGTCACCTCTGAAGTGAATGCCTTAGGAAGTTTCTGGAAAAAAACCAAAACATTACTTCTGTTTGCCTCATCAGAATGACTTTTCTTGCACAAATTACAATCACATCTCATCCCAACCTTAATTTACTTTCAGTGCCAGTGTTCCAGAGCAGCAACATTTGATCTCATACCTTGCCACTCAATACAGAGAGCTGATTGAAACTGATGAAAGGCAGCTCCAGCCTCATAAGCAGGGTAGGAACAAACAGTTGTTGCTTGACAATCAGCCTTGTAATCATATCATAGATAATATCAATTTATTGACAAACATCTCTAGCTAGGCTTATATGGGTTTTGTGTCAATCACTGGATTCCAAAAAAACATGTTACTAAGGAAACAAAAACACACCCTCAGCCTGAATGATATCCCAAGATGCTATAGAGTTGTTTACAGCATTACCAAGTCTTTATTGAAAGATTACTACTGTCCTTAAGACTGCTGGGAAGGCCCAGGTGCTGTGCACCACGAGATGTGCCAGCTGATTGAACCCATGAGCTAGAGCACTCACAAGCCAGGCAGGTATTCATGAGCATTAAGTGCAACTGATTATCAAGTGATAAAAGACAAGTAATCCACTGGACAACACGTAAAGTGTGAGTTGCTATCATATTTATCTGCAGAACCAGACAGAGTTCTTGGCATACTGTTCAGTCAATAATACACCACATCAAATTGAGTTTGTGATATATTGCATGGAAGTGGCATCTGATCACAAGGTGACAGGTAGTCAGACATCCTGGTTGATGGAGAAGCAGGCTCTGGGAAGTCCGCACTAAAATTAGTCAATGCAGAAACAGCCAAACCTCACAAGCAGGGTCCTTCTCTCAGGAGACACATTTCAAGAGCGGAGGTGGTCACTGAGGGGACCTCACATGCCCATCTCTACTTCTAGCAGTAACAGCAATAGCTACAAATGAACATTGCTGAAGATGCAAACCTTTGTTCCGACACACAAGGGTCTGATAGCGCTGGCACACCCGTTAGGGCAGCCACATTTACATAAAGCCATCAGCAAGTTAAGAATAGTAAGGGCAAACCACATATAAAAATAGAATAGCACTTCCTTTTAACAAGTCACGTATCAGTTCCTTTAAACAGCATGTCACCTATTCACTTTCCATTGAGAAGAAAGATGCTTGGTTTGCCTCCCCTGTCACAGCAATACTATTTTATTTACCTATTACTTTTTCAAAACAGTAGTAATCTTTAATACTGCATGACAGATGCCCAAGTTAGCTTCAGTACCTGAATGAACTAACATGGTTATGTGAAGCAGAACAGCAGCTTATTACCCTTGCTTCTCAGTAATGAGATGTGTAATAGCATTTTATGATTTTATTTTTTTTTTAAAGTCATCCTCATCATCCCTGTACCGATATATATCTGCTACTATTTCGGGGACAAGGTCACCAAAGCATAACAGATTGAAACATAACCATTTCTGTTAATAGCAACTTATAAATTATGTGCCATCACAGCTCTTGTGCATCTCCACCTTCTTGAAAATGTTCAAGAGGAAAAAAAAAAATCCCCTTCTTACCCACTGGAAAAAAAAATACTTCCATTTTCAGGCAAGATATTTGGTCCTTGCTGTACTTCATCAAAAGTTTTGGGTTTGATTCTTCAAATCCACATTTTCTAATCTGCTTTTTTGCACCATAGAAGAAAGTTAGCGTTTGCTTTGCAACTTGACCAGGTACACCGCCTGTGTGAGGAAAAGGGACACAGTGACAAAGCGCAGACAGAGCAAGCCTGGGTGCAAACCAGGGCTCAGGCCTGCAGCACTAGCTACAGTTTCCATTAGGCACCAACCTAGCATTTGTTTGCAAATATTTCAGTTTTCAGCAAAAAGCCATATTTTTTTTTTTCCTCATGGCAAAATAACAATGAAAAGTTCCTTTGTAAGAGACTTTGAAAAACACGTCTACATTGGGCAAAATATTCTTTTAGGTTTTATTAATTTTCAATACAAATAAGTTTCTTGAACAAACATTTTGACTGACATGTCAGCAGTGGTGTGCAGTTCATTTTCCTGCATGGTTGAAATCAGTTTAGAACTAGAAGTGAGCGCAAATACTAAATTCACTGTAGTAGCCATTCATCTTTGATTTTAGTAAGTTGTTTCATAGTCAGTTATATTGCTTTCCCCCATAGCTTTTGCACGCATCTTTGAAATTCCAGTCTCCACATTCAAAAAAAAAAAAAAAAAGTACCACAAAACCATCTCTCTACCAGGAACAATGATTAAACCATCTTATTGTTCCTTCTTTTGGCCATGATAATCTTATCATGGAAATGTAACTTTCAGCATACAAAAAATTTTCAAGAGGGCAACACAACTTTTCTTACCGTCTGAAACACAGGAGGTAAGGAGACAAGTTAAGTCAGAGTAGTATCTCAAGTTGGGCACTGTGAATGTTCTCTGAGAGATTAAGCATTTCAGCCCAATACCTGTAAGCTCATGGGCTCTAAGTTTTATGAGCAGCCTGAACAGAAAGTCCTGTTCTTTGGTTATTTACAGAAAGCAGCATGTAAATATGATGGTGACAATTTTAATTAATAGTTTACAATCTGGGAAATTATTTTAATTTAGAAAACAATTATGCCAACTTCCACCATAAGTAGTAAAACCCACACAACATACAATTTTCTTGCAAGTTTTATTCAACTTGCCAAATATGATGAGGTATGTAGACAACCAAACACTTCACTGGGTCAGGCAGATGGACTTATAGACAAGAGTTAATTTTATGGAAATCAAGAATGAAACTCTTCATCCAATGTAGCTTTATAAGAGTTATATAAAATTCTATGTTCGGACTGTTTTTATTTAACACTTTGAACAATAGTAAAATATTACTACAGAGACAAGGTCTTATCTGCCTGCTCAGATTACACTGTACTTACACCGAACCATACAGCATACATGATTAGCCCTAAAAGGTCTCTTTGGTGATTTTCACTTTTAATGAACTGGTTGGAATTCATTATACAATAATTGTAAGGAGGTTTCACAGATAAGCCTCTGTCTTTAGGGGGCATGGCACTGACAGACAGCAATTTCTTTTCAAAAAGAAAGAAAATCCACACACTTTCCTTGCTGAATGAACCGTAGATATTAATCTGAAACCTTTTACAAACAAGGAAAGAAACAAACAGAAAAGAAACTACAGGACAAACGGGGTAAAGAGTTTCATTTGCATATCAATCTACACCAGTTTTGCCCAGGTGAAAGCACCGATTTTTAACTGACAAAAACTGCATTTGTCAAAACAAAATTCTGCAATTTGATTTTTGCATTGTAACCTTTGCATAGGCTAAACCCCAAGTATTTACACGCTGGACAACAGCTAGTTCTGTAGGCTGTCCTGCTGCCTGGAGGGGTGCAAGGCTCGGTAAACCATCAGGTATTTGAAGTTCAGCTTTGATGTAGCTAAGTTGCTGGGTTTTGCCAGCAGGGCCTAACAACACAGCTGTTATGAAGGCCTCTCGGCAGGCCGGTTTGTTTATAAACCCAGGAGAATGCTGCGCCACCGAGTCATTTCGGCCTGGGACATGTCTGACTAGGGGTCCTGGGTTCAGCTGGGACAGAGTTAATTTTCTTCTTAGTAGTTAGTACAGGGCTGTGTTTTGGCTGTGATGTGAGAAAGATGCTGATAACACACTGATGGTTTCAGTTGTTGCTGGGTGATGTTTATACTAAGCCAAGGACTTTTCGGTTCCTTGAGCCCTGCCAGCCAGAGGGCTGGGGGGGCACGGGGAGCTGGGAGGGGACAGAGCCAGGACAGGTGACCCCAACTGGCCAAAGAGGTGTTGTATACCATGGGACGTCATGCTGGCTATATAAACTGGGGGAAGAAGGAAGTTGGGGACATCTGGCGTTATGGCATTTGTCTTCCCGAGTCACCGTTACACATGCCAGAGCCCCACTGTCCTGGGGATGGCCGAGCCCTGCCTGCCCGTGGGGAGTGGGGAACGAATCCCTGGTTTTGCTTTGCTTTGCTTGCGTGCACGGCTTTTGCTTTGCCTATTACATTGTTCTTATCTCAGCCCTTGAGTTTTACGTTCCTTCCCGATCCTCCTCCCCATCCCTCTGGGCGAGGGGCAGCGAGCGAGTGGCTGCGTGGGGCTGGGTTGCTGGTCAGGGCTAAACCATGACACTAGGGGTTTGGTTATTGGTTTGCCTCCTTGTTTTTTAAAAATTATACTTTATACTTCCTCACTATTTATTACTGCTTTTACCTCATTCTTGGAAGATAATGTCTTCTGGACTGCTTGGTTGTATTCTCATTCTTAGGTATTAGTACTTTCTGAGGGTTTTATTTAATGTTTGATTTCAGTTGCTGTATATACAGTTCAACTGATACTTTTCCTGTCAAAGTCAAATACAGCATACTAGAAACACTATTGATTACCATGTCCAGAAAGGGGGGAAACCCTACTATTTCTTTAATTCCACTACTCTTACAGAAATGTGTGTGTGGGGGGGGTAGTATTACATGGCAATTATTGTAGCCACTCTGTAATGCTGGCAGCAATAGTCACATTATCTCTGCAGCAGAGACAACAGTACTGCAAATTACTAGAGTAATATTTTAAACTAGACTATCTGTAAACTATATCCATAAGCTATACATAGGGGGGTTTATATAAACAGTGTAGTCAAAATGAAACATTACCTAAAAGAATAAATTTCTGTGAGCAGAATTGACACAGTTTATAGACACTCTATAAAATAAACACTATCCAAAAAACACCAAAGGAAAATGACGGCACAGCCAAACAGCCATGCAAAGGAGAGACTAATACATTAGCAGAGCAAGCTTTTGTATGAGGAAACTGAAAAGGAAAAAACATTAAATTAAAAAATAACATGTTCATGTAAATAATGAGCTAGGTGAGAAAAGCTTTTCAGGTGCATTAAAAGCAAGAAGCTTATCAGAGTCAGCGGAGCACACAGATCACCAAAAATAAGCTGAAATTGTTGCTGAAAGCCTAACTAAATTCGTTGCGTTTCTATTCACTACAGAAAAAGATGGGAGGTCCACACTCTAAGTCAATTATTGACAAACTTACTCCAACTGAAGCTCAATAGACATGATTTTAAACAAACAAAAATATTGAACTGCAACAGACTTTCTGAAGCAGATGATAATTCAATCAGAGGTTGTAACAGAACTACAACATCAATATGCTAGACTCTTAACAGTTACATCTCCTACCACTTGCATCCTGCAAAAAAGGAAAAAAATATAACAATTCTAATCTTTATAAAGGTTAATACACAAGGCGATTCACAGAACTACAGAGAAGTCTGGTTTGTTCTGGTAAAAACAGAGCAAAAATGATAAGAGAATCACAGAAGCATTTAAGTTGGAAAAGACCTTTAAGACTGATTCCATCCATTAACCTAACACTGCCAACTCCACCACTAAACCATGTCCCTAAGTGCCACGCCTGCAATCTTTTAAATATCTCCAGGGATAGTGACTCGGACACTTTCCTGGGCAGCCTATTCCAGTGCTTGACAACCCTTTCGGTGAAAAAAATTTTCCCAGTATCCAGTCTAAGCCACTATTAAATATTTTTTGAAATAAACACATGCCTTTTGTTCAAACAAACTACTTCACAAACTTGCATTCTTTGAAAAAGTACACAAGTTTGGATGAACAGGTGTTTTTGCACTTTCAAAATCAAATAATTTAAACCTCCAAAAAACCAACCACAAGAAAACACACATTTTCAGTAGCAGCCCTCAAAAGACATCAAGTCCTTCTAGGAAGGGTCAGTGTCTCCCTTGGTGCAGCACAGAGTAAGACACCAAATGTTGCGTTAATCATTGCCCATCTAAACCAGAGTGTGGCTGTCAGTAGGATGCATCAGCATCTTAAACAGAGATTTATGGCCTGGAAAACAGAGATTTATAGCAAGCTGTGCATCACACCAAGTATTTTGCAGTAGTCAAACCTACAGCTGACTACAAAGCATGGAAGTATCTCATACTGAGTGACAAAACATCAAGTGAAATTCAATGTTAATAAATGAAAATGGAAAAATAACTAAAATTATCTACAATGATGGAGTCATTGTTAGCATTCAGGAAAGTGTCATAGGAATCATTCAGGGAAAGTGGATCTTTAGTATGGGGAGGGTGATTTTTAAAATGTTGAGTCAAAGCTTACCGTTGCAAAGAAAAAGAAAAAGGCACATAGCATCAGAAACTACTAGGTGTTTTGCCTGCAAGCTTCAGTGTTTTTTCCAGTAAAAAACAACTTTCTTTTTCATACAAATCTATGCTTTTCTGACACCCTTAAAGAGGAAAACAATGTGTCAAATGCACACACAGTACACCCATATAGTTGATAGTTTATGGTGTTTTATTCAAGAGAGCACAATTTCTAAATAATAAGAGCAGGGTGATCGGAGTCATCCGTGTGACCTCAGTTTCTCCCTGTGCATTCTGGCCAGGCACCAGACAGAGTCAGGACGGGAAGCATACGGCTGTGGCCACAGTAACACGTACGCCATCCCAGTGAGCTTTAATAGCAAAGCCATTGTTCATTAGCTTGGAATAATGACAGTTATCTAATCCATCAGCATACCTGTGAAGACTTTAAAGTTCTAAACATGACAGGATTAGACTTCTTTAATGGTAGGTACTACCAAACACTAAAAACTAATTTGAGGGGGTGTTATTTTTAATTATTTTAAAATCAGGCTGTACTTTGATATTTTTGCTATAGCCATTAAAAGCCCTCTGCTTAACTATTAGCCCGAATCCAGCCAAGTACTTTGTTCAAAGCAATGTGATCTGTTCAAGACTCTGCAATAACAAGTTAAAACTACCTTAGTCATAGCGTAAAGAGTGTCCATCTATTTCCATGTTTTTTCTTCCTACGTTTTATAGATATCAATTATTTGGTAGGATTTCAAAAGGTGTGGAAGGTGACCTGGAGGTGTGGAAAAAAACCCACTTACTAGAATAGTCAGCTATGGGACAGGCTGTATTTCTCCAGAGACAGAGCTCCACCATTAATAATTCTCCAAGTTTTAAACATCTCCAAAATTTCTCTTACTGAACCATGGAAGTAATCCCACCTCACCTTTCTCATGGACAGATGGGAGTTCTTTGGTTATCAAACTCTTCCCACTTCTCTGACTTCACTCTAAGTTTTATCATAATAGCCATCTATCCAAGGAATTGATGTATTCAGGGGCTTAGATCTTTTATGCTTTCCTTTCTGCTCTTGAACAGTTGATAGATCCATACCTTGCATCCCGGAATCAAGATGGGTAAGTTTTAGAAAAATATCAAGTTTCCACAGATCCACACTAAGTTGCAAGTCCTTCACTCTCCTGCTTTTCTTTCTCCAGATTCACATTTTCTCTGTTTTCCTATGCAAGGAAGTTTTCAAAGTTGATGCTAGGTCTTTCAGTTGCCTTTAATTTACCCCTTCCACTACTGACTCCACCTACTTCTCTTCTGGATCTCAGATCTCTAGAGGTCCTGAAACAGAGCAAGGTCTTAAAAAGATTAGTCAGGATGAGTTTGGTACAATGCTCTGGGTGATGCTCTGTTTGTGTTGAGAAAAGAATGTACTCTGAATAATTAAAAAAGGTCCCACTGACGATGTTAAAGGAATGTACTCTGAATAATTAGAAAAGATAAGGTGGGCACCTGAAGGAGATAAGGAGACCATGGGTCAAGAAATCATTGAACAAAGAAAGTTGAAAGGTTTACTCCACCTAGATCCCACCTATTACTTACAAATAGAATGATTAAGTGTCAAAATCAAATGAATACGTATGTAAAGCTGTAACCTCTCTCAAAAACTGTATAAAATACCTAACTTTTCACTGAAAACTTTGGAGCTAGTTTGTCTGGTACAAATCGGCTAGCTTCCCAATGTTGCACAAAATAAATACCTTTGCTGCTTAAAGACAAAATTCATCTCTGAGCAGTTACTCTGTGTCATTTTGGCATCATTCCATAGCTTCAACTATGTTACTGGGAAGCCAGAAATCACAGGCCATTACACTTGGATTACCTGATGCTCAAAATTCCTTTTAGCCAGTGGCACAACTACTGCAGAGAGGGTAAAAAATGCAATGTGTTTCCCAACTTCCCTCAACTGCTCTGGATTTGTTTCGTCTTTCTCCCCAAGATACTACTTGAATATTTTCAGGAAGTCCTCATTTGGAAAGAGAGAAAATAATGCCATTCTAATCAAAATGCAGTTATAATTAAATGAGTGTTTTGCAAGAGTGTATTGACGTGCGGAATTAGACTCTATAACTCGAAAGTTATAAAGTAGGTATGTTTATTGCGCGCAGATGCACGGGGGATCGCTCCTCCACAAGCGTGCATACCCGAAGTGACGAACCATCTCACATTTATACAATGAACAAATGAATATTCAATTAACGCCTATACATATTCGTTACCTAAACCCCGCTTCGTATGTTAATTAGCTTATCAGTCCGTTTCCTGGAATGTGGTGGTCTTGCAGGTTTGTAGGTGATTCATGTCCTTGTGACCGCCCGATCCTCTTCAGGTGATTGTGACCGCCCGATCCTCTTCAGGTGATTGTGACCGCCCGATCCTCTTCAGGTGATTGTGACCGCCCGATCTTTTCCAGCAAGGAGACTTAGCACTCCCTCCCTCTAGATAGCATTTGAATGTCTCTCATCTTTTCTTATTCTCTTTTAAATAGCCCCTTTGTTAGAGGAAGAGGGGCAGGCGTCTCCCCGTCTCCCCTTTGTTAGAGGAAGAGGGGCAGGCGTCTCCCCGTCTCCCCTTTGTTAGAGGAAGAGGGGCAGGCGTCTTCTCAAAACTGTGGTTGTCACCGCACCCATGACTAGTCACCATACCCACATTCCTTAAGCAGACACATACAATCACAATCCATGTCCATTATCCCCATTTCACATTATTTCTCCATATCAGTATCAGCTTAGAAGGGGATGTATCAGTGCTAGATTTTAGAAACTGAGAAACATTGCTTTTTGTTACTAATTTTTAAAATTCAAAATACATACCATTATCAAATGTTGGCCATATAGCATGACTGTGTGCCTATTACAGCCATACAAGTGACCAATATACATTAATGTAGGAAAGATTTTATTTATTTTATTTTTTTAAAATTCAGCACTTCAGATTTGTTTACTGACAGCTTTTGTGGCCAAGAACTGCAATGCATCATTACAACTTATCTGCCTACAGTAATCTGAAAAAAACTCACAAGATTTTCTGGAATGATCAAGTCTGAACTGTAGACTTTTCTACTGCAAATTTAAAGTTTAAAATTTTATTGACAAAAATATTATCCTCTAAATTTGAGTGACTCAAATTTTATTTTTTTTTATTGGGCAAGGGAAAAAATACACCCGATTGTAAAATCATTGTCAATGCAGTCACTAGCAGCAGCCCCGCTCCTCAGAATGCCAGCTTCTGTTCCTTCATTCCTCATTAAACAGCGGCAGCTCCTAAAAAATCTTAGCCTCTCTTCACCACTCTGTGTAACAACTGAAAATTTAGTCCTTTTGCATTAGCTTATAAACTGCAAGAAGGTAACACTACTGTATTAGGACTGCTGTTTAACTAATTTATTCAGTACATACAATACATTCAAGTACATAAGCCACCTCCAGAAGCCAAATACTCCCCAGAAAAATAAAGTTAGATGAAGTCAAACCAAAGAGGACAGTGATGTGCAATTCAGAAAGACACAGGCAGACATTTACATCATACCACGCTTACTAAATCAGGGATTAAAACCTACCCAGACATTAACTGATCTCACCTTTGAGATTCTTCTGTGAGGATCCAACCCTGCTCTCAAGTCATAGGGAAAAAAAGTTGTCTCTATACTTTCAAGTACACAAGAATTTGTTTTGTGGAAGCTGAAGTCTATATGCTTTTCTGGCAAGTGTAAAGGTAACTAGAGTTCAAGTTAATTTTTAGACTTAAGATATAACATCTTCATTAAGAAGTTCTAGTAAAAAAAGGTTTATTCATCTATTAAAAAAGGTCCTCAACCCCCCTGCAGATTCTCCACATGCTTTTAATGTGGAAAAAAATCACTTCTTTATAATTTTGTTTATATATGTTATGTTTATAATATAAGATTATGTTTATAATTTTAATCAAAGCATGTCAATGCTCATAAAATGAGAGATTTTCCCCCGTGGTGAAATTGCCATAATGAAGGTTGCAGAATTACCATACATTTTCAGATGAATTGAAAACCGCGTCTCTCTTAGCTGTTACATGTTACAGACTTCTTACCCTTAAGCCCAGGTACCTGACTAACTGCTTTCTAAAATATGCATATCGGTAACTTTCATCCTTGATAAACATTCTGTAGCCTGTGAGGAAAGTTATAGATAACTATTGTTTTCAAATGTTCAGTCTCTTTTGAACCTGACTCCAATTTGCCAAGCCAGACATGCAAGCCTGGACGAGCAGTACTGGAACAGGGCTCCCAACGAGGTTAGAGCCAGAGGCGTGGGACTCCAGCTTGCCTCTGCCGTCTTACAAGATTCAGAGTTGTCTGAAGGGTGACCTTCAGTACAGGGGGCTGCAACATGCCCACAATTCTCTAAGTGCCATGAATCAGATTTATCACAAAAGAACTCTTAAGCTACATGTTCATAAAGGCTACATAACCATATGCTTCCACCCTTCCACGTAGTGACGCATTCTGGGAATAATAATAAAAAAGTTTTGACATACACTCTCTGAATTACTCTTTAAAAGCATGACACCTCACACAGATTGAAAGAGAGTAACTAAAACAGGTGAACATGGAAAGGCACAATTTTACAATGAAACATCTTGTGTCATCAACACCCAGATGGAAAACAGCATTTACATGATGACATCCAGATACTATGGCTTAGCCCTGTTGATGGGTAATTACACAAAGGAATAGTCCCAAGGGAAAAGCAATCCATCCTTGCTTTGCACAACCACGCAACAAACCTCTTAATTATTTGAGTTGTATAGTGAAAAATGATGCAAGTACCCCATGGGTTTAAAGATAATGCCATTTCATCCTTTTTGCATTCCTTTTTCATTGGGTTTTCACCAATTTATTTTATTTTATTTTTTTTTTTTTTACAAACAGAATTAATATGTGCCACATTTATTACTAAACTATCCCCAGATTGCGAGAAAAATCTGGGACTTGCAAACCAGATCTTTCAGAAGTCCTATTCAAATCACTAAATAATTTGGCAAGAAAGATGATTTCAAACAAATCTAATAAATTGGAATCGCTATCTAATCTCAAATATTCCATGTGCAAAAAGAACAGTTAAACTGATTATGATGTGTTTGTTTATAATGAAAATACAGTTTTTGAACTAGTGTTCATGTACATGAAACAACATTTACTTTCTAATACGAAATCAGTATGACTATATACTAGAACATGGCGCAGGAAGAAGAAAGGAAATTACTCTGTGGACAACAGTGGAGAGATGTACACCTACACCCACAAGGCCACAGAAACAAAGCAAGAGAAGAAAAATCATATAGAAGGCTTCCAAGAGGAGTCATAACGGAAACAGAGAGCGAGAGGGTTATTAATCATGTAAAGATGAGCATAAACCTTACCTGTATCCCCAGCCCCAATACAACAGAATGTGTCTTTGGACATGTTAATGAAAAACACAAATAAGCAGAACTGAAGGTCTGATTTCAAAATTATCACATTTCCTACAGCGCTGACAAGCCTATTTAGGAATATTACACTGTGCCCTACTTTATCCTACTGCTTTTAAGCAATCAGTGAGTTTTAAAAGAGGTTTATGGGAAACCAACATTACATTTCACAGACAAATGGTTTATAGGTTAAGTGCTCAAGAAAAAGCTTATCTTATCATTCTTTATATACACTTGAAAGCCACTTAGCCAAAATAGATCTGTGCAAAACAAGAGCAAATGACCAGTAAAAAGCTTAATTATTCTGCTTTATATCTATGGTATGAAAAGAATGTGGAAAAAAACCCCTACTTTAAAATCTTGGGTTTAAACTAAGTGATGAGGGGAGGTTTGGAGCAAAGAACGTAACTGGGCATAATTCCAAGATTTAAACAGTACCTCAGGCATTACATCCTTTCATGCAATTCAGTTTTTTTATCAAAAAGACAAGTGTATCGAACCAAAATGCCCATGTATTTTTGTACATCACAAACCCTCCCTTGCTATTACATAGCTCTAGATGAGAAATGCATCGTCCTTGTATTAGGCGAGGCAATCTAATATCATCGCCGTAAGAGATGAGTCTGAACTGTTGCCACGCACACCCTACGACTGGAGGCATTGAGTGCCACCAAGCAACCTGCCTCAAGATTTACTGACCCCCAGAACACCAGGCACACTCCTGCTGCCTCAGGCTCACTTGATTTCACCCTGAAAGTCTGGTGTTATGCAGAGAAAGACACAGTGTGAATGTATAACTTACTGTTGTATTCATTACTCTTCACCTACGATGAGTACCTCTGTCTGAAGTAAGGAGGTCTCTCTTGCTAGGTCAATTCATATAACTGGGGAGTAGGAATCAGCTTTTTACTTCTTAAACAGAAGCAGCATTTTCCAACTGAGAAGAGCTGTGGTAGGTTTAGTTTGATTATACTAAAAGTCAAAAATATCAGAGAGAAAAAGCAGGTGGTATAAACAGCGGAACACTGGTAACAAGAGGAGAGGGGATAGAATGGTTTGCTGCATTTTCTAAGATGGACTTTCTCACTGTAGGTCTGAAAGCTGATCTCATGGACATAAACATCTGTTTTAACATTTGAAACTGACATTGAAAATTCTAAAAAAATCATACATATGTAATAGCAACACAGGTGCTGATTTTGCCCGTTAAATGCATTACCCAACACTTCATGTTATACCTGGTGTTGCCTGAATTTTGTGATAAGGTTGCTATAGATAAGGCGCAGTCCAATATTTAACACATTTACAAATAAGATTAATAGATTAGCAACCAGACAGCTATAAAAGATTAGTACACATCCCCAAGGACAATAAGGATTATAAGAGAAGTCTAAATTAATGTCTTTGGACCTGCCTGAACTGCAAGAAGGAGCCTGCAAGCAAGGAACAAGGCAACCCACATCACCCCAAATCAGTCTGATTTGCTTGAGGGCAGTCTACAGCACCAGCTGTTCAACCCTCACGTGTTTACCTTTAAACAAACCTCCAATTTTATAGACCAGTGGTGCTCAAGTTCTCCTAAAGCTGAAAAGATTGTACCCATCCTATTACCTTCAGTAAACACTACCTTTACTATTCTCTACAAAAAAACACCCCAAACAAAACGACAGTCATGAGCGTGTTATAAATTCACCCTCTAGCCTCCTTTGCAGAACTGCTTCTGTATCAGTAAAGCTCAGCTTTCCACCAATGACATTTATTTGGTGTTCAGAATATTTAGAAATCAAGACTGAAAGTAGTCAAGTACAAGGTATTAGCAAGTGTTACAGTTTAAAATACTAAAACAGCTAATGTCAGGCTCTGCCAGATAGTGGCAATATTAACAAAATAACCCATAGGTACAGTAAGAGGGTAAAAAAACCCAAACAGACAGAAAACCCACATCATGCACACACAAACAGGTTTATACTGTGGACTCCTTTTTTTCCAGTGGTCAGACTCTTTGAGACATATTTTCTTTTAACAGCAGGGTACCTGAATTAGGCACTGACAGTATCTGATCCTTTTTATGTACCTATCCATAAACAGAACTTCATTATAGCCACCATCAATCCTGTCTGATACCTCCTATGCAATTTACTATGTGTATTTATTACAACAAAACCTCATTATAGTGAATTGAAACTGTACAGCACATCCCTGGAAGTATTCCCTACAGAATGTTATATAGTCCTAGCTCTGCTACTTACTTTCCAGCTCCCTTTCAGAATAAACATGGACTACACGTACAAAGTTTCATATTCAGAAATACAATTTACAAGAAGTGTCATCTGTCAGTTTGCCTTCAGTAGCCCACATCCCACATACTCTAGTTAAATTATGTTCAGTCACGTTAGACAAAGGAACATATCTAACTCAAATACTTACACTTAACGGCTAATTGAGAACTGATCCACTAAATGAGCACTTCTAATTACACAGTTGCTAGGTGTAGGGTGGGAGAGTTTCTTATCTCAGGAGCTCTAATTTCCTGTATGCCACACATTGTCCTTCATGAATTGAACTGATGAATATACATAATTATAAAATTCTTTTGGCAAATTAAAATAGTTCAGGCTGAATATCCAGTAATCAGACAATAATACCGTCTGGCAATCCGGCATTAGAAGAGCATTTATAGTAGGTAAAGAAGTAAAAGATTATATTAACGTGAGTTTGCAACTGGGGGGGCGAGTAGTTAAAAAAACATCAGCAGCACTATTCTCCCATCCTAAGGGATGGGGAATGGCATCTAAAAGTTTAACAGCATTGGTAGTACCATTTCATTCTGTTGCACTACTAGGCTGGAATAAATAAGCCAAAAAGAAACCTTTTCATATTTTATTTCAGATGACAGCTGCAACATCCAGAAAGGACAATAAAGGTAAACCAACGACCACCATAAAGGAGACCAGCTAGGACCTGACGGTCAGAGGCAGCACAGGCTGCTTGCTCTGCAGAGGTCACAGATCTGGGAGCCCAGCAGGGCAGCAGCTGTACTGGACCAAAAAAGGGAGAGCAGGTCTGTCACCAAGACTGGGAATATGAAACTCCTTAACACCAATGTAGCGTTAAGAAGCAGGCATTCTTTATCGCAGTGCTGGATGCGTAGGGGATCGCTCCACCTAACACACATAGCTTCCTTCTCTTAGGTAGCACTTTCATGCAGACCATGTATACGTATTTAACAAATTTCCTGGGAAATGCATACATATCAATGAGATTACCCAAGACTGTTTATAATATTTGCCTTCCCCCTTGTGCATGTCCAGTTGTCCAAAGCGGGGGTCTTCAGTGGTCTGGCAGGTCTGCAAATTTGCCCGCTCCTTTATTCAGTTGGCTAGAGTTCTCCTTTGTAGCCCCTATATATGGTCTTAAATCAGGTTGTCTCAGTCTCTTACTCTTTCTTGGCCTGGAATCAATGGTCTTGGGCTGGTTTTCCTTCATCCTTCAGGCTTACCCTTTTGTTAGAACCTGAATTTATTGCTTACAAGTATACAAAGATTAGTTTCAAACAATGAAGGTACCTTAACACATACTGTTCCAACCTAGGATGCATGACTGCTTCTAAATTCTTAAGATTAAACTTATCCTGTATTCAATCCTCCTGTAACAGGTCCAGCAATGGCAGCCAGGGCTGGCCAGCAGCCCACGGATTACCAGGAAAGACCCTGGTGATGAGGTGGGCCTGAGACAGCAGACCAAGGCAGCAGGTCTAGCTCAGACAGGTACTTGGCCCCACTGGAGCTGGTGAAGGGAGAGAAGGTCCCCCTCACTCTTGCCCACCTGGGTCTGACCCACAGCCACACATCACAGCACCAGGGCTGCCCTCCAGCACTGGCAGCTGCAACTTGACCTCCCGTTACATTTAGTACTGGCAGAAAGGGAACAAGGACAGCTTAGTTCATTTTTTCCATCTCACAAGGGGCAAAGTCAAGAAATGTTAAAATCCCGATGTGCATTGCACATAGCAGTTTTGGCAAAATAATCCTGGGCCAATAGAAGAAATGAAGCCAGAAGGACCAGGAGAGGCAGCAGGGTCTGCTTTAGTTTCTGCTACTCTTCTTTTTTCTGGAAGTTAACACAAACACATCTCCCCCACATTTAAGAGATTGAATTCGAAATACAGAGGTTTTATTTTGCATCAGTATGTTATCAGGTGTTTTTAAATTACTTGCTATCCTCAATTTTTCTCAGGTATTTTGAAAAAGTCACATCACTTTGATTGGCAGAGTGCAGAGATCACGCATATAAAAAAAATGGAAACCAGAATACTCTAAACTGAATTTAAACAATATCAATAACCTAGTTCTTTTTCCATTTTAAAGGGTAGAAAACTTTTTCCAGTGCAGGTGCCTGACGTTCATCCAAAATTCTGCTCTTTACTCAAAAGGAGACAAGTCATTGTATCTCCTTTCCTCTGGCATTATCTGACTTCTAGAACTAATCCTCTTATTTGGCACAGAATCTCATTTTGAATCAAAACCCACCTTATCTAGACCCCCAAGATTTTGTTTTGCATATATTTTTCAGGGGAAGCTACTTTATTTCATTGAGATAATACATCACTGAATTATAAGCTCTATGCAGCTGTCACTCTTTGCCAAACGTTCAGAAACATAAATGAACTCTGACAAGTCATTTATCTGGTAATTCAGTGTCAAAGTGTAATAATATCACTGGGCTTT